>NC_059222.1:1240000-1860000 GCF_020615455.1 Coregonus clupeaformis
ATTGAGTTAATCATGAACATATAGTTAACATTCTTTGTGGCTAACTGAATTGGGCCGTTTGTTTTTGTCTTCAAACACAGAGAAAAGAGCCAGGGTTGAACAGAGTTTGAACTAAACATGAGTGTTTTTGCAAGATAAGGATTGATTGATTGTAGTACTCTGAACTTAATGAAAGTTTAGTTTAGCCGCTCTCAGAGACAAAGGAAGTGGGCGGAGTAAGAAAAGAACGGGAAAACTGAAGAGGACTATATAAGATGGAGGGAGACCTTAAGGATGTGTGCCCCTCTGCAGACTGGTATCGGCTGTTGAAAACTTTAATAAAGTCATTTCTTGATGCAACAAAAACTCTGTAAGACCTTATTTGTAATAAAGTATAGTAGTTATTTTCCACAACATTGTCCCCAATGTCTGCTGCTTGACCTTTTTCTTATGAACCGCCGTCTTAGAAATTTTAAGGATGGCAGCAACCTGACGCTCACTGTATCCCTCTGCCAGTAAAGCCAGAATTGAACCCTTCTTTTCCTCACTCAAAACGTTCCTTTTCAACTCTTTTGGCATGGTCAATAGTTTTTTTTTTATTAATATTACTTTTGAGATACTATTAGCACTGTTTTTGCCATCCAGCTGGTCCTATTGCAAGAGGATAGTGATGACCACAGCAGTGGTGTCACGCCCTGGCTCTGGGGACTCTAGTATGTTGAGCCAGGGTGTGAGTTTTCATTTGTGTTCGTTCTAGTATTGTGTTTCTATGTTGGCCAGTGTGGTTCTCAATCAGAGGCAACGTGAATCAGCTGTTGCTTGTTGCTTGTTGCTTGTTGTCTCTGATCAGCTGTTGCTTGTTGGCTCGGAGGGAGAGTTGGTCGGGAGAGGTTGTGTTTTCTCTAGCAGGAGGTAAGCTTGGCTTCTTATATGGTGTTGAGTAAAGCTTAAACCATGTATTTAGATTGTAGGTAGGTATTGTAGTTAGGTATTATAGGTAGTTTACTTAGGTAGTTATTGTAGGTTATTGTAGGTTATTGTAGGTAATTATTGTAGGTAAGTATTGTATTCGGCGGACCCCGGCGAAGCACGAGGCTAGCTAGCTAACCCACTACTTGGACCAACAAAGCTAGCTAGCTAGCGGGTAGCTACTGGTAACTTTTAGCAACTGTGGTTAGTTGTTTCCAATGTTATTTCACGCTTAAGAGTACCTGTGATTGAGCCAGCTAGCTACCTACCATTCAGCTGTTTTTCTAACCTCATTATCCGAGGCATTAACGTTAGGTGGTTGGTAGCTGCTGTACTTAATTACAGCTACTGATTGCAGTCTGCCACCCAGACAGCTGGCGTCGGGTAAGTTTGGCTTTATACATAGCTTGGGCTTTGTCGAGTAAGGCTTAAACTATGTATTTAGATTGTAGTTAGGTATTATAGGTAGGCATCGTGGGCTGTATATTACTAGGTATTATAGGTAGGCATCGTGGGCTGTTGTGGGTAGTTGTTGTATGTAGTTATTGTAGGTTACTTTTGTATTCGGCGGTGCCGGGTGTAGCACGAGCTAGCTAGCTAACTCACCTCCTGAACTAGCTGGCGAGTAGCTATTAGCAACGGTAGCAACTAAATACAATATCCTTTTAGCCAGCTACATTCGTTTCGCAGCGACGCCGTTTTCAAACAAAGTCAACACAGCAGCCATTGCTAGCTAGCCAACACTACCAGCTAGCTGTACTGTAGTAGCTAAATACAATATCTTTGTGCTAGCTAGCCAACGTTTAATTATTGCTGCGTTATGAAAGAACTAGACACGGACACGAATTATCTGTTTAGTGTGTTAACACACTATTGGTAGTTTGTTGTAACCAAGTATTGGTGCTAAACTGTGTGTTATTGGATGCTAGCATGCTAGTTGGCTATGGCGTCATAGTTAGCTAGCTGAATAAAGTAAGTTGAGTCTATTCCTTGAAACATTGAACCGCTGTAGTTTACAACAATTCTAATTTCTAAAGTGGAAGTTGAGAGAGTTTTATTCGGGTGGCTCAGTGAAACAATTATAGTTTCTGAGGTGGAAGTTGGGAGAGTTATTATTTTTTTGGTGAGGGAGGCCCTGCTCTCTCCTTTCCCAGATGTTTAGTTCATTTCATTCCGATCTCCTCTGCATTATTGTAGCCATCTGCTACAGCCTGTCAACTATGCCTCTGCCTATCCCTGTTCTCTCCTCTCCGCACAGGCTACACAAACGCCTCACACCGCGTGGCTGCTGCCTCTCTAACCTGGTGGTCCCTGCACGCACCACACACCTGGAGTTCCAGGTCTCAGGCAGCCTCTGGAACTGCCGTTCTGCTGCCAACAAGGCTGACTTCATCCCAGCCTATGCTACCCTCCAGTCCCTCGACTTCCTGGCGCTGACGGAAACATGGATTACCACTGAAAACACTGCTACTCCTACTGCTCTCTCCTCGTCTGACCATGTGTTCTCGCATACCCCGAGAGCATCTGGTCAGAGGGGTGGTGGCACAGGAATCTTCATCTCTCCCAAGTGGTCATTCTCAATTTTTCCCCTAACCCATCTGTCTATCTCCTCATTTGAATTCCACGCTGTCACAGTCACTAGCCCATTGAAGCTTAATATCCTTGTCATCTATCGCCCTCCAGGTTCCCTTGGAGAGTTCATCAATGAGCTTGACGCCTTGATAAGTTCCTTTCCTGAGGATGGCTCACCCTTCACAGTTTTGGGGGATTTCAACCTCCCTACGTCTACATTTGACTCATTTCTCTCTGCCTCCTTCTTTCCACTCCTCTCCTCTTTTGACCTCACCCTCTCACCGTCCCCCCTACTCACAAGGCAGGCAATACGCTTGACTTCATCTTTACTAGATGTTGCTCTTCTACTAATCTTACTGCAACTCCCCTCCATGTCTCTGACCACTACTTTGTATCCTTTTCTCTCTCGCTCTCCTCCAACACTACTCACTCTGCCCCTACACAGATGGTAACGCGCCGCCGCAACCTTCGCTCTCTCTCTCCCACTACTCTCTCCTCTTCCATCCTATCATCTCTTCCCTCTGCTCAATCCTTCTCCCTCCAATCTCCTGATTCTGCCTCCTCAACCCTCCTCTCCTCCATTTCTGCATCCTTTGACTCTCTGTGTCCCCTATCCTCCCGGCCGGCTCGGTCCTCCCCTCCAGCTCCGTGGCTTGATGACTCATTGCGAGCTCACAGAACAGAGCTCCGGGCAGCTGAGCGGAAATGGAAGAAAACTAAACTCCCTGCCGACCTGGCATCTTTTCACTCCCTCCTCTCTACATTTTCTTCATCTGTTTCTGCTGCTAAGGCCACTTTCTACCACTCTAAATTCCAAGCATCTGCCTCTAACCCTAGGAAGCTCTTTGCCACATTCTCCTCACTGCTGAATCCTCCCCCCCACCCCCCCCCCTCCTCCCTCTCTGTGGATGACTTCGTCAACCACTTTGAAAAGAAGGTTGACGACATCCGATCCTCGTTTGTTAAGTCTAATGACACTGCTGGTCCTGCTCACACTGCCCTACCCTATGCTTTGACTTCTTTCTCCCCTCTCTCTCCAGATAAAATCTTGCGACTAGTGACTGCAGGCCGCCCAACAACCTGCCCGCTTGACCCCATCCCCTCCTCTCTTTTCCAGACCATCTCCGGTGACCTTCTCCCCTACCTCACCCCGCTGATCAACTCATCCTTGACCGCTGGCTATGTCCCTTCCGTCTTCAAGAGAGCGAGAGTTGCACCCATTCTCAAAAAACCAACACTCGATCCCACTGATGTCAACAACTACAGACCAGTATCCCTTCTTTCTTTTCTTTCCAAAACTATTGAGCGTGCCGTCTTTAGCCAACTCTCTTGCTATCTCTCTCAGAATGACCTTCTTGATCCAAACCAGTCAGGTTTCAGGACTGGTCATTCAACTGAGACTGCTCTTCTCTGTGTCACGGAGGCTCTCCGCACTGCTAAAGCTAACTCTCTCTCCTCTGCTCTTGTCCTTCTAGACCTGTCTGCTGCCTTTGATACTGTGAACCATCAGATCCTCCCTCTCCACCCTCTCCGAGCTGGGCATCTCCGGCGCGGCTCACTCCTGGATTGCGTCCTACCTGACCGGTCGCTCCTACCAAGTGGCGTGGCGGAAGCTGTCTCCGCACCACGTGCTCTCACCACTGGTGTCCCCCAGGGCTCAGTTCTAGGCCCTCTCCTTTTCTCCCTATACACCAAGTCACTTGGCTCTGTCATATCCTCACATGGCCTCTCCTATCATTGCTACGCTGACGATACACAACTAATCTTCTCCTTTCCCCCTTTTGATAACCAGGTGGCGAATCGCATCTCTGCATGTCTGGCAGACATATCAGTATGGATGACGGATCACCACCTCAAGCTGAACCCTGGCAAGACGGACCTGCTCTTCCTCCCGGGGAAGGACTGCCCATTCCATGATCTCGCCATCACGGTTGACAACTCCGTTGTGTCCTCCTCCCAGAGTGCGAAGAGCCTTGGCGTGACCCTGGACAACACCCTGTCGTTCTCCGCTAACATCAAGGCGGTGACCCGATCCTGCAGGTTCATGCTCTACAACATTCGGAGAGTACGACCCTGCCTTACACAGGAAGCGGCACAGGTCCTAATCCAGGCACTTGTCATCTCCTGTCTGGATTACTGCAACTCGCTGTTGGCTGGGCTCCCTGCCTGTGCCATTAAACCCCTACAACTCATCCAGAATGCCGCAGCCCGTCTGGTGTTCAACCTTCCCAAGTTCTCTCACGTCACCCCCCTCCTCCGCACACTCCACTGGCTTTCAGTTGAAGCTCGCATCCGTTACAAGACCATGGTGCTTGCCTATGGAGCAGTGAGGGGAACGGCACCTCCGTACCTTCAGGCTCTGATCAGTCCCTACACCCAAACGAGGGCATTGCGTTCATCCACCTCTGGCCTGCTGGCTCCCCTTCCTCTGCGGAAGCATAGTTCCCGCTCAGCCCAGTCAAAACTGTTCGCTGCTCTGGCACCCCAATGGTGGAACAAGCTCCCTCACAACGCCAGGACAGCGGAGTCACTCACCACCTTCCGGAGACATTTGAAACCCCACCTCTTTAAGGAATACCTGGGATAGGATAAAGTAATCCTTCTACCCCCCCCAAAAAAATAAAAAAAATAAACAATAATTGTAAAGTGGTTATCCCACTGGCTATAGGGTGAATGCACCAATTTGTAAGTCGCTCTGGATAAGAGCGTCTGCTAAATGACGTAAATGTAAATGTAAATGTCTCTGATTGGGACCATACTTAGTCAGCCTGTTTCCCACAGTATGGTGTGGGATCTTGTTCCTTTTGGTTTGTGTTTGTACCGTAGGACTGCACGTATCGTTTGTTGTTTTGTTCGTGTAACATTAATAAAAAGCATGTTCACCTTCAACGCTGCGCCTTGGTCCTCCTCTGTATACGACGATCGTGACAGAAGATCCCACCAGAACTGGACCAAGCAGCGGGTCCAGGAGCCATCGCCAGGGAAATCTCTAGCAGATATCCAGCGCCTCCTCGACTGGGTCAAGCCGTGTGAGCAAGAGAGGGGCTTGACTTGGAAGCAGAAGGGCGAAAGGCTGGCGAGAGATATGGAGACCTGGTCCACGGGAAGGAGAGAAGCCCAAAAATGTTTAGGGGGGGCTCACGCCGTGGATGACGGGGCAGCAGGAGTCCGCGATAGAGCGGCCCAGCGGGTTGGCAGAGGAGGCCGCCAGGTTACGGGGGCCACTGGTCAAAAAGGGGAAGGAAGGTGTAGAGGCACGGCGAGAGTCCGGTCTGTTCCTGTCCCTTGCACCGAGCCTGTGGTGCGCGTCGCCATCCCAGTCCGGTCCATTCCTGCTCTCCGCACCAAGTCAGTGGTGCGCTTCGTCAGCCCGGTCCGGCCCGCTCCTGCTCCCCGCACCAAGCCAATGGTGCGCGTCGCCAGCCCGGCCCGGCCTGTTCCTGCTCCCCGCACCAAGCCAATGGTGCGCATCGCCAGCCCGGCCCGGCCTGTTCCTGCTCCCCGCACCAAGCCAATGGTGCGTGTCGCCAGCCCGGCCCGGCCTGTTCCTGCTCCCCGCACCAAGCCTATGGTGCGCGTCGCCAGCCCGGCCCGGCCTGTTCCTGCTCCACGCACCAGGCCAATGGTGCGCGTCGCCAGCCCGGTCCGGCCCGCTCCTGCTCCCCGCACCAAAACAATGGTGCGCGTCGCCAGCCCGGTCCGCGTCGTCAGTCCGGCACGGCCCGTGCCTGTTCCACCGGTGCCTGGTCCGGCACCGGTCAGCTGCTTCACGCCGGAGCTAGAGCAATCCGCTCCACCAGTGTGCAGTCCAGCTCCGGCCAGCGGGGCCAGACCGGACCAGGGGTACTTTGGGGGGTTGGAGAGGGAGTGGGGATCAGGCCCGGAGCCGGATACGCCGCCAAGGCGGAGTGCCCACCCGGTCCCTCCCCTGTGGTGTTTGGTTGGCGCGGCCGGAGTCCGCGCCTTTGGGGGGGGGGGGTACTGTCACGCCCTGGCTCTGGGGACTCTAGTATGTTGAGCCAGGGTGTGAGTTTTCATTTGTGTTCGTTCTAGTATTGTGTTTCTATGTTGGCCAGTGTGGTTCTCAATCAGAGGCAACGTGAATCAGCTGTTGCTTGTTGTCTCTGATTGGGAACCATACTTAGTCAGCCTGTTTCCCACAGTATGGTGTGGGATCTTGTTCCTTTTGGTTTGTGTTTGTACCGTAGGACTGCACGTATCGTTTGTTGTTTTGTTCGTGTAACATTAATAAAAAGCATGTTCACCTTCAACGCTGCGCCTTGGTCCTCCTCTGTATACGACGATCGTGACAAGTGGTTTTTTACTTTTCCTCGTTAAATAAGATTTGGTTCAGGTGAACAACTAATCACTACCTAATTCAGTAGAATGAGGTGTGCCTATGTTGGAATTCAACAGGCACTGGAATGGAATGGCTGTCATACATGTAGAGATGCTGATTTAAGAAAAATCTGCAGTGGTCTCTTAATTTTTTCCAGAGCTGTATATATATTCCTGTTTGATATGCATTTACAGTATTAATTATATTGGACATCTTTTATCACATGCCGGTATTTGTTTTGTATCAAATACATGTAGTTTACATTAGGATGATGTAGCCCAGGCCTTCTAATCTAGTTAGATTGCATCATATCACCTTTCAATATTAGTTATCAACCAATATAAAACCATGTTATCTTGAACATCGGTGTCATTTAATAATATGCACAGGTATGATAGTTGTATGATTAATCACAATGCATGCCTACTCATTAGAAAAACAACAGCAGCTCTAATGCAATATTAGCTTCAGAGTGAAACACAACTATTCTGCCTAATAATCACTCTTAAATCAGTCAGTAAAATAGCTTATTTAGCTATCTAAAAAAATCGTAGCCTGTATGATATCATGCATGCAAGCTTACCTGTCATGTCCACAACGATGGAGCAGCAGACCAAGCAATATGCGAGAGGAGGACCCTATACCTTAGGATAATTATTCTGGTCGCTGTCAACTTCATTCATTAACAGGTACTGAGGAGATCGATTCTGTTACTTGTTTACTTGTTATTCATGTCAGATATTTACATTTTGGGATAGTTGTTCACTGAATTGCTAGCACTAGTTGCTCACGCTGCTAGAGGGGCTACGACATGGAATGTGAATGCATTATCATGTGATGCTGCCTTCGAATCCCATCCCAAATGGCAGTAACCTACTTGAAAAGTGCTACCTACTAAGGTAGGTGCCTTTGGAGGCAGGTAGGCAGCAGCCTTGGGATTGGTTAAATAATAACAGGACTCTTCAACCAACATCATTTTCCATTCATACAAAGTGTAAAAACAATTGCCCAGCACTGGGCACGAACTCATGATGCTCATAGCCGAAGCGTGCTGCTCTGACCACTGCACTACAGCAGTTCACAACGTTCTAGCAAGCCTTGAGAATACTTAATGATACTTGATGGTATGAGGTCGGTTGGTTTGCAGAGCCTTCCCCAAACTATAGCCCCCCAGGTATGGTACTGCATTGTATAGCCTACAAACACAGCTTCCAGCTGCCACTGGGTCAAGCTGGGAGAAAGGGTGCGTAGAGGTACTGGTCCACTTGTTCACGTCATGGCATGGGCATGGGTCTCCGTTTGCACAGAGAGAAACCATGGAGAGAGATCAGCATGCTTTTACATCTCTCTCTCTCTAGCCTTGGCAAGGTACCATGTCCAGATGCAGGTAGTTGGTCAGACGGGGTCAGTCTCTTATTAAAGAGGCTTTATTTAAAAGTAGGGGAGTAGAAAATCATACTCCATCTTTCTTTTTGTTTCTCTGGCAGCGAATGCACCCTCTCTCATTCTCTCTCTCCTTATTTTCCTCTAAAGATCCACTGATTTATTTTTACCTCCATCATCCCTCTCTCTCTTTCTCTACATCTCTCCCCTCTCTCTCTCGCTCTCTCTCTCTCTCTCTCTCTCTCTCGCTCTCTCTCTTCCTTATTGTTCTGTTTTAATTGCTGATATAAAAACTGGCCAAGTGCTGCATGGGCTTTGATGGGACAGAGACATTCCTGGCATCTCTCAGATGCCTGTGCGTCTTTGGAGTAACCCTATGCCGGTTGAAAGCATTTTCGTGGGAAATGAAAGGCGGCTCAGAATCACGGGGGCATGAGGGCACCTGCAGCTCCGAGGCAACGGGCATTATGGACGAATGCTGGATGTGACTCAACACCCTCCAACACACATATACACACACATACACTCTTAGAAAAAAAGGTGCTATCTAGAACCTTAAAGGGTTCTCCGGCTGTCCCCATAGAAGAACCCTTTGAAGAACCCTTTTGGCTTCCATGTAGAACCCTTTCTACAGAGGGTTCTACATGGAACCCATAAGGGTTCTTCCTGGAACCAAAAAGGGTTCTCCAATGGAGACAGCCGAAGAACCCTGTCTCTCTCTCTCTCTAACATATAATGACGTACACACACACTCTGACATTTAAGTGATAATGCCTGAGAAGCCGGTGTTTGGAGGATATATGTGACTCGTTTCAGGAAACTAGGCGTATGTCGCGCATCACTACTTCACAGGAGAGCCATTTGAAACGTAAACATATTTTTAAAATCAAAATGCATTTTTTGGCAGAAATGCCTTCTGGAACATGTGAACTTTCATATACCTTAATAACAAACTTGTATGCCATCTGTAAATACGAATACAATTGTTATATTATGAGTGTAGTTGGTTTAGCCACAAAAAAAAACAGCAAACTTCCCGCTAGCCATGATTGGCTGAGATAATGAGTGGGCTGGACATGCCGAGAGATGAGTTCGGATTGGTCTGCCATGTAGCTAGCTTCTGTCTATAACATGAGCTGGTCAGTATGTGTAGGTAATCCTTTCTAACGCAGCTTTTTTGAAAGACATCACGTAGTAGAACTACATAAGTGTTGCTCTCCACTGGAGGACCAATATTTGAAATCAGTGGAATTAGAGTATGATAGCTAAGGAGATGGAGAAAATTCTGGCGTTTGATTGCAAATATGCAGACGGAGTCGAAAAGAGAACACACAGAAGGCTGTTGTATAAAACATCTGTCTCCGGATTACATCTTCAAACTAAGGGCAACCATGGCATCCATGACAGAGAGGGAGAAGCGTCCATCCATGTATACGGGTAAGATAGTCTAGCTAGCTACATTTTCAGATATTACACGTTTCAAATTTTATCAGAAAGTCGTTTTCATTTCAAGTTAAAGTGTACTGTTAGCTAGCTAGCTAATGCTAGCTGGCTGGCTCACTAGCTAACGTTACGTGTATGATCTGTGTAGTAATATTATTCGTATCTCAGAGCCATTTGCATTGCTAGTTATAGCCTAATGTTAGCTAGCTAACATTGAACCTGGTTGGTTAGCTACCTGCAGATTCATGCAGGGTAGTAACGTTATGAGTTGGGACTATGACTGATTAGACTGGGTTTGGTTTACAGGAGTATTTATGGTTATGCGCCCAGATATCTAACTGATTATTTTCACCATGTTAGGGATGCACACAATCACAGCACCAGATCAGGTGTTGCTAATGTGTGCTTATACAGGTTCAGGAGTAATGCTGGGAAAAGTACTTTCTTGTATACTGGAGTCTCAGAGTGGAATGAGTTGCCTCTTCCCATAAAAACGACGTCCTCTCTGGGCAGCTTTACAAATAAAGTAAAAAACTGTTTGATGTCTTCTGTGCCCATATGAATGACCCCTATGATGTAACTGCAATGATGAGATAGATGTTCTTCTTTGTTTTTTGCTTTATTATCTCATTGTCATACTGTGTTCAACCGTGTTCGATCTTGCCAGCCATCTTGTTTCAAGAGGACCACAATGGAAATAAGTCCCAGACTTTGTTGTGCGTTATCCTCGATGATTTTACACGCTTTTTCAAGATTTATGTGTGCTTGTTTTTTTAAATGGTTGAATTATTAAACTAAGCTAAACTATGGTTCATTGTTTAGCTAGCTAGCTATCTGTACATGTCTAAACAAAAGACTCCACTATGCAAGTAACCATTTCAATAGAATGTTCATGATGTCACTGCGACAACTGTCGATAGATGTAGCTGGTAAATTCGCTCTGGCTATCTACTCCGATGTCAGAGCACTCTCGTCTGAGTGTGCCAGAGCGCAGAAGAACTGACAAATTTATGAACGCTCAACACCTGTTGAATATGGCCGGTGTCAGTAAACACTGGCATAAAAGCGTAATTAAATTGTTGCCAGCAGCACAGTTGCAGTTACCAACGCTCTGGATAACATAAAAACAGCCTAACCAGCTTTGCTAGGGCGAGTAAAATGGTCAGACTGAGCATTTGTGTCTGGAAGTAGCTAGCAAGCTAGCCAACATTAGCCAGTTAGCTTGCGTGCTTGACTGCTGTTGTTAAGTCAGAACGCTCGGATCAACCCTACTCCTCGACAAGAGCGTCCAGTGTGCGCTCTGAAAACTCAGAGAGTGGACAGTCTGATGCGCTGAGTTTACGAATGCCCAGAGCACACTCTGGCAGTCCAGATTAAATTGACGAACACACCCGTATTATAAACCTTTAGTCTTGAAATATTTGGTTGTTTAGTACATGGCCTCATGTGAATCCTTAAAGAGATGGGTGGGGCTAAAGCTTAAGAGGGTGTGAATGATGTTAAATGGATGTAGACAAAGTAGAGCTCTACAGTAGGTAGAAAACATTCAAGGGACATTTTCTCCAAAAGTGAGGTTACAAGTTTATCAACTTTCAAAGCAGAATTACTTTCCCATTGTTCCTCAACTGTAGTGTATGATATACTATTTTCTAGCTCTGAGTCTCTACTTTTATCTAATGTAAAAACACTATTTCAAATGTTGCTACATAAGACCGAATCGAGCCGGTCGGTCACATTTAGGCACGAGTGTTGTTAGGCCTGAGACAAAGTCGAGGGCCGGCAAACCATGCCAATATCTCCTCCAAACACCGGCTTTGAGGGCATTATCACTTTTATACAGGTTAACAACATATTCAAATAATGATTGACATATTTTCATTTAAAATGTTATTTTGATGAATTTATTCATACTATTTCATCCTTCCACAAAATATAGTCCTGACACAAATCAAGGGTTGCTACCCAAGCCGGCTGGTCTTTCGTTCTATCGGATCGGTTGCTAGAGACGCGACCCAGTCGTTCAGTCTTTTTGTTCTGTATCTACTGTATGGACGCGACCCAGTCGTTCGTTCTAAATGTTTCATTGCCATACTGGCTGGCAACGTTCTTATCCCTTGCTTGCTAGCTAGCCAAATACGGCTAACTTATAGTCACGTCAAAATGTGCAGCCAGAATAACAGCAAAGTAGCTGCATTTGCATTTGTTCAAGCTGTTTTCTAGTGACATTTATTTGGATACATCCATAACAGTGGCATAGATAATGTGCTCTCACATCAGGACACTGTTGTTCAGAGGAGCTAGCCAACAACACAGCTAACACAATCACTTCAAACTGAAGCTGGAAAGACTGCAAACTAGCTGCACATCGTTTCGTTTGACCTTTTTTAATTGACATTTCTTTGTATATATCCATAAAATTATATAATGATGCCAGCTGATTCATGACTTCGACTGGCTGAGAAACGCTGCCTGCCTGTTTGTCTCATCCAGACTCCCAACACGTTCATCACTATGGGACAGCTGAATATTGAAACAATGTTGCAAATGTCGGAGAGACAGACAGCAAGGTTTATACAAATCTCCTCTGTTGAAAACTAAATGTTAGTCAAAAAGCAATGTACGACAATGTCTAGATGCTTTTTACAGTGGAGATCAAGTTTATAAAGTGCCTTGCTGGACTGATGAGACAGTGGATTGCGCAGTCAGATGGAACAGAGTAAATAGGCATTTTAACATCATAGATTTAGCCGGTGATAACTTGTGAAATAGACACCGGCTGGAATGCGGTTTTAACCAATCAGCATTCAGGATTAGACCCACCCGTTGTATATGTATAAACTATGACACACACTAGAGTGTCCACTCAACTCTTAGTGCTGACCGATTAGGGCTTTTTGAGGTTGGTTTAATTTAGATAATTTTTCAAAAAATTAAATACACTATGCATTATGTGGTTTGAATGCTGTAACAACACAGAATAAAACAATTAATAAAAGTCCCATGATGGTAGTGACTGTCCATGACTGCTTCTCACTTATTAACCGTCAGTTATTCACATTACTTTACTTTAATAAAATATTTAAGTTGTGTATTACATTTGTTTTATTTCATGACTATTATTTCATTCCGAGTCATCATCTCATATCTATAGAGCTGCTGCCTATCTGTCGGACAAAATCACAATTTTAGTAGTTCTTCAAAGGAAATAAGGCATCCTTTTATGACAACTATCAATCACTTAGATCATGTATTTTCAGGTAGCGATGCCTCTCGAAGAAACTGCTTTCTACAGTGCATTCGGAAAGTATTCAGACCCCTTGACTTTTACCACATTTTGTTACTTTACAGCCTTATTTTAAAATTGATGAAATATATTTTTTTCTCATCGATCTACACACAATACCCCATAATGACAAAGCGAAAACAGGTTTTTAGACAATGTTGCACATTTATGAAAATAAAAACAGAAATATCTTATTTACTTAAGTATCCAGACCCTTTTCTATGAGACTCGGAATTGAGCTCAGGTGCATCCTGTTTCCATTGATCATCCTTGAGATGTTTCTACAACTTGATTGGAGTCCAACTGTGGTAATTCAATTGATTGGACATGATTTGGAAAGGCACACACCTGTCTATATAAGGTCCCACAGTTGACAGTGCATGTCAGAACAAAAACCAAGCCATGAAAGAATTGTCCATAGAGCTCCGAGACAGGATTGTGTCGAGGCACAGATCTGGGGAAGGGTACCAAAACATTTCTGCAGCATTGAAGGTCCCCAAGAACACAGTGGCCTCCATCATTCTTAAATGGAAGAAGTTTGGAACCACCAAGACCCTTCCTAGAGCTGGCCGCCTGGCCAAACTGAGCAATTAGGGGAGAAGGACCTTGGTCAGGGAGATGACCAAGAACCCGATGGTCACTCTGAGAGAGCTCTGAGAGATAGGAGAACCTTCTAGGAAGACAACCATCTCTGCAGCACTCCACCAATCAGGCCTTTATAGTAGAGTGGCCAGACAGAAGCCACTCCTCAGTAAAAGGCACATGACAGCCCACTTGGAGTTTGCCAAAAGGCACCTAAAGGACTCTCAGACCATGAGAAACAAGATTCTCTGATCTGATGAAACCAAGATTGAACTCTTTGGCCTGAATGCCAAGCATCACGTCTGGAGGAAACCTGGCACCATCCCTACTGTGAAGCATGATGGTGGCAGCATCATGCTGTGGGGATGTTTTTCAGCGGCAGGGACTAGGAGACTAGTCAGGATCGAGGGAAAGATGAACAGAGCAAAGTACAGAGAGATCCTTGATGATAACCTGCTCCATTGCGCTCAGGACCTCAGACTGGGGCGAAGGTTCACCTTCCAACAAGACAACGACTCAAAGCATACAGCCAGGAGTGGCTTTGGGACAAGTCTCTGAATGTCCTTGAGTGGCCCAGCTAGAGCCCGGACTTGAACCTGATCGAACATCTCTGGAGAGACCTGTAAATAGCTGTGCAGCGACGCTCCCCATCCAACCTGACAGAGCTTGAGAGGATCTGCAGAGAAGAATGGGAGAAACTCACCAAATACAGGTGTGCCAAGCTTGTAGCGCCATACCCAAGAAGACTCAAGGCTATAATCTCTGCCAAAGGTGCTTCAACAAAGTACTGAGTAAAGGGTCTGAATACTTATGTAAATGTGATATTTTAGGATTTTTTAAACCTGTTTTTGTTTTGTCATTATGGGGTATTGTGTATAGATTGATGAGAGGGAAAAAACTATTTAAATTTTTTTAGAATAAGGCTGTAACGTAACAAAATGTGGAAAAAGTGAAGGGGTCTGAATACTTTCTGAATGCACTGTATGTATCCCCTCTTGATTGTGCATTATTCTGTCCCTTACATAGCAGGCATAAAAGAAACACAGACCAGACAAGTAGGCGTTGGTCATTGTAGTTAATTATCTTGTTTTCTGCGCTAAACTATGTAGAACATTGGCCTGTTGGAAACTACAACTCCCTACTATATCAAACAGTTCGGGTTTGATCTGATTTATCTCTAGAGAAACTAGAGTCAGATTTCGTAACCTTATACATCCGATAATAAGCACAGAGCTCTGTTGACAGAGTGGTGCAGCCTTCTCACAGAAACATTTGAGGATTTTACATGTTGTGTTGGTCGTCTTCAAAGTTGTTTCCGCGTCTCGCAAAAAGCAAAATTAGCATGACACAAGCTGAATTAAATATAAAAGGCTTTGAAAATAAAATGCTTGCGGTACACTCAGTGCTCCATTGACATTTCACAGAGATACACTTTTTTGTGTGAGAAAACTTTGAAAAAGAACAGGAATTTAGAATTTCTAAAATACTACGTCATGTGTCAAAATCGATATCTAGCTTACCTCTAAATGGTTTTAGGTCCTACAGAGTTCAACAGGAAAGTGAGCCTGTCAGGTACCATTTATGCTCGCACAGCATCCAGCCTAGGTGACGCGATGCTGTGGAATTTTCCTTATTTTTGACCACTTTTTTTCTCTTGCCTCCATTGATTTAGTCAACCAAATTTTGGCCATCCTACAAGGGTAAAAACGCCAATCTTTTTTGGACTGACTATGATAGATACATCAGGTTATTTTACCCATTGGTCAAAATATGCGTTTTTGATTGGACACCCTACACACACACACACACACACACACACACACACGTTCCATTCTTGCATCATTCTCTCCCCCTATTAACCTCACACATATCCTCATACTTTGACTTTGACTCCGTCTGAATCGGATCAATAAGATCAACACGAGGACAGCTGCAAATATAAACCCAGTCATTAATTTGTTCAAGTCATTAACATTGGCTGTAATCGTCCTAATTGGGGCCAATCATGCTTGCCAATGGTGCAGAAAAGTATAGAGTATCTCTTTACAAGGAGAGTCGATGTAGGGCTTAAAGCACTCTGCGCTGCCTTCGTATAATGACTGCTAAGTATGATCTAAACCTAATCCTAACCACAAAATACTTAGTTGATCAAATGAGCACAAGTAATGGCAGACAGGTTGAAACAGTAAATCAGGGAATATCTGCAGCTTTTCTCTAAGGGCCACAATGTCTGATGAAATATAATTTGAATCTATGTTCTTCCTAATCAGTGACTCATCTGTAAACCAGGTGTGTGGACTTCTAGCCAATTGCTGAGATTAAATGTATAAATGAAATATTATTGAAACATCCCATAAAGTATATTTTAAAGCTGCAGTTGAATAGTAGTGGTACAACTTATGAGGAACAATCAAAACCAGAGGGCCACAAAATAAATAAGTTGTAAAACCTTGTGTCATCCTCAATGATTTTAAATGCAATGAATCCACTTAGGGACTGATTGAAGTTTACTGTGGTTTACTGTGGTCTTCTGTAGCTCAGCTAGTAGAGCACGGCGCTTGTAACGCCAGGGTAGTGGGTTCGATCCCCGGGACCACCCATACACAAAAATGTATGCACGCATGACTGTAAGTCGCTTTGGATAAAAGCGTCTGCTAAATGGCATATTATTATATTATTATACTGCAGAGGAGGGGTGGTCCAAAATAGGGGAGGGTTCTCAAACCTTTTTTTTTGCTTTGGGGGTGTTGTGTGGTTTTTCATTGGGCACAGGGGAGGGCAGTGCATTTTTTACTGTAGTTTAAATCCACTCTTCTGCTCGTATTTTCCCTATAAACAATGGCTTGACTTACTTTTGATATTACCATAATAAAGTTTAGAAATGTTTGTGAAGGTATGGTGTGACTGTTATTAAGCTTTAGCTACTGCAGGCCTATGATATGAAGGCAGTGTTACTCCTGACTCCGACAGTTGAACTTGAGGTGAGGAAGACTGTTTCAGGCCTACCAGTGTTACTCCTATAATCTAACAGTATAATGCTTATCTTTATACAAAATATTCTGATTGAAAATTAACAAATTAGCCTCCTTCTGTACGTCTATATCTGTTTAGCAGACGCAGTAGACATCTGACATAAAGAAATGCATGTCCGTGTCGTAGCATGGCACCGGCATATCTCTATCTCTCTGGGGTTAGGCCTAAGCTTATCTTAGTTTATATAGGCTATATATGAAAATATTAATATCATACAGTGGACACCTAAGCCTATACAGTGAGGGAAAAAAGTATTTGATCCCTTGCTGATTTTGTACGTTTGCCCACTGACAAAGAAATGATCAGTCTATAATTTGAATGGTAGGTTTATTTGAACAGTGGGAGACAGAATAACAACAAAATAATCCAGAAAAACGCATGTCAAAAATGTTATAAATTGATTTGCATTTTAATGAGGGAAATAAGTATTTGACCCCCTCTCAATCAGAAAGATTTCTGGCTCCCATGTGTCTTTTATACAGGTAACGAGCTTAGATTAGCAGCACACTCTTAAAGGGAGTGCTCCTAATTTCAGTTTGTTACCTGTATAAAAGACATCTGTCCACAGAAGCAATCAATCAGACTCCAAACTCTCCACCATGGCCAAGACCAAAGAGCTCTCCAAGGATGTCAGGGACAAGATTGTAGACCTACACATGGCTGGAATGGGCTACAAGACCATCGCCAAGCAGCTTGGAGAGAAGGTGACAACAGTTGGTGAGATTATTCGCACATGGAAAAAACACAAAATAACTGTCAATCTCCCTCGGCCTGGGGCTCCATGCAAGATCTCACCTCGTGGAGTTGCAATGATCATGAGAACGGTGAGGAATCAGCCCAGAACTACACGGGAGGATCTTGTCAATGATCTCAAGGCAGCTGGGACCATAGTCACCAAGAAAACAATTGGTAACACACTACGCTGTGAAGGACTGAAATCCTGCAGCGCCCGCAAGGTCCCCCTGATCAAGAAAGCACATATACAGGGCCGTCTGAAGTTTGCCAATGAACATCTGAATGATTCAGAGGAGAACTGGGTGAAAGTGTTGTGGTCAGATGAGACCAAAATCGAGGTCTTTGGCATCAACTCAACTCGCCGTGTTTGGAGGAGGAGGAATGCTGCCTATGACCCCAAGAACACCATCCCCACCGTCAAACATGGAGGTGGAAACATTATGCTTTGGGGGTGTTTTTCTGCTAAGGGGACAGGACAACTTCACCGCATCAAAGGGACGATGGATTGGGCCATGTACCGTCAAATCTTGGGTCAGAACCTCCTTCCCTCAGCCAGGGCATTGAAAATGGGTCGTAGATGGGTATTCCAGCATGACAATGACCCAAAACACACGGCTAAGGCAACAAAGGAGTGGCTCAAGAAGAAGCACATTAAGGTCCTGGAATAGCCTAGCCAGTCTCCAGACCTTAATCCCATAGAAAATCTGTGGAGGGAGCTGAAGGTTCGAGTTTCCAAACATCAGCTTCGAAACCTTAATGACTTGGAGAAGATCTGCAAAGAGGAGTGGAACAAAATCCCTCCTGAGATGTGTGCAAACCTGGTGGCCAACTACAAGAAACGTCTGACCTCTGTGATTGCCAACAAGGGTTTTGCCACCTAGTACTAAGTCATGTTTTGCAGAGGGGTCAAATACTTATTTCCCTCATTAAAATGCAAATCAATTTATAACATTTTGACATGCGTTTTTCTGGATTTTTTTGTTGTTATTCTGTCTCTCACTGTTCAAATAAACCTACCATTAAAATTATAGACTGATCATGTCTTTGTCAGTGGGCAAACGTACAAAATCAGCAGGGGATCAAATACATTTTTCCCTCACTGTAGGCCTATGCATGCAATGCCCTGATACAATTCGTGCTCAATCTCTGACAGCTGAACTGTGAGATGGACAATTGTTTTAGGAAAGTAGCCTAAAAACAAATAAAACAAATAAGCCATAAAGTTTTGCATATGCTACACATCGAAACACAAGGAATAGTGTTTTTGTAATTTGTTATAGGCTGTTTTTAAGGACATGAAAATGTGGCTCATTTATTTATTGGCTGCACCAGGTTGGATCTGAATGCATATGTACAGTATGTCCATAACATTTGTAAATTGAAATCTTCCCTGTCATGTTGTCCGGTGCCAAATTTTCCTAAAGGAAACTCTGAAATGTCATATTTTAGAATATTTGCATGAAAATCTGTCGCCAATTGGATGGAAACCTAGCTATAGACACACTAAAGACTCTGACAAGTGTCACTTTGATTATGCCTGCACATCATGGTTCACCAGCAGCCCTAAACATCTAAGCTACCAGCCAAACAAGCTTGTAAGAATTGTACTTAAACTCCCCCCTCATACTCATCTGGAGGTTGTCTCTATTTCTGTAATGTGTCTGTATCTATGCAATTGTATATGTATATATGTTAAAACAAATTGGGACCACAATGGAAATCCCGGTCACTTTTTAAAAGCTTTGTGTATATACACTACATGACCAACAGTCCATGACCAAAAGTATGTGGACACCTGCTCGTCGAACATCTCATTCCAAAATCTAGGGCATTAATATGGAGTTGGTCCCCCCTTTGCTGCTATAACAGCCGCCACTCTTCTGGGAAGGCTTTCAACTAGATGTTGGAACATTGCTGCAGGGACTTGCTTCCTTTCAGCCACAAGAGCATTAGTGAGGTCGGGCACTGAGGTTGGGCGATTAGGCCTGGCTCGCAGTTGGCATACCAATTCATCCCAAAGGTGTTCGATGGGGTTGAGGTCAGGGCTCTGTGCAGGCCAGTCAAATTCTTCCACACCGATCTCGACAAACCATTTCTGTATGGACCTCGCTTTGTGCACGGGGGCATTGTCATGCTGAAACAGGTAAGGGCCTTTCCCAAACTGTTGCCACAAAGTTGGAAGCACATAATCGTCTAGAATGTCATTGTATGCTGTAGCGTTAAGATTTCCCTTCACTGAAACTAAGGGGCCTTGCCCGAACCATGGAAAACAGCTCCAGACCATTATTCCTCCTCCACCAAACTTTACAGATGGCACTATGCATTGGGGCATGTAGCGTTCTCCTGGCATCCCTCAAACCCAGATTCGTCCGTTGGGCTGCCAGTTGGTGAAGAGTGATTCATCACTCCAGAGAACGTGTTTCCACTGCTCCAGAGTCCAATGGCGGCAAGCTTTATACCATTCCAGCCGATGCTTGGCATTGCGCATGGTTATCTTAGGCTTGTGTGTGGCTGCTCGGCCATGGAAACCCATTTCATGAAGCTCCCAACGAACAGTTATTGTGCTTACGTTGCTTCCAGAGGCAGTTTGGAACTTGATAGTGAGTGTTGCAACTGAGGACAGACGATTTTTACGTGCTAGAAGCTTCAGCACTCGGTGGTCCTGTTCTGTGAGCTTGTGTGGCCTACCACTTCGCGGCTGAGCCGCTGTTGCTCCTAGATGTTTCCACTTCACAATAACAGCACTTACAGTTGACCGGGGCAGCTCTAGCAGGGCAGAAATGTGACAAACTGACTTGTTGGAAAGGTAGCATCCTACGACGGTGCCACGTTGAAAGTCACTGAGTTCTTCAGTAAAGCCATTCTACTGCCAATGTTTGTCTATGGAGATTGCATGGCAGTGTGATCAATTTTATACAACAGTCAGCAACGGGTGTGGCTGAAATAGCCGAATCCACTAATTTGAAGGGGTGTCCACATACTTTTTATTGTGGTGTTGAAAATGCAAACCATGAGCCCGAAGTCAGTATGCTTTGTTTATTGGTTGTATGGTGCATTGGCACAGAAACCTGTTAGTGGAACATTTGTTGAATATATTTTATAGAATTATAAATATGGCATCCCTGTGTAGTTCAGTTGGTAAAGCATGGCGTTTGCAACACCAGGGTTGTGGGTTCGATTCCCACGGGGGACCAGTATGAAAAATGTATGCACTCACTAACTGTAAGTCGCTCTGGATAAGAGTGTCTGCTAAATGACTAAAATGTAAAATGTATAAAATCAGATTGCCCACTAGCTGATCATTGTCTGTATCCGTCTCTGATCATAGTGTAATGAAACAGGCAGGGAAAGTGAGCTTGTCTGTGGTGGTCGGCGAACCTTCACCCTTCTGGCCCGTAGCCCTGTGTGGCATCGACTGTTCCACAAAATAAAATGGAGAGCCATATCCTAACTTCAGATGCAAACACTGGTGAAGCAGATGGTTTTATGTGGATCATCATGTCGTCACTCCTCACAGAGGAGAGTTCTGGCACAGACACAGGACATGATAAAAGCAAATCGCTAAGAGGGAGAAGTCTTCATCCACCACTCTGCTTTTAAAGGAAAAATTGCATCATCATGATGACGTGGCAAGTGACACTATACTTCTTGAAAATTCTATATCTTGAAAACATGACTGCTGACATGCAAAACATTGGACTACTTTAAGAAACTTATTTCAACCACCCACCTCTGATGAAGCTAGGCAAGGGTGTTTCCTGGGTATTTTCACAAATTGTCAAGGTTGGTCTAAATACTGTAGTATTACTATATTTATATATTATAATATTCACAGTAGTTTTTTGCAGACTTTGCTGTAGTATTCACTGTAGTGCTTCTGCGGACATGACTGTAGTATATTATAATATTCACTGTAGTGTTTTTGTGGACATGACTGTAGTATTCCCTGTAGTGTTTTGAGGACAAGACCGTAGTATACTATAGTATTCACTGTAATGGTTTTGCAGACCTTACTGTGGTATTCACTGTAGTGTTTTTGCAGACTTTACTGTGGTATTCACTGTACAGTTGTTGTGGACATAACTGTAGTATAGACTAGTATACAGTATACTGTATTGTTTTTGCGGACATGACTGTATTATACTATAGTATTCACTGTAGGGTTTTTGCAGACCTGACTGTAGTATACTATAATATTCACTGAGGTTGTCACGACTTCCGCCGAGGCTGCCTCCCCTCCTTGTTCGGGCAGGTTTCGGCGTTCGTCGTCACCGGCTTACTAGCTACTGCCGATCCATTTATTATCACTCCATTTGTCTTGTCTTATCAATCACACACACCTGGTCCTTATCCCTCATTAGTCATTGTATAAGTGTTCCCTCTGCTTCCTTGTCTGTGTGGGTGATTGTTTGTTGTGAGCTGTGTGTAGCTCGGTTGAGCTACCCTTACCTTGATGTTGAGGTAGATATTTTCCCCTGTGCCTGAGTTTTGTTGTCGCAAGCTTGCGCAACTGTTTATCGACGGATTAAACTATTTTTATGCGTATTACTCTCCTGCGCCTGACTCCTTCTATCACACGCGTCACAGTAGTGTTTTGTCGGACATGACTGTAGTATACTATTATATTCACTGTAGTGTTTTTGCAGAATTTACTGTAGTATACTAGTGTTTTTGTGGACACGACAGTAGTATACTATAGTATTCAATGTAGTGTTTTTGTGGAAGTGTAACGATTCCGGCAGTCTGAGTCGGTTCCTGTATGTGTATTAGTTTTTCTGCTCGGGATCTCCAGTTTCCCGAGGGTTCTGGAACGCTCCCTGCCTGGTTGCCGGGCTACGTTGCTAGGCGGGAGCTCTCCTGATTTCCACACCTGCATTCCATCAGCAATCTGCACACCTGGCCCTGATCATCACCTTCATAAGCTCTGACCTGACATCCATTCCCTGCTGGATCGTTAGCCATGAACAGTATGTTTATCAGCGGATCAGTCCTAGAGCTTAGAGCATTAGTTTTGTTGTTTTGCACCTTGTTTGCTGGTTGTATGCTTACCTCCGTTTTGTTCTCCCTACAGTCACTCGTCCGGAACCTTCACCCAACCTCTGCCTGATGGTCGGCGGCTGCCGAGCCATCATTGGACCAACCACTGCACCCTCTACAACTCATCCACGCCGCCCGCTCTGTTCCCTGGATTATTCAACATCACCCGTGGATCAGTTAAATAAACACTCACCTTTGACACCACTTACCTTGTCCTGGTCTGCTTCTGGGTTCTGGCTTAGTAAACCGTGACAGAACGATCCGGCCAGTATGAACCCAGCGGACCTGGACTCTGTTCGCCATGCCATTTCCCATCAGGAGAAGATGTTGGGCCATCATAGCACGGAGCTACAGGAGATCGCGTTGGCAGTTCGAACCTTTCTACCGGTCTGACGGAGGTCCAGAACCAGCGCAAGTTTCCGGTGGAGGATCCACTACCGGTTTCACCCATCTCGCCTGCCGCTTCTGGAGCTGTGTCCTTTCGTGAGCCCAAGGTTCCGACGCCGGATAAATATGAGGGGGAGCTGGGAAGATGCCGTTCTTTCCTTATGCAGTGTGGGTTAGTGTTCGATCTACAGCCCTACTCTTATGCCACAGACAAGGCTAGGATAGCCTTTGTGATTGAGTTGCTGCGTGGTCGAGCGCTGGAGTGGGCTTCAGCCGTTTGGGAACGACAGGACCCCTGCATGGCTTCATACCAGGGGTTCACGGCCGAGATGAGGAAGCTCTTCGACCATCCCGTCCGAGGGAGGGACGCAGCTAGGCGCCTGTTTTCGCTTCGCCAAGGAACTCGCAGCGTGGCCGACTTCGTGATCGAGTTCAAGACGTTGGCTGTGGAGAGTGGGTGGAATGAGGAGTCTCTGCAAGCGGCCTTTTACCAGGGTCTGTCGGAGCAGCTCAAGGATGAGTTGATCTCCTATCCGAGCCTAGTGACCTGGACAGCTTGGTAGCCTTGTCTATTCGGGTGGATAATCGAGTCCGAGAGCGAAGGAGGGAGAAGCAATGGGTTCCGTCCAATCGATCAGCTTCTCAGGTTCCAGTCGGGTCGGTGATTGGACCAGAATACGTCGATCATCGTCCACCACACAGGATTAGTGGAGAGGTCCTGTCTCCCGATTCTGAACCAATGCAAGTAGGGCGGCACGGGTTAACCAAGGAGGAACGCCAACTCAGACGTAGGGACTAACTGTTGCCTCTACTGTGGTGGTTCGGGACATTACCTCGCCACCTGTTCCCGGCGGTCGTCAAACTGCGCGGCTCGCTAAAGTTGGGAGGACTTTTAGCGAGCCAGTTTCGACCTCTCAATACCTCTGTCAGACCCCGTTTCCCGGCTACCCTTATGAACAGGAATCAGAGCTTAGCGATTAACGCTTTTATCGATTCAGGTGCCGATGGAAGCTTTCTTGATGCCGAGTTGGTGGAACAGCTGGGGCTTTCCAAGGAGCAATTGCCGGAAGCCATTGAAGCGACCACTCTGAACGGCAGTAGTCTGGCACGTATCACGATGAGGACTGAACCGGGTTAAGATGCTGTTGTCGGGGAATCATTCTGAGATGATTTCATTCTTCATTCTGCCGTCTTCCCATGTTCCTCTGGTCCTTGGATACCCCTGGCTGAAGGAACACAATCCCACGTTCGATTGGGTGACGGGCAAGGTAACGAGTTGGAGCCTTGATTGTCATGCTAACTGTCTCAAGACTGCCTGTCCCCATTCGGTTCCCAGTCAGGTGATTGAGGCTAAACCCCCAGATTTGTCCCTGGTTCCCGAGACATATCACGATTTGGGGAAGTGTTCAGTAAGCAGAAGGCTCTGTCCTCCCTCCCCACCGACCATATGATTGTGCCATCAACCTGTTCCCTGGAGCTGTCTACCCCAAGGGAAGGTTATACAGTATCTCCCGACCTGAACGTGAGGCTTTGGAGACCTACATCAAGGAGTCCCTAGCTGCTGGTCTCGTTCGTCCTTCGTCATCACCCCTGGGGGCAGGATTCTTCTTTGTGGGTAAGAAGGATGGCTCTCTTCGACCGTGTATTGATTATCGGGGGTTGAATGACATCACGGTCAAGAACAAGTATCCCCCTGCCCTTGATGAGCTCTGCCTTCGACTCCTTACAGGGTGCTACGGTGTTCACCAAACTAGACCTACGCAATGTCGTATCACATGGTCCGGATCAGAGAGGGGGGACGAGTGGTTGACGGGTTTCAATACACCGATGGGTCACCGAGTATCAGGTGATGCCGTTTGGACTGACCAATGCTCCAGCGGTATTCCAGAGTATGGTGAACGACGTCCTGAGAGATATGATCGGTCTCTTTGTGTTTGTTTACCTGGATGACATTCTGATCTTCTCGAAGGAACCTTCCGACCACGTCCAGCATGTCCGGCAGGTTCTGCAGCGATTGTTGGAGAATCGCCTGTTCGTGAAGGCCGAGAAGTGCGAGTTTCACGCCCACAGGACATCCTTTCTCGGGTACATCATCTCCAGGGGAGAGATTAGGATGGACCAGGAGAAGGTTAGAGCGGTTCTGGAATGGGCCCAGCCCGGTACGAGATTGCAGCTCCAGAGATTTTTGGGGTTTGCAATTTCTACCGCAGATTCATCCGGGATTACAGCCCGTGTGGCCGCTCCGTTAACTGCCTTGACTTCCAGTATCAGGACCTTCAAGTGGAATCCGGAGGCGGATCGAGCGTTTCTGGATTTGAAGAGACGATTCACCAACGCACCGATTCTCTCTCAACCGGACACGGCCCGTCAGTTCTGCCGTTGAAGTGGACCCGCGTCTGATGTGGGAGTTGGCGCCATCCTGTCGCAGCGATGCTCCACGGACAGTAAACTCCATCCCTGCGCCTACTACTCTCGTAAGCCTTTCGCCTGCGGAGAGGAACTACGATGTGGGCAACCGGGAGCTTCTCGCGGTGAAACTTGCCTTGGAGGAGTGGCGCCACTGGTTGGAGGGGCGGAGCAACCGTTTATTGTCTGGACTGACCACAAGAATCTTGCTTACGTGCAATCGGCTAGACGTCTCAACTCCCGTCCAGGCCAGGTGGCGTTGTTTTTCGGACGATTCAATTTTTCCCTGACGTTCCGACCTGGATCTAAGAACGGCAAGGCGGACGCCTTGTCCCGGATGTTCTCCAAGACGGAAGAGAGTGGGTCCAAGACCGAGACAATTCTCCCCGGAACTGCGTCGTGGGAGCAGTTATGTGGAAGATTGAGGAGGAGGTGATGGCGGCCCTTCGGACGCAGCCCGGTCCCGGTAACGGTCCACCCGGTCGGTTGTTTGTGCCTGAGTCCGTTCGTCCTGCTGTCCTCAAATGGTCCCACGCCAGCAAGATGGCTTGTCACCCTGGCGTGGCTCGGACGATGGCGTTTCTTCGCAGACGTTTTTGGTGGCCTGCCATGGCCGAGGATACTCGGGGTTTTGTTGCTGCCTGTCCAGTGTGTGCGCAGAATAAGAGTACCAATCGGCCCAGCTCTGGACTACTTCACCCCCTTCCTATTCCCCGGTGACCATGGTCGCATCTGGCCCTGGACTTTGTCACTGGGTTGCCCTCTTCTGAGGGGAACACGGTCGTTCTGACTATCGTGGACAGATTCAGCAAGTTCGCCCACTTTGTGCCAATTGCCAAGCTTCCCTCTGCCTCGGAGACGTCCGAGATCCTGGTTAGGGGAGGTTTTCAGGGTCCACGGTTTGCCCAGTGATATCGTTTCCGACCGTGGCCCTCAGTTTACCTCTGCTGTCTGGAAGTCCTTCTGTTTGGCCATTGGAGCTACAGTCAGTCTCACATCTGGTTTTCACCCCCCAGTCTAATGGTCAGGCGGAGAGAGCCAACCAGAAGATGGAATCCACGCTACGCTGCCTTGTCTCTTCCAACCCCACCTCCTGGGTCTCTCAGTTGCCTTGGGTTGAGTATGCCCACAATACTCTCCCCTACATCTGCCACTGGGATGTCTCCCTTCCAGTGCCTGTATGGCTACCAACCTCCCTTGTTCCCTTCTCAGGAGAAGGAGCTCTCAGTGCCCTCTGTTCAGGCCCATATTCGTCGTTGCCACCGGACCTGGCATCGGGCCAGAAAGGCACTCCTTAGAGTTTCGGACCGGTATCAGCTCCAGGCGAATCGTCGCTGGATCCCCGCTCCCACCTATACCATCGGGAGATAGGGTCTGGTTGGCCACACGGGATCTTCCTTTACGGACTGAGTCTAGGAAGTTGTTACCGCGGAGTTCATTGGTCCGTTTGTGGTGGAGAAGGTGATCAATCCGGTGGCAGTTCGACTCAAACTACCGAGGACGCTCAGAGTCCATCCCACCTTTCATGTCTCCTGCCTCAAGCCTGTTTTCCTCAGTCCTCTGTTGCCTCCTCCGCCTCCTCCTCCTCCTCCTCGGATGATCGGAGGTGGTCCTGCCTACACGGTGCGACGCATCATGGATTCCAGACGGCGGGGCCGGGGTTTCCAGTATCTCGTGGACTGGGAGGGTATGGTCCTGAAGAGAGGAGTTGGATTCCGCGGCGACAGATCCTAGATGCTGACCTCATTCGTGACTTCTACCGCCTCCATCCTGGCGCTCCGGGAGTCCGCCCGGTGGCGTTCGTCGGAGGGGGGTACTGTAACGATTCCGGCAGTCTGAGTCGGTTCCTGTATGTGTATTAGTTTTTCTGCTCGGGATCTCCAGTTTCCCGAGGGTTCTGGAACGCTCCTGCCTGGTTGCCGGGCTACGTTGCTAGGCGGGAGCTCTCCTGATTTCCACACCTGCATTCCATCAGCAATCTGCACACCTGGCCCTGATCATCACCTTCATAAGCTCTGACCTGACATCCATTCCCTGCTGGATCGTTAGCCATGAACAGTATGTTTATCAGCGGATCAGTCCTAGAGCTTAGAGCATTAGTTTTGTTGTTTTGCACCTTGTTTGCTGGTTGTATGCTTACCTCCGTTTTGTTCTCCCTACAGTCACTCGTCCGGAACCTTCACCCAACCTCTGCCTGATGGTCGGCGGCTGCCGAGCCATCATTGGACCAACCACTGCACCCTCTACAACTCATCCACGCCGCCCGCTCTGTTCCCTGGATTATTCAACATCACCCGTGGATCAGTTAAATAAACACTCACCTTTGACACCACTTACCTTGTCCTGGTCTGCTTCTGGGTTCTGGCTTAGTAAACCGTGACAGGAAGTGAATGGAGTATACTATAGTATTCACTGTAGTGTTTTTGCAGTAATGACTGTAGTATACAATAGTATTAACTGTAGTGTTTTTGTGGACATAATTGTAGTATAATATATTATTGACTGTTGTGTTTTTCCCGACATGACTGTAGTATACTATAGAATTCACTGTAGTTTTTTTGCAGACATGATGACTGTAGTATACTATAGTATTCAATGTAGTGTTTTTGTGGACTTTATTGTAGTATTCACTGTAGAGGTTTTGCAGACATGACTGTAGTATACTATAGTATTCACTGTAGTGTTTTTGCTGGCATTACTGTAGTATTTACTGTAGTGTTTTTGTGCATGACTGTAGTATACTCTGGTAGTCATTGTAGTGTTTTTGTGGACATGAATGTAGCATATTATAATATTCACTCATATTCTTGCAGACTTTACTGTAGTATTCACTGTAATGTTTTTGCAGTCATGACTGTAGTATGCTATAGTATTCACTTTAGTGTTTTTGTGGACTTAACTGTAGTATTCATTTTAGTGTTGTTGTAGACATGACCGTAGTTTAATATAGTATTCACTGTAGTGTTTTTGTGGACATGACTGTAGTATACTAAAGTATTCACTGTAGTGTTTATAAATACTTTATTGTAGTATTCACTGTAGTGTTTTTAAATACTTTATTGTAGTATTCACTGTAGTGTTTTTAAATTATTTATTGTAGTATTCACTGTAGTGATTTTGCGTACTTAACTTTAGTATTCACTTTAGTGTTTTTGCAGATATAATTGTAGTATTCACTGTAGTGTTCATGCAGACTTTACTGTAGTATTCACTGTAGTGTTTCTGTGCACATGACTGTAGTATACTATTGTATTCATTGTAGTGTTTTAGCAGACTTTACTGTAGAATTCACTGTAGGGTTTTTGTGCACTTGACTGTAGTATACTATTGTATTCATTGTAGTGTTTTTGCAGACTTTACTGTAGAATTCACTGTAGTGTTTTTGCGGACATGACTGTACTATACTATATTATTCAATGTAGTGTCTTTGCGGACATGACTGTAGTATTCACTGTAGAGGTTTTGCAGACATGACTGTAGTATATTATAGTATTCACTGTAGTGTTTTTGCGGACATGACTTTAGTATAATATACTATTCAGTGTTGTGTTTTTGATGACATGACTGTAGTATACTATAGTATTCACTGTAGGGTTTTTGCGGACATGACTGTAGTATACTATAGAATTCATTGTAGTGTTTTTGCGGAATTAACTGTAGTATTCACTTTAGTGTTTTTGCGGACATGATTGTAGTATACTATTTTATTAACTGTAATGTTTTTGCGGACTTAACTGTAGTATTCACTTTAGTGTTTTTGCGGACATGCCTGTAGTATACAATATAATTCACTGTAATGTTTTTGCGGACATGCGTGTAGTATACAATATAATTCACTGTAGTGTTTTTGCAGACCTTACTGTAGTATTCACTGTAGTGTTTTTGCTGACACTGTAGTGTTTTTGCTGACATTGCTGTAATAATCACTAATGTTTTTGCGGTCATTACTGTAGTATACTATAGTATTCACTGTAGTGTTATTGCGGACTTGACAGTAATATACTATAGTATTCACTGTAGTTTTTTTTCAGACTTTACTGTAGAATTCACTGTAGTGTTTTTGTGCACTTGACTGTAGTATACTATACTATTCAATGTAGTGTCTTTGCAGACATGACTGTAGTATTCAGTGTAGAGGTTTTGCAGACATTACTGTAGTATATTATAGCATTCACTGTAATGTTCTTGCAGACATGACTTTAGTATAATATACCATTCACTGTTGTGTTTTTGACGACATGACTGTAGTATACTATAGTATTCACTGTAGTGTTTTTACGGACATGATTTTAATATATTACACTATTCACGGTTGTGTTTTTGACAACATGACTGTAGTATACTATAGTATTCACTGTAGGGTTTTTGCGGACTTAACTGTAGTATTCACTGCAGTGTTTTTGCGGACATGACTGTAACATACTATAGTATTCACTGTAGTCTTTTTGCTGACTTGACTAGTATTTACTGTAGTGTTTTTGCGAATATGACTGTAGTATGCTATAGTATTCACTGTAGTGTTTTTCAGACTTTACTGTAGTATTAATTGTAGTGTTTCTGTGGTTATGACTGTAGTATACTATAGAATTCATTGTAGTGTTTTTGCGGAATTAACTGTAGTATTCACTTTAGTGTTTTTGCGGACATGATTGTAGTATACTATTTTATTAACTGTAATGTTTTTGCGGACTTAACTGTAGTATTCACTTTAGTGTTTTTGCGGACATGCCTGTAGTATACAATATAATTCACTGTAATGTTTTTGCGGACATGCGTGTAGTATACAATAGAATTCACTGTAGTGTTTTTGCAGACCTTACTGTAGTATTCACTGTAGTGTTTTTGCTGACACTGTAGTGTTTTTGCTGACATTGCTGTAATAATCACTAATGTTTTTGCGGTCATTACTGTAGTATACTATAGTATTCACTGTAGTGTTATTGCGGACTTGACAGTAATATACTATAGTATTCACTGTAGTTTTTTTTCAGACTTTACTGTAGAATTCACTGTAGTGTTTTTGTGCACTTGACTGTAGTATACTATACTATTCAATGTAGTGTCTTTGCAGACATGACTGTAGTATTCAGTGTAGAGGTTTTGCAGACATTACTGTAGTATATTATAGCATTCACTGTAATGTTCTTGCAGACATGACTTTAGTATAATATACCATTCACTGTTGTGTTTTTGACGACATGACTGTAGTATACTATAGTATTCACTGTAGTGTTTTTACGGACATGATTTTAATATATTACACTATTCACGGTTGTGTTTTTGACAACATGACTGTAGTATACTATAGTATTCACTGTAGGGTTTTTGCGGACTTAACTGTAGTATTCACTGCAGTGTTTTTGCGGACATGACTGTAACATACTATAGTATTCACTGTAGTCTTTTTGCTGACTTGACTAGTATTTACTGTAGTGTTTTTGCGAATATGACTGTAGTATGCTATAGTATTCACTGTAGTGTTTTTCAGACTTTACTGTAGTATTAATTGTAGTGTTTCTGTGGTTATGACTGTAGTATACTATAGTATTCACTGTAGGGTTTTTGTGGACATGACTGTAGTATTCACTGTAGTGTTTTTGCTGACTTTACTGTAATAATCACTGTAATTTTTTTGCGGCCATTACTGTAGTATACTATAGTGTTCACTGTAGTGTTTTTGCAGATTTGACTGTAATATACTATAGTATTCACTGTAGTGTTTTTGCGGACATGACTGTAATATAATATAATATTCATTTTACTGTTTTTGTGGACATGACTGTAGTGTACTATAGTATTCACTGTAGTGTTTTTACGGACAGGACTGTAATACACTAGTATTCACTGTAGACTTTTTGCTGAATTTACTGTAGAATACTATAGTACTCACTGTAGGATTTTTGCAGACTTGAATAGTATTTACTTTAGTGTTTTTGCGAATATGACTGTAGTATGCTATAGTATTCAGTGTAGTGTTTTTTCGGACATGACTGTAATACACTATAGTATTCGCTGTAGTGTTTTTGCTGACTTTACTGCAGTAATTACTGAAATGTTTTTGCGGTCATTACTGTAGTATACTATAGTATTCACTGTAGTGTTTTTGCGGACTTGACTAGTATTTACTGTAGTGTTTTTGCGAATATGACTGTATTATGCTATAGTATTCACTGTAGTGTTTTTCAGACTTTCCTGTAGTATTAATTGTAGTGTTTTTGTGGCCGTGACTGTAGTGTACTATAGTATTCACTGTAGTGTTTTTGCTGACTTTACAGTAGTATTCACTATAGTGTTTTATGGCCGTGATTGTAGTATACTGGGGCCTCATTTATAAACATTTTGTATGCACAAAATATGCCCCCAAAACATGCGTGCGCCAATTTTCACTCAAAAGTTTGCATTTATGAAAACGTAACTTTAAGTGAGAATGTCCTTATCCTCCCACAAGACCATGTTTCTAATGTTTTAAGTCTTTCATTGCAAGATGGCAAAAGTAGCTTAGTAGTTGCCTTGTGCAAATGGGGAATATACACGGAGTATACAAAACATTAAGAACATGCTCTTTCCATAACATAGACTGACCAGGTGAATCCAGGTGAAAGCTAAGATCCCTTATTGATGACACTTATTAAATCCACTTCAATCAGTGTAGATGAAGGGGAGGAGACAGGTTAAAGAAGGATTTTTAAGCCTTGAGACAATTGAGACATGGGTGCAAATCAATATTAAGAAGGTGTATATCATAACCATTGCAGAATAAATTCCTCACCTTTTCTGGACATGAGTTTATATTCCTGTAGTTGCCATACTACAAATTACCGTGCACATCTCTTTGCATACGACACAGTGCGCGATTTACAACATACTGTAGAACTTAACAGGTGAACAGACCGTGGATCTTTTGCATTGAAGTCTGTAGGCTATCACTGTAAGTAGGCCTACTGTAGTTTTCATTTTTTTCAGAGTAGACAATGTTTTAGAATTCACGGGCAGTGCAGCATATTTAGGTCAGGGAAAAAGATCTGTTTACAGATCCACAACAAATTGCAATTGTTTTTGTCTTTCAGAAATGGTCAGATACTGCAAATGTCACTGCAAAAGAAAACATTCTGCCAACACCTCAAAATACATTTGATCAAGTTCGCCATTGCTATTTCCTTTAGATACGGTCTTGGCCCAATTCCAATACTTCCAAACTATACAGCAAATAAGGGTGTTACTGTCACCATAAAAGTTGAATGATGGGCATTTTTCAGGAGGAGTTATAATGCTCATTCACGCGTGCACAGTTTTAAGACAGGTCTGATTTACAGTGCCTTCAGAAAGTATTCATACCCCTTGACTTATTCCACATTTTGTTGTGTTACAGCCTGAATTCAAAACTGATTAATTACATTTTTGAAGTTTTTGAACATTTATTGTAAATGAAAAACAGAAATATCTCATTTGCATAGAGTAAGTATTCACACCCCTGAGTCAATACTCTGTGGAAGCACCTTTGGCGGCAATTACAGCTTTGAGTCATCTTGAGTATTTCTGTATCAGCTTTGCACATCTGGATTTGGGGATTTTCTCCCATTCTTCTTTTTTTTTCTCAAGCTCTGTTAAAATAGATGGGAGCGGCAGTGAAGTCTTTCCGCAGATTTTCAATGGGATTCAAGTCTGGGCATTGTCTGAGCCAAACAAGGACTTTCACATTTTGTTCTGAAGCCATTCCAGCGTTGCTTTAGCTGTATGCTTGGGGTCTTTGTCCTGTTGGAACGTAAATCTTCACCCCAGTCTAAGGTCGTTTGCGCTCTGAAGCAGGTTCTCATCAAGGATTTGCCTGTATTTGGATACATTAATTGTTCGCTCTATTCTTACCAGTCTCCCAGTCCCTGCCGCTGAAAAGCATCCCCATAGCATGTTGCTGCCACCACCATGCTTCACGGTAGGGATGGTGTTAGATGGTTGATGAGCTGTGCCTGGTTTTCTCCAGACATAGCATTTTGCATTCAGGCCAAAGAGGTAAATTTTTTGTCTCATCGGACCACATAATATTTTGCCTTATGCACTGAGTCTTTCACATGCTTTTTTGCAAACTCCAGGCATGCTGTCGTGCCTTTTTCTCAGGAGTGGTTTCCATCTGGCCACTATCCCATAATGCCCAGATTGGTGAAGTGCTGTAGAGACTATTGTACTTCTGGCAGGCACTCCCATCTCAGCCAAGGAACTCTGTAGTTCTGTCAAAGTGCTCATTGGGTTCTTGGTCACCTCCCTGAACATGGCCATTCTTGCCCGGTTGATCAATGGTGGAGACCACTGTGCCTCATCACAATTCTATCTCTACAATTCTATGGACAGTTCCTTGGACTTCATGGTATAGTATCTGCTCTGACATGTACGGTGAACTGTGGGACCTAATATAGACAGGTGTGTTTCTTTCTCAATCATGTACAAACAATTGAATTGGCCACAGGTGGACTCCAATCAAGTTGTAGTAACGTCTCAAGGATGATCATATGAAATTGGATGCACCTGAACTCAATTTAGAATGGCATAGCAAACGGGTGTGAATACTTATGTAAATTATATATTTATCTTTACTTGTTATTTTTATCTGCCTCTGTACCATTTCCCTTTAATGGGCCTAGAACATGTCTAATGTTTAGATGTTACAATTGTAATAACAATTGTATATTTTTGCTAAAGTGTTGTCTGGTCCGTTTCATTGCTCAGAACTGTTGACCCAACTCAATAGGTGGCCTGTGTCTTATGTTCTGGTTGAGGTGTTCCCCTCATTAAACAGTAACTGGCATAGTCTGGTAGTTGTGCCATTTTAGCTAACCCTAGTCAGCAGGTGTTACTAAAATATACAACAGTCATGTCCGCAAAAACACTACAGTAAATACTGCAGTATACTAGTCATGTCTGCAAAAACACTACAGTAAAGTCCACAAAAACACTATGGTGAATACTATAGTATACCACAGTCATGTCCACAAAAACACTACAGTGAATACTACAGTATTTAGACCATAGTATACTATAGTATTTTTTTCATGTGGGTTAGCTGTAACGTTAGTTTGAAATAGGACCACAATGGACATTTTCTTTTACTTTTATTCTCGACAAATGTCTAAATGCATTGTATCCACATTTGTGGTTGTATTGTTTTTAAATAGTCAAATCAAATAAATCAAGGGATACTACAGTGTGGAGTATAGTATTCTACAGTATACTACAAAATTCTATATCGAGGGGGAACCTCAGAGGAAATCCTCTGCATGGGCTCCCCAAGGACAGCACGTTCAAATCAAAACGGCATCGACAAAGCTAGCAGTAAAGCTAGCTAGCAGTCCAATCGATCTGAAAATGCTAAAGGTAAGCACAATGTGATCGAGGGATACTACAGTGTGTAGTATAGTATTCTACACAGTATACTACAACATTCTAAAGTAAGCACTAAGGGGCTGATTCCGACCTGAGTTAAGCGTGCGTAAATGGAACGTAGTTCCCTTTTTATGCACTTTTCTCTCTGACCTTGAACTTAAGCATGAGAATAGCATGCTATTCACCTGCTATTCATTAGGGGTGGATCTAAGAGATGTGGAGGAGGTGTGTCTACAGACACGCCGTATTCTGACCTTGATTTCATTCCCTCATAATTCCACCATATTTACACGCGAGGAAGCCATGAATAAGGTAGAGCAAACCTGCCGGTTCCAAGCGGAAAAAGCATATACTTCTTTTTTTCTATAGAAATAACAGCATTCTCCATGCACTGTAATTTATAAGCTATTGATAAGAGCTAGGTAAATTTGTAATTGGGGTGGCAAGTAGCCTAGCGGTTTGAGCGTTGGGCCAGTAACCAAAAGGTCACTTGTTGAAATACCTGAGCCGACAAGGTGAAAAATCGATGTGCCCTTAACCCTAATTTGCTCCAGGGTCACCGTATTACTATGGTTGACCCTGTAAAATAACACATTTCCCTGCACCTATCCGGTGTATGTGACAATATATACAGTGGGGAGAACAAGTATTTGATACACTGCCGATTTTGCAGGTTTTCCTACTTACAATGCATGTAGAGGTCTGTAATTTTTATCATAGGTACACTTCAACTGTGAGAGACGGAATCTAAAACAAAAATCCAGAAAATCACATTGTATGGTACTCCTGAGTGGCGCAGTGGTCTAAGGCACTGCATCGCAGTGCTAACTGTGCCACTAGAGATCCTGGTTCAAATCCAGGCTCTGTCGCAGCCGGCCGCGACCGGGAGACTCATGGGCGGTGCACAATTGGTCCAGGGTAGGGGAGGGAATGGCCGGCAGGGATGTAGCTCAGTTGATAGAGCATGGCGTTTGCAACGCCAGGGTTGTGGGTTCGATTCCCACGGGGGGCCAGTATAAAAAAAAAAAATGTATTCACTAACTGTAAGTCGCTCTGGATAAGAGCGTCTGCTAAAATGTAATGTATGATTTTTAAGTAATTCATTTGCATTTTATTGCATGACATAAGTATTTGATACATCAGAAAGCAGAACTTAATATTTCATCATACGTTTCCTGTAGGTCTTGACCAGGTTTGCACACACTGCAGCAGGGATTTTGGCCCACTCCTCCATACAGACCTTCTCCAGATCCTTCAGTTATCGGGGCTGTCGCTGGGCAATACGGACTTTCAGCTCCCTCCAAAGATTTTCTATTGGGTTCAGGTCTAGAGACTGGCTAGGCCACTCCAGGACCTTGAGATGCTTCTTATGGAGCCACTCCTTAGTTGCCCTGGCTGTGTGTTTCGGGTCGTTGTCATGCTGGAAGACCCAGCCACGACCCATCTTCAATGCTCTTACTGAGGGAAGGAGGTTGTTGGCCAAGATCTCGCGATACATGGCCCCATCCATCCTCCCCTCAATACGGTGCAGTCGTCCTGTCCCCTTTGCAGAAAAGTATCCCCAAAGAATGATGTTTCCACCTCCATGCTTCACGGTTGGGATGGTGTTCTTGGGGTTGTACTCATACTTCTTCTTCCTCCAAACACGTCGAGTAGAGTTTAGACCAAAAAGCTCAATTTTTGTCTCATCAGACCACATGACCTTCTCCCATTCCTCCTCTGGATCATCCAGATGGTCATTGGCAAACTTCAGACGGGCCTGGACATGCGCTGGCTTGAGCAGGGGGACCTTGCGTGCACTGCAGGATTTTAATCCATGACGGCATAGTGTGTTACTAATGGTTTTCTTTGAGACTGTGGTCCCAGCTCTCTTCAAGTCATTGACCAGGTCCTGCTGTGTAGTTCTGGGCTGATCCCTCACCTTTCTCATGATCATTGATGCCCCACGAGGTAAGATCTTGCATGGAGCCCCAGGCCGCGGGTGATTGACCATCATCTTGAACTTCTTCCATTTTCTAATAATTGCGCCAACAGTTGTTGCCTTCTCACCAAGCTGCTTGCCTATTGTCTTGTAGCCCATCCCAGCCTTGTGCAGGTCTACAGTTTTATCCCTGATGTCCTTACACAGCTCTCTGGTCTTGGCCATTGTGGAGAGGTTGGAGTCTGTTTGATTGAGTGTGTGGACAGGTGTCTTTTATACAGGTAACGAGTTCAAACAGGTGCAGTTAATACAGGTAATGAGTGGAGAACAGGAGGGCTTTTTAAAGAAAAACTAACAGGTCTGTGAGAGCCGGAATTCTTACTGGTTGGTAGGTGATCAAATACTTTTGTCATGCAAATGCAAATTAATTACTTAAAAATCATACAATGTGATTTTCTGGATTTTTGTTTTAGATTCCGTCTCTCACAGTTGAAGTGTACCTATGATAGAAATTACAGACCTCTACATGCTTTGTAAGTAGGAAAACCTGCAAAATCGGCAGTGTCTCAAATACTTGTTCTCCCCACTGTATATATTTTTTGTTATCCATTTGGAGAAGGGGATTGTAAATACACATAGAAATTGTTTTAGATTATTTTTCCTTATGATCGCTGGAGATTAATGTGAAACCAGTCATATGGAAGCAAACAGAAAATCATATCAACATGACGTATTGTGGCCCCTTTGCCACAGTGAAGTAGGCCATACATTTCTATGCTGTTACTCTGAATTTTTATTGTGTGCCCTCATAATTTGTGTGGATGAAATTTGGAGACCCAAGCTATTGGTTTATGTAGGGCTGAACCCGCCAAGTTGTATGTTCTCCATTTTATATCATGTTAAATATTAGCCACTATCGGGAGCCACCATCAGTAATACCAACATACATTTATAACCGTCACTTAAGTGTTTGTTTTCTTCAATTTGTAGCTTACATTTTGCATCATTCCATTCTGTTTATCTTTCTTTCCTTTGTCACTGTGTAGTTGTTCCTGAGGGTCGCTAGCATTAGTGGATGATATTAGGCTAACGTAGTGCAATAATTTGGGACATGTAGCCTATTTGAATCATTATCGAAAACAGACCACACGTAGCAGGTTAAACCTGAAGCCTGGCTCATGGTTCACGATGACTGGACCGTTGTCATACAGTTCCATGATTAGTGAGGATTAGGGTCGATTTATAGGACTATTGTTCAAACCTTATTATACACTTTTTTTTCACCTTCCAAAATGTAATGGATTGAACTTGAATATGACAACATTCAGAATGAATCAAACTGTAATGAATACTCGGACAGAGTGATAAGATCCAATCGCAGAATAGCGATGCTTTATTAGAGTACAGACAAGGGAATAGCTTAATCGTGGTCGGGCGGGCTGGGGTCAAAACTGGGCCAGGCATAGACAGGCAGAGGTACCAATGGAGCGGGCTTAGTCGTAGTCGGGGGCACAGGCACAGGATCAGAGAACGGTAATCACTGGGGTAGACAAGCAGAGGATTAAGCAATTCGGGGAGTCAAACAACAAGGCACAGGTCGGATACACAGGTAATCAAAAACAACAAACTCTCTCTCTCTCTCGGAACAAAACGCTTAGCAAGTCACAAAGGAACAATACCTCGCGCCGACTGAGCTTCTGAGCACACCTTAAATCCTACACTAATTACTGCCAGGTGTGCTCAGAACTCAGGTGAACCAGATCGAGTCTGATGACTCCCCCTCTCTGTAGATCGGGGAAGTGTCAGACTCTGTCTAGACCTGCCAACCCCCGATCCCTTACAGTATCCCCCTCCCCAGGGCCGGCTCCTGACGGCCTTCTACCTCTACCGGGTGGTCTTCCTCTGGGTCGGGGTCCTGGATGATCTGGGTGCTTAGCGTGGAAAGTGGCCTTGAGAGCGGGATCCAGTATGTCTTTAGCCGGAACCCAGGACCGTTCCTCAGGTCCATATCCCTCCCAGTCCACGAGATATTCGATGCCCCCTCGTCTCCGTCTTGACTCCAGGATCTCGTGGACCGTATAGGTGGTGTCCTGTTCATCCTCCAAAGGTGGTGTAGTAGGTTGTTGAGCGATGGGTGGATACATCAGGCTATAATGGACAGGTTTCAACAGGGAGACGTGGAACGTAGGGTTTATCCTGTAGTGTCGAGGGAGTAACAGACGGTAGGTGACAGGGTTAATACGTCTCTGAACTTTGAAAGGACCAATGTACCTGGGTTGGAGCTTCTTGCAGCTCCGTCGGAACCGCAGGTCTCGGGTAGACAGCCACACTCGTTGCCCGGGTTGATAAGTGGGAGTAGGTCTCCGGCGTCGGTCGGCGTAGGTCTTTTGCTGTTGTGAGGCTTGACTGAGATGTTGATGGGCCGTCTCCCAGGCCTGCGCACTCCGATGGAACCACTCGTCCACCGCCGGTACCATCCCTGATGCGGTATCCCACGGGAACAGGGGGGGTTGATACCCTAGAACACACTGGAAGGGCGTTAAGCGTAGGGAGGTGTGAATGAGTGAGTTCTGAGCATACTCTACCCAAGGAAGGAATCGACTCCACTCTTGCGGCTGCCGCGAACATTGTTGCCGTAGATATTTCCCAATTTCCTGGTTGAGCCGTTCTGTCTGCCCATTGGCCTGGGGATGATATCCGGAGGTTAGGCTAACCGAGATGCCCAAGCGTTCGCAGAAGGCCTTCCATACCCGGGATACAAACTGGGGTCCCCGGTCAGAAACAATATCCTCCGGGACACCAAACTGCCGGAACACCTGGGTAAACATAGTCTCAGCCATCTGAGTGGCGTTAGGCAAACGGGTCATGGGTACTAACCGGCACATCTTGGAGAAACGATCGATGACCACGAGAATTACAGTATGGCCCTCTGATTCTGGTAGGTCGGTAACAAAGTCCATCGCAATGTGCGACCATGGTCGTTGAGGAGTTGGCAATGGCATCAGCTTACCCTCCGGTATTGCACGAGGTACCTTGGACTGAGCACATACTGGACAGGATAAGACATAGTCTCTGATGTCATCTGTGAGGGAATCCCACCAGTATTTTCGGCTGATGAGTCGTGTAGTTCGAGTGATTCCGGGATGACCAGATCCCAGCGACGTGTGGCACCATTCCAGCAGTTGAGGTCGAAGAGAAGCTGGCACAAACACCTTAGACCCCGGGGTTTCTGGAGGGGCTGGTTCCGCTTGTAAGCTCTCCTGAATCGTGTCATCAATAGCCCACCTCACCGGACCAGCACGGTAACTCATAGGGAGAATAGGTTCTGGCTCCACGGGTCTTTCCGTGCGCTCGAACCGTCGGGAAAGCGCGTCCGCCTTACTATTCTTGGACCCGGGGATATAAGAGACAGTGAATCGGAAACGGTTGAAGAATAACGACCACCTTGACTGTCGGGAGTTCAGTTGTTTGGCACTGTGAAGATACTCCAGGTTGCGGTGGTCCGTGAGCACTTGGAACGGATGCTCTGCTCCCTCCAACCAATGTCTCCACTCCTCCAGTGCTAACTTCACCGCCAGTAATTCCCGATTACCCACGTCATAGTTCTGCTCGGCAGAATTCAGTTTCCTGGAAAAGAAAGCACAGGGTCGTGATTTAGGCGGCTCACCTTGGCGTTGGGATAACACGGCTCCAACTCCCTCCTCCGAAGCGTCCACTTCCACGATAAACGGTAAGGTAGGGTCCGGCTGACATAGAATAGGAGCGGTGGTAAAGCATTGTTTCAACGTCTCAAACGCACGCACTGCCCCCTCCGTCCAGTTCAGACCGCGACCCTTGTAGCTGGTCATCGCCGACAGGGGGCGCTGCGGTTGTGCTGAAATTACGCACGAACCGTCTATAGTAATTGGCAAACCCTAAGAACCTCTGGAGCTCCTTCACCGTCTTGGGTTGAGGCCAGTCTTGTACCGCTTGCACCTTGGATTCATCCAGTTTAACCCCGCCGGGAGTGAGTCTGGATTAAGGAAGGAAATCGTAGTGACATGGAATTCACTCTTTTCTGCCTTCACGAACAGAGAATGTTGTAGGAGCCGATCCAGAACCTGTCGTACATGGGACACATGTTCACTCAGAGAGTTAGAATATATTAGGATGTCATCAATGTACACTATGACAAATCGATCAATCATGTCCCTGAAAATGTCATTCATGAACGCCTGGAATACTGAGGGCGCGTTGGTAAGTCCATAGGGCATGACACAATATTCGTAGTGTCCTCGATGTGTGATGAAGGCGGTCTTCCATTCATCCCCCCTCTCTAATACGCACCAGATTGTACGCACTCCTGAGGTCCAGTTTACTGTACATGGAGGCCTGTCCCACCTGTTCAAGGGCTGCTGGAATCAAAGGAAGAGGGTAACGATTTTTGATGGTAATATCGTTCAACCCTCGATAGTCTATACAAGGACGCAGTCCGCCATCCTTTTTCTTCACAAAGAAAAAACTGGATGCGGCGGGAGACGTCGATGGGCGAATGGCTCCTTGCTGTAGCGCCTCATCAATATACTGGCTCATCGCTTCTCGTTCCGGCTGTGACAACGGGTAGATTCTTCCACGAGGAGGTGTAGCTCCGGATAGCAGATCAATCCCGCAGTCCCAGGCCCGATGAGGTGGTAACACGGTAGCCCTCTCCTTGGAGAACACCTGCGCGTAATCCTGGTATTCTGTAGGGACCACAGTAGACACCGCACCCTGCGCATCCTCCACAGTAGACATTTTGCACGGTAAATTGAGGCACTCTGCTCTACATACCTCACTCCAAGCTGTGATATCGCCAGATTTCCAGGAGATGACCGGATCATGGAGGACGAGCCAGGGGTGGCCGAGAACTAGTGGCTCCCGTGGAGCGGAGATGACGAAAAAAAAAATGTTCTCCTGGTGTATGGAGCCCACTTGTAACTTCATTACCTCTGTACGGTGCGTAATGAACCCAGTGCCCATGGGCTCACCGTCTAGCGCGTTGACTCGCAGGGGAGGTTGAATTGGGATAAGTTGAACTCCCAACTCCTCAGCAAGACCCATATCCAGAAAGCTGGCCGCCGCTCCAGAATCAATAAGTCCTTCCAACCTGCGCACTTTCTCTCCGACAGATAAGGTAACTGGCACATACATTTGTTTCGATGTAATGTTCAAAACTTGATTCTCACTCACCGGTTTGGCAGTTCCGAGGCGATATCCTGGTGTACGGTTAGGTCGTACCGGACATTGACGAACGAAATGACCCGACTGACCACAATACAGGCATAGTCCATCTTGCCGACGTTGTTGTCTCACCGAACCTTGTAGAGGTGACCGTCCCAGTTGCATAGGTTCCTCCTCAGATTCTCTCCTCCGCTCTGTCGATTGCATAGGACCAGTGATCGAGGACTCCCGGACTGTGGATGCCTTGTGTTGCACTATAAGATTATCAATAGAGATGGCTATTTTGATAAACTCATGTAGCGCAGTGAAATCTCCCCGACAAGCCAACTCAGTCTGTACGTCTTTGCGCAGCCCTCTTCGTAAAACAGTGAGGAAAGCAGTCTCGCTCCATCCGCTACCGGCTGCTATAGTACGGAACTCTAAAGCGTAGTCGGCTACCTGTGCGACGGCCCTGCTGAAGTTCGCATAGTTGGTCTCCCACACTACGCCCAGATACTGGGTGGTCGAACACCTCTTGAAACAGTCTCTTGAACTGAACTTCCGCATTCAACTCGGGGACCTCAGCTGCCCAAAGCGCAGTAGCCCAATCCAGAGCTCTTCCCGTTAGCAGAGAAATCATGAAATCCACCCTGCTACGGTCATCGGAAAACATAGTACGATTATACGACATATACAGGGACGTCTGGAGTAGAAACCCCTGACATTTGCCAGGTTCCCCGTCGTACCTTGTAGGTAGAGAAATCGGAGGTGCATGACGAGGACTGACCGTGCTCGGTGTGGTGCCTTCAGCCGCACCAGCGTTGAGTAGCTGTAGGAGTTCATCCATCCGTTTCTCCTGTATCTCCCATCGCCTCTGTAATTCCGCTGGATCCATGGTATGGGCGAGGTATTCTGTAATGAATACTCGGACAGAGTGATAAGATCCAATCGCAGAATAGCGATGCTTTATTAGAGTACAGACAAGGGAATAGCTTAATCGTGGTCGGGCGGGCTGGGGTCAAAACCGGGCCAGGCATAGACAGGCAGAGGTACCAATGGAGCGGGCTTAGTCGTAGTCGGGGGCACAGGCACAGGATCAGAGAACGGTAATCACTGGGGTAGACAAGCAGAGGATTAAGCAATTCGGGGAGTCAAACAACAAGGCACAGGTCGGATACACGGGTAATCAAAAACAACAAACTCTCTCTCTCTCTCTGTCTCTGTCTCTGTCTCTCTCTCTCTCTCTCTCTCTCTCTCTCTCTCTCTCTCTCTCTCTCTCTCTCTCTCTCTCTCTCTCTCTCTCTCTCTCTCTCTCTCTCTCTCTCTCTCTCTCTCTCTCTCTCTCTCTCTCTCTCAGAACAAAACGCTTAGCAAGTCACAAAAGAACAATACCTCGCGCCGACTGAGCTTCTGAGCACACCTTAAATCCTACACTAATTACTGACAGGTGTGCTCAGAACTCAGGTGAACCAGATCGAGTCTGATGACTCCCCCTCTCTGTAGATCGGGGAAGTGTCAGACTCTGTCTAGACCCTGCCAACCCCCGATCCCTTACACAAACCACTGTATGTTTTATTCATCAATATGTTTTGTGTGTAAGGTCTTCACTATATATATATATACTTTCCTAACCCACAATTGTGCCTTAATAATCTACAAGATCAGAGTATTTTTTTATCTACCAGTTGGTGCTGAAACGGAGACAAATATGCATACATTTAGACGGCTTTCTTTCATTGATCCCTATATTCTGAACCCGTTCTCGCTATGTATTTTAGTCTGTCGACAGAATTCGAATTAAAAGGTACACCGTATTTAAAGGGATGGCTTAAGATAAATGTACTGAAAACCCCACTGAATGAAAACTGCACGAGAAATCTGTTGGCCAGCAAGTGGGAGGGTTTTCAGCAGTTGAATAAAATGTATTCAGCGAGCGCAAGGGAACCACACATGCAAAGCTCATTATATACCAGCATAAGTTAAGTCTGAATACCAACTACTGAGAAGTGCGTAGGAAAGGCGTACATTTCCTAAATCAGAATTGGGCCCTACATGATCAAGAGATACTACAGTGTGTAGTATAGTATTCTACAGTATACTACAACATTTTATAGTAAGCACTACACGATCGAGGGGTATACTACAGTGTGTAGTATAGTATTCTACAGTATACTACAAAATTATAAAGTAAGTACTACACATGATCAAGCGATAGTATAGTGTGTAGTATAGTATTCTATAGTATAATACAAAAGTCTATAGTAAGCACTACACAATCGAGGGATACTACAGTGTGGAGTATAGGATTCTACGGTATAGTACAGTTTACTACATAATTTTATATGAAGCACTATACCAAAACTGTAGTATTTTTATGTGGGATAGTTTGGATTAATGAGGAGAGGGATGGAAATACAGTACAGCTGAGATACGGACACTTCCACCTTCATTCCCACTGGGGGGTGGGCAGAGGCCTAGTTTGGGTTTGACTCTGACAGAAAAGCAACGATAGGACATTACATTACGGCATAGGATGCAGGATGACAAAACAATCAAGGGGAAGTGAGGAGTGGAACTAGTTGCCCTAAATAGATCACAACAAGTATGCTGTGTACATTGAAATCCTCTGCACCCCAGTGCCCCACTGTCATAATATCTCCACATCTCAGATCTCACATTGGAGGATACACACTAGTCCCGTGTTCTCTCCACATCGGCTGTCCTCCCCTTTGACTCCCAGTACACAGTACCTCTAATCCAGCAGCGAAGGGGAGAGGTTGTTATTGCGGACCGAACTCAGCCAACCATCAAACCCCTCACAGCTGGGACACAGAACTAGGGCTGGGAACCAGAATCTGACCAGCTCCTCTTCCGCACACCGCTCCACTTCACCAGGAATAGGACTGGGAGTGTGGCAGCGAATGTGATATTGTACCCAGTTAGGCCTAAATCCAAACTTGAGATCCAGGTGCGTAATTCGATTTTCTTACATTAAATGTCGTAATTCAACATTTATTTACAGAGTCGGAAATTCGAGAGTGACTGACACAGGATTCGATCCTCCATAGTTGAAGTGTATGCGTGGTCCAGACTCAGCTGTGTTGACGACAAAGCCAAACTCTGGAATTGTTTTTAAAAAAGTGATTATGCACACATCTGGCTCCTCATAAGGGTTGAGGAATCATGATGTAAAATGTCACTCCTGAATTAGAGACGTTTTTTGGCAAGGGTTTCTCAAAGTGGTGGGAACGTGGGGCATGGTACTAAAAGCAATACGCCCTGTATTGACAGCACACACATTTAATGTTGCGAAAGAGAAGAAAGAAAGAGATATGTGGGAGGGAGCAGGAGAGCGAGAGAGAGGGGGAGAAAATGGGCCAATGAAGAGGTAAGGTAAAGTGACAGAGAAAAGGTGTTGGGGAGAGAGAGATATGAGCCATGAGGAAAGGCGGAGAGAGTGTCGGAGGGATGAGAGCGAGGTGACAATTGAGAGATGGGCCGAGGAGAGTGTTGGGAAAGAGACAGAAGGGGAAGGAGTGGGAGAAGAAATAGGAGGATTGATTGGAATAGAGTAAGGGGGTATAGGGGGATAATGAGAAGGGGAGAGAGATGGAAGGAAGAAAGAGAGAGACAAAGCGAGTGAAGGGGTCTGGCAAACGGCCGATTGAAACAACGTGTCCACCCGAGATGAGGAACAAGCGAACACACGCGAGGAACGAATTCAAAAACAATTGTGAACCGACTTATCACAGGTGGCAAAACTTTGTGTGATCTCCGCTGTGCTCTCCCGCGACTACACCAACCCCTTCTTTCCTTTTCAACTATTTTTTCCGAGTCGTCTTCCCTCACTTCTCTCACGGAACGATGATTTGGAAGGCTGGAAGGCGTTGCCATGATGAGGGGCTCCCTGAAGTAACCTATGTGTTTAGTGAAGTCATGGGAAGCCGGATCCCCTGGGCGCACAGGAGAGCCTGATCGGTGTTAAGGAGTGATGATGATACCTGTAAAAAATAAAAGGGTACTTCAGTTTCAGTTTATTATGACACTAAATGCACTTAGATACTTTATGACTGTTCTGTCCAAATAAAAAGGGAATTTGAGTTCAAATTTGTCATGACACCACACAGATAACATGATTTGTTTGTGTATAATTATGACCTCATACAACAGGGCCACACCTGCTATGAGTTCTCGCAACATCTACAGTGCATTCGGAAAGTATTCAGACCCCTTGACTTTTTCCACATTTTGTTACGTTACAGCCTTATTCTAAAATTGATTAAATTGTTGTTTTTTCTCAACAATCTACACACAATACCCCATAATGAATGAAAATGTATGCACTTACTAACTGTAAGTCGCTCTGGATAAGAGCGTCTGCTAAATGACAAAAATGTCAATGTAAATGACAAAGCAAAAACAGGTTATTAGAAATTTTTGCAAATGTATACAAATTGTAAAACTGAAATATCACATTTACATAAGTATTCAGACCCTTTACTCAGTACTTTGCTGAAACACCTTAGGCAGCGATTACAGCTTTTCATAAAGGATCTCTCTGTACTTTGCTCTGTTCATCTTTCCCTCAATCCTGACTAGTCTCCCAGTCCCTGCTGCTAAAAAACATCCCCACAGCATGATGCTGCCACCACCATGCTTCACCGTAGGTATGGTGCCAGGTTTCCTCCAAACGTGACGCTTGGCATTCAGGCCAAAGAGTTCAATCTTGGTTTCATCAGACCAGAGAATCTTGTTTCTCATGGTCTGAGAGTCCTTTAGGTGTCTTTTGGCGAACTCCAAGCTGGCTGTCATGTGCCTTTTACTGAGGAGTGGCTTCCATCTGGCCACTCTACCATAAAGGCCTGGAGTGCTGCAGAGATGGTTGTCCTTCTGGAAGGTTATCCCATCTCCTCAGAGGAACTCTGGAGCTCTGTCAGAGTGACCATCGGGTTCTTGGTCACCTCCCTGACCAAAGCCCTTCTCCCCCGATTGCGCAGTTTGCCGGGCGGCCAGCTCTAGGAAGAGTTTTGGTGGTTCCAAACTTCTTCTATTTAAGAATGATGGAGACCACTGTGCTCTTGGGGACCTTCAATGCTGCAGAAATGTTTTGGTACCCTTCCCAATATCTGTGTCTCGACACAATCCTGTCTCGGAGCTCTACGGACAATTCCTTCGACCTCATGGCTTGGTTTTTGCTCTGACATGCACTGTCAACTGTGGGACCTTATATAGACAGAAGTGTGCCTTTCCAAATCATGTCCAATCAAGTTGTAGAAACATCTCAAGGATGATCAATGGAAACAGGATGCACCTGAGCTCAATTTCGAGTCTCATAGCAAAGGGTCTGAATACTTATGTAAATTAGGTTTCCAAAACCTGAGCTCAATTTCAAAAAAACTTTTTTTTCTCGCTTTGTTATTATGGGGTATTGTGTTTAGATTGATGAGGAATTTTTTTTATTTAATGTAACAAAATGTGGAAAAAGTCAAAGGGTCTGAATACTTTCCGAATGCACTGTAGGTTTGTTTCCATAGTGTTCCCCCGGAATAACTTATTGAGGACGGACAGAGGAGTGAGAAGGAGGGAGAAAAAGAGAGAGAGAGGAGAGGGGTAGGTGGGAGTAAGGTGTGAGACCGCCATGTTATGGGAAAGTGTTTTGGGCAAACCAAATTAGGGAAAGAAAGGCATGACACAAAGGCCATTGATAGAGGCAGACAGTTCTCTTGACAAGTGCCTTAAAAGAGATGCTGCCACTGATGCCAAAAAGGGGTCCGAAAGAGAGCAACAGAGAGGAGGGAGACAGGGAGAAAAGATGGAATGAAAGTGAGAGGGCGAGGAGAAGGGAGAGCAACCGGCTGAGGACAAAACACGAAATAGGAGGAGAGAGAGAGGGGGGGGAGACGGAGAAAGAGAGAGAGAGCGAGAGAGGGAGAGGAAGAGAGGGGTTGACGACAAGTTTGATGGTAATGAGTGTGAATAAAGGAAACAATGAGAGAGGTCTGAATATGGAGGAGACCAAACACACTCGAGATACTAGTAAAAGGATTTTGGTGCGTGTGTGTGGTAGAGAAAGCATGCAGTTTGGTGGGTGTGCTAATGGGGTGAGCACTAAGAGGGGGAGTCGCCACAAATGCAAATTGATGCTACATAATAAGAACTGACAACATTTCTCTATGGAATTCTACTTCATCACATTATGTGTGATTATAGTCTGATCGAAGTTAGCTTTAACCACCTAGTTTGCTAGTCTTCACTCTCTGTGGCATAGGAAAGGTCATGTGATGTTATCAATGAGATTTTAACCAGTTTTCAGATGAATACATTTCTACCATTCACCTGCTATCTTCCCACCTTTACTTCAACTATTTACCAAATGGGGAAATAAATGCATTAATGTACTTTATTCCTAGCCTGATTAAGGATCCTCCTAGCCACATTAAGGATCCTCCTAAATTGACATGGTAAACAACAAACAGAAACATGCTGTGTAAATACCCACTTTTTGTCATTTTCCTTGCTGCTAATGATGTTGAGAGACACAAACAACACAGTTGAAGAGTGGTCTCTTTTTTCCACATGCAGATTTCAGACTGTGATACCATACCCACCCCTCTCTCAACCTCTGCCATTGTGTAGCCTTCAACACTTGCACACACACGCACACATACACACACTCGCTCACAGAGGCACACACACATACAGACCAACTATTCCTAGCTCGGGCTCTAACTGACTCAGGCCATGAAATCGATTTTTTTGCCCCCACCCTCTGTGCCTATTTTCTTTCACCGTGAAGCGAGACCGATGTTGTGCCAGGCTAGGAAGAATTACCCCCCCTCCATCCCTGTCCCAGAATACTTCAGTGCCCTAGCAGCACCCAGCCACCCACAATTCCTCTCTTCTGTCTCCCTCTTTCACCTCATCCCCTCCCTCCCTCCCTCCCTCCCACAGAGTCAGAAACATCACTTCACATCAAAAACGTGCCAATGTCAAAGTCAAGGTGTAGTATCAATGCAGTATCACTGTATTTTACTTTGTGGTAATAATTGCGATCATAGGAGATGTTTTGGTTGCTTCGTTGGTGAGCTCCAACGTGGATCCACCATTGCCAGAGGATTTAAATGATAAAGAGTCGACTCTCCCTCCTCCCGCTAAGCTAAACACTCTGACCACACACAGAGAGTGTACTCAATATACTACCGCAACCAGTGAACATGTCTATTAAATCACCTTTAGGAATCTGAACGGCAAGACCCTTCAACCAAACTCCAGTCTGATGAATGAAATCCCAACACCAAACAAAAATCCTCAAAGATGCTAAATGCTAACATGCTAACACGTTAAAACACCATCTGAACACACAAGGCCTTGTGATACCCAATATTCCAGCCAAAGGATTGAGATGGTGAATTATTAGTAGGCAGAAGTCACAAAAAGAGACTGAGGCTAAAGAATAGAGCGAAAAAGGAGGGGTGACTGGCTTTTATCACTTCTATCACTTTTATATCGCAGACGCATGCAGCTCCTTCCTATAATCCAGTCTGACAGGGTTTTTATCATCCAGGGAGTGGTGGAGGGGTGGAGTGGAGGAGGGTGGAGGTGGAGACTTTCCTCCTCACCCTCCCCAGAGGCGGTGCATGCTGCCTGGGCTCGGCCGGTCACCAAGGCCCCTTTGTGCCGTTTATCACCTGGTGGTGAGGGATGGGCGCTGTGGCCTCCCGCTCTCAGAGGAGCAAGGGGGAGAAGGGGGGGAGAAGGGGAGACAGACAGAGGAGGGGAAAGGGGGAGGAACAGAGGGAGCACCCAGGAGAAGGTGCAGGAGAGGAGCAGTCTGGAATGTTCCCAGCCAGGGTGGAGAGAGTGAGAGAGAGGGATTATTTAAATCACTGGAGAAAGAGGAGGGGGGAGTCGTTTCCTCTGTTCTTCTCGCTCTCTCACAGGTGCACGGAAGGAGGAATGTGCTTTGTTGTCGTGACTCAATAGGACTCAAATCATCAATGAAATGAAGAGCAATGACATCAAATGATGGCGTTTAGATTTCTTCTATCACCATCATACGTTATATACCCCGGACTCACATGTACACAGTTCCAATGTAGTCTAGAGTAGTGAATGAGTGATAATATCGCATGGAGACAATGTCAGATAGTGCAGGTGGATTCCAGAGGCTGATGAGATGACCAGGATGGAGACCTCTCCTGACGTTCTCCCACGCTCTCCTCTCCTCCATCATTCACACCTGTCTCTTCCCTCTTTCTCTCTCTCTCTGTCACACACACACACACATTCACACCACCTGAATAGCTATAGCATCCTTTTATCTGATTTACACATGATTACAGTATAGAGATTTTGCTAAGGCAAGCTTTAGAAAAGAGTTGCAAAATTATGAGGCTGTATGTTATCGTACAATTACAAAAGAAGATAAAAAAACATTTCAAATGTACACTATTGAGTATTTAAATTAACAGTTGTGATGGAAAATGTTATGTTGGTGCTTTTCTATTTATACATTGCTGTGTTCTATGTTTGTGCTTTTCTAATAACCGTTTTCTGTGTTCATGCAAGTGACTGATTGAACGAACCCTCACTATCAGTATCTGCAATTTGGCAGTACGCCCATACCCTTGTTGTGAGAACGAAAGATATCTCAGTTTCAAGGTCTCAGCTTAGAGAGAAGAAGCCTTGTGAGGTATTGGTCTGTCACATGCATGACCCAGTATTGGTCGGTCACATGAATGAAGCAAACGTTAATGATGAATTAATTATGAATTAATAAGCTAAATCATGCAAATATAACTTGTCTGTAAATAAGAGATCTAACAGGACTGCCCCGGTAGAGCTCCTGACAGACATTCACTATGGTACATCAAGTTTGTTGGAACCTCTCCAGTTAACTGTTAATAAACAATGATTCATTTAAGATTGACTTTGAGTGTCCCTGTGTAAGAATTTCTACGACACAGTGCAGAATAAAAATAACTTAAATAACTCCCGTACATCATGTGTTGAATGCGGAATGAGGGAGAGTTCAGTTTGTTGTTTTGAACATTTTGAAAGTGTCTGGAAAAGTGTTCTATTGAAAAGGTTTAGTCACTAGCTACCTTTTGAATTTGGATCCTGTGACGACGTTAGCCTCAGTTGCTGGGACCGCTACATCCTGCCAACCAAAAGTTTGAAGAGCTGCTTGGCGTAGCAACTAGCCTAGATGCTAACTAGCTATCAAGGTTTCCCTGACAGTTTGAACACAGCCCGCAACGCGGTTAGCCCCTTGTAGCTGGGACAGCAGATTGCCTGGGCTTGTGGCTGTCTAAATCCCTGTTGTTTGTTGCTGTTTAAATCTGACCTGCGACCTGTCCTGTCTGGAACTGTGTGGATTATCAGTGTTAGCCTATGTCTATATCAAAGCCAAAGGTGGGAGTCATGGAGAGCACAGCGTTTCTCCATAACAGTTCACAGGTGATGGATCTTTTAAATTAACAAATAGGGTTCTACAAGCAGTTTTTACAACAGAAAAATAGCTTCAAGAGCTTTGTCCAAATACTGATGGACTCAACTAACAAAATAATGGACAATCTGACCAGAGAGGTCCAGGAACTTAATAATAGTTTGCAGTTCTCCCAGGGAGAGGTGGATGTCCTGAAATAGACTTGCAGCAAGATGCCAACAAACTGTAAGTCCTCTCGAGAGCACTCTCTGTGAATCATTATTAACAATGACTAGGAAAACAGACCATCTAGAGCAGGGGTAGGCAACCCTATTCCTGGAGAGCCGCAGGTACTGCAGGATTTTGTTCCAACTAGGCACCACACCTGACCAACTGAGCTAATTGATCAGTTCAGTGATTGCCTAAATTCAACACACCTGCGGCACTCCAGGCCCAGGGTTGCCTACCCCTGATCTAGAGCAACAATCCAGGAGGAATAACATAGTTGAGAACTGGGCCAAGTCTGAGGAAAAAGTAAGACAAATGATCACTGAAAAGCTGCAGATGGATCATACGAAGATTGAGGTCTGAAAAACATGTAACCAGCCTAGGTGACAGACCCAGGCTGATAGTGGTCAAGTTCCTGAGGTTTAAGGACAAGATGGCTGTTCTAGAGAGAGCCAAGGACTTGAGAGGAACCAACATCTTCCTCAATGAGGCCTTCTCTGAAGCTGTGCGCCAGAAAAGTAAAGAATCTATCCCAGCTATGAAAGCTGCCAGAGAGCATGGGAGCATTGCTTACATCTGCTGCGACAGGCACGTTTTCCACCTTCCCTCCCAAAAGCCTGGGAGGAATGAGAGCCAAGCTTCAGGGTCAGTAGCTTCAGAGCAACACCACACACCCATATTTATTTATTTTGTCTCCGTGTTATGTCTATCTCCGATAAGCTACCAAGGAAAGGGCTAAGAATAGCCCATATTAATACATGTAGCCTTAGAAATAAGGTTAATGAAATCAATAACCCTCTGTAGCTCAGCTGGTAGAGCACGGCGCTTGTAACGCCAAGGTAGTGGGTTCGATCCCCGGGACCACCCATACACAAAAAATGTATGCATGTATGACTGTAAGTCGCTTTGGATAAAAGCGTCTGCTAAATGGCATATTATTATATACTGGTCAACTTTGAAACTCACTTAGATAATACCTTTGATGATACAGTGGTAGCAATACATGTTTCTAACATCTACCGAAAAGACAGGAATGCCTATGAGGGAGGTGTTGCTGTATATGTTCAGAGCCATATTCCTGTAAAGCTTAGAGAGGATCTCGTGTCAAATGTTGTTGAAGTGTTGTGGTTGCAAGTTCACCTGCCTCATTTGAAGCCTCTTCTTGTGGGGTCCTGCTATGTTCCACCAAGTGCTAACAGTCAGTATTTGGATAATATGTGCGCAACGCTTCATAATGTGTGTGATGTTATTTAGCATAAAACATACACTACCAGTCAAAAGATTGGACACACCTACTCATTACAGGGGTTTTCTTTATTTTTACTATTTTTTACATTGTAGAATAATGGTGAAGACATCAAAACTATGATATAACACATATGGAATCATGTAGTAACCCACATTTTTTTAAACAAATCAAAGTATATTTTATATTTGAGATTCTTCAAATAGCCACCCTTTGCCTTGATTACAACTTTGCACACTCTTGGCATTCTCTCAACCAGCTTCACCTGGAATGCTTTTCCAACCGTCTTGAAGGAGTTCCCACACATGCTGAGCACTTGTTGGTTGCTTTTCCTTCACTCTGCGGTCCGACTCATCCCAAACCATCTCAATTGGGTTGATGTTGGGATTTGTGGAGGCCAGGTCATCTGATGCAGCACTACATCACTCTCCTTCTTGGTCAAATAGCCCTTACACAGCCTGGAGGTGTGTTAGATCATTGTCCTGTTGAAAAACAAATGATAGTCCCACCAAGCCCAAACCAGATGCGATGGTGTATCGCTGCACAATGCTGTGGTAGCCATGCTGGTTAAGTGTGCCTTGAATTCTAAATAAATCACAGACAGTGTCACCAGCAAAGCACCCCCACACCATAACACCTCCTCCTCCATGCTTTACGGTGGGAACTACACATGCAGAGATCATCCATTCACCCACACTGCGTCTCACAAAGACACAGCGGTTGGAACCAAAAATCTAATTTGGACTCCACATTTCCACCGGTCTAATGTCCATTGCTCATGTTTCTTGGCCCAAGCAAGTCTCTTCTTCTTATTGGTGTCATTTAGTAGTGGTTTCTTTGCAGCAATTCGACCATGAAGGCCTGATTCACACAGTCTCCTCTGAACAGTTGATGTTGAGATGTGTCTGTTACTTGAACTCTGTGAAGCATTTATTTGGGCTGCAATTTCTGAGGCTGGTAACTCTAATGAACTTGTCCTCTAGAGCAGAGGTAACTCTGGGTTTTCCATTCCTGTGGCTGTCCTCATGAGAGCCAGTTTCATCATAGCGCTTGATGGTTTTTGCGACTGCACTTTAAGAAACGTTCAAAGTTCTTGAACTTTTCCGTATTGACTGACCTTCATGTTTTAAAGTAATGATGGACTGTCATTTCTCTTTGCTTATTTGAGCTCCTCTTGCCATAATATTGTCTTGGTCTTTTACCAAATAGGACTATCTTCTGTATACCAACCCTACCTTGTCACAACACAACTGATTGGCTCAAAGGCATTAAGAAGGAAATACATTCCACAAATTAACTTTTAAGAAGGCACACCTGTTCATTGAAATGCATTCCAGGTGACTATCTCATGAAGCTGGTTGAGAGAATGCCAAGAGTGTGCAAAGCTGTCATCAAGGCAAAGGGTGGCTATTTGAAGAATCTCAAATATAAAATATATTTTGATTTGTTTAACACTTTTTTGGTTACTACATGATTCCATATGTGTTATTTCGTAGTTTTAATGTCTTGACTATTATTCTACAATGTAGAAAATAGTAAAAATAAAGGAAAACCCTGGAATGAGTAGAAGTGTCCAAACTTTTGACTGGTACTGTATATCATAACCATTGCAGAATAAATTCCTCACCTTTTCTGGCCATGATGAGTTCATGAGCCATACAACAAATTACCATGCACAACTCTCATTTAATTGGGCCTATTAGATAGGCTATTATAATTTCACAGTTTTTGCTCTATGCAGACGACAGGGTTTATAATATAGAGTAGAATTTAACAAGTGAACAGACAGTTGATCTTTTGCATTGAAGTGTGTAGACTACCACTGCAAGTATGCCTAATGTCGTTAAAATAAATTCAGAGTAGACAATGTTTCAGAATTCGTAGGCAGTGCAGCATATTTAGGTAAGGGAAAAAGTGAATTCAAAACATTATTGCTGTAACGATTCCGGCAGTCTGAGTCGGTTCCTGTCTGTGTATTAGTTTTTCTGCTCGGGATCTCCGGTTTCCCGAGGGTTCTGGAACGCTCCCTGCCTGGTTGCCGGGCTATGTTGCTAGGCGGGAGCTCTCCTGATTTCCACACCTGCATTCCATCAGCAATCTGCACACCTGGCCCTGATCATCACCTTCATAAGCTCTGACCTGACATCCATTCCCTGCCGGATCGTTAGCCATGAACAGTATGTTTATCAGCGGATCAGTCCTAGAGCTTAGAGCATTAGTTTTGTTGTTTTGCACCTTGTTTGCTTGTTGTATGCTTACCTCCGTTTTGTTCTCCCTACAGTCACTCGTCCGGAACCTTCACCCAACCTCTGCCTGATGGTCGGCGGCTGCCGAGCCATCATTGGACCAACCCCTGCACCTTCTACAACTCATCCACGCCGCCCGCTCTGTTCCCTGGATTATTCAACATCACCCGTGGATCAGTTAAATAAACACTCACCTTTGACACCACTTACCTTGTCCTGGTCTGCTTCTGGGTTCTGGCTTAGTAAACCGTGACAGAACGATCCGGCCAGTATGAACCCAGCGGACCTGGACTCTGTTCGCCATGCCATTTCCCATCAGGAGAAGATGTTGGGTCATCATAGCACGGAGCTACAGGAGATCGCGTTGGCAGTTCGGAACCTTTCTACCGGTCTGACGGAGGTCCAGAACCAGCGCAAGTTTCCGGTGGAGGATCCACTACCGGTTTCACCCATCTCGCCTGCCGCTTCTGGAGCTGTGTCCTTCCGTGAGCCCAAGGTTCCGACGCCGGATAAATATGAGGGGGAGCTGGGAAGATGCCGTTCTTTCCTTATGCAGTGTGGGTTAGTGTTCGATCTACAGCCCTACTCTTATGCCACAGACAAGGCTAGGATAGCCTTTGTGATTGAGTTGCTGCGTGGTCGAGCGCTGGAGTGGGCTTCAGCCGTTTGGGAACGACAGGACCCCTGCATGGCTTCATACCAGGGGTTCACGGCCGAGATGAGGAAGCTCTTCGACCATTCCGTCCGAGGGAGGGACGCAGCTAGGCGCCTGTTTTCGCTTCGCCAAGGAACTCGCAGCGTGGCCGACTTCGTGATCGAGTTCAAGACGTTGGCTGTGGAGAGTGGGTGGAATGAGGAGTCTCTGCAAGCGGCCTTTTACCAGGGTCTGTCGGAGCAGCTCAAGGATGAGTTGATCTCCTATCCGGAGCCTAGTGACCTGGACAGCTTGGTAGCCTTGTCTATTCGGGTGGATAATCGAGTCCGAGAGCGAAGGAGGGAGAAGCAATGGGTTCCGTCCAATCGATCAGCTTCTCAGGTTCCAGTCGGGTCGGTGATTGGACCAGAATACGTCGATCATCGTCCACCACACAGGATTAGTGGAGAGGTCCTGTCTCCCGATTCTGAACCAATGCAAGTAGGGCGGCACGGGTTAACCAAGGAGGAACGCCAACTCAGACGTAGGGACTAACTGTTGCCTCTACTGTGGTGGTTCGGGACATTACCTCGCCACCTGTTCCCGGCGGTCGTCAAACTGCGCGGCTCGCTAAAGTTGGGAGGACTTTTAGCGAGCCAGTTTCGACCTCTCAATACCTCTGTCAGACCCCGTTTCCCGGCTACCCTTATGAACAGGAATCAGAGCTTAGCGATTAACGCTTTTATCGATTCAGGTGCCGATGGAAGCTTTCTTGATGCCGAGTTGGTGGAACAGCTGGGGCTTTCCAAGGAGCAATTGCCGGAAGCCATTGAAGCGACCACTCTGAACGGCAGTAGTCTGGCACGTATCACGATGAGGACTGAACCGGTTAAGATGCTGTTGTCGGGGAATCATTCTGAGATGATTTCATTCTTCATTCTGCCGTCTTCCCATGTTCCTCTGGTCCTTGGATACCCCTGGCTGAAGGAACACAATCCCACGTTCGATTGGGTGACGGGCAAGGTAACGAGTTGGAGCCTTGATTGTCATGCTAACTGTCTCAAGACTGCCTGTCCCCATTCGGTTCCCAGTCAGGTGATTGAGGCTAAACCCCCAGATTTGTCCCTGGTTCCCGAGACATATCACGATTTGGGGGAAGTGTTCAGTAAGCAGAAGGCTCTGTCACTCCCTCCCCACCGACCATATGATTGTGCCATCAACCTGTTCCCTGGAGCTGTCTACCCCAAGGGAAGGTTATACAGTATCTCCCGACCTGAACGTGAGGCTTTGGAGACCTACATCAAGGAGTCCCTAGCTGCTGGTCTCGTTCGTCCTCGTCATCACCCCTGGGGGCAGGATTCTTCTTTGTGGGTAAGAAGGATGGCTCTCTTCGACCGTGTATTGATTATCGGGGGTTGAATGACATCACGGTCAAGAACAAGTATCCCCTGCCCTTGATGAGCTCTGCCTTCGACTCCTTACAGGGTGCTACGGTGTTCACCAAACTAGACCTACGCAATGCGTATCACATGGTCCGGATCAGAGAGGGGGACGAGTGGTTGACGGGTTTCAATACACCGATGGGTCACTTGAGTATCAGGTGATGCCGTTTGGACTGACCAATGCTCCAGCGGTATTCCAGAGTATGGTGAACGACGTCCTGAGAGATATGATCGGTCTCTTTGTGTTTGTTTACCTGGATGACATTCTGATCTTCTCGAAGGAACCTTCCGACCACGTCCAGCATGTCCGGCAGGTTCTGCAGCGATTGTTGGAGAATCGCCTGTTCGTGAAGGCCGAGAAGTGCGAGTTTCACGCCCACACGACATCCTTTCTCGGGTACATCATCTCCAGGGGAGAGATTAGGATGGACCAGGAGAAGGTTAGAGCGGTTCTGGAATGGGTCCAGCCCGGTACGAGATTGCAGCTCCAGAGATTTTTGGGGTTTGCGAATTTCTACCGCAGATTCATCCGGGATTACAGCCGTGTGGCCGCTCCGTTAACTGCCTTGACTTCCAGTATCAGGACCTTCAAGTGGAATCCGGAGGCGGATCGAGCGTTTCTGGATTTGAAGAGACGATTCACCAACGCACCGATTCTCTCTCAACCGGACACGGCCCGTCAGTTCGTCGTTGAAGTGGACGCGTCTGATGTGGGAGTTGGCGCCATCCTGTCGCAGCGATGCTCCACGGACAGTAAACTCCATCCCTGCGCCTACTACTCTCGTCGCCTTTCGCCTGCGGAGAGGAACTACGATGTGGGCAACCGGGAGCTTCTCGCGGTGAAACTTGCCTTGGAGGAGTGGCGCCACTGGTTGGAGGGGGCGGAGCAACCGTTTATTGTCTGGACTGACCACAAGAATCTTGCTTACGTGCAATCGGCTAGACGTCTCAACTCCCGTCAGGCCAGGTGGGCGTTGTTTTTCGGACGATTCAATTTTTTCCCTGACGTTCCGACCTGGATCTAAGAACGGCAAGGCGGACGCCTTGTCCCGGATGTTCTCCAAGACGGAAGAGAGTGGGTCCAAGACCGAGACAATTCTCCCCCGGAACTGCGTCGTGGGAGCAGTTATGTGGAAGATTGAGGAGGAGGTGATGGCGGCCCTTCGGACGCAGCCCGGTCCCGGTAACGGTCCACCCGGTCGGTTGTTTGTGCCTGAGTCGATTCGTCCTGCTGTCCTCAAATGGTCCCACGCCAGCAAGATGGCTTGTCACCCTGGCGTGGCTCGGACGATGGCGTTTCTTCGCAGACGTTTTGGTGGCTCTGCCATGGCCGAGGATACTCGGGGTTTTGTTGCTGCCTGTCCAGTGTGTGCGCAGAATAAGAGTACCAATCGGCCCAGCTCTGGACTACTTCACCCCCTTCCTATTCCCCGGCGACCATGGTCGCATCTGGCCCTGGACTTTGTCACTGGGTTGCCCTCTTCTGAGGGGAACACGGTCGTTCTGACTATCGTGGACAGATTCAGCAAGTTCGCCCACTTTGTGCCAATTGCCAAGCTTCCCTCTGCCTCGGAGACGTCCGAGATCCTGGTTAGGGAGGTTTTCAGGGTCCACGGTTTGCCCAGTGATATCGTTTCCGACCGTGGCCCTCAGTTTACCTCTGCTGTCTGGAAGTCCTTCTGTTTGGCCATTGGAGCTACAGTCAGTCTCACATCTGGTTTTCACCCCCAGTCTAATGGTCAGGCGGAGAGAGCCAACCAGAAGATGGAATCCACGCTACGCTGCCTTGTCTCTTCCAACCCCACCTCCTGGGTCTCTCAGTTGCCTTGGGTTGAGTATGCCCACAATACTCTCCCTACATCTGCCACTGGGATGTCTCCCTTCCAGTGCCTGTATGGCTACCAACCTCCCTTGTTCCCTTCTCAGGAGAAGGAGCTCTCAGTGCCCTCTGTTCAGGCCCATATTCGTCGTTGCCACCGGACCTGGCATCGGGCCAGAAAGGCACTCCTTAGAGTTTCGGACCGGTATCAGCTCCAGGCGAATCGTCGCCGGATCCCCGCTCCCACCTATACCATCGGAGATAGGGTCTGGTTGGCCACACGGGATCTTCCTTACGGACTGAGTCTAGGAAGTTGTTACCGAAGTTCATTGGTCCGTTTGTGGTGGAGAAGGTGATCAATCCGGTGGCAGTTCGACTCAAACTACCGAGGACGCTCAGAGTCCATCCCACCTTTCATGTCTCCTGCCTCAAGCCTGTTTTCCTCAGTCCTCTGTTGCCTCCTCCGCCTCCTCCTCCTCCTCCTCGGATGATCGGAGGTGGTCCTGCCTACACGGTGCGACGCATCATGGATTCCAGACGGCGGGGCCGGGGTTTCCAGTATCTCGTGGACTGGGAGGGGTATGGTCCTGAAGAGAGGAGTTGGATTCCGCGGCGACAGATCCTAGATGCTGACCTCATTCGTGACTTCTACCGCCTCCATCCTGGCGCTCCGGGGAGTCCGCCCGGTGGCGTTCGTCGGAGGGGGGTACTGTAACGATTCCGGCAGTCTGAGTCGGTTCCTGTCTGTGTATTAGTTTTTCTGCTCGGGATCTCCGGTTTCCCGAGGGTTCTGGAACGCTCCCTGCCTGGTTGCCGGGCTATGTTGCTAGGCGGGAGCTCTCCTGATTTCCACACCTGCATTCCATCAGCAATCTGCACACCTGGCCCTGATCATCACCTTCATAAGCTCTGACCTGACATCCATTCCCTGCCGGATCGTTAGCCATGAACAGTATGTTTATCAGCGGATCAGTCCTAGAGCTTAGAGCATTAGTTTTGTTGTTTTGCACCTTGTTTGCTTGTTGTATGCTTACCTCCGTTTTGTTCTCCCTACAGTCACTCGTCCGGAACCTTCACCCAACCTCTGCCTGATGGTCGGCGGCTGCCGAGCCATCATTGGACCAACCCCTGCACCTTCTACAACTCATCCACGCCGCCCGCTCTGTTCCCTGGATTATTCAACATCACCCGTGGATCAGTTAAATAAACACTCACCTTTGACACCACTTACCTTGTCCTGGTCTGCTTCTGGGTTCTGGCTTAGTAAACCGTGACAATTGCATTCAAACAATATTTTTACAGGTCCACGACAATTTGCAATTGTTTTTGTCTTTCAGAATACAGCAATTGTCACTGCAAAAGATAACGTTCTGCCAACACCTCCAAGACTTTTGATCAAGTTCGCCATTGCTAATTCCAATATTTCCAAAGTATACAGCAAATAAGGCTGTTACTGCCACCATAAAAGGTGAATGATGGGCGTTTTTTCAGGTGGAGTTACAATGCTCGTTCACACGCACCACTTTACGACAGGTCTGATTTATAAGGGGGAAACATGCATATGTATGGAGTGAGCCAAATTTATAAATCTCAATATTTTTTCAGAAATGGCACACGGAGATATGTAGTGTTTAATTTACACAACCGTTATAAATGAGGCCCCTGGTCCCATCTTGATTACTGTCTTGTAATATCGTCAAGTGCAGCAAAGAAAGACCTAGCAAAGCTGCAGCTGGCTCAAAACAGAGCAGCACGCCTTGCCCTTAACTGCACATACAGAACTAACATCAACAACATGCATACCAGTTTTCCTGGTTGAGGGTTGACCAGAGATGAACTGCTTCTCTTTTAGTTTTAATGAGAAGTATTAGTGTGACAAATGTTATTGCTTGTAATATTTTTAGTTGCATTGTTTGTATATCGTTGTATTTTACATTTGTGTGACTTTCCTTGTCTATCATCAGTGTTTCAGTGTTTTGTTACTTTTTTTTAAATGTTGTTTGTACCCCAGGAAGAGTAGCTGCTGCTGCAGAAAAAGCTAATGGGGATCCTAATAAACAAATAAAAAACACACATTCCTTGCCTACCCAGCTGCCTGTGCACCTGGGCAGGGAGCTGTCATCACTGAGGTAACCGGCATACAGCTGGGAGTGTCGCTATCACCTGGCTCATCTGCCTCACCGACCGACCGACCCGACCGAGAGAGAGAGAGATGTTTATGAACGAGAGGGCAAAGAAAGCATAGCTCTGTCCATGAGGATTTCTCCATCCCATGGGAGAATTTTAGACTTCTTACCATTATGGAACCAAAGGTCTTTCCAAAGGTCAGGATTAGGTGTTGAAACATAAACAGCGCCCCCAACACATTCAAAGACCTCTTCCGTTACATAGTCTTCTAATTACAGCCAGGGTATAGAGGAAGTGGGACAGCTTAACTGGAACCAGTCTCCACTCGAGGTCATTACCTTGCAAGATTCTAAACGAAAGTAGAAACAAAGCTCAATATATTTTAATGCGCCTGGATCGATTTTAATGATTCAATCACATTTTATTTGTCACATGCTTCGTAATTAACAGGGTAGACTAACAGTGAAATGCTTACTTACGGGCCCTTCCCGACAATGCAGAGAGACAAATATAAAGGTAATCGAATAAATACACAATGAGTAACGATAAATTGGCTATATACACGGGGTACCAGTAGAGTCGAAGTGCAGGGATACGAGGTAATTGAGGTAGGGATAAAGTGACTAGGCAACAGGATAGATAATAAACAGTAGCAGCAGCATATGTGAGGAGTCAAAAGAGTTAGTGCAAAAAGGGTCAATGCAGATAGTCCGGGTAGCTATTTTGTTAACTATTTAACAGTCTTATAACTTGAGGATAGAAGCTGTTCATGGTCCTGTTGGTTCCAGACTTGGTGCATCGGTACCGCTTGCCGTGCGGTAGCACAGAGAACAGTCTATGACTTGGGTGGCTGGAGTCTTTGACAGTTTTTAGGGCCTTCTGACATCACCTGGTATAGAAGTCCTTCATGGCAGGGAGCTCTGCCCCAGTGATGTACTAGGTCATATACACTACCCTCTGTAGCGCCTTGCGGTCGGATGCCAAGCAGTTGCCATACCAAGCGGTGATGCAGCCAGTCAAGATGCTCTCAATGGTGCAGCTGTATAACTTTTTGAGGATCTGAGGGCCCATGCCCAATCTTTTCAGCCTCCTGAGGGGGAAGAGGCGTTGTCGTGCCTTCTTCACGACTGTGTTGGTATGTGTGGACCATGTTAATTCCTTAGTGATGTGGACACCGAGGAACTGGAAGCTCTTGACCCGCTCCACTACAGCCCCGTCGATGTGAATGTGCTCGGCCCTCAGTTTCCTGTAGTCTTGCTTACAGTGAGGGAAATGTTGTTTTCATGGCACCACACTGTCAGGCCACTGACCTCCCTATAGGCGATGCCTACTCTCACCACCTGGGGGCGGCCCATCAGGAAGTCCAGGATCCAGTTGCAGAGGGAGGCGTTCAGTCCCAGGGTCCTCAGCTTAGTGATGAGCTTGGAGGGCACTATGGTGTTGAACGCTGAGCTGTACGTTCAAGATGAACAAATGCATAGAAACAAACGGTTGAGGAGCGATTCGGAAATGCACACTCTCCTGGGAGAAGTGAACCGGATCATGCCAGCCTCCGGGTTACATCCAGGGATGCTTGGCCAGCAAGCATCCCTGGAACACTGACGCAGGACAACTGGGAAAAACAGGGAATTTCTTTGGCACATTCCAAGCACGCAAGCATACACAATATATGGAGCCTGTGTGTTTTGCGGAGGGAAGTGACAGCACATCACGTAAAATGTCATAAAACACACACACACAGAGACAACGCACGCAATCACACAGTTGCACCATTAGACAAGGTAGCCACACTCTTGCACACAACACACCATTGCCTTGAGGTTACCCCACAATGACTCAACTACCTCATGCAACTTTCAAACAAATCATTGTTTGCCTCTTTCTTTTCTTCATTTCATCGTCCGTAATGGTTATCAAATATCATTAGGGCCAACCTCTGTGGCTTTTCGCAGCGTTGAAGGCAAGCCAAGTGTTTGTTGTAGGAATTCTATTTGGCTGAAGATGGGGGCTGTTGTTTAGTGTAATCTTGGCATGCCAATAACAGGTTTCAATAAAAGCAGAGTTTTGTTATGGTATTAAAGCTTTTCTTCTCTACCCCCTCTTTCTGCAGAGTGTGGGGAATAGGCTTGGACCACTAAGCTGGGAGCAACATCCACATATGGCCCAACTGTTTCCATCTCCAAGCAGGTGGAGCAGAGGTTTTTACTGGAATGCGGAGTGTTTTGTTTTGCAATGCTTGCCTTGAATAGAGGGAGAGAGATGGTTCGGTGGTCTGAAAAGTCTGGTTAGCAAGACCACACTTCCCCCTATGGGATAAACTGTGTCAGTGCAGGGTCAGAGATTGAAAGAGATGGAGTGATACAGAGGGATGCTTGAGAAAGGAAAGAAAGAGTGGAATGAGGAAAGGGAAGACGGCGAGAGAGATAACAGTGAGTGAGTAGGAGACAGCAGACAAAAGGGAGAGAAGGAGAGCGAATATAAGAAGAAATAGAAAGACAGATTCCCATAGTCTGTGCCAGAAATTGACTGGGTGGTTGCCACAAGTGAGAAACACTTCTGACTGAGTGTCCATCTTAAACAGTCTGATTGAGAGAACATCAGAATCTAAACACCCCAACGCAATAACTGTACACCCTGGGGGTCCCACCGCATGACTATAGTCTCAACTATCATTCTAAGCTATTTCCAGAGAGAGAGAGAGAGAGAGAGAGATAGAGAACGAATTGGCATGGCCACATGTTTTTGTAAGTCGAGTATAGGGCCAATAGGGACATCATGCCAATTCCTTTCTTATTATATGCTGGTTTAAACATACAAGGTCACTTCTCTCTGTGTGCTTAGATCTCTCACTAAGCATGATTACCAATAGATTTCCCCTTTGTCCTCCTTGAAATGTCCAGATGTCTTTGGAATAGTATGTGTAGCAGAAGTGTAGGTATCCTGATAAATAAGAATACACAATTTTCCCTTATATCCCAGCACACGGACCAAGAAGGCCATTTTCTAATGTTGAATTGTACCTTACATGGTGAAAAATATGCATTGATTTCATTGTATATCCCACCAGAGGAAAATCTGGTGTTTCTAGATAGAAGTCAAGCTATACTAGATTATGACAGGAACTATTATTTTAGCAGGTGACCTAAATTATACATTTGATAAGATTGACAGACGTAGTAATAAAAAAGGCAAATTTAGGGAGCCTCCAGAGGCTGAAAATGTTAATCTCTACAAATGATTTACAGGACACCTGGAGATTATTATTCCCAACTACAAAATACTATTCATTTTTTTATATTCAAGAATGTACTTTTTTTTTATGCACTTAATTTACTGGATAAAAAAATTAATGATATAGTGTTATTGGATCATTCTCTGGTGTCGTGTTTAATTACACCAATAGAAAATACACTTAGCGACAGAATTTGGAGCATCTTCTAGACCCGAAACGTATTAAATACGTAAATGAATTTTTTTTAAACCTTTACCATTACAAATGTAGACATAGAAGACAGAGAAAAGCCGACCCCCGATATAATTTGGGATGCCTTTAAGTAAGGCGTACATTAGGAGGACGATAATCTCATACTCTGCAAAAGTCAAATCTGATTTAGAAATTGAGATTAAAGAAAAACAAATCACTCTCTTAGAAAAAGTCAATAAAAAATCTTTACAAGGTAAAGAAGAAAATACAATTTTGGAACTTAAGCAGGAATACAATATTTTAATTTTAAAGAGAGCCAACAACTACAGGTTAAATTCTAATAAAGCATACTACTTAATGGCAAATAAACCTGGTAAATATCTCGCAGCTCTCACAAAAACAAATACATGCTAAACCAGTTATAATTTGAAAATACAATGTTTTCCATCTTCCTAAATCTGAGGGTGGTTTTAACCTTTCAGACTTGGAATTGTATCAACTCCCTACCCAAGGCTTTTACTTGCGACAGTTAAATGCATTAAAGACAAACAATGGGTATATTTTGAAGATGCGCATGCTCATCCCCAGAATGTCTATTTTCAAAAGGTAAAGAGCATTCACAACTTCATAGTTAAGAACACTAAAACAATATGGAGGAAAATTAAACCTATTCGACAAGAACCAATATCACTTCCTAAAAACACAACCTTATGGAACAAACCTTGGACAGCTTTTCAGAATTCACTGAAATTGTTCCACATGGAAAACGAAAGGCAGAGAAACCGTAAACGACATTTATTTCCATGACAGAATCCAAAAGTAATTTTGGACTGGCCAATGTAGATAGTTTCAAATACATGCAACTTAAATGTTGCTGTAGTGGAAATGCTAGTGTCCTCTGTGTCTCTGCAAATGTGTGACTACATGTAGCGTATTGTTTCTTGTTATTGTGTTAGGATGTTCTGTGACTTTGCTCTCAGGAAGGGAACAGATAAAAGGAGAACAGAAAGAAGGGAACACATTGTTACTTTGGCCTAACGCATAGATACTATGTGTGCAAGGTCATTATCAACTTATTGCACCCTGAGAGCAGAGACGCCTAGTTTGTGCATGTGTATAAAGAGTGCTGAAAAGGAAGCACCCCTTCAGAGCTTCTGACAGACTTGTACTTTGAGTATTACGTTTGTTGTAACCTCTCCGGCCGATATCAATAAAGATCTGTTCATTTAACTTTGACTTGGAGTCCTTAGTTGTAATTGCCACGGCAATTTGGCATCACGAAACAGGATGATTGATTCTACCTGTGGAGCTCGGCAGTGAGGGCCTGCGAGGGACACCGGTGGCGCATTCCATGTGAAGGCGTGAAAAGGAAATTCCCAGCTGAATAAAGATGACGAGAACCCGCCCAGACCAGCTGCCCGGGAGAAATCACATCATCTACGAAACCTAGAAGGACTGACAACTGAATTTCAGTAAGTCCATTTAAATGAATTTGGAACAATAAGAACTGTTTTGAGAAGCTTAGAAAAGGATCCAGAGTCCCAAGAGGGGACTAGGCGGGTGTAGAGAGACCCCATCGGCAACATTGTCTGTAGGTATTCAGGGAATACTTACGTAGTTCTGGGAACTACATGGAAGTTCTGGGAACTCCATTTGAAGGAATTTGAGAATATTAAGTCATTGAGTGGAAATATTTTTGTATGATTGACTAATTTACTGAAAAGGGAAATTAGTTCCCAGAATGATTGTGTTATGAGTGTGATAATTGTTAGAGCAAAGTAGATTGACAAGGTATAATTAAAAAGTAATAATGGGGAATGGGAACAGTAATGGTAGATATGAAAACCCAGATTGGGCACCAAAGGGACCCAAGTAAAGTGATGGCAAAAAAGTTTTGTAAGGGGGTACTGTGCCAGACAGAAGATTGGACAGCATGGACTGATGGTGGTGTCCCTGAGGATGGCAACCTGAGCTCTAACAAATTGGAGGAAATAAGAAAGCAGCTGGAAAAGAAAGAGAAAGGTAATAAGAAGATTCAAGTGAAGTGGGATGATTTTAGAAAGTGGGAGAGATAAGCAGATTCTCTGAAGGAGAAAACAGTAAAAAATGACTAAAGGTAAAGCAAGTGCAAGAGAAAGACGAAGACAAACAAAAGGAAGACGAGAGAAGTAGAAGAAGGCTGAGAGAAGTTGCACCCCTTCACAAAAAACCAACACTCAATCCCTCTGATGTCAACAACTACAGACCAGTATCCCTTCTTTCTTTTCTCTCCAAAACTCTTGAGCGTGCCGTCTTTAGCCAACTCTCTTGCTATCTCTCTCAGAATTACCTTCTTGATCCAAACCAGTCAGGTTTCAAGACTGGTCATTCAACTGAGACTGCTCTTCTCTGTGTCACGGAGGCTCTCCGCACTGCTAAAGCTAACTCTCTCTCCTCTGCTCTAGTCCTTCTAGACCTGTCTGCTGCCTTTGATACTGTGAACCATCAGATCCTCCTCTCCACCCTCTCCAAGCTGGGCATCTCCGGTGCGGCTCACTCTTGGATTGCGTCCTACCTGACCGGTCGCTCCTACCAAGTGGCGTGGCGAGAAGCTGTCTCCGCACCACATGCTCTCACCACTGGTGTACCCCAGGGCTCAGTTCTAGGCCCTCTCCTATTCTCGCTGTACACCAAGTCACTTGGCGCTGTCATATCCTCACATGGCCTCTCCTATCATTGCTACGCAGACGACACACAACTAATCTTCTCCTTTCCCCCTCCTGATAGCCAGGTGGCGAATTGCATCTCTGCATGTCTGGCAGACATGTCAGTATGGATGACGGATCACCACCTCAAGCTGAACCTTGGCAAGACGGAGCTGCTCTTCCTCCCGGGGAAGGACTGCCCGTTCCATGATCTTGCCATCACGGTTGACAACTCCGTTGTGTCCTCCTCCCAGAGTGCGAAGAGCCTTGGCGTGACCCTGTACAACACCCTGTCGTTCTCCGCTAACATCAAAGCGGTGACCCGATCCTGTAGGTTCATGCTCTACAACATTCGGAGAGTACGACCCTGCCTTACACAGGAAGCGGCACAGGTCCTAATCCAGGCACTTGTCATCTCGCATCTGGATTACTGCAACTCGCTGTTGGCTGGGCTCCCTGCCTGTGCCATTAAACCCCTACAACTCATCCAGAATGCCGCAGCCCGTCTGGTGTTCAACCTTCCCAAGTTCTCTCACGTCACCCCGCTCCTCCGCACACTCCACTGGCTTCCAGTTGAAGCTCGCATCTGCAACAAGACCATGGTGCTTGCCTACGGAGCTGTGAGGGGAACGGCACCTCCATACCTTCAGGCTCTGATCAGTCCCTACACCCAAACAAGGGCATTGCGTTCATCCACCTCTGGCCTGCTGGCTCGCCTACCTCTGCGGAAGCACAGTTCCCGCTCAGCCCAGTCAAAACTGTTCGCTGCTCTGGCACCCCAATGGTGGAACAAGCTCCCTCACGATGCCAGGACAGCGGAGTCACTCACCACCTTCCGGAGACATTTGAAACCCCACCTCTTTAAGGAATACCTGGGATAGGATAAAGTAATCCTTCTACCCCCCCCCCCCCTTACCCCACCCCACCCCCCCAAAATGTGTAAGTCGCTCTGGATAAGAGCGTCTGCTAAATGACGTAAATGTAAATGAGAAGAGTTCGACCGACTGTATGCAATCTTGGCAACAGCACCGCCACCACCACCAACCCTCCAGTTCCTCTGGGAGGAACGCTTGGTGGGGGTCACCAACAGCCAGGCCAAAACCAACCGCTGACTGCTGGACCAGTGAATCCCGGGTACGGGCCAGTTCCACAACCATGGAACCTGCCCCTACCGCAGCCATCCCCAGCCTATTATGGGCAGGGGGCGGGAGCCGAAGTAGAAGAGGTGAAACTCAAAACATTTGAAAAACCCAAGATAAGGCCAAAGACTGACCACGACCTTAGACAAAGACGAAGGGACAAAGCCGACAGCCCTCCAGAATCCAGCTCTGATGATGATGATAAAGACTGCAAAGGAGACGAGCGGCCCCCTGTTATCATATCCAAACCCTCAGGGGGGAGCTGCTATGACTGTGGACCGACTCTGGGACGTGGATGAGGTGAAAGCCATTGTAAAGGATGTGACTCACCCCACGAAAGATGCTGTGAAGTTTGAAGAAGAGGTGAGAGCAATCAGTGCCATGTATAACCCCACCACTCGTGAAATTTAGGAAATACTCAGTTTTTGAAGTTCAAGTTCAGCGTAAGGGAGGTTGGAACAGTGATGCAACCAGAGCCAACCGTGCTGACCAACTCACTGCTGATGTCAAACCTCACATCTCCCATGCAGAAAGACAGATTAGGTCGAAGAACTCCAAGACTGGTGCTTAACTATAAGCTGCACAGTTGATGTTTTTTGCTGGAGGAGGAGGAAGAGGATACCGTGGAGGTGGAGGTCAAGGACGAGGCAGAGGAGGAGGTAGAGGAAGGGGAAGAGGAAGAGGGAGAGAGCGTGGAGCGCAAAGCGCCTCTGGAGGGAGAGACTGGCGCTGCTACAACTGTGGCAAGCCAGGACATTTGATGATGAAGAACCACAAGAAGCATGCCAGATGCTGAACCTTAACACCTTTTCGACTGAAAATCCCCTGAAATAAATTAAAATACTTGGCCAGAAGATTCCATTCCTAGTAGACACCGGGGCTGCTATCTTGGTGTTGAAACAATCTGCCCTGAAAGTAATCCCCTCTAAAAAAGAAACTCCACACTGTTGGAGCATCAGGAATTCCCTCTGAAGAATGCCTCACCTACCCCCTACACGTTAAATGGGAAGATGGAAGTAAACCTCCTAGGAAGAGATCTGATGTGCAAGATGAATCTGACTGTTGCATGCACCACTGAGGGTTCCCCTACAAACGGGATATACCTGTGCATGTCCCAGTGTTGTTATGCCTGGCATTTGAATTATCCTGAGGTGGAAGGTGAACTACGAGAGAGATCACTAACATGGGTGGTCCCGGAGCACCTTCACTGATCAGCAGCTGTCCCCTCGTGTGAAGAAGACCCTGAATATCAACAAAGATGGGCAAAGCAGAAAAGCAGAGTGGAAGTGACAATTAATGGAATATACTACAGTGAGGAATTTACAGCGGCCGGAGTTTTGTCTGATGTACAGAGATCGCTGTATGAAGTACTGGGCGCTGTCCCACACTGTAGTATGTCGAAAACCCCCAATTGAGAATGGAAAGATGTTGGATCTTGGATGAAGACTGATGATAGCCACTGATTGGGTGGCCTGGGAGGGGGATGGGAAGTGGTCTCCATCAACAGCAACCTTTTTCTCCCCTTTTTGGGTCACTACTCAAACAATACCAATGAAAGAACCTATTCCTACTGAAAGTACGATGGTCATGTCCCAAGATAACTCCCACATACCATGGCTGGATGAAGTGTCAGAACAGCTCTGGGCTATCTCCAAGACCAATATTGGGACGATGAGAGGTGCCACCCTGGTGAGAGCTGTGCCGAAGAATAATCACAGACCATATAAAGCTCAGTACCCTCTTAGCAAAGAAGCAGAACATGGTATTATTCCCATCCATCAGGCCCTGGTTGAAAATGGGGCTTTGATCCCATGCCGAAATTCTCCCTGTAACCCCGCTATTTTACCTGTTAGGAAACCATCAGGTGAATATTGTTTTGTGTAAGATCTTAGAATAGTTAATGGTGCTGTTCACGCAAGAGCACCCCTGGTGCCGAACAGAGTTACTATTCTTTCCCAAGTTCCCCCAGGGAGCTGTTCTTTTCCGGTTATAGATTTGGCTAATGCATTTTCCAGCATCCCTGTTGACCCTGGGTCACAGGATTGGTTTTCTTTTACATTTCTTGGGAATAAATGCAATTTTTGCCCAGGAAATGGTGAGGAACCTGTAAGGTTTTATTCCCCCTAGAGGTAGTACTGTGGTTCAATATGTTGATGACCTGTTGGTCTGTTCCTCATCTGAGGAAATCTGTCACGAATATAATAAGGCATTGTTGATTTTCTTAGCTGAAAATTGTCATAAAGCTTCCCCCTCTAAGATGCATTTGTGTAGAAGTTCTGTTAAATATTTGGGTCATGACATTACTTCTGAGGGTCGCGCCCTCTCTAAAGATAGGCTTGAGGCGATAAAGTCCCTTCCTAAACCTGTTACTAAACAGCACATGATGCCACTGTTGGGAGTGGCTGGTTACTGCCGCCCATGGTTGAAATACTATGCGGAGACAGTACAGCCTCTGCAGAATTGTATTTATGGCAGAAAGATGGAAATGTCTGAAGTGGTGGAATGGACACCTGAGGCTGAATTTGACTTGATTAAGTTAAAGCGGGCTCTAATTTCGACCCTGTGTTTGGGTTTTCCTGACCACACCAAACCATTCCATCTTTTTGTCTCTGAGAATCATGGGTTTATGTCTGCTTTGGTGACACAGTACCACAGAGTTGGCTGTAGGCCTGTGGAGTACTACTCTAAGCGTTTAGACACTGTTATCCGAGGCATGGTGTCCTGCCTCCGCTCTGTTGCTGTGGCAATTTAGGCGGTTTATTCATTATCTGATATTGTAGCAATGACTGAGCTGACGGTGCATGTTCCCCATGCGGTTCATACCATTATTACACAGTCTAAAACTGCCCATCTTACACCTGCCAGATTGCTTTTGATGATGTCTCATGTTACACTGAAGAAATGTACTGTACTTAACCCCTCTACTCTCCTCCCTACAGCTGATGCCGGTGAAGAACATGACTGTGAATTGATCATTGAGATTGACTGTAGCCCTAGGCTTGACATAAAAGACGTTCCTCTTTTGAATTCGGAAAACATTTGTAAATGTACTATGTTGGTTAATGGTAGCAAAAACTGCTCTCTTGTAGTACATGATTCTGTTACAGGAGCACCAGAAAATGTGAGTTATACAATTTCTGTCTATAATAAGTCTATCGCACTGAAAGGAGCCCCAAATGGTACCTATTGGTTGTGTGGCCGATTTGCTTATTATAGGTTACCACCTATTTGGGGAGGGACGTGTACTGTTGGGTTTGTGGTGCCGGCCATGAGAGTTCTTGGAAACACTGAAACAGAATTGAGGGTTCTGTTCAGGGACTATCATCAGCCGACCCCTCGTTTTAATAAGCGATCCCTTGCAGATGTCACTCAGGTGCAGACCTTCTTCTCCCGATTCACTGTTGTTTTGCTGCCTCAATATGGAGCTGCATGTGCCTTAGATCAAATTCAAGATTTGGCAATTAAAGTTGAGAAAATGGGAAATGCTACTAGAGACACCTTGGTTGCTCTGAATGAGGAAGTGAAAGCACTCTGCAAGGTGGCCGTGCAAAACAGGGAGGCACTTGACTACTTATTGGCAGGTCAAGGGGGTACTTGTGCACTCATTGGTGATGAATGCTACACTTTTGTCCCATATGCTAACTACATTGCCACTGTTGCAAAGTCTCATTCCGGGGAATCAGAGTGGGTGTTCACTGGTTGGATGAAAGGCCTCTTTGGAGCTTGGGGCTCCCAGATAGCTCAGTGGGTGATAGCTGGAATCTTTTGTTTAATGTGTTTGATCATTTTGATTTCTTGTTGTAAGGCCATTTGTACATCCCTGGCAACTCAAGTCTCAGCAACTATCGCGTTCACAGCTACTAAAGAAGGTGATACTGATAACTTGCTGTCTCTCCAGGAACTCCCCTTTCTCCCCTATAATGGAATGAGTTAGTATCAATGTTTGATTACGTACCTGAAGGTTTTAAGTTAGGAGATCCAAGATGGCGTAGCAGCGCGGTCGTGTATTCTGTAGTGTGCTCGTGTAAATAGCCAGATTTTTTGTATTTTTCGTATATATTTCTCAATCTCACTTTTCATCCCTCAACTAAATATACTTTCCTGCAACCCGCCTCACCCAATGTGGAACGGATTCTATTATTTCTTATACCTTTTTATCTAGAACCTCCGGCTGAAACTAGCCAGCTAACTAGCTACTTGCTATTAGCCACCGTTAGCGGTTTTCACCATTGTCCGTGGCCTGCACTACCTACCAGCCAGCTCTGGCCTGGACAATTATCGGCCAGTCTGCACAGTCTGCAAAGCGCGCTATCGACCCAGAACATATCGGATTTTCTGCCGGAATCACTGAATCACTGGACCTTAACACCAGATCATCGCAACTAGCTAGCTGCAACCGAATGGATGTTGTTGTTGGCTAATCAACCCCTGTCCTAAAGCAAGCACCAGTTAGCCTTGAGCTAGCCTCGAGCCAGGCCCATCTCCTGGCTATCTACCTCTCTGTCAACCGGACGGGACCTCCTAGTGTCGACACGGAGCCCCGCCGATCCATCACGACTGGTCTGCCGACGTGATCGTCAGATGTGGTTTCAACAGGCTTCCGAAGATCCATCAATCTGATAGCTACACAGCTGATGCCTGCTGGACTGTTCCTTTACACGGTACCCCATCCTGTTTATCTGTCCTGTTTATCTGTTTAGCCTCAGCCCAAACTTTCATCGCCATTACCAGTTGTTGTCTTAGCTCTCTCGAATAACACCTGTGATTGCTTTATGCCTCTCTCCCATGTCCATATGCCTTGCCTATTGCTGTTTCGGTTAGTTCTTATTATACAATTTCAGTCCCGCTCAACCTGCCTCAGATAGCTCCTTTGTCCCACCCCCCATACACGCGGAAACCGGCTCAATCGGTGCCTCCAGTGATGCTATCTCTTTCATCGTTACCCAACGCTTAGGTTTACCTCCACTGTACTCATATCCTTCTATATCCTTGTCTGTACATAATGCCCTGAATCTATTCTACAACGCCCAGAAATCTGCCCCTTTTATTCTCTGTACCCAACGCACTAGAAGACCAGTTCTTAAAGCCTTTAGCCGTATCCTTATTCTACTCCTCCTCTGTTCCTCTGGTGATGTAGAGGTTAACACAGGCCCTGTAGCCCCCAGTATCACTCCTACTCCCCAGGCGCTATCATTTGCTGACGTCTGTAACCGTAAAAGCCTTGGTTTCTTGCATGTTAACATCAGAAGCCTCCTCCCTAAGTTTGAGTTATTCACTGCGTTAGCACACTCCGCCAACCAATGATGTTCTAGCAGTGTCTGAATCCTGGCTTAGGAAGGCCACCAAAAACTCAGAAATGTCCATCCCCAACTACAAAATGTTCCGTCTAGATAGAAGTGCCAAAGGGGGCGGAGTTGCAATCTACTGTAGAGATAGCCTGCAGAGCTCTATCATACTATCCAGGTCTGTGCCCAAACAGTTTGAGCTTCTACTTCTAAAAATCCACCTTTCCAGAAATAAGTCTATCACTGTTGCCGCTTGCTACAGACCCCCTCAGCCACCAGCTGTGCCCTTGACAAAATATGTGATTTGATTGCCCCCCATCTATCCTCAGAGTTCATACTGCTTGGTGACCTAAACTGTGATATGCTTAAAACTAGATGCCCTCAATCTCACACAAATTATCAAGAAACCTACCAGGTACAACCCTAAATCCGTAAACATGGGCACCCTCATAGATATCATCCTGACTAATTTACCCTCTAAATACACCTCCGCTGTCTTCAACCAGGATCTCAGCGATCACTGCCTCATTGCCTGCGTCCGTAATGGGTCCGCGGTCAAACGACCACCCCTCATCACTGTCATACGCTCCCTAAAACACTTCAGCAATCAGGCCTTTCTAATTGACCTGGCCGGGTATCTTGGATGGATATTGACCTCATTCCGTCAATAGAGGATGCCTGGTTGTTCTTTAAAAGTGCTTTCCTCTCCATCTTAAATAAGCATGCACCATTCAAAAAATTCAGAACTAAGAACAGATATAGCTCCTGGTTCACCCCAGACTTCACTGCCCTTGATCAGCACAAAAACATCCTGTGGCGTACTGCATTAGCATCAAACAGCCCCGCGATATGCAACTTTTCAGGGAAGTCAGGAACCAATATACACAATCAGTTAGGAAAGCAAAGGTTAGCTTTTTCAAACAGAAATTTGCATCCTGTAGCACTAACTCCAAAAAGTTTTTGGACACTGTAAAGTCCATGGAGAATAAGACCACCCTCCTCCCAGATGCCCACTGCACTGAGACTAGGAAACACTGTCACCACCGATAAATGTACATTAATCGAGAATTTCAATAAGCATTTTGCTACGGCTGGCCATGCTTTCCACCTGGCTACCCCTACCCCGGCCACCAGCTCTGCACCCTCCGCTGCAACTTGCCCATGCCAATCACTGCATTCTTATCGGCAGACTAAATAGCCTTGGTTTATCAAATGACTGCCTTGCCTGGTTCACCAACTACTTCTCAGATAGAGTTCAATGTGTCAAATCGGAGGGCCTGTTGTCTGGACCTCTGGCAGTCTCTATGGGGGTGCCACAGGGTTCAATTCTCGGGCCGACTCTATTCTCTGTGTATATCAATGATGTCACTCTTGCTGCTGGTGACTCTCAGATCCACCTCTACGCAGACAACACCATTTTGTATACATCTGGCCCTTCATTGGACACTGTGTTATCAAACCTCCAAACGAGCTTCAATGCCATACAACACTCCTTCCGTAGCCTCCAACTGCGAATGATTTATTATAAAAATCGAATGATTTATTATTCAAATATTTAAAGTGCGTGGGCTACGGAAAGAAACAAAATTGTGCAGTTTCAGGCCATGTGGCAGAAAGTGATGCGGGCGTTGGAGATGGGGGTGTGTGCTAGTGGGTCTGGGCAGGTGTGATGTAGTTGATGTTGGTATGACGTTGTCGTTTGTATGTGTATGTTTTGTATTGTTTATAAAAGATCAAATAATCAACAACAAAAAAAAGTAATATTATGTTGAATACTACCTAATTGTTTAATATAAAGCACGTTATTAAGTTATTCATTGGGCATAACTCATAACCGTTTTTGACCAACCTGAGTCACCTTGAATCTAGGTCTGTGTTACTGTAATAAGACAGTTAGCCCGCTGAGCTAAAGCCTTGGTATATTGATGCAATCATAATACAGTGGGGAAAAAAAGTATTTAGTCAGCCACCAATTGTGCAAGTTCTCCCACTTAAAAATATGAGAGAGCCCTGTAATTTTCATCATAGGTACACGTCAACTATTTTTTTTCCAGAAAATCACATTGTAGGATTTTTTATGAATTTATTTGCAAATTATGGTGGAAAATAAGTATTTGGTCACCTACAAATAAACAAGATTTCTGGCTCTCACAGATCTGTAACTTCTTCTTTAATAGGCTCCTCTGTCCTCCACTCGTTACCTGTATTAATGGCACCTGTTTGAACTTGTTATCAGTATAAAAGACACCTGTCCACAACCTCAAACAGTCACACTCCAAACTCCACTATGGCCAAGACCAAAGAGCTGTCAAAGGACACCAGAAACAAAATTGTAGACCTGCACCAGGCTGGGAAGACTGAATCTGCAATAAGTAAGCAGCTTGGTTTGAAGAAATCAACTGTGGGAGCAATTATTAGGAAATGGAAGACATACAAGACCACTGATAATCTCCCTCGATCTGGGGCTCCACGCAAGATCTCACCCCGTGGGGTCAAAATGATCACAAGAACGGTGAGCAAAAATCCCAGAACCACACGGGGGGACCTAGTGAATGACCTGCAGAGAGCTGGGACCAAAGTAACAAAGCCTACCATCAGTAACACACTACGCCGCCAGGGACTCAAATCCTGCAGTGCCAGACGTGTCCCCCTGCTTAAGCCAGTACATGTCCAGGCCCGTCTGAAGTTTGCTAGAGTGCATTTGGATGATACAGAAGAGGATTGGGAGAATGTCATATGGTCAGATGAAACCAAAATAGAACTTTTTGGTTAAAACTCAACTCGTCGTGTTTGGAGGACAAAGAATGCTGAGTTGCATCCAAAGAACACCATACCTACTGTGAAGCATGGGGGTGGAAACATCATGCTTTGGGGCTGTTTTTCTGCAAAAGGACCAGGACGACTGATCCGTGTGAAGGAAAGAATGAATGGGGCCATGTATCGTGAGATTTTGAGTGAAAACCTCCTTCCATCAGCAAGGTCATTGAAGATGAAACGTGACTGGGTCTTTCAGCATGACAATGATCCCAAACACACCGCCCGGGCAACGATGGAGTGGCTTCGTAAGAAGCATTTCAAGGTCCTGGAGTGGCCTAGCCAGTCTCCAGATCTCAACCCCATATAAAATCTTTGGAGGGAGTTGAAAGACCGTGTTGCCCAGCGACAGCCCCAAAACATCACTGCTCTAGAGGAGATCTGCATGGAGGAATGGGCCAAAATACCAGCAACAGTGTGTGAAAACCTTGTGAAGACTTACAGAAAACGTTTGACCTGTGTCATTGCCAACAAAGGGTATATAACAAAGTATTGAGAAACTTTTGTTATTGACCAAATACTTATTTTCCACCATAATCTGCAAATAAATTCATTAAAAATCCTACAATGTGATTTTCTAGATTTTTTTTCTCATTTTGTCTGTCATAGTTGACGTGTACCTATGATGAAAATTACAGGCCTCTCTCATCTTTTTAAGTGGGAGAACTTGCACAATTGGTGCCTGACTAAATACTTTTTTCCCCACTGTATCTTATGATGAGACAACTAAGTTGGTCTACATTACCTAGTAAAGCAAGGGTGTCAAACTCATTCTACAGAGGGCCGAGTGTCTGCAGGTTTTAGTTTTTTCCTGTCAATTAAGCCCTAGACAACCAGGTGAGGGGAGTTCCTTACTAATTATTGACCTTAAATCATCAATAAAGTACAAGGGAGGAGCGAAAACCCGCAGACACTAGGCCCTCTGTGGAATGAGTTCGACACTTGTAGCAAAGGGTGCAAAAGTCACTTCACAGGTATTTTGAACATACTCTCTTGGCTTTAACCCTCAACCCCTCATCTCTCCAAGGAGTATGCATACTCATGGGTAAGAAAACAGTTATGTAAAATCCAGTAAAAGGTGCTAATTGAACCGTTATTGGACCGTGAACATTCCTACCTGTCTGGCTGACCATGACAGGTTAATGTTTCCTGCCTTCATTATTGTCCTTCTTTCCCCACACCTGTCATCCCTTATTTTTTTAACCCTTTCATCACTCAGCGTGGTCAGCTATGAATCCTTCTATATATAGTCTACAGACACCACCCTAGAAGTGTGACATGTTGTTTGACATTTGTGGTCTTCTGAGATCTAGCAGTGTGTGTAGCTCTTGGTAGCACCTTAAGTATGCCAGTCATGCTCCAATAAACTCATGTCAATATTAAAGATGTAAAAATGTGTATATTGTATTATATTTCACAATCCTATTTTTGAATCACAGCTTTTAAACAAAGTCTGACAGTGAGCGTGAGTCACACAAAATTACACCACATTTCCCAATGTACTTGTTTAACATAGTACTTCCCTTGGGTCAAGAACAACTTTATTTTCCGTAACTCTGATGAGCAGTGCCTTGAAACAAACGCAAGTCCACTCACTCTCATCATCTTTGGAACTTACGTTGAATCACATACAACTCACACTTGACAGGGCCAGCTGAATTTGCATAACATTGGCTGCTTAGGTCAGTTCCACTTGTTTTAGCGAGCTGTTTTAGTCACTGAGCTGTCAGTCATCCTGTCGACCAATCCCATAGCAGCCCTGAGTGGCCCCGTCCAATCGCTGAGCTGTGCTGTGTTTGGGTTACATGGAGTGCATTGGGACAAGAAAGGTCAAAACTCTCGCTTCCTGCCAACCACGTGTGTCTGTTCCAAGAAGCCCTCTCTCAGTCTTCCAGGTTTAAGTGATGGAGCCTATAGACAGAAGTGAAGAGGACTTGGACTGAAGCTAAGCTGGCAGCTGCACTGTGTAAGCCCCCACCCCATCACTTCTAGGATAATAGCCCTCAGTTTAATGCTATTCATTTACATCTGTTTCTCTCCCTCACACTTACAGTTGAAGTCAGAAGTTTACATACACTTAGGTTGGAGTCATTAAAACACGTTTTTCAACCACTCCACAAATTTCTTGTTAACTAACTATAGTTTTGGCAAGTCGGTTTGGACATCTACTTTGTGCATGACACAAGTAATTTTTCCAACAATTGTTTACAGACAGATTATTTCACTTGTTATTCACTGGATCACAATTCCAGTGGGTCAGAAGTTTACATACACTAAGTTGACTGTGCCTTTAAACAGCTTGGAAAATTCCAGAAAATGAAGTCAAAAATGTGAGTCAATTGGAGGTGTACCTATAATATAATAATAATAATAATAATAATAATAATAAATAATAATATCCCATTTAGCAGACGCTTTTATCCAAAGCGACTTACAGTAATGTGTGCATACATTTTTAAGTACAGTGAGGGAAAAAAGCATTTGATCCCCTGCTGATTTTGTACGTTTTCCCACTGACAAAGAAATGATCAGTCTATAATTTTAATGGTAGGTTTATTTGAACAGTGAGAGACAGAATAACAAAAAATCCAGAAAAACGAATGTCAAAAATTTTATAAATTGATTTGCATTTTAATGAGGGAAATAAGTATTTGACCCCCTCTCAATCAGAAAGATTTCTGGCTCCCAGGTGTCTTTTATACAGGTAACGAGCTGAGATTAGGAGCACACTCTTAAAGGGAGTTACCTGTATAAAAGACACCTGTCCACATAAGCAATCAATCAATCAGATTCCAAACTCTCCACCATGGCCAAGACCAGAGAGCTCTCCAAGGATGTCAGGGACAGGATTGTAGACCTACACAAGGCTGGAATGGGCTACAAGACCATCGCCAAGCAGCTTGGTGAAAAGGTGACAACAGTTGGTGCGATTATTCGCAAATGGAAGAAACACAAAAGACTGTCAATCTCCCTCGGCCTGGGGCTCCATGCAAGATCTCACCTCGTGGAGTTGCAATGATCATGAGAACGGTGAGGAATCAACCCAGAACTACACAGGAGGATCTTGTCAATGATCTCAAGGCAGCTGGGACCATAGTCACCAAGAAAACAATTGGTAACACACTACGCAGTGAAAGACTGAAATCCTGCAGCGCCCGCAAGGTTCCCCTGCTCAAGAAAGCACATATACAGTCCCGTCTGAAGTTTGCCAATGAACATCTAAATGATTTAGAGGAGAACTGGGTAAAAGTGTTGTGGTCAGATGAGACCAAAATTGAGCTCTTTGGCATCAACTCAACTCACCCTGTTTGGAGGAGGAGGAATGCTGCCTATGACCCCAAGAACACCATCCCCACCGTCAAACATGGAGGTGGAAACATTATGCTTTGGGTTGTTTTTCTGCTAAGGGGACAGGACAACTTCACCGCATCAAAGGGACGATGGACGGGGCCATGTACCGTCAAATCTTGGGTGAGAACCTCCTTCCCTCAGCCAGGGCATTGAAAATGGGTCGTGGATGGGTATTCCAGCATGACACTGACCCCAAAAACACGGCCAAGGCAACAAAGGAGTGGCTCAAGAAGAAGCACATTAAGGTCCTGGAGTGGCCTAGCCAGTCTCCAGACCTTAATCCCATAGAAAATCTGTGGAGGGAGCTGAAGGTTCGAGTTGCCAAATGTCAGCCTCGAAACCTTAATGACTTGGAGAAGATCTGCAAAGAGGAGTGGGACACTATCCCTCCTGAGATGTGTGCAAACCTGGTGGCCAACTACAAGAAACGTCTGACCTCTGTGAATGCCAACAAGGGTTTTGCCACCAAGTACTAAGTCATGTTTTTTGACATGCGTTTTTCTGGATTTTTTTGTTGTTATTCTGTCTCTCACTGTTCAAATAAACCTACCATTAAAATTATAGACTAATCATTTCTTTGTCAGTGGGCAAACGTACAAAATCAGCAGGCGATCAAATACTTTTTTTCCTCACTGTATGGGTGGTCCCGGGGATCGAACCCACTACCCTGGCGTTACAAGCGCCATGCTCTACCAATTGAGCTACAGAGGACCACAATGTACCTGTGGATGTATTTCAAGGCCTACCTTCAAACTCAGTGCCTCTTTGCTTGACATCAATGGAAAATCAAAAGAAATCAGCCAAGACCTCAGAAAATAAATTGTAGACCTCCACAAGTCTGGTTCATCCTTGGGAGCAATTTCCAAATGCCTGAAGATACCACGTTCATCTGTACAAACAATAGTACGCAAGTATAAACACCATGGGACCACGCAGCCGTCATACCGCTCAGGAAGGAGACGCGTTCTGTCTCCTAGAGATGAACGTACTTTGGTGCGAAAAGTGCAAATCAATCCCAGAACAACAGCAAAGGACCTTGTGAAGATGCTGGAGGAAACATGTACAAAATATCTATATCCACAGTAAAATGAGTCCTATATCGACATAACCTGAAAGGCCGCTCAGCAAGGAAGGAGCCACTGCTCCAAAACCGCCAAAAAAAGCCAGACTACGGTTTGCAACTGCACATGGGGACAAAGATCGTACTTTTTGGAGAAATGTCCTCTGGTCTGATGAAACAAAAATAGAAATGTTTGGCCATAATGACCATCGTTATGGTTGGAGGAAAAAGGGGGACTCTTGCAAGCCGAAGAACACCATCCCAACCGTGAAGCACGGGGGTGGCAGCATCATGCTGTGGGGGTGCTTTGCTGCAGGAGGGACGGGTGCAAAATTATGTGGATATATTGAAGCAACATCTCAAGACATCAGTCAGGAAGTTAAAGCTTGGTCGCAAATGGGTCTTCCAAATGGACAATGACCCCAAGCATACTTCCAAAGTTGTGGCAAAATGGCTTAAGGACAACAAATTCAAGGTATTGGAGTGGCCATCACAAAGCCCTGACATCAATCCTATAGAAAATGTGTGGGCAGAACTGAAAAGGCGTGTGCGAGCAAGGAGGCCTACAAACCTGACGCAGTTACACCAGCTCTGTCAGGAGGAATGTGCCAAAATTCACCCAACTTATTATGTGAAGCTGGTGGAAGGCTACCCGAAATGTTTGACCCAAGTTAAACAATTTAAAGGCAATGCTACCAAATACTAATTGAGTGTATGTAAACTTCTGACCCACTGGGAATGAGATGAAAGAAATAAAATCTGATATAAATCATTCTCTCTACTATTATTCTGACATTACACATTCTTAAAATAAAGTGGTGATCCTAACTGACCTAAAACAGGGAATATTTACTAGGATTACATTTCAGGAATTGTGAAAAACTGAGTGTAAATGTATTTGGCTAAGGTGTATGTAAACTTCCGACTTCAACTGTATATAAAGGGTGATGGAAGAAGCCAGGCAAGAAGACAGGTTTCTCAACCTCCACACTAGTTTTTGTGACCCATCACCCCTCACTACATTTGGCTTGGGTCTGTTCAGTTCAAAACCCGCAGACACTCCGTGGAATGAGTTTGACACCTGTGATTTACACTGTCACGGCCGCCGTGGAGGACCAAGATAATATTCAGGGCCAGCGATGCGATGGGCCATTGTACATAGCTAGTAATCCCACACACTGCCGTCCCCAGTCCACCAATATGGGAGTCTGTTCAAGAGGGTGCAACGGCACAGAACGTTCAGATAGAAATGTATTGTGTAGATCAGGTATGAGTGTTTGTCATTTAGAACTGTGGGTCATGTCAGCTCTACAGATCACATTTCTACCTGCAATGTTGTGAACATTTCACCTCATTGAATACACCTCAAGTCAATGAGTGATGGCCCCCTGTTGAAGCTATTATTGGAATGTGATGTGATGGACTCTCTCTGGTTGTAAACCTGCTCAATGGCATGACGCCGTTTATCATAGAGTGACCTCTGGTATGACAGGTTGTGGTCACGTTACAGGCCATATAGGCAAAGGCAGAGAGAGATCAGATATAATGGGAATAAAAGGCCACAACAATGATATATGCTGTGTGAGGCCAGGTAATATCAGGCCTATATGGAAAGACTGAAAACTGCATACGTTACTCCTATTCCTGTGTGCAACTGAGGAGACATGACGGATCAGGGCTCTCTCTATCTTCTTTGTTCCTGAGTGATATCAGATACACCGGGAACGTGACATCCATTTCCTGTTCCTGAGTGAAGAGTCTAGGGTTGTGTTCATCAGGGAATACTGTAGCAAAACATTTTGCAACAAAAAACTAAAACAAGCGTTTCCTATTGGACAAGTTCAGATAGTACCTCTCTGATTCAGACTGTTTTATTTCGTTTCATGCCTACTGAACATGACCCCAGACATGGGAAGTATGTGGACACTTCCATATCCCATTTCCTCCTTTTGCTCCAATGAGAATCCTGAGAGTCAAGGCACAGCGCCACATGTCCCACCTGGTGGGCCCTGCAGGGACACAGTCTGCGGTGGGCGGGGTCGGACCCCACTCTCTCTGCAGTCCGCAGTGATGCCCCCAGGGACTGTAGGCAGGAAATAGATGGTTGTCCACTTCCTAGTCCATGAAGGAGCAGGACAGGCAGTCTGATAGGGGGAAAAGCAGCGGTGATTAACCAGTATGGTCTTATCAGAATATGTTGAAATAGTGACATTCAACTATTGTACACTGAACAAAATAAAATGCAATATGCAACAATTTCAAAGATTTTACTGAGTTACAGTTCCTAAGGAAATCAGTCAATTGAAATAAATAAATTAGGCTCTAATCTATGGATTTCACATGACTGGGAATACAGATATGCATCTGTTGGTCACAGATACCTTTACAAAAATGCATGGATCAGAAAACCTGTCAGTATCTGGTGTGACCACCGTTTGCCTCATGCAGCGCGACATCTCCTTCACATAGAGTTGATCAGGCTGTTGATTGTGGCCGGTGGAATGTTTTCCCACTCCTCTTCAATGGCTGTGCAAAGTTGCTGGATATTGTCGAGAATTGGAACAAGCTGTCGTACACATCGATCCAGAGCATCCCAAACCTGCTCAATGGTTGACATGTCTGGTGAGTATGCAGGCCATGGAAAAACTGGGACATTTTCAATCCAAGAATTGTGTACAGATCCTTGCGACATGGGGCTGTGTATTATCATGCTGAAACATGACGTGATGACGGTGGATGAATGGCACGACAATGGGCCTCAGGATCTCGTCATGGTATCTCTGGGCATTCAAATTGTCATCGATAAAATGCAATTGTGTTTGCACGCAGATGAGCTTCCCTGAGGCTGTTTCTGACAGTTTGTGCAGAAATTCTTCAGTTGTGCAAACCCACAGTTTAATCACCTGTTCGGGTGGCTGGTCTCAGACGATCCCGCAGGTGAAGAAGCCGGATGTGGAGGTCCTGGGCTGGCATGGTTACACGTGGTCTTCGGTTGTGAGGCCAGTTGGACGTACTGCCAAATTCTCTAAACGACATTGAAGGCTTATGGTAGAGAAATGAACATTCAATTCTCTGACAACAGCTATGGTGGACATTCCTGTAGTCAGCATGCCAATTGCACGGCCCCTCAAAACTTGAGACATCTGTGACATTGTGTTGTGCAAAACTGCACATTTTAGAGTGGCCTTTTATTGTCCCCAGCACAAGGTGCACCTGTGTAACGATCATGCTGTTTAATCAGCTTCTTGATATGCCACACCTGTCAGCTGGATGGATTATCTTTGCAAAGGAGAAATTTTCACTAACAGGGATGTAAAGAAATGTGTGCATAAAATGAGAGAAATAAGCTTTTTGTGCATATGGAAAATGTCTTAGATATTTTATTTCAGCTCATGAATCATGGGACCAACACTTTACATGTTGTATTTATGTTTTTGTTCAGTGTAGTTATAATGTATGTCACCGAAGCTGACATATTACTGTAGTTATATGTCACAGGTCTGGAACAACAACCCTGGTAGAGCTACAGGCTTCTGTTCCTGCCCCGCACAAACATACCTGATTCAACTAGCTAAGGTCTTAAAGGTTAGGTGATCTTAGTTGAATCATGGGTTTTAGTGCTAGTGTGGAACAAAAACCATTACACACTAATTTAGGAATTTTGCCATAGTTGTGATACAACATGGTATTGATGGGAATTTCTTATAGCCTATATGTCTCTTTCTGTAATGCTGACAGTTATAATACCACAATATTGTATGATATTTTTTTTTTTTTACAGGGATTGTATTGACCTACCTGGTCTAGAGACTAGAGTTACAGCGGATGCTAAAGTATACATGTAGCGCATGAGTACTGACAGACAACTGAAATCATTGCATGGTGTTTGAGATCTACACACACACACACACACCCACAGCCTAAACCATAGTACAGTATAATACAGAACCACTTGAAAAGATGACGCAGTACTGGATGGCCTCCGTTTTGCAAGCTCCGACCCAACTTTGCTATTTTGTGATTGTTTTTTTACTTTATTTTCACAAAATGTATCCACTATTATTTCTTACAACCGACAATAAATTTTGAACATCAGAATGGCAGATACTTGCCCTAATTCCGGCTTCAACTTCGACTCTTCTGCCCTGGATTCTCACTGTAATTCCGACCCAATTTCCGGGCTACCCAAGAGGAAACGCCAGCGTTAGTTTCAAAGGCAAGAGGGGGGGATCCTGGTGAGACTAAGGTGAAGAGAAAACCAGCCATCTTTTCCCTCCATTCTACTGGTACAGTCACGTGATATTAAGATGGATGACCTCCGATCGCGGATTTGCTAACAACGGGACTCTCGAAACTGCAATATTCTTTGCTTTTCTGAAACATGGCTCTCGGACAAGATACCACCCATGGCTATTCACCTTGATGGAGTCTCCATTTACCGGGCGGAGAGGACAGTGGAGGAGTCAGGGAAATCTACATCAACTGGTGTGCTAACTCCAGCGTGGTGGAAGTGTCGACCACCCGTCTTGGAATACCTGATGGTCAAATGCCGACCCTTCTACCTCCCGAGGGGGTTTTCAACTGTTATCGTGACTGTTGTATATATTCCACCTCAGGACAAGAAAAAGAACAAGCTGGCACTTAATGAACTGTACAAGGCTAAAAACCTATATCGAGGTTGCTTTTCCTACACCACTGTTATTATACCCACAAGCAAGCATACAAGGCCCTCCCTCGTCCACCATTCGGCAAATCAGATCATGACTCCTTACTCCTGGTTCCTGTTTACAAGCAGAAACTCAAAAAGGAAGTACCTGTGAAATGGTCACCAGAATCAGAGATTATGCTACAGGACTGCTTTACTAGCATTGCCTGGAATATGTTTAGAGACTCCGCCGATAACATTGACGAGCTAACCACCTCCGTCACCGGCTTCATTAGAAAATGCATCGGTGACGTTGTCCCCACGGTGAGGGTTCGCTGCTTCCCCAATCACAAGCCCTGGATTAACACAGAGGTTGGCGCTAAACTAAAAGACAGAGCTATCATACACAACAGAGGCTACGGCCGAGGAAGGAATAAGTACAAGAAGTCCCGCCATGACATCCGCAGAGTCATCAAACGAGCAAAAGGACAATATAGGAATATGGTGGAATCATATTACACAAGCTCCGACGCCCGCCACATGTGGAAGGGGCTACAGTCCATGACGGATTAAAAAGGAAGACCCAACCGTGATCTGCCCAATGACGCCTCTCTACGAGACGAACTCAATGCATTTTATGCACGCTTTGACAACAACATTGTACCGGGTGTGAGGGCCGTCACCAACCAAGAGTATTGGGTGATCTCGCTCTCCGAGGCTGATTGAGAAAGGTCTTTAATCACGTCAACACCCGCAAGGCCACGGGGCCCAACAGTATTCCAGGGCACATTCTCAGAGCGTGCGCAGAACAGCTGGCAGGCATAATCACGGTAATTTTCAACCTCTCCTTGTCACACCCAGACACACTCCAATTTGCATACCGCCCCAAAAGATCCATAGATGACGCAATCTCAATTGCTCTGAACACTGCCCTCACCCACCTAGATAAGAGGAATACCTGTGTGTGAATGCTGTTCATTGACTACAGCTCAGCATTCAACACCATTGTCCCGTCCAAGCTCGTCACAAAGCGTAGGGCTCTAGGTCTGAACACCTCCGTCTGCAACTGGATCCTGGACTTCCTGACGGGCCGACCCCAGGTAGTGAGGGTAGGCAACATCACTTCCGCCACGCTGAGCCTCAACACAGGGACGTGTGCTTAGTCCCCTCCTGTACTCCCAGTTCACCCACGATTGCGTGGCCACGCACGACTCCAACACCATCATCAAGTTTGCTGACGACACGATGGTAGGCCTGATCAACGGCGACGATGAGTCAGCCTACAGGGAGGTCAGAAACCTGGCAGTGTGGTGCCAGGACAACAACCTCTCCCTCAACGTCAGCAAGACCAAGGAGCTGATCGTGGACTACAGGAAATGGGGGGGCGAGCACGCCCCCATCCACGTCTATGGGGCTGCAGTGGAGCAGGTTGAGCGCTTCAAGTTCATTGGTGTCCAAATCACTAAAGACTTAAAATGATCCAAACACGCGCACAGTCTCTTTCCCCTAAAGAGGTTTAAAAAGTTTGGCATGGGCCCTCAAATCCTCCAAAAGTTATACAGCTGTACCATTTGATCCAAGATGGCGTAGTAGTGCAGTTGTGTTTTTATCGTCTGTCTGTAAATAGCCTGTAAATACCCTATTTTTCGTACATATTTCCCTATCAGACTTTTCATCCTTCTACAAGATATACTTTCCTGCAACCCGCCTCACTCAATGTGGAACGGATTCTATTATTGACTTACCTTGACTTACCTTTATCTAGAATCTAGAATCTCCAGTTGAAACTAGCTAGCCAGCTAACTAGCTACTTGCTATTTGCTATTAGCCACAGCTAGCGGTGTTTCACCCAGGACATTGGATTTTTTCTGCGGGATTAATTTTAATCACTGGACATTGATCACCGGATATTCGGCCAGTCTGCACAGCGCGTTATCGACCCAGAACATATCAGTTTTTCCGCCGGAATCACTGAATCACTGGACCTTTAACTCCGGATTTCATCGCTACCAGCTAGCTACCACCAGCCAGTTACAACAAACGGACGCTGTGGTCTGGCTAATCAAATCATCCTGAGCTAGGCCCATCGCCCATCTCCCGGCTATCTACCTCTCTGTCAACCGGACGGGACCACCTAGTGTTGACACGAAGCCCCGCCGATCCTACACGACTGGTCTGCGGACGAAATCGTCTGATGTGGTTACGACGTTAACCACGAAGATTCCATCCATCTGCTAGCCCTGGCCCGCTAGCCGTGGCCTCTTACTAGTGCTTCACCACCGGACCTTATGATAACTCAGCTATACAGCTGATATCTGCTGGACTGTTCCTTTTTACGGTACTACATCCTGTTTATGTTTAGCCTCAGCCCAAACATGGTTAGTTTATTGTTGTTTCGGTTATTTCTAATTGTACTATATCACTGTAGACCCCCCAGCCTAGCTAAACCTGCATTAGATAGCTCCTTTGCACATCCCCCTATACACGCGGAGACCGACTCAATTGATGACTCTAGCGATGCTATCTCTTTCATTGTTACCCAACGCTTAGGGTTACGTCCACTTTACTCATATCCTTCCATATCCTTGTCTGTACATAATGCCCTGAATCTTTTCTATAACACCCGGAAATCTGCCCCCTTTATTCTATGTACCCAACGCACTAGAAGACCAGTTCTTAAAGCCTTTAGCCGTATCCTTATTCTAGTCCTCCTCTGTTCCTCTGGTGATGTAGAGGCTAACCCAGGCCCTGCAGTCCTCAGTATCACTCCTACTCCCCAGGCGCTATCATTTGATGACTTCTGTAATCGCAAAAGTCTTGGTTTCTTGCACATAAATATCAGAAGTCTACTTCCTAAGTTTGAGTTATTCACTGCGTTAGCACACTCTGCCAACCCTGATGTTCTAGCAGTGTCTGAATCCTGGCTCAGGAAGGCCACCAAAAATTCTGAAATTTCCATCCCCAACTATAACATTTTCCGTCTAGATAGAACTGCCAAAGGGGGTGGAGTTGCAATCTACTGTAGAGATAGCCTGCAGAGCTCTATCATACTATCCAGGTCTGTGCCCAAACAGTTTGAGCTTCTACTTCTAAAAATCCACCTTTCCAGAAATAAGTTTCTCACTGTTGCCGCTTGCTACAGACCCCCCTCAGCCCCCAGCTGTGCCCTGGACACCATATGTGAATTGATTGCCCCCATTTATCCTCAGAGTTTGTACTGCTTGGTGACCTAAATTGGGATATGCTTAATACCCCAGCCATCCTACAATCCAAGCTAGATGCCCTCAACCTCACGCAAATTATCAACGAACCTACCAGGTACAACCCTAAATCCGTAAACATGGGTACCCTCATAGATATCATCCTGACTAACATACCCTCTAAATACACCTCAGCTGTCTTCAACCAGGATCTCAGCGATCACTGCCTTATTGCCTGCGTCCGTACCGGGTCCGCGGTCAAACGACCACCCTCATCACTGTCAAACGCTCCCTAAAACACTTTAGCGAGGAGGCATTCCTAATTGACCTGGCCCAGGTATCCTGGATGGATATAGATCTCATTCCGTCAGTAGAGGGATGCCTGGTTGTTCCTTAAAAGTAATTTCCTCTCAATCTTAAATAAACATGCCCCATTCAAAAAATACAGAACTAAGAACCGATATAGCCCCTGGTTCTCCTCAGACTTGACTGCCCTTGACCAGCACAAAAACATCCTGTGGCGTACAGCATTAGCATCAAATAGCCCCCGCGATATGCAACTTTTCAGGGAAGTTAGGAACCAATATACACAAGCAGTCAGGAAAGCAAAGGCTAACTTTTTCAAACAGAAATTTGCATCCTGTAGCACTAACTCCAAAAAGTTTTGGGACACTGTAAAGTCCATGGAGAATAAGAGCACTTCCTCCCAGCTGCCCACTGCACTGAGGCTAGGAAACACTATCACCACCGATAAATCTACAATAATCGAGAATTTCAACAAGCATTTTGCTACAGCTGGCCATGCTTTCCATCTGGCTACCACTAACCCGGCCACCAACTCTGCACCCTCTGCTGCAACTTGCCCATGCCCCCCGCTTCTCCTTCACACAAATTCAGACAGCTGATGTTTTGAAAGCGCTGCAAAATCTGGACCCCTACAAATCAGCTGGGCTAGACAATCTGGACCCTTTCTTTCTAAAACTAGCCGCTAAATTGTCGCTACCCCTATTACTAGTCTGTTCAACCTCTCTTTCATAACGTCTGAGATCCCCAGAGATTGGAAAGCTGCCGCGGTCATCCCCCTCTTCAAAGGGGGTGACACTCTAGATCCAAATTGCTACAGACCTATATCCATCCTGCCCTGCCTTTCGAAAGTATTCGAAAGCCAAGTTAACAAACAGATAATTGACCATTTCGAATACCACCGTACCTTCTCCGCTATGCAATCCGGTTTCCGAGCTGGTCACGGGTGCACTTCAGCCACGCTCAAGGTCCTAAACGATATTATAACCGCGATTGATAATAGACAGTACTGTGCAGCCGTCTTCATCGACCTGGCCAAGGCTTTAGACTCTGTCAACCACCGCATTCTTATTGGCAGACTAAATAGCCTTGGTTTCTCAAATGACTGCCTCGCCTGGTTCACCAACTACTTCTCAGATAGAGTTCAGTGTGTCAAATCGGAGGGCCTGTTGTCTGGACCTATGGCAGTCTCTATGGGGGTGCCACAGGGTTCAATTCTTGGGCCGACACTTTTCTCCGTGTATATCAATGATGTCGCTCTTGCTGCTGGTGACTCTCAGATCCACCTCTACGCAGACGACACCATTTTGTATACATCTGGCCCTTCATTGGACACTGTGTTAACAAACCTCCAAAACGAGCTTTAATGCCATACAACAATCCTTCAGTAGCCTCCAACTGCTCTTAAACACTAGTAAAACTAAATGCATGCTTTTCAATCGAACGCTGCTGGCACCCGCCCACCCGACTAGAATCACCACTCTCGTGGGTCTGACCTAGAGTATGTGGACAACTACAAATACCTAGGTGTCTGGTTAGACTGTAAACTCAACTTCCAGACTCACATAAAGAATCTCCAATCCAAAGTTAAATCTAGAATCGGCTTCCTATTTCGCAACAAAGCCTCCTTCACTCATGCTGCCAAACATGCCCTCGTAAAACTGACTATCCTACCGATCCTTGACTTCGGCGATGTCATTTACAAAATAGCCTCCAACACTCTACTCAGCAAATTGGATGTAGTCTATCACAGTGCCATCCGTTTTGTCTCCAAAGCCCCATACACTACCCACCACTGTGACCTGTACGCTCTTGTTGGCTGGTCCTCACTACATGTTCGTCGTCAAACCCACTGGCTCCAGGCCATCTATAAATCACTGCTAGGCAAATCCCCGCCTTATCTTAGCTCATTGGTCACCATAGCAGCACCCACCCGTAGTCTGCGCTCCAGCAGGTATATCTCACTGGTCATTCCCAAAGCCAACACCTCCTTTGGCCGCCATTCCTTCCAGTTCTCTGCTGCCAATGACTGGAACGAATTGCAAAATCTCTGAAGCTGGAGACTCTTATCTCCCTCAATAACTTTAAGCATCAGTTGTCAGAGCACCTTACCGATCACTGCACCTGTACACAGCCCATCTGAAATTAGCCCACCCAACTACCTCATCCCTATATTGTTATTTATTTTGCTAATTTGCACCCCAGTATCTCTATTTGCACATAATCTCTTGCACATCTAGCATTCCAGTGTTAATACTATTGTAATTATTCTGCACTATAGCCTATTTATTGCCTTACCTCCATAACTTGCTACATTTGCACACACTGTATATATATTTTCTGTTGTATTTCTGACTTTATGTTTTTTACCCCATATGTAACTCTTTGTTGTTGTTTTATTACACTACTATGCTTTATCTTGGCCAGGTCGCAGTTGTAAATGAGAACATGTTCTCAACTGGCTTACCTGGTTAAATAAAGGTGAAATAAAAATAAAAAAAATAAAAAATTGAGAGCATCTTGACTGGCTGCATCACTGCCTGGTATGGTAATAGTACCGCCCTCGATCACATGGCGCTACAGAGGGTGGTGCGGACAGCCCAGTCATCACTTGGGCCGAGCTCCCTGCCATCCAGGACATCTATATCAGGCAGTGTGGAAGGAAGGCACGGAAAATCGTTAAAGACTCCAACCACCCAAGCCATAGACCAGGGTTCTTCAATTCCGGTCCTGGAGGGCCGAAACACCTCTGTTTTTCATCCTCTCCTTCTAATCAGGGGCTAATTCAGACCTGGGACACCAGGTGAGTGCAATTATCTACCAGGTAGAAATAAAAAACAGAACTGTTTCGGCCCTCCAGGACCAGAATTGAAGAACCCTGCCATAGACTATTCTCTCTGCTTCCGCACAGCAAGTGGTACTGGCGCATCAAGTCTGACACCAACAGGCTCTTGAAAAACGTCTATCCCCAAGCAATAAGACTGATAAATAGCTAACAAAATAGCTACACAGACTGAGTTAACCTTTTGTCTTTATTGACCTTTTATTTTTACACTGTCTCTATGCACACTTGCAGGGCCCTACACACTCTTCATTATCTGCTCACACACATACATTTATACTGACTACACACACACACACTCACATACAAGCTGCTGCTACTCTGTTTATCGTATATCCTGTTGCCTAGTCACCTTACCCCTATGCATTTCTACCTCCATCACTCCAGTATCCCTACACATTGTAAATACGGTATTGGAACTGACCCTGTATATAGTATGCTTACTTGTGTTCTTCATATTTCTTCTTTTCTTGTGTGTTTTTTCTAGTTGTTAAAACCTCTTCAAGATAGGACCCTTCATCTCAATTTCCGCCTAAAATGACATACCCAAATCTAACTGCCTGTAGCTCAGGACCTGAAGCATGGATATGCATATTCTTGATACTATTTGAAAGGAAACACTGAAGTTTGTGGAGATGTGAAATTAATGTAGGAGAATAACACAATAGATCTGGTAAAAGAGAAAACAAAAAAATCTATTTTATCATCTTTGAAATGCTGTCGTGGCAAATCCGTCCTTATATTGATCAAAGTATTTCCAGAGTTTTTATAGCATTAAGATAGACTTTATTACAATAGACACAGCTGAGGTGGTTTGCAAAGCATTTCCCTTCCACCTCCCAGCTCTCAGTTTATATAGTCATTTTACATACATTTTAGCTTAACCCCTCCCTCTTGGGTTCCCCCACCACTGTCTCCAGTTTCCCCCTCTTGACCGCTTTGCCCACTTCCTTAGTCTATGATAGTGGCGAAATCTGACTTCCCCTCCTATCTATGAACAGCCCTGTCATGTAAAAATAATCATGTTCAGTTTGAACTCTGTTCAACCATGGCTCACCCTGGCTTGACCTGGAGATTGATTGTTGGACATGGCAGGTCCACAATCAATCTCTCAAACATACCCAAGGCCAACCCCTCTCTCCCGCCACAAGGGCAACAGTCTGGTTTCAGTCACTGATAAGGTAGGACAGCCGTGGATTAGGGAGGAGCGTGGAATTTGACCCGATGACAGGTCAGATGCCCATTTTACACAAACACACAAACCTAGTGAGAGGAATTCATTAAGTTCTTGCCTAGCAACAGAGATGTACCCATGTATAACCCTGGCTCCATGTTCGTCATGTTGTGATTAACTTTGTTTATCTTATAGTTTACTGAAAAATCCTCATCAATGCAAAGGAAAGGCCATACATTGAGATAGGAAGCTGGGGATAATTTAGATGTTGTCCACAACAGGGCAACAGTGTGTGTGCGCAAAGTTTCAGACTGATACATTCAAGAATGAGAGAGCTACATAATATTTAGTATGAATTCTCCCAGGTGTCACTCACGAGTTTGCCCAAATGTACCCAAGGGGCCGAATTGGTCACTTTTCAAGTACATAACCATAGAGAACATACAAAAATGCTATGGTAATAAAAAATTAATGTTTACACACTCCCAGGAATGTCATACATGATGGATCATTAGCTTCCCTACATAAAAGGTACTAACAAGAGACGCGACAAGAACGCTGATCCAATGCCTCCCAACACAGAAGTGAACTATTTAAGATAAGGGCCAAGTTAGCAGCCAACACTGATCTAATGTCATAAGTGCACACACCACAAACCACACAAAACGAAGAAAAAAAATGATTTACACACTATTTACAATTAGAGTATTTAGAACACCCTCAGTCCTCTACACAAGATTGTGCTGCTGATGCCAAGTTCCATAGCAGTCTCTTTCTGCTGTGAAGCAGAGGTTAACAGAACAAGTAGTGCAGGTGATGGGAGCTTTCTTGTTGCACAGAGTACAACGACGCCTCCCTGCTGTGCCCTTTTGGCCCTGAGGCACATACAGGTCTGCAGTTATGTATTTTGGCAGGTGACCACCACTGGTGGCAGGAGTAGAGGGGACAGAAGTTGCTGCAGTGGACTTTGTGCCATAGTCAGCAAGCTCCTGGATGAGCAGCTCTCTGAAGGCTAGCTGTGTTATGGGAGTCTATCCACAGCGCTTAGCCATTTCCTTCTGGAGGATGAATGCATTCACCACAGCAATGTCGATGAAGTGATAGAACATTGTCTTGTACCATTTTATTGTCTTATGGAGAACAATATAGTAGCCTATCAGCGCGTCTGACAGGTCCACACCTCCCATACTCTTGTTGTAATCCTTTACAGCAGCTGGAATGGGGACATTTTTCTTGGTCCATGGCCCATTAGCGACCTTCACACGCCTGCTGACGTGATCGCCACTTTACGATTTGTGGATACTGGAGCACATGACCATCTCTCTGGTATCCATCCACTTTACAAAGAGCAGGTCATCTTTACGAATCCATCGCATGGTACCCCTATCACCCCTCTTAGGCATGTCGTTTTGTTTTGGGAAAACCCACTCTGTTGGGACGAATGGTGCCACAAGACCATACATTCAGCTTCCTCAGGTCTGTAAACAGAGTAGGTCTTGTGGAAAAGTTGTCCACAAACAGCCCGTCCCCAGCAGTGGAAAATCCAATAATTCCATAATGGAATCATAACTAAGTCCCTTACCAGTGGCTGAGATGCATTTCCTCTCATTAACAAAAAATTTTGTAGGCACACACAGAATCGGCCAAAACAAACAGTTTGTAACCCCATTTTGTTGGCATGTTACACATATATTGTTTGAGGCCAATTCTAGCCTTTGAGGCTACCATCCTCTCATCTATGGACAGGTTCTGGGTGGGCTGAAAATGGGTCTTGCAGGCCTCAACAATGCTGGAGTAGAGAGGTTTGATTTTGTGGAGCCTATCAAAGCATGCTGTGCCTCTTCTTCTCATTGTCGTCGTCAGCTTGTGGGTCACTGATATGAAGTGCCCACGACAGTCAGAAACCTGTTTGAAGACATGACAGTGGTGGGGAAAGGCATTTGGTAGAGTCTTGAGCTTCTCCAGTAGTCCTTCAGGTTTTTCAACTTCACAAGCCCCATGTAAATGACCAGTGAGATGTAACAGTATAGGTCTTGGATGGTAATGGGCTTCCATAACTCTTTCTTGCCTGCTTGCTTCTTAGCCCCATACTTGTTGGTGTTAGACAACAGTGAACCAAGAACTGACAAGGAGAAAAACATCTGGAAAATATTTAAGGGGGCTGTACTTTCCAGTCATGTCCAGCTGTTGGTGGAAGTGGCTCCACATCATCCTCCAGCACAGTGTGCCAACGGTCCTCTCCCTCGGTGGTAGTTGCCGCTGGTGCGCTGGCCCTCCTCCGCTTCTGGGCTGGCCTCTTCACACCTCTAGATGGCCGGGCGAGGGTGGGTGTGGAGCTAGAGACAGAAACAGGGGTCAGACTGGAGGAACCAGTTCCCACGTTTGAATGAGTGGGGGATGGAGGACTTGAATGTGGTCTCCTTGGAGTTGGCTCCCAGAGGTCATCTAAGTCAGTCTCTACCACAATTTTTTAAAATTCAGTTCGAATTCAAGTTTACTATTACTTATTTTATTCAACCTTTATTTTAGCAGGGGGTGAGCCCTACATCAATACATTAAATACATCAAATACATAAACATATATTATATATGTATGGGGAACACAATCACTATAATGAAATATGTGGACCAATAGGCAATAAGACACTCAAAAGCCACAGCATGTCATAGCCAACATAACATACACATAAAATGTATTAGCATAGCCTATGCCTCAGGTGTATATATATATAAAGTGCATTCGGAAATATTCAGATCTTGACGTTTTTCTGCATGTTGTTACGTTACAGCCTTATTCTAAAATTGATTAAAAAATGTTTTTTTCCCTCAAACCACATTCAATACCCCATAATGAAAAAGCAAAAACAGGTTACGAAATTTTTGCAAATGTATTAAATAAAAAACTGAAATATCACATTTACATAAGTATTCAGAGCCTTTACTCAGTACTTTGTTGAAGCACCTTTGGCAGCGATTACAGACTCATGTCTTCTTGGGTGTGACGCTACAAGCTTGGCACACCTGTATTTGGGAAGTTTCTCCCATTCTTCTCTGCAGATCCTCTCAAGCTCTGTCAGGTTGGACGGGGAGCGTCGCTGCACAGCTATTGTCAGGTCTCTCCAGAGATGTTCGTTTGGGTTCAAGTCTGGGCTCTGGCTGCACCACTCAAGGACATCCAGAGCCACTCCTGCATTGTCTTGGCTGTGTGCTTAGGGTCATTGTCCTGTTGCAAGGTGAACCTTCGACCCAGTCTGAAGTCCTGAGCGCTCTGGAGAAGGTTTTCATCAAGGATCTCTCTGTACTTTGCTCCATTCATCTTTCCCTCGATCCTTACTGGTCTCCCAGTCCCTACCGCTGAAAAACATCCCCACAGCATGATGCTGCCACCACCATGCTTCACCGTAGGTATGGTGCCAGGTTTCCTCTAGACGTGAAACTTGGCATTCAGGCCAAAGAGTTCAATCTTGGTTTCATCAGACCAGAGAATCTTGTTTCTCATGGTCAGAGTCCTTTAGGTGCCTTTTGGCAAACTCTAAGCGGGCTGTCATGTGCTTTTTACTGAGGAGTGGCTTCTGTCTGGCCACTCTACCATAAAGGCCTGATTGGTGGAGTGCTGCAGAGATGGTTGTCCTTCTGGAATGTTCTCCCATCTCCACAGAGGAACTCTGGAGCTCTGTCAGAGTGACCATCGGGTTCTTGGTCACCTCCCTGACCAATGCCCTTCTCCCCCGATTGCTCAGTTTGGCCGGGAGGCCAGCTCTATGAAGAGTCTTGGTGGTTCCAAACGTCTTCCATTTAAGAATGATGGAGGCCACGGTGTTCTTGGGAACCTTCAATGCTGCAGAAATGTTTTGGTACCCTTCTCCAGATCTGTGCCTCGACACGATCCTGTCTCAGAGCTCTACAGACAATTCCTTCGATCTCATGGCTTGGTTTTTGCTCTGACATTCACTGTCAACTGTGGGACCTTGTATAGACAGATGTGTGCCTTTCCAAATCATGTCCAATCAATTTAATTTACTACAGCTGGACTCCAATCAAGTTGTAGAAACATCTCAAGGATGATCAATGGAAACAGGATGCACCTGAGATCAATTTCAAGTCTCATAGCAAAGGGTCTGAATACTTATGTAAATAAGGTATTTCTGTTAATGAATTTGCAAAAATGTCTAAAAACCTGTTATTTCTTTGTCATTATGGGGTATTGTGTGTAGATTGATGAGTAACGTAACAAAATGTGGAAAAAGGGAAGGGGTCTGAATACTTTCCGAATGCACTGTAGGTATAGAAATCAAAGAAAAATCTCAAATGAATATGCAACCATTTTAACAACTGCATTAGCATGAGAAGCAAAAATGTATTTTACTTACTGATCTAAAAGTGGATATTTTCCTTCCAGAAACATTTATTCCGTGCTGTAATCAAAACTACGCTCACTCACAGAGTCCTCATCCATTCGTTCTGTGTCACTCTCCCGGTCAATTTCTGCAATAATCTCATCCAAATTTGTCTACTTGGACTTCGATTGAGCTTTTCCACTCTTAGTAGCCATGTTGAACTTTTTCAGTTTTGAGAAAAGTTTGTAGAAGAGAACGAACCACTGCGTAACGTAAACTACCGTGCTTCCTGTTTGCTTTCACCTGAGAATGAACACTGTTGCACACAGCTCTAGCATGATGGCTGTGTCGTACAAAGGGCGTTCACATACTGCTGGAAAGCCCAGCTCAGTGGCTATCTAGCTAGCTATGTTTCAAAACAATAGGTGGTCATTGGACCAAGGCACTGTCAATCAAGTGAACACAGCTCGTCTCATTGGTGCGTAATTATGGCTGACCTTCATGGGCTAATTGACATGTTGTGTAGCCAATACGTAATGTAGAATTATGAAACATGTTTGGTTGCCTTCTGGAGTGTCTGAGGATTGCACGGAAACCGAACTTGACTGGGTTAAACAACGTTTTGCCGATTAAATTTCATAAATTGTTTTGTTGCAAGTTGAAAGAGTCGGAATTCATGCAAAACGCTGTATGCAACATGGATCGTGTTAGGATATAAAAATTGATTTTATCAAACACAACTATGCTACATTTTATCTCTGGGACCGTCAGAATGACAAATCAGGGCAAGATTACTGAATGTAAATACATTATTTACCGTCAGAGGTGAATGTATCAAACCAGTTGCTTTGATAAGTGTTTTATTGTTGAGCACTATCCTCAAATATCATGGTATTTCTTCGCTGTAATAGCTACTGTAAATTGGCCAATGCAGTTAGATTAACAACCATTTAAGCTTTCTGATGCTATAAGACATGCCTATGTCCCGGAAAGTTGGCTGTTTTTTACAAGACCATTCTAGTCACATATTGCATATTGAGCAGCAACTGTCCCGATTTCGGGACACTGATCCTGTAGAAGTTAACAACATTGTTATTGATTATTGCATTGTTGTGTTTTGAGTTTGCAAGAAAGGCATTTCACTGTACTTGACATTAAAAACGTTAAACTTGATGTGTATGTATTGGGTAGTCCTCTTGCACCTGTGTATATGTAGGTATTGGATTGCTGTGCCTTTGTACCAGTCTGTTTGGTCTGTCTGTCTGCCACCTGGTGAACACTGCAGGGCAGTTGAGGTGGTGGAACAGGGCGGGTCGACACTCACACACGACTGGCCCAGGTTTACTCAGAGCACTCTCTGGTGGCCAGGTAGGTAAGGACATGCTGCGATAGTCCTCGGGTCAGAAAGAAGGCAGGAACAACAGTTATATGCAACTATTTAGCAAAAATGTTGAAATGGAACATATGAGACTAGGTTGGGAACAGTATGCAACAAGGTTGTTCAACTCAGTTTAGGGTCCTTAATATCTGGCCATGCTTGGATGTACAGAACTTTCAAACCTCCAAAAGTGACTTAAACCACACACTATCCTAAATTATACTGAACAAAAACATAAAACGCAACATGTAAAGTGTTGGTCCCATGTTTCAAGAGCTGAAATAAAAGATCCCTGAATACTCATGTAAATAAGGTATTTCTGTTTGATATTTGTAATACATTTTCCAAACATTTTTAAAAACCTGTTTTCGCTTTGTCATTACGGGGTATTGTGTGTAGATTGATGAGGGAAAAAATAATTTCATCAATTTTAGAATTAGGCTGTAACGTCACAAAATGTGGAAAAAGGGAAGGGGTCTGAATACTTTCTGAATGCACCGTACAGTACTTCGGTGCACAATAATAACCAGGACACAGTTGTAAAGTGTAAAAGATAATGCCGGCTTGTATTAAAATAGAAATAAGGCAATATTATCAGTCAATCAATATATAATGCGAACAAGATAGTACAGTTACCATAGAAAATTGTAATAACCATGTAATGACAATGGGTAAGTAACAACCTTATAGTAATCTTGTTATGTACAAGAACCTTTAGGCAGTCAATAATATTTCCAGGTAATTATAATCCAACTGGGTAATGATAATCTACCGGGTGCACCCTTTAAACCTAAACCTGATAGAAATACAACGTACCAATACACTTGAGTACACGATCAGTTTCAGAAATGTATCAAAAGATCATTAGTTCAATACAATCAATGCACCCATTCAATAATACCATAATCCCACAACGTCAGTAAATAACCCACAGTAAAACCAAAGTGAGTGCAATAGAAATGAGAGTATAGACTGAATGGTGCAGAGTGTTAATTGTGAAAAGTTTCCTCCTTCCACACCGTAGTAAGTGCAGAAAATAAAGGGCTCAACGTCCCACCAAGGGGACAAAAACGGTTGAGGTCCGTTATGTGGGGTGGCTCACCATCCTTGGTTGGAACCAATGATGTATATAAACCCTGGATTGCTGATGCTATGTATTGGCCATTAACAGGCTTTGAAGCCACCGGTCGGCCATATTGGCATTCCCCAGTAGGAGCAGTCCTCTATAGAATTGAATAGAATTCTACAGTATGTGAATTACATTTTACAATGACAAAATAACATGTATTAAAGTATGTTTTTGTTGCAGTGGGGACAGTAACATTAAGTCTAAAAATAAATGTTTATATATATAGTGAGGGAAAAAAGTATTTGATTCCCTGCTGATTTTGTACGTTTGCCCACTGACAAAGAAATTATCAGTCTATAATTTTAATGGTAGGTTTATTTCAACAGTGAGAGACAAAATAACAACAAATACATCCAGAAAAACGCATGTCAAAAATGTTATAAATTGATTTGCATTTTAATGAGGGAGATAAGTATTTGACCCCTCTGCAAAACATGACTTAGTACTTGGTGGCAAAACCCTTGTTGGCAATCACAGACGTCAGACGTTTCTTGTAGTTGGCCACCAGGTTTGCACACATCTCAGGAGGGATTTTGTCACACTCCTCTTTGCATATCTTCTCCAAGTCATTAAGGTTTCGAGGCTGACGTTTGGCAACTCGAACCTTCAGCTCCCTCCACAGATTTTCTATGGGATTAAGGTCTGGAGACTGGCTAGGCCATTCCAGGACCTTAATGTGCTTCTTCTTGAGCCACTCCTTTGTTGCCTTGGCCGTGTGTTTTGGGTCATTGTCATGCTGGAATACCCATCCACGACCCATTTTCAATGCCCTGGCTGACGGAAGGAGGTTCTCACCCAAGATTTGACGGTACATGGCCCCGTCCATCGTCCCTTTGATGCGGTGAAGTTGTCCTGTCCCCTTAGCAGAAAAACACCCCCAAAGCATAATGTTTCCACCTCCATGTTTGACGGTGGGGATGGTGTTCTTGGGGTCATAGGCAGCATTCCTCCTCCTCCAAACACGGCGAGTTGAGTTGATGCCAAAGAGCTCCATTTTGGTCTCATCTGACCGCAACACTTTCACCCGGTTCTCCTCTGACTCATTCAGATGTTCATTGGCAAACTTCAGACGGGCATGTATATGTGCTTTCTTGAGCAGGGGGGCCTTGCGGGCGCTGCAGGATTTCAGTCCTTCACGGCGTAGTGTGTTACCAATTGTTTTCTTGGTGACTATGGTCCCAGCTGCCTTGAGATCATTGACAAGATCCTCCTGTGTAGTTCTGGGCTGATTCCTCACCATTCTCATGATCATTGCAACTCCACGAGGTGAGATCTTGCATGGAGCCCCAGGCCGAGGGAGATTGACAGTTATTTTGTGTTTCTTCCATTTGCGAATAATCGCACCAACTGTTGTCACCTTCTCACCAAGCTGCTTGGCGATGGTCTTGTAGCCCATTCCAGCCTTGTGTAGGTCTACAATCTTGTCTCTGACATCCTTGGAGAGCTCTTTGGTCTTGGCCATGGTGGAGAGTTTGGAATCTGATTGATTGATTGCTTCTGTGGACAGGTGTCTTTTATACAGGTAACAAACTGAGATTAGGAGCACTCCCTTTAAGAGTGTGCTTCTAATCTCAGCTCGTTACCTGTATAAAAGACACCTGGGAGCCTGAAATCTTTCTGATTGAGAGGGGGTCAAATACTTATTTCCCTCATTAAAATGCTAATCAATTTATAACATTTTTTACATGCATTTTTCTGGATTTTTTTGTTGTTATTCTGTCTCTCACTGTTCAAATAAACCTACCATTAAAATTATAGACTGATCATTTCTTTGTCAGTGGGCAAACGTACAAAATCAGCAGGGGATCAAATACTTTTTTCCCTCACTGTATATATAAATTATATATACACAGTATTTTTTGATGTTTAGCTCACATAATATAATTTAAAAGTATGCATTAAGGTGTCTGTTATAGAATAAACCTGTCAAAAATATACATTAACCCTTTAGACCCCAATAGAATTCTAGAATGCTGCTGTAGATTACAGAGAATTTTCAAGATAAAGCTAATTCTCACATTTCAATCAAACAGTCATAGCTCAAATAACACTCATTTTTTCTTCAATTGTGTAAAGATGCTCACTATCAAAAAAATATTAACACTCAACACAACAAAAAACCCTAGAGTATTTACATTTCAGTAAATTTGACTAAATTACTGACTCAAAATGTGCCAAGTATATTATACTTAGAATATTATTTACATATAAATAAATAAAAATGTAAAAAATGTGACCAGAGGACAATATTCAGAAAGTATTTCAAAACCCACACAAAGTAGGCTATTTGATTGACAATGATTCTTACTTCTGTAACGATGTAAAAATGCAAATAACTATTCAGAGACAATTTCAAAATGTAGGTAACCTCTCTCAATAAGATTTAGTACAGACCAGGCCTGATACAACATGTAGAAATAGTAGCCTACTTTGACAACAATTCAGTGAATGCAACAAGTATTAGATAGAGAGAGAAGATATTGCACAAAACACAACAACTGTTCAGAGACAAAAGATTTGTAGGCCAAATTCATATTTCACACGGTCACTTTAGTGATTGCATTTAGCCTACAACATGTCATGGAACTTCTGGAAGCACTGCCCCATCCTGCAAATTGGCACAAAACACAGAGCACCCAAAGGAGGTTTCTACACATCTCCCACTCTTTGCCCTGCGTCCACTCCGGATGCACACCACACACCCTCTTGTGCCCTTCAAACACAGCACACGCCCTAGTGCCACACTCTTGGCTCCCCTCTTCCTGCCACTGTAGCCATATTACAAAGTGAACACACAAGCTGCATTTTGAATGCCTTCAGGGACCAGCACCTGCAGTTTCTGGGAAGGGGCCTTTGCAGGGTCCCCCACAGAATGTACGCATTTATGATGGCAATGTGGAGCATCCCCCAAAACACGTACTTCCACCATTATCTGTCTGTGCGTCCAACATTGTAATAGCTCCACATTACAGTTCTGGAACAGATATAAGTTCCTACCACTTTTTTTTTTTTAAAGCCACTGTCACTTTAGGCCCAGGCTGTGTGGTACAATGTTGAATGGTAGGACTTGGGGCAGACACACTCCATGGAAACAACACTCCCTCCACTCCTCTCTATTCACCCGCCACTCCTCTACTCGCCTTCCACTCCACTCTACTCGCCCTCCACTCCTCTACTCTCCCTCCTCTCTACTCGCCCCCCACTCCACTCTACTCGCCCGCCACTCCACTCTACTCGCCCTCCACTCCTCTACTCTCCCTCCTCTCCACTCGCCCTCCACTCCACTCCACTCCACTCTACTCTACTCACCCTCCACTCCACTCCACTCGCCCTCCACTCCTCTCTACTCGCCCTCCACTCCACTCTACTCGCCCGCCACTCCACTCGCCCTCCACTCCACTCACCCTCCACTCCACCTCCACTCCACTCCACTCGCACTTGCCCTCTACTCGCCCTCCATTCCACTCCACTCACCCTCTACTCGCCCTCCACTCCACTCCACTCACCCTCTACTCGCCCTCCACTCCAGTCGCCCTCCACTCGCCCTCCATTCCACTTTACTCACCCTCCAATCGCCCTCCACTCTACTCGCCCTCCACTCCACTCTACTCTACTCGCCTGACACTCCACTCTACTCGCCCTCCACTCCACTCGCCCTCCACTCCACTCGCCCTCCATTCCACTTTACTCACCCTCCAATCGCCCTCCACTCTACTCGCCCTCCACTCCGCTGTACTCGACCCCTCCACTCCACTCCACTCTACTCACCCTCCACTCCACTCACCCTCCACTCTACTCGCCCTTCACTCCACTAACCCTCCACGTCACTCGCCCTCCACTCCACTCCACACGCCCTCCACTCCACTCTACTCGCCCTCCACTCGCCCTCCACTCGCCCTCCACTCCACTCTACTCACCCTCCACTCGCCCTCCACTCCACTCTACTCGCCCTTCACTCCACTCTACTCGCCCTCCACTCCACTCCACTCGCCCTCCACTCCACTCCACTCGCCCTCCACTCTACTCTACTCGCCCTCCACTCCACTCTACTCGCCCTCCACTCCACTCGCCCTCCACTCCACTCGCCCTCCACTCCACTCCACTCGCCCTCCACTCCACTCTACTCGCCCTCCACTCCACTCCACTCGCCCTCCACTCCACTCCACTCGCCCTCCACTCCACTCCACTCGCCCTCCACTCTACTCGTCCTCCACTCCACTCTACTCGCCCTCCACCACTCGCCCTTCACTCCACTCTACTCGCCCGCCACTCCACTCCACTCGCCCTCCACTCCATTCGCCCTCCACTCCACTCTACTCGCCCTCCACTCCACTCTACTCGCCCTCCACTCCACTCCACTCGCCCTCCACTCCACTCCACTCTACTCGCCCTCCACTCCACTCTACTCGCCCTCCACTCCACTCGCCCTCCACTCCACTCCACTCGCCCTCCACTCCACTCCACTCGCCCTCCACTCTACTCGCCCTCCACTCTACTCGCCCTCCACTCCACTCTACTCACCCTCCACTCCACTCTACTCGCCCTCCACTCATTTACATTTACATTTACGTCATTTAGCAGACGCTCTTATCCAGAGCGACTTACAAATTGGTGTATTCAACTTATGATAGCCAGTGGGACAACCACTTTTTTTGGGGGGGGAGAAGGATTACTTTATACTATCCCAGGTATTTCTTAAAGAGGTAGGGTTTCAAGTGTCTCTGGAAGGTGGTCAGTGACTCCGCTGTCCTGGCGTCGTGGGGGAGCTTGTTCCACCATTGGGGTGCCAGAGCAGCGATTAGCTTTGACTGGGCTGAGCGGGAACTGTGCTTCCGTAGATGTAGGGGGGCTAGCACTCCACTCACTCTCCAATCCACCCTACTCGCCCTCCACTCCACTCCACTCTACTCGCCCTCCTCTCGCCCTCCACAAATTAACATTAAATTCTCTGACAACAGCTCTGGTGGACATTCTTGCAGTCAGCATGCCAATTGCACGCTCCCTCAAAACTTGAGACATCTGTGGCATTGTGTTTGTGACAAAAAGGCTGTTTATTGTCCCCAGCAAAAGGTGCACCTGTGTAATGATCATGCTGTTTAATCAGCTTCTTGATATGCCACACCTGTCAGGTGGATGGATTATCGTGGCAAAGGAGAAATGCTCACTAACAGGGATGTAAACAAATTTGTGCACAAAATTGGAGAGAAATAAGCTTTTTGTGCGTATGGAAAATTTCTGGAATCTTTTATTTCAGCTCATGAAACATGGGACCAACACTTTACATGTTGCATTTATATTTTTGTTTATATTTATACACATTATTCTTTTTTCTACAATAATAATAAAATACAAATCTCACAAACGGGTAAAATCACATAAGTTTCTATAACGCTCATACATTATTATTCTTTTTTTACAAGCCAGGGCAACACACTGACTAAACGAAAGACACAAAACGTATAGACTGCCCACCCCTGCGAGACAATCAGCAACCAAGTTGTCCTTACCACGGACATATCTGATTTCCAGGGTAAACTCCTGCAATATCCGTGATGAAAGTTACCACCTCACTGCGGAGCTTCTCTCTCTTTTCAGGGTTCACTCGATAGGCATGTTGTTTGATCGGGCCGAGTCCCCAACGTCAATGTCATGCTCTAGTCCATTAGTCTGGGTTGGCACATCTGAGAATAAACCCTGATATTCTAAAAGCAGTGCATCAATGTCGCCTTTTTGCTCCGGAAACAAGTGTGCCAAAAAGGCATCAAGGTTTTTTAGAATCTGAGTTACTCAACCGTCCAACCAGCACAGGGTGTATTGGGCTTTCCTCGTTCTCTTGAGGAAGACTATAGTCAACGGTGACAGTAGTGGCCACAGACAGAACATCACTACCGACTTTCCACCGACTTCGCCGCCCAATCGTAGCAGGTGATGCATGGTTTCAACATGTTGACATGAAACAGCCAGGTTTTTTCCTTGCACTCCGGTGTGGTGATAATGTAATCCAGATTTTAAAAAATGTAAACTATGGGGTAAGAGCCTGAAAAGCGAGCCTGCAACGGTGACCCCAGAACGGGCAACAAAACCAGGACTTGGTCACCCACATCGAAACTGCGGTTTCGGGCCTTCCGATCGTACCAAACGTTGTGCCTTCTCCAGATTCTCACTGGCAAACTCAGAGGCGCGGTGTAATCTGTATTGAAAAGCGCTAACGTGCTCCAACAGATTTGTTTTTGTTTTTAATGTGTTGCCCTGCAACAACCTGTCTCTCAGCAAACTCAAAGGACCTCTGCCAAACACGAGTTCATTCAGACTAAAAGCGAGTTTCTTGAACAACATCACACGCTGCAATCAGCACAAGCAGGACCCCTTCATCCCAGTCTCAAACTCAAAGCAGTAAACTCTCAACATAGACTTAAAAGTCTGATGAAGTCTCTCAAGAGCATCTTGAGACTCTGGGTGGTAGGCACTAGAGGGGCAATGAGTTACACCCAACTGTTGTAGCACTTGCTGGAAGAGCTTTGACATGAAATTCAAACCTTGATCTGACTGCACTACCTGCGGAAGTCCAAACGTTGAAAATAATTTGACCTGGGCCTTAACAATACTGGGAGCTGTGATTTTCCTGTGGAATGGCCTCAGGGAAATGAGTGGCAGCACCCATGATGGTTAAGAGAAACTGGTTACCACTCTTGGCTTTGGGCAAAGGACCATACTACCATAGTGAGCCAACCTCAGTATCTATTGTCGAAGCGTAAATGGAACGACAATTTGAGATACACTGCGCCAATCGTCTTGCCCAGAAGTGGCATGAGAATGCCATTTTCTCATTAGAACACCATCTGTCAAAGTAACCCACACGAACTTCATCAAACTCCTCCTCTGGAAGTACAGTATCTCAGCAAAAAGAGGGGAAGAGGGAAACATCTTTACTCTGTTCCGTAATCAGCTGCTTCCTACAGTAGGGACCCTCTCTACAGTAGGGACCCTCTCTTCCTTCAGCGGTCATACAAACTCGCTCACCTTTGGGGTTTTCAAAGGATAGGTCAACTCAGGAGGTTTAGCGAAATCAGGATCACCTGTAAACGTCTCAGACAAATCAACCATGGTGTGATCGCTGACATCCTTCTCAACACTAGACTTGATTCCGGCAACTTTCTTAGGATAGCACGTGTAACGGCACAAGCTGGGAAAATGCTAGGGTACCATCAGGTTCCTCTACTCTGGGTTCCTTACAAACGACAGGATTTGGCACGACCTTCCCTCCAGCCAAATCGTTTCCCAAAATGAATGAGACCCCCTTCGCCGGTAGGCTAGGCCTCACTCCAACGACAACGGAACCAGAAATAAGATCAGACACGAGTTTCACATTATACAAAGGAACTTCCATACAACCCATCTCCATACCTTGTAACCAGTTGCTGAAGTGTCAGACAAAGGCAAAAAACAAAATAAGGGCTGCCCCAGTGTCTCGCAGTATTTTCACCGGCTGCTTAACAGCATTGCCACTCTGCACAGACACATACACATCTGATCCAAAATCTTGTTTAGGAGATACACCAGTTCCAACCAGAGACTTAATGGGCTGGAGTGCTCCCACAAGAAGAAATTGCTTTTTCTCTCTCTCCTTTTTCTGTTTCAACATAGGACACTGAGAGACAATGTGTCTTTTCTCACTGCAGTGATGACAAACTGGTGGATACGAAAAAACAGTTTTCTACCGATCTTTATCTTTGGGCACTGTAGAAAAGGACTAAAACCTTGCAGTAGGAGGTGACTTCTCTGGATTGCTTTTTGTGAAGGTAGTTTTATGTATCAACACACACTCATCTGCCAGAACTGCAGATCCTTGTGCTCATAAATGTAAGTGGCAACCCTTTCGTGAAGGCAATTCTTGAACTGCTCGAAAAATATGAGTGTCTTTAAATCCTCTTAGTCCTTGACCTCTTGAGAACCACACCACCAATCAAAAAGACATGATTGTTCCCTTGCAAACTCAACATGGCTTTGTGATTCTGTCTTTTGTAATTTATGGAACTGTTGTCTGTATGCTTCTGGGACCAACTCATAAGCCCAAAGGATAGCAGCTTTAACAGTGTCATAATCTGAAATCTGGTCAAGAGATAAAGCGGCATACACTTTTTGAGCTTTTCCCACAAGAACACTTTGGAGGGGCAGTGACCAACTATCTTGCAGATATTTTAGGGATGTGGCAATCCACTCAAACAGAGTAAAATATACATCCACCTCTTTTTTGTTAAAAGGCGGTACAAGTCGGCTGTTCCAACCAAGATCAAACACTGTTGAGGGTGTAGGATGGCCTAACTGGATTCGTAGTGTTTCCAGATCTACATGTATCTCTCTCTCGAATGGCATGCTCGTGTTCTTGTTCTTGCTGTCTTGCTGCATGTTCACGTTCTTGTTGTTTGGCTGCACGCTCTTCTCGTCTTTCCTTGTGCTCGAGCTCTAATTTCTGTTGTTCCCATTTTGCCATTGGTTCTAACTACCTTAGTTGCACGTCTACGGGATGTACTCTACCACCCGTAGGACTCTTTTCATCACCCTCCCTCTCTGGAAGGATTTTCTCCTCCACCAAAGCAGTACTGATCAACCCTTTGACTACTGCTTTGGATCACCTTAATGTCATAATTCTTTGAAATGATGAGCAGATTCGCCTTTGTGCATTTATCTAGCATCTCCCATGAAAGGTGTTCAACAAATGTTTCCAATTTAAAGTCCAAGGCTTTATTTTTATTTTATTAGCCTGTGTGTTTATGCAACTTTCAAAATGATTCCACCAATCTTATAACCCTGCAAGGTGGATGTCAGTGACAGAAACTCTACCACAAAAGTGTATTTTGAATACTCAAATATCTGGGCACAGGAGAGCTTCAGAGTACAGTAGGTGACTAGAGCGACTACCATACATACTCATGGGAAACAAGATTCCGGATGAGCCACCACAAACAAGAGTGCATGAAGTGCAACTTAAATTAATCCTCAAAACATAAGGCATAAGGGGGAAATAATACAGTTCACGTTCAATAGTTTTTTACAGCTACAATAATTTGAAATTAGGTTTAATGGCTAGCAAATAACAATGCTCAATGTTATTAAGTGAATGAAGCACTTAGCATACTAACAAGCTTAGCTGTTAACAGAGCTAGCACATAGTTCACCAGAGTCTAAGTCTCACAAACTCACCGAAGTCTTGCTCAAAAACTATCCATCAACCTGGAAAGGCAGCTTCAGGTGAAGGAGCAAGTTGTTCAGTTTATCCAATAACGTATAACTATTTCAAAGCACTTTTCTGCCTTATTTTCTCTGGTGGAATCTTCATTCATCAGCAGTCTAGAATCTTCTGGTCGTCAGCGGCAACGTGTTGGCGGAACCAAAAGTGCGCTACTTGACGACTGATTGGCTAGAAGTCATATGTCACTCATGCAACTCCAAACACTTGATTTGAACACTGATTCTCACAGGACATTGGCTACAGCAGCGCTGCATTCAAAATCAACGTTTCACAATTTTCTGTTTGAATTTACAGTGAGTCTTCAAGCTCTAGTGACCCTCTATTTCACCTGGGTTACAATTGCATTAGGTTTGTTAAAATAGAGCCAACATTCATATAAAACCTATCCCTTTAAAGGCGCAATATGTAGAAATCGCTCCGCCATTACCTGGTTACTAGAATTCTATCATGTTCGCCTAATTTCAGTTTATGTGACATAACAACCAATGTATAGTGTGTAGAGAATCATTGTACAATCGAAACCGCAGTGAAATATCCTTCAATAACAAAACATATTATACTTTCAGCTGTTTAAAGCTGGTGTACAAAACCAAAGTAAAAAGACGTAAAAATTAAACTTAAGGACGTGAAGCATATAGAAATAGCACACACAGAATGGATCTACCGCTTATCAGACTTGCTTTCAATAAAGATGACATCTATATAACTCTATGTGAATTTGGTCTGTCGTCGACAAAGCTACGTACTGGTTACCCACAAAACTAAGCTACATACCTTTAAATAAGTTTTTAAGTGCTTCAGAAGACTATATTGTGTACCTGGTGAGTGATGTAAACATGGACACTCTCCAGCATCCCTTCACAGGTGAACTCTCGAGGGTTGAAGGGCTTGACCTTTAAAACAGACATAGGAGCTAAATACAGCTTTATGTCAGGGTTATGCTAATCATGCAGTATAAGCCTTCATAAGCATTCATATATCAGTCATAACAAGGGATAAGGGGTTTCAACTGTAAAACAGACAGATTCCATAGACCTAGAGATCCATTACAACTTCATATAAGGGTTGTGCTTATCATAAACATTCATATAAACAGTCATAACTGTAGAACCAAGGTTATGGTCACTGACCACTGTGCGTAGAATAGCCCTGACCGTCTGTTTCTTGAACATCAGTGAGGTTGGTAATGTCCAAGGTCCAAAGTAGGGCTTACCGATGAACTCCTATTATTATTATATTAACTCCTCAGCATAGAGGGGCTGGGAGGAGACCTGACACACACACACACATGCACAGACACATGCACGTCCTGAGAACATTTTTTACTCACGTTCCTTGAAAGCTTTGCTGGGAGGTTTTATTAACGCTCTGAGAACAGAAATGATAGGTTATTTTGAGTTTTTTAAATAATTTCCTTAAGACTTTCACTGAATGTTTCAATAAGACTTTTAATAACACTGATAGCTTATTTTGGGTTAACTTTTTTGAACTCCAAGCACAGATAGGAAATTAATTTCCATGTGTCCTAAGGCATTAATCATGCAAACACATGTATTTTTGACACAGCATCAGTGAGATTCCAACCTTCAATCTTCTGTTCTCCACTGCGCCACCAAGATGGTTTTAGCATGCCATGTTTTTTACGCATACAAAACTGTTCATTTTAGGGATCTATTCAGTCTGTAAAGCTGAAGCGTTACAGATTCCGCTATATAAATTTAAAGGCAATTTCCAATTTAGCCGACATATGCAGCTTTTACTAAAGTTGGAACATTGCCTTTAAATTTCAATCACAATGTAGATCTGAACTTCCTGATACGGATTGAAGAGCCCTAAAGCCTTGTTCACACTGGAGGCCTTAATCCTCAAATCAGTTTTGTTTTTCAGATCAGTTTTGGAATACTGACTGTCCAAACAGCAAGTTATAAGTGACCAAATCGAATTTGTGTGTGTATAGACAGCAGTCATTTGCTGACATGGCTATGCTAGTTGTCATAGTAATGATGGATGTGTGCGCAGTGGTGTAGGCGCTTGTGCCTTCTATCACTCAGAAATTGTAGCAAGCTAAGGTGACAACAAAGCCTGCCATGGAGTTTTCCCAGTTGCTTTAAATGTTCAAAATCATAGTGTTAGAACACCTTTAAAGCCTCAAAGGATAAGATGATTCAACTTTCAAAACAAGTTATTTTTGGCTAGCCACAGCAGTCAACTAGCAAGCTAGGTAGCTGTTTAGCTTTCTAGCACATTCACTAATTTATTTGTAAGCAATTAACAAACTAGTTTGCTACCACATGTTCTTGTCAAACTGTCAACAGGGTAGCTAGCAAACAACAAGATATGCCAAATGACAGTCTAAAAACTACTTGAGGGCAAATAAATCAGATTTGGCCACTCAGACACAAGTCGCTTTGCCAGGAATCAGATGTGTACTACTAAGCTATATGGAATTGATTTAAGAAGGTCATACCAAGGATAATTTTGCTATTTGATTTTAAGAACCCTTGAAGTATATAAAAAAAGAACAATTATTTGATGAAACATTTTATTTGGCCTTACTGCTATTAGCCCATACAAACGCATTGAATAACAGATTGACTACATGGAACAGCAGATAGTCCCAAAAACTAAATCTAAAGGAAGTTTGTACTGAAGCATCTATCCTATATCTGAGAGATATAGAAAGATCAGGATTTATTGTATTTTTATTTGTAAATTATTTTTTACATGTATTGAACCCCTTATTTTTGTCACTAAACAGTTCCATATATACTACCATAAATATTTTTGACTGGTACCGGGGGACCTTCAGACGAGTCTTGTGAGGCCTGTGGGAGTCCTAGAGCAGAACAACATGTACGTGTACGTGTTCATGAGAGTCTCACACAGAGGTGTAAGGGTTGGTGTGAGGTGTGACCCAGGTGCGGTGCAGGATAGACAGTAGGCAAGGATGGTGAAACAAGGATCTTTACTGGTGGTCCCAAAGCCAGGATACAAAATAACGGACTTATCACGATAAAATAAAGGAGAAGCAAATTGGTCTCCAAAAACAGGCTGACAGCAAAAATACGGGGGTTGGGTTGGTACCCATATTGGCACTGGAAGGGGGACAGGCCGGTGGACGAGCAGAGAAGGGTGTTGTGGGCGTACTCTGCCCACACCAGTCGCTGACTCCACGTAGCTGGGTTGCTGGAGGCGTAGCACCTCAGCACCCCCTCCAGATCCTGGTTGAAGCGCTCCATCTGCCCGTTCGACGATGGAAGCCGGAAGACAAGCTGACAGAGGTGCCGAGGCAGGTGGCGAATGCCTTCCAGAACCTGGAGGCGAACTGATGGCGCTGATCCGACACCACATCTTGGTAAAGGCCGTGGACCCAGAAAACGTGCTGCACCACCAAAATAGCCGTCTCCCGGGCCGACGGGAGTTTGAGAAGGGGAATGAAGTGGGCAGCCTTTGAAAACCGGTCCACAATGACCAGGATGACTGTGTATCCATCAGAAGGTGGTAGGGCGGAAATAAAATCCAGCGAGATGTGGGACCAGGGGTGCTTGGGGATAGGCAGGGGTTGGAGCAGCCCTGCTGCGGGCTGATGTGTGGTCTTCGTATGCATGCACACCGGGCAAGCAGCCACGAAGGCGTGTGTATCCCCCTCAGCTGATGGCCACCAGAACCTCCTACGCAGGAACTCCAACGTCCTGGCGCCCCCCGGATGGCTGGTGAGGTCGGACGCGTGCGCCCACTGAAGCAGTCGCGAGCACACAGCCGTGGGTACGTACATCCTCCCCGATGGATTGGGCTCCCGCCGTAGCACTGCTCTGACCAGCCTATCGATCCCCCACGAAACTGGGGCGGCAATCAGGGCGTTGGGGACAATGGGGTCTTCCCTCTCCACCAGGTCCACGGGGTCAAACTGCCGGGAGAGCGCGTCAGGCTTGGTGTTCTTCGACCCCGGACGGTATGAGATCGTGAACCGGAACCTGGTGAAGAGCAACACCCACCTGGCCTGGCGCGAGTTGAGCCTCTTGGCACACTGAATGTAGGCTAAGTTCTTATGGTCAGTCCATTCGATGAATGGATGGGCGGCCCCCTCTAGCCAATGCCTGGTGAGGACTGGTAGGTGGTCTGGGATGGTGGTTTGGGCTGATGAGTGGTCGTGGAGACCGGAACAGGACGGAGGCGGAGCCTCCCTCCAGGATGAGCCTTACCGTGGACCAGTCTATCCGGGGTTTGTGGGCGACTAGCCAGGGGTGCCCGAGGATGAGGGAACACTTCGGAGAGTCCACAATGAAAAACTGGATATCCTCCCATAGCCCCCCCACCACCCGGACACGCACGGGGACAGTGTGCCGGGTGATGAAGCCCGACCCCAACGGCCAGCCGTCCAGGCCAATGACCAGAACCGGCTCAGAGAGGGAGAGTAACGGAACGCTCAACCATTGGGCCAGCCCCACGTCCATCAGGTATCCTGCGGCCATCGAATCCACCAGTGTATGTGCCCGACGCGCAGCGCGGGCCCACTGAACCGGGAGTCTCTGGAGTTGGAGTTGGGGTTTCGGTTCCGGCATGCTAGCACCCCTCCTGATATTAGCGAGCCCTCCCGTTTCCCGGCTTCTCCGGGCACGAGTTGCGGTGGTGACCTGCCTGGCCACAGTACAGGCAACATCGCTGGCGCAGACGCCTCTACTTCTCCATCCTGGACAAGCACGCCGCACCCAGGTGCATAGCTTCCTCCTGAGGCGTCTCCTCCCTGAATCGGCGGAAAGTCTCAGGGCTGATAGTGGGACGTGGAGGCGCGCCTTGCATCATCCCTTTCTCATGCGCCCTCTCTCGACGCCGATTGTCTACCCGCACCGAGAGTTCGACGAGGCCGTCCAGTCACTCAGGCAGCTCCCTGAAGGAGAGTTTGTCCTTCATCCCCTCCGATAGCCCCTGTGCGTAAAGGACGACCAGGGCGGCCTCTTCCATCCTGCCTCTCGAGCCCGGGTCCAGAACTCCATGGAGTAGTCAGCCACCGAACGGTCACCCTGCCGACAGGCCGTGAGCCGCCTCCCGGCCTCGTGCCCCGACACCACCCAAGAGGTGTCGAACACCTTGCGTAGCTCCAGGTTGAATTGGTAGGAGTCGGAGCATGCCGGAGTTTGGCTCTCCCACTCCGCGGTAGCCCAGGAAAGGGCCCGACCCGTCAACAGAGTGATAATGTAGGCCACCTGGCCCTGCTCCGTCGGGAAGGAGGAGGGTTGTAGGCTGAATACCAGGGAACACTGGGTGAGGAATTCCCTGCAGCCTTCTGGACATCCGTCTTACCTCTCCAGAGTTGGTAGGCGGGGTTCCCGCGATGTCGCAGGCGAGATTGGAGACGCTGCCTGCCGGGTATGGTCGGGTGTCCACCCGGCTCTGCACAGCGATCGTCAGCTGGCGAAGATTCTCGGTGATCTGCTGCAGGCTGTGGTCGTGCTGGTTCAGCATAGCTCTCTGTGTTGCCAATGCGCTATGATACTGTGCTGCCTCCGCTGGGTCCATATTGGCTCAGTTTTCTGTAAGGGTTGGTGTGAGGTGTGACCCAGGTGTGGTGCAGGATAGACAGTAGGCAGTAGGCAGAGATGGTGAAACAAGGATCTTTACTGGTGGTCCCAAAGCCAGGATACAAAGTAACAGACTTGTCACAATAAAATAAAGGAGGAGCAAATTGGTCTCCAAAAACAGGCTGACAGCAAAAATACGAAATACTAACTACGAGTGAAACAACAATGAAACAGGGAGAACACTTCTCAAGTACCTGTACATACATCTCGCGATCAGACACTGATTCGTACTGTTTGGCATCGAGAAACTAGCAGAGAAAACTGAGCAAGGGAACACAGGGAAGTGAAGGCATAAATACACAGGTGAACAGTTAGACACAGGTGACACCAATAGGATCATGATTAGTCCAAACTGTGAGTGAAGTTGGTGCCTAAGGTTGTCGGAGGAGGACACCTAGTGGGTTGCTCCGGAACTGCGACCCCCTCCTGTAACACAGAGGGGTCATATTAGTGTGTAGCCCAAACTGTTCAGACGCTGCAGGCAGAAGTTGGCAGATCGGCTGTACCGACATCAAACAAGTCCCAATACGCTTGTGGGAGACACCAATGGAGAACACCATCGTGGTTTTGAGAGTCTCATCTTTCCATAATTGGGTCATAATAGTTTTAGGCCAAACCGTTGGGACGTTACAGACAATTTTGTGAGAAGACCGATTTTCAGGATATTTAATAGCCTGAAAACATGTTTTCACTTTGTCATTATGGGGTATTATGTGTAGATGAGTGAGAAAAAATATATTTAATCAATTTTGAATTCAGGCTGTAACACAACAAAATGTAGAATAAGTTAAGGGGTATGAATACTTTCTGAAGGCACTGTATGCATCTCTTGGCTGAGGTCCATATTCAGATCTTTATATGCTTTTTGATATGCTGAAAATAAGAACGATTTCTGATGCATTTCTGAGTTTTCAGCACATGGTCAATAATTTGACAAATATGAAATCCATATTTTTCTTTCATGCACATTTCATTTTTGGATTCCCTCCAGATATCATACATGGTATGGACGGATATGGATTCATTAGATATCCTGGGATATCTCACATACTTGGTTGCCATGGTGCCGTGAGGTAGCCTAGGCAGAGAGCTCTGTAAATATTGTACATATTTTTATATATTTTTACTTTTTTTATTTGATCACTATATCCTGTGGTCTTCATTCTCAAGATCGTGATGAAAAGTCTATATTTTGGCTTGATAGCTAGCTAGCTAGCTAGCTGGCTGTTTAGATTCAAATAATGCAGCTTTTTGTTTAATCTGTTTGTTACACCAAGGACTGCAAGCTGTGTCCAGAGGTAAAAGAGGAGGTTCAGGGACAGGAATGCTCCTAACCACTGCCAAGATTCGGTGGCTTTTCTTGCGCTTTTCAGCAGTTATAGAATATTGTGTTGTAGCACCCACTACATTAATGTGGATGCTACCATGATTACGGATAGTCCGGAATTAATTGTGAATAATGATGAGTGAGAATGTTATAGGCATAAATATCATACTCCCCCAAAATGCTAACCTCCCCTGTTATTGTAATGGTGACAGGTTAGCATGTTTTGGGGGTATGATATTTATGGGTCTGTAACTTTCTCACTCATCATTATTCACAATTAATTCAGGACTATCCGTAATCATGGTAGCATCCACATTAATGTAGAAGTGTTTAGAAACATATTCTATTCTTATTTACAATAAATGTGACTCAAAAATGACACAATACATTATTTACCATTAATTTCTATTGGGCACAAAATAATCTGAAACACAACCAAAACAAACAGCAAATACATCCAACAAGTTTGTAGAGTCACAAGCTTGATGTAATCATTGTGTGCTAGGAATATGGGACCAAATACTAAACTTTGGACTATTTTAATACACATATAAGTGAATTTGTCCCAATACTTTTGGTTCCCTAAAATGGGGGGACTATGTACAAAAAGGGCTGTCATTTCTAAACGGTTCACCCGATATGGATGAAAATACCCTCAAATTAAAGCTGACAGTCTGCACTCTAACCTCATAGTCAGTATAATTTCAAATCCAAAGTGCTGGAGTGCTGAGCCAAAAAAACAAGAAATGTGTCACTGTTCCAATACTTTTGGAGCTCACTGTATGTCTATGTGCAGCTGGAGATGTCAATAGTTGTCAGACATGAAGAAGAAAAAAGATGTGGTCGACATTTATGAGGACAGGAGGAGACCGATGAGCCAGACAGCATTTGTACTCTTCATCTTTGAAGACAAGAAGAAAATAGAAGGATGATAAATACCGACATAAGGGACCAAAAATGCAGGTAGTGACAGTTGAACAATAACATTGGGAGCGTCTCGATGGGCCGACGTGAAAGAAGAGAAACGGACATAAATCACATGATGATGGATATAAAAACTACTCTTAAGGGTTAGTGTCAGTGTGTTTGAATAGGCCCTAAACTTTGACTTCCCACAGCCTCTCAAAACATTCTAACAGAACAGAGAGAGGGAGGTGTGAGAGATGGATATTTATTTAAGAAATACCAGAATGTGTCTGCGAATGTGTGTGTGTGTGCACGTGGTTGTGTGTGTCTGCGTATTAGTCCACATGTGTGTCAATCCGTCTGTCCCGCCGACAGTTGTTTAAAAGACCCTGCCAAATAAATCTCTCCTGTCTCCTAACTCTCCTTCACCACAGCTGTGAAGAATGTCCTCTCTGGGTGACTCAGGCTAATTTGTCCTAGCTCATCTCCAACACCCCTCCACAGACACACCAGACGCTTAAAACCAGCCTAGTGGGCTCAAACCAACACACTTACATGAATCATGATCAAGATGGAAAATGGTGTCAATAGAGGGGAATGGGGGCTAGATGGCTAGATAGATGGATAGAACCATTGCCTTACACACACACACACAAACATACACACACACTAGAACCAATGCCTTCCCATAAACCCTGACACTTTCTCACTCTTCAAAGCCCTATCAACGCCACCTCTAATCCCCTCTCTCCCTCCGTCTCTCCATCTCTTCCTCTCTCTGAGCTGCCATCGCCGCAGGCAACCATCCCTCTTGCCACATGAGCAGCACAAATAAACACAAGCGTTCCAGCCTGTTGGGTGAGTCCAGAGCGTTCGGCGCACTCCAGCTTGTCTCCGTCTAGTCGGAGTGGGAGAGATGACTAGGAAGGGTTTGGGAAGGTTTTGGGAAGGGCCAGGGCTCATGTTTATCTAACCTGTTTTTTAATCCTCTCACTCTTCTTTGTGGGACATACATCAGCACTGTCATGTTTAATAACACTCCCACAATGTGTCACCCCCCCAACATACACAGTATACTCACGGAACATGGTAATGTACTGCAGAGGCTGTAGACCCCAGCTTTCCCATAGCGTGTCGTAACTGTGGCTACGGGCATACAGTGGAGAGAACAAGTATTTGATACACTGCCGATTTTGCAGGTTTTCCTACTTACAAAGCATGTAGAGGTCTGTAATTTTTATCATAGGTACACTTCAACTGTGAGAGACGGAATCTAAAACAAAAATCCAGAAAATCACATTGTATGATTTTTAAGTAATTCATTTGCATTTTATTGCATGGCATAAGTATTTGATCACCTACCAACCAGTAAGAATTCCGGCTCTCACAGACCTGTTAGTTTTTCTTTAAGAAGCCCTCCTGTTCTCCACTCACTACCTGTATTAACTGCACCTGTTTGAACTCGTTACCTGTATAAAAGACACCTGTCCACACACTCAATCAAACAGACTACAACCTCACCACAATGGCCAAGACCAGAGAGCTGTGTAAGGACATCAGGGATAAAATTGTAGACCTGCACAAGGCTGGGATGGGCTACAGGACAATAGGCAAGCAGCTTGGTGAGAAGGCAACAACTGTTGGCGCAATTATTAGAAAATTGAAGAAGTTCAAGATGACGGTCAATCACCCTCGGTCTGGGGCTCCATGCAAGATCTCACCTCGTGGGGCATCAATGATCATGAGGAAGGTGAGAGATCAGCCCAGAACTACACGGCAGGACCTGGTCAATGACCTGAAGAGAGCTAGGCCCACAGTCTCAAAGAAAACCATTAGTAACACACTACGCCATCATGGATTAAAATCCTGCAGCGCATGCAAGGTCCCCCTGCTCAAGCCAGCGCATGTCCAGGCCCGTCTGAAGTTTGCCAATGACCATCTGGATGATCCAGAGGAGGAATGGGAGAAGGTCATGTGGTCTAATGAGACACAAATAGAGCTTTTTGGTCTAAACTCCACTCGCCGTGTTTGGAGGAAGAAGAAGGATGAGTACAACCCCAATAACACCATCCCAACCATGAAGCATGGAGGTGGAAACATCATTCTTTGGGGATGCTTTTCTGCAAAGGGGACAGGACGACTGCACCGTATTGAGGGGAGGATGGATGGGGCCATGTATCGCGAGATCTTGGCCAACAACCTCCTTCCCTCAGTAAGAGCATTGAAGATGGGTCGTGGCTGGGTCTTCCAGCATGACAACGACCCGAAACACACAGCCAGGGCAACTAAGGAGTGGCTCCGTAAGAAGCATCTCAAGGTCCTGGAATGGCCTAGCCAGTCTCCAGACCTGAACCCAATAGAAAATCTTTGGAGGGAGCTGAAAGTCCGTATTGCCCAGCGACAGCCCCGAAACCTGAAGGATCTGGAGAAGGTCTGTATGGAGGATTGGGCCAAAATCCCTGCTGCAGTGTCTGCAAACCTGGTCAAGACCTACAGGAAACGTATGATCTCTGTAATTGCAAACAAAGGTTTCTGTACCAAATATTAAGTTCTGCTTTTCTGATGTATCAAATACTTATGTCATGCAATAAAATGCAAATTAATTACTTAAAAATCATACAATATCATTTTCTGGATTTTTGTTTTAGATTCCGGCTCTCACAGTTGAAGTGTACCTATGATATAAAATTACAGACCTCTACATGCTTTGTAAGTAGGACAACCTGCAAAAGTTCTCCCCACTGTATGTCCCTAGGTTGAAGACCAGTTCCGTACCAAAAGAGTAAAGTATTCGGAAACAACATTTGGAGAGAGACGGGCGAAGAAATGAATAAACATAATGTTGAAAGATGCATCTTTCAATCTCATAGAGATGGCAGAGGTCTCTCTCTTCATTGTGTTGAACTTATTTTTAACTTGAGTTTTTAACTATGAGTTGGCTTCATGGTAATTACATGGTAATGTTATACATCCTGTACATATTGTTACAGTACTATGGAATTTGCCCATGTAATGCAACATGTTAACAAAAGTAACCAATAGAAGGTGTTGTTACTGGTAGTGTTGGAAAGCTAGCCCCATCGCTCCCTAGAGATGGGGGAGGCCGTGGTAGTCTTTATAGATGAGGTCAAAGGTCAGGGGCCTCTGGGTGGGGCAGCTTCCTTTGCCCGGGGCTGCACCTATCACACTGCTCCACCAAACACAAACAAACACTCAGTCAGGGTGCGATAGAACTCAGTGACAATGCATTGTGAGAGCTTAAAGTTATCAAATAACTTATTTCAAGGTATGAAAATGATAAAACGTTGAGTAAAAACACTGGGAACTGTGTGTAAAGAATTGAATCCTGTACTTCCTGCTTCAATTCCTGGTTATGGGTGCACTATGGCCGCTGAACTATCCAACACAAAACATTGATTTGAATGGGGATTCCCATTTTAGTAATTCTATTTTTATGGAATGTTACCTGTGCAGGTGGCTCTGGGAGGTGGTGAAGTTCAGATTGTGACGCAGGATGTGGAGAGAGGCACTGAGGTCAGCCCACTGCACCAGCTCCCCAAGTGGCCCCCCTCGGTCTACCATGGCCCCGAACCGCTGGCCTGCACCCTCAGAGAGGACCCCCGGTTACAGCAGGACCTAGAGAGGAGGAACACGGAAGTGGAGGACGATGATTACATGTAGATCATTCTTCAATACATTTAAATGGATACGCAAAGCCAAAACGTTGTTGGCTATTAAGGTATTATAAATATTTCTAGCACCTGGGGGCACATACAGAGAGAGCTTTTAAAACATATCAGTGCAAGCACTATGTCTAACCTAAGGAATAGTAACTAAAGACATATGAAAAGATATCACAGCAGGAAAGAGGTGGATTATAAATATAGATGCAGTATGTGGAAGTTGGAAATCTGAAATATTTTGAAGTATGTTCCAGTGGAGGCTCCTCAGAGGAGGAAGGGGAGGACCATCCTCCTCAATGAATGAAAATAAATAGAAAATAGTGAAACATTAAAAAAGTTGTCCTTTTTAGATAAAACTATACTAAATATATTCACATATCACCAAACTGCTTGCTGATTGTACACTGTACTGCATGATTGTAGCAGGTTTACTGACTCGTTAGTTCTAGTAGCTATGTTGACTATAACATTAGCTAATATGGTGTCAACGATGTAGGCTGTGTGTAGCAATAAGTGGTTATGATATCAAAGTTTGGCTTGGAATGTATTTTTTGCCTGGTCACAGACAGCTGAAGTGTTGTGCACTGAAGTCCACAAGTGAAGGGAAAAGGTGAGAGGAGGAGAGTGCGTAGATGCAAGAAGGAATTATACAACGAGCAGATCATGCTGTTTGTATGTGGCTGCTATGAAAGTGAACTGTGTTTGCATGTGATCAGGGGTGTATTCATTCCTCCGATGGAACGAAACGGGGATAAACATACCTGAATTTGTCCAATAGAGACTCTCATTTGCAACTGTTGGACTAATGATTACACCCTAGATCAGCTAGATGCAGGCAAGAGTGTGCAATGCGGTATTGAATGTGTCACTGTCTGTCACCTTGATTACTAAAATGTTTCTCTCAACCTATGTTGTAAAGTTTAACTCATAGGCTAGGTTGTAGCAATCTCATGATGGGTATAGGGAAAATGTTTGTATCATGTAGTAGCCTAAACCTATCGATGTTACATTGAACTGGGTGACTGGAATATGAATGACAGTCATCCAATATGCTGTAATAGAAATAAGGCCATACTCATAAAAACAATAATCATCCTCCCTCATCTTAAACGGCACCGACCGCCACTGATGTTAACCCCATAGAATTACATATTATAACTTAATTTAATAGGATCTCTGTGGTTAACCCACCATCTTCTGCAGTGAGTCCATCTTAAGGCCTTTGCAGACTGTACGATTTTAGCCATCTTATGCCACAATTTTGCCGTCCCAGACAAAATGTCCACATCGTAGGCAAATTCTTAGGTCGTAAACGACTGTTGGACGTCTTGGCTCGTTCAGTGTGACAGGGTCTAGGGCTGCCAATTAAGTACCACTAGGCTCAGATAAATAAACATTATACCATGTTATTTTGGGGAAGCCTATTGGATTCTGAGTTCAGACATATAACCTGTCTATGTGAAAACTATTTCTAAGATGCATACTTTCAGTTTTTCTGAACTCACTTCACTTGCGCATAAGCATAGAGTGAGGCTTGTGCTGCTGGTACTGGCACAAGCGCAGATCAAACACACCGCTGCAGTTGACATACAGTGCCTTGCAAAAGTATTTATCCCCATTGCCGTTTTTCCTGTTTTGTTGCATTACAACCTATAATTTAAATTGATTTTTATTTGGATTTCATGTAATGGACATACACAAAATAGTCCAAATTGGTGAAGTGAAATAAAAAAATTACTTGTTTCATAAAATTCTAAAATATTAATAACGGAAAAGTGGTGCGTGCATATGTATTCACCCCCTTTGCTATGAAGCCCCTAAAAAAGATCTGGTGCAACCAATTACCTTCAAAAGTCACATAATTAGTTAAATAAAGTCCACCTGTGTGCAATCTAAGTGTCACATGATCTGTCACATGATCTCAGTATATATACACCTGTTCTGAAAGGCCCCAGAGTCTGCAACACCACTAAACAAGGGGCACCACCAAGCAAGCGGCACCATGAAGACCAAGGAGCTCTCCAAACAGGTCAGGGACAAAGTTGTGGAGAAGTACCTTGGTCTCCCGAGTGGCGCAGTGGTCTAAGGCACTGCATCAATCAATTTTATTTTATATAGCCCTTCTTACATCAGCTAATATCTCGAAGTGCTGTACAGAAACCCAGCCTAAAACCCCAAACAGCTAGTAATGCAGGTGTAGAAGCACGGTGGCTAGGAAAAACTCCCTAGAAAGGCAAAACCTAGGAAGAAACCTAGAGAGGAACCAGGCTATGAGGGGTGGCCAGTCCTCTTCTGGCTGTGCCGGGTGGAGATTATAACAGAACCATGCCAAGATGTTCAAAAATGTTCATAAGTGACAAGCATGGTCAAATAATAATCAGGAATAAATCTCAGTTGGCTTTTCATAGCCGATCATTAGAGTTTAAAACAGCAGGTCTGGGACAGGTAGGGGTTCCATAACCGCAGGCAGAACAGTTTAAACTGGAATAGCAGCAAGGCCAGGCGGACTGGGGACAGCAAGGAGTCACCACGGCCGGTAGTCCCGACGTATGGTCCTAGGGCTCAGGTCTCTCAGTTGGCTTTTCATAGCCGATCATTTAGAGTTGAAAACAGCAGGTCTGGGACAGGTAGGGGTTTCGTAGCCGCAGGCAGAACAGTTGAAACTGGAATAGCAGCAAGGCCAGGCGGACTGGGGACAGCAAGGTGTCATCATGCCCGGTAGTCCTGACGTATGGTCCTAGGGCTCAGGTTCTCAGAGAGAAAGAGAGAACGAGAGAATTAGAGAGAGCATACTTAAATTCACACAGGACACTGGATAAGACAGGAGAAGTACTCCAGGTATAACCAACTAACCCCCAGCCCCCGACACATAAACTACTGCAGCATAAATACTGGAGGCTGAGACAGGAGCGGTCCGGAGACACTGTGGCCCCATCCGAAGAAACCCCGGACAGGGCCAAACAGGAAGGATATAACCCCACCCACTCCGCCAAAGCACAGCCCCCGCACCACTAGAGGGATATCCCCAACCACCAACTTACAATCCTGAGACAAGGCCGAGTATAGCCCACAGAGGTCTCCACCACAGCACAAACCAAGGGGGGGCGCCAACCCAGACAGGAAGATCACGTCAGTAACTCAACCCACTCAAGTGACGCACCCCTCCCAGGGACGGCATGAAAGAGCACCAGCAAGCCAGTGACTCAGCCCCTGCAACAGGGTTAGAGGCAGAGAACCCCAGTGGAGAGGGGAACCGGCCCGGCAGAGACAGCAAGGGCTGTTCGTTGCTCCAGCCTTTCCGTTCACCTTCACACTCCTGGGCCAGACTACACTCAATCATATGACCTACTGAAGAGATAAGTCTTCAGTAAAGACTTAAAGGTTGAGACCGAGTCTGCGTCTCTCACATGGGTAGGCAGACTGTTCCATAAAAATGGAGATCTATAGGAGAAAGCCCTGCCTCCCGCTGTTTGCTTAGAAATTCTAGGGACAATTAGGAGGCCTGCGTCTTGTGACCGTAGCGTACGTATTGGTATGTACGGCAGGACCAACTCGGAAAGATAGGTAGGAGCAAGCCCATGTAACGCTTTATAGGTTAACAGTAAAACCTTGAAATCAGCCCTTGCCTTAACAGGAAGCCAGTGTAGGGAAGCTAGCACTGGAGTAATATGATCAAATTTCTTGGTTCTAGTCAGGATTCTAGCAGCCGTATTTAGCACTAACTGAAGTTTATTTAGTGCTTTATCCGGGTAGCCGGAAAATAGAGCATTGCAGTAGTCTAATCTAGAAGTAACAAATGCATGGATTAATTTTTCTGCATCATTTTTGGACAGAAAATTTCTGTGCTAGCAGTGCTAGCTGTGCCACTAGAGATTCTGGTTCGAATCCAGGCTCTGTCGTAGCCGGCCGCGACCGGGAGACCCATGGGGCGGCGCACAATTGGCCCAGGGTAGGGGAGGGAATGGCCGGCAGGGATGTAGCTCAGTTGGTAGAGCATGGCGTTTGCAACGCCAGTGTTGTGGGTTCGTTTCCCACGGGGGGCCATTATAAAAAATAATAATAAATAAATACAAATAATAATGTATGCACTCACTAACTGTAAGTCACTCTGGATAAGAGTGTCTGCTAAATGTTATAAAAAAATATCAGAAACTTTGAACATCCCACGGAGCACCATTAAATCCATTATTAAAAATTGGAAAGAATATGGCACCACAACAAACCTGCCAAGAGAGGGCCGCCCACCAAAACTCACAGACCAGGCAAGGAGGGCATTAATCAGAGGCAACAAAGAGACTAAAGATAACCCTGAAGGAGCTGCAAAGCTCCACAGCGGAGATTGGAGTATCTGGCCATAGGACCACTTTAAACCGTACACTCCACAGAGCTGGGCTTTACGGAAGAGTGGCCAGAAAAAAGCCATTGCTTAAATAAATAAAATTGTTTGGTGTTCGCCAAAAGGCATGTGGGAGACTCCCCAAACATATGGAAGAAGGTACTCTGGTCAGATGAGACAAAAAGTGAGCTTTTTGGCCATCAAGGAAAACGCTATGTCTGGCGCAAGCCCAACACCTCTCATCACCCCGAGAACACCATCCCCACAGTGAAGCATGGTGGTGGCAGCATCATGCTGTGGGGATGTTTTTCATCGGCAGGGACTGGGAAACTGGTCAGAATTGAAGGAATGATGGATGATGCTAAATAAGGGAAATTCTTGTGGGAAACCTGTTTCAGTCTTCCAGAGATTTGAGACTGGGACGGAGGTTCACCTTCCAGCAGGACAATGACCCTAAGCATACTGCTAAAGCAACACTTGAGTGGTTTAAGGGGAAACATTTAAATGTCTTGGAATAGCCTAGTCAAAGCCCAGACCTCAATCCAATTGAGAATCTCTGGGCCCCTTGTAGCTCAGTTGGTAGAGCATGGCGCTTGCAACGCCAGGGTTGTGGGTTCGTTTCCAACAGGGGGCCAGTATGAAAATGTATGCACTCACTAACTGTAAGTCGCTCTGGATAAGAGCGTCTGCTAAATGACTAAAATGTAATGTAAAATGTATGACATGAAGATTGCTGTACACCAGCGGAACCCATCCAACTTGAAGAAGCTGGAGCAGTTTTGCCTTGAAGAATGGGCAAAAATCCCAGTGGCTAGATGTGCCAAGCTTATAGAGAAATACCCCAAGAGACTCGCAGCTGTAATTGCTGCAAAAGGTGGCTCTACAAAGTATGTCTCTATCTGTTTATTTGTCTTATTTCTTGTTTGTTTCACAAAAAAATATATTTTGCATCTTCAAAGTGGTAGGCATGTCGTGTAAATCAAATGATACAAACCCCCCAAATAATCAATTTTAATTCCAGGTTGTAAGGCAACAAAATAGGAAAAATGCCAAGGGGGGTGAATACTTTCGCAAGCCACTGTAGCCTACGTCGGCTGACGTAGCCTTGCAAACAATCGCAGAATGTGACGACAGAACTGAAGGAAATCGTACCAGGTTGATATCAATATTTTTATTTGGTAACATCGTACAGTTTGACGTGATAATCGTAAAATACTGAATCCGACGTACAGTCAGAAGTGTTCTCTCTCACTCAGGTGGTACCGTCCACGCCGTAGAAGGCATAGCAGGGGTGCAAGTCCCAACGAGCCTGCAGGAACTGGGAACATTAAACGAAAAGTGATTGTGTGTATTTCAGTGAGAAGGAGAGAGAGAAAAATAGATTTGTGACATGGGCCAAATAACAAAAACAGATTAAGCATGTACATGCTCAATTGTCAAACATGTTGTGACTCATTTCAAGTTCCTCAGCAACTCACACACTTCATGGAGACCTGACAAAAGAGATCAACCATGAAAATGACATGATATTATATACAATTATTAGGGCTGTCAAACGATTAAATTTTTTTTATTGAGTTAATCGCAGGATTTGCTGTAATTTAAGATTTTTCTTACAAAAAACATTATAATTGTCACGACTTCCGCCGAGGCTGCCTCCCCTCCTTGTTCGGGCAGGTTTCAGCGTTCGTCGTCACCGGCTTACTAGCCAATGCCGCTCCATATATCATCATTCCATTTGTCTTGTCTTGTCAATTACACACACCTGGTTCATATCCCCTCATTAGTCTGTGTATAAGTGTTACCTCTGCCCCCCCTGTCCTTGTGAGTGATTGTTTTATGTGAAGATGAGTGTAGCTTGGTTGAGCTATCAGTACTTTGTATTGCCGGGGATATTTCTCCCCGTGTGCCTGTATTGTGTTCCAGTGCGCCTGTATTACGCCCTGTGCTGTTGACGCTATCCAGCGTAACTGGGTACTACGGAATAAACTCTGTATTCTGTGATTTACCCTCCTGCGCCTGACTCCTTTAAATCACTCTCTCACGACAATAATATTTACGTATTGATTTTGTCTAAAGTAATGGTTAGAAACATTTAGTAAATTAAGAAAGCACACATTCTTTAACCTCAATGTATGCAGTGCAGCTAAATGGATTAATTCAATCTACACACAATACCCGATAATGACAAAGCAAAAACAGGCTTTTAAAATGTTCAGCAAAAAAAAATTTAACATCAGAAATATTACATTTACATAAGTTTTAAGACCCCTTTACTCAGCACCTTTGGCAGCGATTACAGCCTCAAGTCTTCTTAGTTATGACGCTACAAGCTTGGGGAGTTTCTCCCATTCTTCTCTGCAGATCCTCTCAAGCCTTGTCAGGTTGGATGGGGAGCGTCGCTGCACAGCTATTTTCAGGTCTCACCAGAGATGGTCGATCAGGTTCAAGTCCGGGCTTTGGCTGGGCCACCCAAGGATATTCAGAGACCTGTCCCGAAGCCACTCCTGCGTTGTCTTGGCTGTGTGCTTAGGGTCGTTGTCCTGTTGGAAGGTGAACCTTCGCCCCAGTCTGAGGTCCTAAGCGCTTTGGAGCAGGTTTTTATCAAGGATCTCTCTGTACTTTGCTCTGTTCATCTTTACGTCGATCCTGACTAGTCTCCCAGTCCCTGCCGCTGAAAAACATCCACAGCATGATTCTGCCACTACCATGCTTCACCGTAGGGATGGTGCAAGGTTTCCACCAGACGTGACGCTTGGCATTCAGGCCTAAGAGTTCAATCTTGGTTTCATTAGACCAGAGAATCTTGTTTCTCATGGTCTGAGAGTCCTTTAGGTGGCTTTTGGCAAACTCCAAGTGGGCTGTCATGTGCCTTTTACTGAGGAGTGGCTTCCGTCTGGCCCCTCTACCATAAAGGCCTGATTTGTGGAGTGCTGCAGAGATGGTTGTCCTTCTGGAAGGTTCTCCCATTTCCACAGAGGAACTCTGGAGCTCTGTCAGAGTGACCATTGAGTTCTTGGTCACCTCCCTGACCAAGGCCCTTCTCTCCCAATTGCTCAGTTTGGCTGGGCGGACAGCTCTAGGAAGAGTCTTGGTGGTTCCAAACTTCTTCCATTTAAGAATGATGGAGGCCACTGTGTTCTTGGGGACCTTCAATGCTGCAGACAATTTTTGGTACCCTTCTCCAGATCTGTGCCTCGACACAATCCTGTCTCGGAGCTCTACAGACAATTCCTTCAACCTCATGGCTTGTATAGATAGGTGTGTGCCTTTCCAAATCATTTCCAATTAATTGAATTTACTACAGGTGGACTCCAATCAAGTTGTAGAAACATCTCAAGAATGATCAATGGAAACAGGATGCACCTGAGCTCAAATGTCGAGTCTCATAGCAAAGGGTCTGAATACAAATGTAAATAAGGTTTTTCAGTTATTTATTTTTAATACATTTGCAAACATTTCTAAAAACCGTTTTTCGCTTTGTCATTATGGGGTATTGTGTGCAGAATGATGAGGAAAAACATTTATTTAATCCATTTTAGAATAAGGCTGTAACGTAAAAAAAATGTGGAAAAAGGGAAGGGGTCTGAATACTTTCCAAATGCACTGTATATGTATTTGGGATGTTTTCAGTATATTTTGAAAGCTTTCAGACAATGCGATCAATCACAATTAAAAATAATTACTGCACTAAAATTAAAAACTTGTAGTTAACTGATTAACTCCGACAGCCCTAAAAATTATACTTTATTTTATCAACCTTGGCAATTATTTAGGCACAATGGTACTCTGTGCTGCTCAGGGTACTCAGTGGGTAATACATGATATGGTGTGATCATTATCACCATATGATTTGTATAGTAAATACCAGGTTAAAAAAGTATTTTACAAAATAAACTTGAATCAGCACTCTATTCCTAGCATTCTATAGCATGAGAGGAATCCGGCTGTGTTCCCAAAGAGGCCCCTTCCCATAAGCGCTCCGCCTTCTTCCCCCTGGTGTCAATCAAATACACACACACACACTCACACCTGACCCACCTGCCTCCCCAGCCCCAAACATTCTCCTTTACAATGCAGGCCGTGCCAAAACACACAAACCTTAGCTGTGTAAAACAACCTAGTAAAACGGGCAGGAGAGAGAAACAGCAGAACTCTCAGTCACAGCCAAGGTGCGAAGCCTGAAAATGGTGATGAGAAGGTGGGGGAAAAAACCTGCATCTGAGAAAACACGCGTATGAGTCGACGGGCTGGTGAAAGGACTCCTGGGTAATTAAATCTCTCTTTATGGGGTTTGAGGTAATGTGAGGGGAAGAGAGTAGGATCAGGAGGGAGGATGAGCTGCTTGTGGTGAGAAGCGTGTGTGTGGGGGGTGGGTCGTCTGTGTGGCCTGCACTGTATGAATCACCTTATTCAGCGGTTGGGAGCATTCTCTCTTTCTCTCTCGCTCTCTCCCTCCATCCCTCCCTCTGTCCCCCGCTCCCTTCCTCTCGTCTTCTCTTTGTCCTCGAGTGGTAGGGTCGGCCCGTAGCCCGACTCCCACCTGACACCTCTTTGGGGGGGTTGTTAGGGGAGACGTAAAGCTTTTCTTCCTGGCGGCTGCGCCACGCACACACACACAAACACACCCACACAAACACTCCCCCAGGATAGCTAACTTTCTGGGACTCGTTAAACCCCTCATTCATCGGCCTTAAGGACTCCCTCCCTCATATTCACCTGTAGTTTCTCACATTTGACTCCCACTGGCCCACGGCCACCCCTTCTAGAATCCCAGGCTGTTAACTTCACTGTGTTATTAACCCTTGAACTTGAACTATTGCACAGCCCTGAACTGTGGCCATGAGTCAGAATATCAAAGCCGCTTCAGCCGGTCACTAAAACACTAGAGTAGACCAATACTTTTATTACGGTGTAATGGGGAGACTGGCTGCATTGGCTTAATGGCCAATGGCCATAGGTTAAATCAGGTGCCAACTCCAACAAAAGTATGTAGTCATTGCATATCTACTAATGTGTAACATATAGCATGTAATATGATACACTATATACTATACACTACTATAGTATGATGTTCTATGATAATATATAATAATATATGCCATTTATCAGGCGCTTTTATCCAAACACAACTTAGTCATGTGTGCATACATTTTATATATGGGTAGCCTCAGAGGGAATTGAACCCACAACCCTTGGTGGTGCAAGCACCATGCTCTGCCAACTGAGGTACACAGGATCTGACTGTAACTATAGGCTTCTGTAGCTACATCATGCAGTAGCTATATGATGTGGTTTGATTCCTGCATGTACTGTAAGTTGCTTTTGATACTAAATGTATGTCTTCTAAACAACCATATTGTATTATTGTTAGTTAGAGAGAGGCCTGGTTGTGGTCCTTGTGGTCCTCTTGTACTCACAGTGTGTGGGGCTGATGACCGAGGCTGTTTCTGGGCCATTCTTTGTAGCTCTCTCTCCACGAACCGCACCTACTGGGTGACAGTACAGGAGGTTGATATTATATATGTAGAGTCAAGGTGTATTCCTTTACCATGTGACCTGAGTCTCTCTTTTTTTGGTCAGGTCACATGGTCAGGGGGAAATCCTGGCGCTGTTCTGGTAACATATTGTATTGCACACTAAAATAGCGCATACTCATTGAATTATAATATTCACATCCTTTTTCACAGTCCACGCAGTCTATGTTATATGGCACAGTGAGAAATACACTGAATTCTGAGACAGGCTACATAATGTCATAAATCAAACATTCCAAATGAAGACCGCTGTATGGACCACCTGTACACACATCATATTGTAAATGGCGTAGCCAATTAGGCCATTTCCTGGGATAAAATACCAGATTGCATCTCACACAGATTACGCAATGACATCTATTCTAGTTGGCTAGAGTGATTATGGTAATTCATTTTCCATAAAACATGCACCTAGTGCGAGGAATAATAATTTGCCAGTGGATCTGAAATGTCCAACATGCTTATTTTAGGACAGATAGAGATGGCAATGAGTCAACACACACACACACACAAACACACACATGCAGGACTGACACGCGCACACACACATACACACACATAGACAAACACACACGCAGGACTGACACATGCACACACACAAACATAGACAAACACACACGCAGGACTGACACATGCACACACACACACAAACATACACACACAGATAGACACACACACGCACACATACACACCCCCCCACACACACACACACTCCTAGACATACGTGAATGTTTACACAGACGCCAGAACGGGCAACGCTGGCCCTTGACTAAACTGGATGACCTCACCTCCAGTTCTAAAGTCATATTGAGGTCAGATTTCAACATTCTCTCCCTAACACTGCCCTTTCATATTAGTCAGAGATGCAACTTTTACTGTAAGACATCATCATGTGTAGTGCTGGTCGTATGCCAAAACACATTACAAGTGGACCCAATAGTGATACCTTGTATGAAACTATGGCATTCTCTGCTGGATCAAATTGATTTGTGGATGACCTATAGAGTAAAAAGAGTTTACTGTGAGAGAAAGTAAATAAACAATTTGTTATGGCGCAATTAATAGGCGATTTAGCAAGAACACCCATTAAACTATATTGAATAAACTATAACTACTTCCTTTTACAAACATTTGGTGTCAAACTCATTCAAATCAAATCAAATCAAATCAAATCAAATTTTATTGGTCACATGCGCCGAATACAACAGGTGCAGACATTACAGTGAAATGCTTACTTACAGCCCTTAACCAACAGTGCATTTATTTTAAACAAAAAAGTAAGAATAAAACAACAACAAAAAAGTGTTGAGAAAAAAAGAGCAGAAGTAAAATAAAGTGACAGTAGGGAGGCTATATATACAGTAAAATAAAGTGACAGTAGGGAGGCTATATATACAGGGGGGTACCGTTGCATAGTCAATGTGCGGGGGCACCGGCTAGTTGAGGTAGTTGAGGTAATATGTACATGTGGGTAGAGTTAAAGTGACTATGCATAAATACTTAACAGAGTAGCAGCAGCGTAAAAAGGATGGGGTGGGGGGGCAGTGCAAATAGTCCGGGTAGCCATGATTAGCTGTTCAGGAGTCTTATGGCTTGGGGGTAGAAGCTGTTGAGAAGTCTTTTGGACCTAGACTTGGCACTCCGGTACCGCTTGCCGTGCGGTAGCAGAGAGAACAGTCTATGACTAGGGTGGCTGGAGTGCCAAGTGTCTGCGGGTTTTCGCTCCTCCCTTGTACTTGATTGATGAATTAAGGTCAATAATTAGTAAGGAACTCCCCTCACCTGGTTGTCTAGGGCTTAATTGAAAGAAGGAAAAAAAATCTGCAGACACTAGGCCTTTCGTGGAATGAGTTTGACACCCCTGCAGTATACACTCTTAGAAAAAGGAGAACCCTTTTTGGTTGCAACACATAGGAGAACCCTTTTTGAAGGGTTCTACATGGAACCAAAAAGGGTTCTACCTGGAACCAAAAGAGTTCTACCTGGAACCAAAAGGGGTTCTTCAAAGGGTTCTACTATGGGGACAGCTGAAGAATCCTTTTTGTTTCTAGATAGCACCTTTTCTTCTAGTAGTGTCTAACAGTCTATAGACATAGACCCACCACTAAAACAGTCGCTAGCCAAACATACTATAAAACAAACATCACATGATGTCGTTTGTTACACTTCCACTCAATGCCTCTGGCTAAAGTCCTTTTCCTTGTTTGACTAACCCCATTATATACATAATAAGCGGACTACAACTTAACCAGCCAGACTGCAGCAGACGGACAGAAAAACAAGTCAACCAGGGGCGTAGTAAAAAGTAAATGTGTGTTTAAGAGGCCTGTCGGCTGGGCTTTAAGGGGCTATTTGATCAAGGACTTTCTGATTGAGACATTAGCAGTTGCACAAAAGAGGCCTATAAAATGTTGGGCTGGCCTGCCGTTAAATAGCAAGTGTTGAGCATAACATGAGAGTAGGTGGTAATCAACCAATGAAAAAGTACTGCAATATATGGGGCTGCGGTGTTGGTGGTGTGGGGTTAGTGGTGTGTGTGTGTGTGTTGTGGATGGAGGGTTAAACCGAGACCCCCTTGGGATTGGCTATCTAACCAGTGACACATACAGGAAGGAACCATGTGGTGGTGATGTCACTCTATCCCCCCACTGCCTGTATACTCATCTGACAGTTACTACATCACTCCTCACCAACCATAGGACTATAGGGAGGAGTGGCAGTGAAAGGTGGAGGGGAGAGAGAGAAAGAGAGCGAGAGAGAGATCTGGCAAAAAATACTTGAATCAGTTATAGAACCCATTGCCCTTTATGGTTGTGAGGTCTGGGGTCCGCTCACCAACCAAGAATTCACAAAATGGGAGAAACACCAAATTGAGACTCTGCATGCAGAATTCTGCAAAAATATCCTCAGTGTACAACGTAAAACACCAAATAATGCATACAGAGCAGAATTAGGCCGATACCCGCTAATGATCAAAATCCAGAAAAGAGCCGTTAAATTCTACAACCACCTAAAAGGAAGCGATTCCCAAACCTTCCATAACAAAGCCATCACCTACAGAGAGATGAACCTGGAGAAGAGTCCCCTGAGCAAGCTGGTCCTGGGGCTCTGTTCACAAACACAAACAGACCCCACAGAGCCCCAGAACAGCAACACAATTAGACCCAACCAAATCATTAGAAAACAAAAAGATAATAACTTGACACATTGGAAAGAATTAACAAAAAAACAGAGCAAACTAGAATGCTATTTGGCCCTAAACAAAGAGTACACAGTGGCAGAATACCTGACGACTGTGACTGACCCAAACTTAAGGAAAGCTTTGACTATGTACAGACTCAGTGAGCATAGCCTTGCTATTTAAAGGCTGCCGTAGGCAGACCTGGCTCTCAGGAGAAGACAGGCTATGTGCACACTGCCCACAAAATGAGGTGGAAACTGAGCTGCACTTCCTAACCTCCTGCCAAATGTATGACCATATTAGAGACACATATTTCCCTCAGATTACACAGATCCACAAAGAGTTCCAAAACAAACCCAATTTTGATAAACTCCCATATCTATTGGGTGAAATACCACAGTGTGCCATCACAGCAGCAATATTTGTGACCTATTGCCACAAGAAAAGGGCAACCAGTGAAGAACAAACACCATTGTAAATACAACCCATTTTTATTTTTATTTATTTTCCCTTTCGTACTTTAACTATTTGCACATAATATGACATTTGAAATGTCTTTATTATTTTGGAACTTTTGTGAGTGTAATGTTTACTGTTAATTTGTATTGTTTATTTCACTTTTGTTTATTATCTACTTCACTTGCTTTGGCAATGTTAACATATGTTTCCCATGCCAATAAATCCCTTAAATTGAAAGTCCTCACTAGAAAATATCTGAGCACAGGTGTCAGTATAGTTCTCAGTCATGTAAAGCATTTCACTATTTAATATATTCCATTCCTCAGAGTGTTAGGACCATAGAAATATAATGACTATAGATTATATTTCTATGGTTAGGACATTTATCCTGTTCTTCAGGAGACCACCCTGCACCTGCCGGTTCCTCTCCGGTCATCTCTTGAGGCACCCAGAGGCTCTGCAAAAGCAGGGTGAGCAGAGAGACAGACAGACACAGCACCAGGCAGACACTGGAAACAAACAGGAGGACAGCAGGACAGACGGACATGGGTTAGAGTTGGGTTCAGCAGCACTCATCACTAAACTAACTACAACTACAACTATTGTGTCTTATGTAGTGTCATGTAGAGGGGGTCCAAGTTTCCTCTAAAGTCATGTAATTAATTGTGGGGATCTCCATGTAACCTCTGTTTGTCATGCACTGAGTACATTGAGAAGAGGAGGGGACTAACTTGTTCCATGGACAGACTTCAAAGAAGAACGGTTTTCCTTGTCATTACAAACAGCTGGAGAGTGATGTGCCGTCGTGGCGTGAGAGCGACTCGAGCGAGTGACTCCTTTGGGTTTGGGTTTTTACTGGGGAAGAGAGGACTGGGGTTTTCATTCGAGCCAATCGACTTTGAAGAGTGTGTTCCAGCAGTGAAACACACTCGGGCCAATCCAAACACACAACCAAACTCAGCACTCAAGCCGATTCAATAGAATTTAATTAAATTCTATTAGTACAGCTCTCCGTACAGAGACATCTGTCAAAGAACAGTCAACGACTGGCCCGGGTCTTTGAGAAACAACATCCACTATAGGGCTGTCAGCGACAAAGGGAAAAACTCTACTATCATGTAGAGTTGCTGTATGAAACCATGTAATAGAACACTTAGTCCATAGTTTGTGGTTACACCAGTCAGTCAACTCTACATGATAGTCCATTCATAGGATGGCAGGTAGCCTAGCGGTTAAGAGCATTGGGCCAGTAACCAAAATGTCGCTGGTTTGAATCAAGAGGTGAGCCTGACTGTCAAAACAGAAGAACATACAGTAGAAGAAATAAGAGTTATCAGTCAATAGTGCAATAATTGGGAGAAAGAAACGCAAAGAGATGTTACATCTAGTAATGATTGTTTTTCTTCACTGTTTCTTCAGTGAAAACGAGATAGGTTCAAATAATCGTTTTCCTTGTGTACAAGCCCACCAGAACTTTGTCACCACTCAGTCCAAAACACCACATCATGGATAGTTTGATCATACTTTCCATTTACACTGATGGGAAAATGTTGACCTCCTTCCATATTCATAGTCACAATTTTGACAAGGCGTAAATTGGCTCAACATATGGCTTTGTGTTTCCTATTGAAAGTTAATGAGGCTGATAAAGGTAACAAACTCTGCCAATATTCCAGTCCCTCTCTCCCCATCCTTCAGTCTCTTTGTTTTGTTACTCTGTGTAGACTCCTATTAAGTGTTGTATTAAAAGGGTTATAAAGCCATTTGAACAGCCATGCGTACTCAATAGGGCAATAATTTGACTGATGATTGGTTGAAAGAAATGTATAATAAGAAGATTGTGGGAGCTGTACTGTTAGATTTCAGTGCAGCCTTTGATATCATTGACCATAACCTGTTGTTGAGAAAACGTATGTGTTATGGCTTTTCAACTTCTGCCATATCGTGGATTTAGAGCTATCTATCTAATAGAACTCAGAGGGTTTTCTTTAATAGAAGCTTCTCTAATGTCAAACATGTAACGTGTGGTGTACTGCAGGGAAGCTCTCTAGGTCTACTCTTTTCTATTTTTACCAATGACCTGCCACTGGCATTAAACAAAGCATGTGTGTCCATGTATGCTGATGATTCAACCATATACGCATCAGCAACCACAGCTAAGGAAGTTGCTGAAACCCTTAACAAAGAGTTGCAGTCTGTTTTGGAATGGGTAGCCAGCAGTAAACTGGTCCTGAACATCTCTAAAACTAAGAGCATTATATTTGGTTCAAATCATTCCCTAAGTTCAGGACCTCAGCTGAATCTGGTCATGAATGGGGTGGCTGTTGAACAAGTTGAGGAGACTAAATTACTTGGTGTTACCTTAGATTGTAAACTGTCATGGTCAAAACATATAGATTCAATGGTTGCAAAAGATGGGGAGAGGTCTGTCCATAATAAAGAGATCTGCTCTGCTTTTTTGACACCACACTCCACAAAGCAAGTCCTGTAGGCTCTAGTTTTATCTTATCTTGATTATTGTCCAGTCATATGGACAACTGCTGCAAAGAAAGACCTAGTTAAGCTGCAGCTGGCCCAGAACAGAGCCACTGTCACGACTTCCGCCGAGGCTGCCGCCCCTCCTTGTTCGGGCAGGTTTCGGCGTTCGGCGTCACCGGCTTACTAGCTACTGCCGATCCATTTATCATCACTCCATTTGTCTTGTCTTCAATCACACACACCTGGTCCTTATCCCTCATTAGTCATTGTATCCATGTTCCCTCTGCTTCCTTGAAACCAGGTTTGCTGTTACATTTTTACATTTACATTTTAGTCATTTAGCAGACGCTCTTATCCAGAGCGACTTACAGTTAGTGCATACATTATTTTATTTTCATACTGGTCACGGCCGGCTACGACAGAGCCTGGATTTGAACCAGGATCTCTAGTGGCACAGCTAGCACTGCGATGCAGTGCCTTAGACCACTGCGCCACTCGGGAGTACTGTGTAACACACTACGCCGTCATGGATTAAAATCCTGCAGCGCACGCAAGGTCCCCCTGCTCAAGCCAGCGCATGTCCAGGCCCGTCTGAAGTTTGCCAATGACCATCTGAATGGGAGAAGGTCATGTGGTCTGATGAGACAAAAATTTAGCTTTTTGGTCTAAACTCCACTCGCCGTGTTTGGAGGAAGAAGAAGGATGAGTACAACCCCAAGAACACCATCCAAACCGTGAAGCATGGAGGTGAAAACATCATTCTTTGGGGATGCTTTTCTGCAAAGGGGACAGGACGACTGCACCGTATTGAGGGGAGGATGGATGGGGCCATGTATCGCGAGATCTTGGCCAACAACCTCCTTCCCTCAGTAAGAGCATTGAAGATGGGTCGTGTCTGGGTCTTCCAGCATGACAACGACCCGAAACACACAGACAGGGAAACTAAGGAGTGGCTCCGTAAGAAGCATCTCAAGGTCCTGGAGTGGCCTAGCCAGTCTCCAGACCTGAACCCAATAGAACATCTTTGGAGGGAGCTGAAAGTCCGTATTGCCCAGCGACAGCCCCGAAACCTGAAGGATTTGGAGAAGGTCTGTATGGAGGAGTGGGCCAAAATCCCTGCTGCAGTGTGTGCAAACCTGGTCAAGACCTACAGGAAACGTATGATCTCTGTAATTGCAAACAAAGGTTTCTGTACCAAATATTAAGTTCTGCTTTTCTGATGTATCAAATACTTATGTCATGCAATAAAATGCAAATTAATTACTTAAAAATTATACAATGTGATTTTCTGGATTTTTGTTTTAGATTCCGTCTCTCACAGTTGAAGTGTACCTATGATAAAAATTACAGACCTCTACATGCTTTGTAAGTAGGAAAACCTAAAAAAATCGGCAGTGTATCAAATACTTGTTCTCCCCACTGTACGTGAGTTTGTATTTTGAATTTTGTGGTCTCACATTGAGATTCGTGGTTGCAAGTATGATTTGCAAATGTGTAATTTAATTTTGCAAGCTTGTATCATGATGTGTGAAAGATTTAACAGCTGTCGTAAACTTGTAACTTCACATTTGAATACATTCAATAAGATTTGTAAGCATAATTTATTTTCAGAATTATTACAATTCTATTTACGACTATGAATCTGCTGTGAATCAAAAATACACTTGCAGGTTTTGAATCTGTGCACACTCAGAATTCTGTCACTGTTGTCACGTTACCAAGAGATTCGTAAGCTTCTAGAAAGTTTTGTACGTTTGTAGAAAGATTTGCAAGTAAATATTCAATTTGAGCTGCTTTGGGGGCAGGACCTTTTACTCCTGACCAATTAATTCCCTCTGCCAAAACCACAGCCGCCTAACCATTGGCTGAATGGTTCCATCAATCCAATCTCAGGAAGTAGCTGCCGACATGAGCAAGAGAGGATGAGGTGAATAAAACCAAAACAATCTACTCGAAGGTCTCTTATCTGTGTACATAAATTTTTTTGTGAAAAGTCATGACAGTAGTTTGCTTATCAAGTGAAATATAATGGTACATTTCAGACGAACTCCAGACCAGCCATTGCCCGGTCAAATCGAATCAAATCAAAACATGTATTTGTCACATGCTTCGTAAACAACAGGTGTAGACTAACAGTGAAATGCATACTTACGGGCTATATACATGGGTTATCAGTACCGAGTCGATGTGCAGGGGTACGAGGTAATTGAGGTAGATATGTACATATACAGTTGAAGTCGGAAGTTTACATACACTTAGGTTGGAGTCATTAAAACTACCTTCAAACTCAGTGCCTCTTTGCTTGACATTATTGGAAAATCAAAAGAAATCAGCCAAGACCTCAGAAAAATAATTGTAGACCTTCACAAGTCTGGTTAATCCTTGGAAGCAATTTCCAAACGCCTGAAGGTACCGCGTTAATCTGTACAAACAATAGTACGCAAGTATAAACACCAAGGGACCACGCAGCTGTCATACCGCTCAGGAAGGAGATGCGTTCTGTCTCCTAGAGATGAACGTACTGGTGCGAATCAATCCCAGAACAACAGCAAAGGACCTTGTGAAGATGCTGGAGGAAACAGGTACAAAAGTATCTATATCCACAGTAAAACGAGTCCTATATCGACATAACCTGAAAGGCACCTCAGCAAGGAAGAAGCCGTATCTCCAAAACCGCCATAAAAAAGCCAGACTACATTTTGCAACTGCACATGGGGACAAAGATTGTACTTTTTGGAGAAATGTCCTCTGGTCTGATGAAACAAAAATAGAACTGTTTGGCCATAATGACCATCGTTATGTTTGGAGGAAAAAGGGGGTGCTTGCAAGCCGAAGAACACCATCCCAACCGTGAAGCACGGGGGTGGAAACATCATGCTGTGGGGGTGCTTTGCTGCAGGAGGGACTGGTGCACAAAATAGATGGCATCATGAGGAAGGAAAATTATGTGCATATATTGAAGCAACATCTCAAGACATCAGTCAGAAGGTTAAAGCTTGGTCGCAAATGGGTCTTCCAAATGGACAATGACCCCAAGCATACTTCCAAAGTTGTGGCAAAATGGCTTAAGGACAACAAAGTCAAGGTATTGGAGTGGCCATCACAAAGCCCTGACCTCAATCCTATAGAAAATGTGTGGGCAGAACTGAAAAAGCGTGTACGAGCAAGGAGGCCTACAAACCTGACTCAGTTACACCAGCTCTGTCAGGAGGAATGGGCCAAAATTCATCCAACTTATTGTGGGAAGCTTGTGAAAGACTACCCGAAACGTTTGACCCAAGTTAAACAATTTAAAGGCAATGCTACCAAATACTAATTGATTGTATGTAAACTTCTGACCCACTGGGAATGTGATGAAAGAAATAAAAGCTGAAATAAATCATTCTCTCTACTATTATTCTGACATTTCACATTCTTAAAATAATGTGGTGATCCTAACCGACCTAAGGCAGGGAATTTTTGCTAGGATTAAATGTCAGGAATTGTGAAAAACTGAGTTTAAATGTATTTGGCTAAGGTGTATGTAAACTTCCGACCTCAACTGTAGATAGGGATAAAGTGACTAGGCAACAGGATAAATAATAAACAGTAGCAGCAGCGTATATGATAAGTCAAAAGAGAGTCAAAAGAGAGCAAAAAGGGTCAATGCAGATAGTCCGGGTAGCTATTGGTTAACTATTTAACTATCTATTTAGCAGTCTTATGGCTTGGGGGTAGAAGCTGTTGATGGTCCCATTGGTTCCAGACTTGGTGCATCAGTACCGCTTGTCGTGCGGTAGCAGAGAGAACAGTCTTTGACTTAGAAGGCCGGAGTCTTTGACTATTTTTAGGTCAGTAATTCGGCCAGGATAACTACATGTTTAGACAGCAGGCTAGACTAACTAGACTAACTTACCAATCTAAAAAATGTTAACTGTCAAAGGGATTTGTTCCTCTTTTTCCCCACCTTTATCAATGTGAAATGTCTTTGTGGTAAGTCTAATATGGTAATTGTTACAATTGCACCGAAGCTGGTAATGCAATTAACATTGAACGTCTTTAATAGGTTCAACTTGGCAAACAAACGTCCCAATTATAGGTCCGATCTTAACATCAGCACTTGACGTTATACCTTTCTTCAAACACCTCAAGGTTGAAAGGATTTGATGAGCATAAACCTCCCATAAGCTTGGATCTTAAGGCTTACTGGCTTTAGACCCATCTGTCTCCCTCTCGCACTCCCTCTCCCTATTTTTCTTTCTCTCCATCTCCCTCTTTTTCTCTCTCTCTCTATGTCCCTCCCCGTCTCCCTACCTCAATCCAGGGCCGGACCGCTCATTAGGCAGGGTTAGGTGGCCGCCTGTGGTGGCAGATTGATGAGGGCGGCATTTTCTGATCTAAACTGATCAAGACGCACCTCCAACAACACATAAAACCTCACATAATTCTGCTCAAAATCAATTACACTTTCTCTCAACCAGTGGCATATTGGCTTTTTAGGTGAGCGCTGGTGCCACCCTGTGATAAGCAGTACCCACTTTCAAAGGCAGGAAGCAAAATATTTATCTTGTCCATTCCCAGCGTGCCTCTTCAGGGTGCTGTTGGAGAGAGGCATCACTGTGGCGCTCCACCAACATTCTGTCAAAATAATTATTGAACATAAATCCTGTAGCAGATATAGCCTACAGGTTGGAGATAAAATGTATGACAATGTAATGAAACTTAAACTTTTTACATCATGCTGGTTTCTCCAAATCAAATAGCCTAACCTAAATGGCGCCCAATCATATAAAAAATGCGCTGACATGTTAACAAACAACATATCCTAAAAATAGGACAGGTCAAAGTCAAATGGACAATATGGAATGGACAATCAGGCTCGCTACTCACAAGTGCTGTCCAGGAGTTTCATCCCGTGGGCTAGATTGTCATGATCAGTGGTTTCAAGTTTGTATCCGTCAATTATTTACAAGCTGATCATAGCGAAAAAGAAAATACTTCTGCATTTCCCGCTGTTTAAACACATTGCAAATAGGCTCAGGATTACTCCTCCTGATAAAGTTGGGTAGCTGATGTTCAGAGCTTAAATAGCCAAATTGATTAGTCACAGGAATCAGGACTAATAAAGCCAATGCCATCTTTTTTTGGGTGTTTTACAAATGGTAGGCCTACCACATAGATGGGCATTCCTAAAATTATATTTCAGGCGACACTGTAGGCTATACCTCAGTAAGCACGGACCAACGCTGACGCCTTTTGGACGTCTTTTGTTGGTGCAGTCTGGACCGATCTTGATTTGGCCCAAACATAGACGACTATAAATTATGTATTTTCAACTTTCATTCAGAACCGAAAATTAACCTGATTTCAATGTCCAGAAAATACGTATTTCCAACATCTGGAAAAATGTATTTTGAACTTTCATTCAGAACCAAAAATGAACCTGATTTCAACGTCTGTAAAAATATTTATTTTAGACGTAATTTTGCAAACTGGGACTATTCTAGTAGGGGCGACATTTTTTATGTCTTGGCTAGGGCTGCAGAACGGCCAGGACCGGCCCTGCCTCAATCTATCACCAAACAGTGGTATTCTCTGTCCAATCAAATAGCTCAGAGGTTAGAGCATGCTACAAGCTTTGTTGTTGTGCTAGTTACAGCACCAAATGTACCCTGAGCACCATATAGTCAGTTAGTGTACCTCACATGATATGAATGCTGTCCACGCCTACAGTCATGTCTGTTGGACCGATGCCAGCAGCTGAGATGTAACAAAGGCTTCATTAAACATCTCCATGGCCATAGTAGGTCTGGTTTTGAGACAGACAGGACAGGGTAGACCTGAAAAGACAGGCAAACACAAATCAAATCAAATTGTATTCGTCACATACTTTGTAAACAACAGGTGTAGACTAACAGTGAAATACTTACTTATGGGCCCTTCCCAACAATGCAGAGAGAAAGAAAATAGAGAAATAATAGAAAGCACAACAGCATTACACAAAGAGTAGATAGGGAATACTGTTGTGGACAGTGTTGTCTATGTCATCATTGTGAGTCATATGAGTGGGTTATCATCGTTCACAAAATACAGTATGACTAAGGTTTTCTCCGAAAAAAGTATATTTCTATGGCACGGACATTTGGCTATTTGTTTTAAAGTCTCATCACGCACATAGGCCTATGGGTCAGCTTGTTGTTGCTGCAAGAACACCAAATGAAGACATGAACTACATAATAAGAGAACATGAAATGGGGGAACACACGAAGCAAAAACACAAGGCCAGAATCATATTGGAGGAGTAATGATGGCCTAATTGAGTTATCTGTAATAACTGTCATGTGCTGGGCCGCTGTTTTTGGGCGGGTGCTTTGAGTAGGAGGACAAAGCAGGGTGTTGTTAAAGTTGCTTGGGTGGCTTCCTGTCCTTTTCCAGTGCACTTAACGACTTTGACAGACATCCAGGCCTGTAAACAAGACTTGATGAATCAGATGATATTGCCTCTATTCCACCAGTCCCAACTGGCTCACTCACAATTACTCTGGAGGTGCCTGGGACAGCAGTGGCTCAGCTTGTTTTTCAAAATCTTCTGAAATTCTTTGCACTATAATTTTTGGTAATCAGATTTACATTTTAGGCTAATGGTTGTTTCCCTACCCTTCCACATTATAATAGCGTTATCTGTCTGGAGTGGACTTATATATAGCTATAAGGTTTCTCTCCCACTTAAAGCAGAGGTCAGTGCACTTTCATATATGTAACAAAGTGTAAAGAAAAAAGGCATACATAACAAATCCCACATGGATTGCATTACATTCTTCACTCTCTGCCAGATTGATCGTGACACTAGTGCTCATAGTGACCGTGACAGGAGTAGGGATACTGCGCATGTCCGAAACTGCCAAATATGAATGCTGCTCCAACATCTGAACAAACCAGGTAGGAGTATTTCATATCTTGACAGGCATTTTTCATGTCTTGATGTTTCTTTAGCGGTTGTTAACACAAATGCGCAGTCATGTTGCCCTTATGTATCATGATAATATTAGCTAGTTAGCCCGTAATGCAAGTTGAACGCCCAACAACCAATGTTGAGAGTGAGAAGGAGAATCTGTCTCGCTTTCTTGTCGCTACGACGCCAGTTAGTTAGGCGCTAGTTAACTATCTCTCTGCCCCTGAAGGAAAAGCTTTGCATTTTGCTAACTATGCATGGTCGTAGCTAATTCTTTGACGTGACATAGCTAGCTATGTTAGCTAATGTTATGCTATGTCTTGACCTGGTGAAAACACTTGACAAGACAATGGACCAATGCATTGGCTAACGTGAATGAAAGAAACGCGCTAACTGTCCCCATTGCGAGCTGCCTCCAACTGTTCGGGCTGCTTATAACTGTCACCTTTACTTTGCAAGGATTAGCTACCATTTACCAGTTTTCACGGCGTTGCAGGTCCTAGCTAGCCGCGAAAGATGACCAAATAGGCGCATTCAACGACCCGATGATTTCAAAGTACCTCATCATCGTGGAGTTGAGGTACTTGGCGATCGCTTACCCCGGCATAGCCAGGTTGCTATACAGAAGTGTGGTGTCGGCACCTTGTGCCATTGAGCTTGCCCGAAATGCCATTAGCCTGTCACATTAATTCCCCAGTTAACGTTAACTAGCTGGCTTGATCGCATTAAGGTAGTTGTATCGTCAGTGTCCCTTGGTGGCTGACCCTACAAACTCCCCATTCAGAAATGTGTGCTGAAATATGGCAGTTTTTATTGGTTCTGGAAGACATTGCAATAGCTATGCATACAAATTCATTTCTACAATATAGCTGAAATGTATAGCCAGCTAAGTGGAGTAATTTATTTTTAGCTGGTGCTCATCTGCATCTGAACCAATATGATCCCATATTAGCAATAGCTAGTGTTGTTCAGTTCAACAATTTTATCCGTTTCTGTCAAGGAATGCCATTGGCCAGTGTTAATCCTCTGTCATACAATATCATCTATTTTTCTGCTTGGAACCATAAACTTTAAACAATGTTTTGGCCTCAATTGCTCACTTAACCTTTGCCCTGAGACATGGCTGTGTAGATGTCACGAGACTCGGAGTGAGTCAAAAGCAATGTCTCAGGTCTGGGCACCTATATAGCCAGTGTCGGTTGCATATTTGTAGCCTACATCAAATGTCATTCTGAAATAGCTTTGTGGCTGCATACAGGCTAATTTACACAACGTTCCCTTTAATTGTTTCCCCTTGCATCAAGTTCGATAACAATGGAAGACAAGAATGTCCATGCCTTTTTGGAGGGAGCCCAGTCATATCCTGTCAAAAGATTGTTACAAGAACAAAAGTCTAATTTGGGCTAATGGTGTTTGACTGCAGCCAGCAAGACCTTCAGAGAGATTCAGATTCAGATCAACTTTATTAGCCCACCAGGGGGAAATTCATTTGGTCATGTGCTTAAAAAGATGGTACATAAAACATGAAAACACAGAAACTACACAAAAAATTAATTCAAAGTGCTATAGCTACACATTTTAAAGTGAAAGTGCAATAAGTTGTATACTCGAGGGACCAACATACTATTATACAGCCTAATGGCTGTTTGAATAAAAGAGTCCCCATATCTATCTGTATTCATTTTCTTTTGAAGAAGTCTCTTCCCCCTTGTCCAGCTGCTGCTGTGACTGAATTTTGAGTGAAGGGGATGAGTACTGTCCTGTAAAATACTTTCAAGTTTTAGGAGGATGAGTTTTGTGTACAGGTTGGTGGCTGATTCTTGATCTATACCAATTATCCTTCCCGCCGTCTTAATCAAGCACTGAAGCTTGACTTGGTCTTGCACTCGCATGTTTCCAAACACACCAAAGTACAGCACACTCTGCAGGACAGATTTATAAAAAATTTGTAAGATGTGGCGGTCGATATTAAAATGGTTCAGTTTGCGTAAAAAAAACATTTGTCTGATTCCCAATTGATCCTCGTAGGGGGTAGAGGAGTTTTGTTCCTTCTGAAATCAATTTCCATCTCTTTTGTTTTCTTAACGTTTATTTCAAGAAAGTTATCTGCACACCACTGGACTAATTTTGCAGTTTCTCTGTCAAAACCTTGGAGAGGCTTGGTCTGGGTGTTGGAAACCCACAACAGCGGTGTCATCTGCATATTTAAAAAATGTGTGGCCTGCGTCAGAGGCTTGACAATCGTTTGTGTACAGTGTGTACAGTATCGGTGAAAGTACTCAACCTTGAGGGGCTCCCGTATTCACCGTTCTAGATGTAGAGATGGCAGAGTTAAACTTCACTTGTTGAGTACGGTTCACAAGCAACCTATTAATCCACTTGATCAGTAGAGAGTTGACACCCAAATTCACCAGCTTATCCACCAGTAGGTGGGGTTGGATGGTGTTAAACTCGCTACTGAAGTCAATGCAGACAATTTTCACTAGGCTATTTGCCTTTTCTAAATGTTCGTAGATATTGTTCAGCATGACCAGTAACGCATCATCAACACCCCTGGAGGCACGGTAGGCGAATTGGTTTGAGTTTAATTGGGATGAGAGACCAGAGAGAATTAGTTTTTGAATCATTTTTTCAAAACATTTCATAGGTACAGATGTCAGGGCTACAGGGCGTAAATCGTTCTTTTCTTCTGGCCTGTTGTTTTTAGGTATTGGGACGATCAGCGACTTCTTCCATAAGTCTGGAATTATCCCACAGTTCAGTGACGGCTGGAACAGCTTCTGGAACAGTAATGCGAGCTGGTCTGCGCATGCCTGAAGTGCCTTGCTGCTGATGCCGTCTGGACCATATGATTTTCGTGGGTTGACACGTTGAAAGTATTGCTTGACGTCATTCACAGAGAACTGTATATCAACAGCTGGTATGCTGTCTATACTGTCCAATGCCACTTTCTGCTGTGATGTAAAACCACACATCAAACCTACAATAGAAACTGTTCAAATCATTTGCAAGGTCATTTTCGACGGTCATACAATGTCTCTTTGGTTTGTAGCCATTTTACTTTACTGCCACCTGATTTAAACACTTGTTTTTGCTGGTTGAGGAGCTCTTTTAATTCCCGAGTTACCCACAGTTTATTATTGGGGAAGATGTTGACTTTCTTTGTTGACCTTCATATGTCCTGCGCTTTGCACACATAATCACTGACAACCAAACATGCACAAACATACAAGCCATCTGACTCATAGTCTTAGGCAGTGGATATAATTACTGAAGAGTCAGTCATCTCAGAGGGGAGAGACAAAGGAGCAGTTAGCCTAGTTCGGAGCTTGGTAGTTGCAGGCGCTTTAGCAGGGAGATAAATGTCAAGCAAAACATATGTTTTTTTTTTACAGAAACTCAAATTCTTTCCTCCTCTCTACCCCTCACATACAGTGAACATCATGGGTAGTTGAGAAACACACCCTGGACATATATTTTGTGAGGAGGACAGAAGACTAGGCTATATTCCAGACCAGACCCCTCAGCCGCAGTCCAGAATCTTCTGCAGCCATGGCTGAGGAGGACTATGGCTGCTTTGTGGACTGGACCCAAATGGGGGACTTGGCCAAGAGCAGTGGCACCTCCAAATTGGACATCAAGGACCCTGTGGAGCTCAAAAAGCTGGCCAGGCAGGGCCACTGGGCCAAGAACCACAAGCTCCGTGCCCAGGTCTACCAGCAACTCATTAAGGCCATCCCCTGTCGCACCGTGACCCCCGACGCCGAGGTCTACCGCGACCTCATGGGCGACGACACAGGTAAAAAAGCCTTGTCCGCCATCCCACTGCCAGACTTTGTGGACGGTAGCGCTGTGCCGCACTACTGCCTCAAGGCAGACGCAGTGACCGCCGTCCACCGGGTCATCTCCTGTCTGGCGGGACAGTTCCCGGACATCTCGCACTGCCCGGCGCTTCCCGCGTTGACAGCCCTCCTGCTGCACTTCAGTGCCGACGAGGCACAGTGCTTTGAGCACGTCAGCCATCTGTTGGCCTGCAATGAGCCGGGCCGACGCTTTGTGGACCAGACCTTCCTGGCCTATGAGTCCAGCTGCATGACCTTTGGCGACCTGGCCAACAAGTACTGCCCGGCGGCCCACAAGATCATAGTGGCTACAGCGCAGGACGTGGTGGAGGTGTACTCGGACTGGCAGCGCTGGGTGCTAGGCGACCTGCCCTTCAGCCATGTGGCTAGGGTCCTAGACGTCTTCCTGGTGGAAGGATACAAGGTGTTGTACCGCGTGGCCCTGGCCCTGCTGAAGTTCTACCGCAAGCAGAAGGCCGGGGCTGGAACTCAGCAATCAGAGGGCCAGAAACAGGACTCTGCAGGGGTCAAGGCAGAGATCCAGGCTTTCGTCAAAGCCATCAGCTCCTGCATCACCCCGGACAAGCTGCTGGAGAAGGCCTTCTCTATCCGCTTGTTCAGTCGCAAAGAGATCACCCTCCTGCAGCTCACCAACGAGAAATCGCTGCAGCAGAAGGGCATCACCGTCAAACAGAAGAGGTGAGTAAGCAGGGCTAGAGAGACAGCATCAGTTCTATTGGGTCTAATTTACATATAGAAAAATGGTAGTCTACAACTCAAATACAGTGGGGGAAAAAAGTATTTAGTCAGCCACCAATTGTGCAAGTTCTCCCACTTAAAAAGATGAGAGAGGCCTGTAATTTTCATCATAGGTACACGTCAACTATGACAGACAAAATTAGAGAAAAAAATCCTGAAAATCACATTGTAGGATTTTTAATGATTTTATTTGCAAATTATGGTGGAAAATAAGTATTTGGTCAATAACAAAAGTTTCTCAATACTTTGTTATATACCCTTTGTTGGCAATGACACAGGTCAAACGTTTTCTGTAAGTCTTCAAGGTTTTCACACACTGTTGCTGGTATTTTGGCCCATTCCTCCATGCAGATCTCCTCTAGAGCAGTGATGTTTTGGGGCTGTCGCTGGGCAACACAGACTTTCAACTCCCTCCAAAGATTTTCTATGGGGTTGAGATCTGGAGACTGGCTAGGCCACTCCAGGACCTTGAAATGCTTCTTACGAAGCCACTCCTTCGTTGCCCGGGCGGTGTGTTTGGGATCATTGTCATGCTGAAAGACCCAGCCACGTTTCATCTTCAATGCCCTTGCTGATGGAAGGAGGTTTTCACTCAAAATCTCACGATACATGACCCCATTCATTCTTTCCTTTACACGGATCAGTCGTCCTGGTCCCTTTGCAGAAAAACAGCCCCAAAGCATGATGTTTCCACCCCCATGCTTCACAGTAGGTATGGTGTTCTTTGGATGCAACTCAGCATTCTTTGTCCTCCAAACACGACGAGTTGAGTTTTTACCAAAAAGTTCTATTTTGGTTTCATCTGACCATATGACATTCTCCCAATCCTCTTCTGGATCATCCAAATGCACTCCAGCAAACTTCAGATGGGCCTGGACATGTACTGGCTTAAGCAGGGGGACACGTCTGGCACTGCAGGATTTGAGTCCCTGGCGGCGTAGTGTGTTACTGATGGTAGGCTTTGTTACTTTGGTCCCAGCTCTCTGCAGGTCATTCACTAGGTCCCCCCGTATGGTTCTGGGATTTTTGCTCACCGTTCTTGTGATCATTTTGACCCCACGGGGTGAGATCTTGCGTGCAGCCCCAGATCGAGGGAGATTATCAGTGGTCTTGTATGTCTTCCATTTCCTAATAATTGCTCCCACAGTTGATTTCTTTAAACCAAGCTGCTTACCTATTGCAGATTCAGTCTTCCCAGCCTGGTGCAGGTCTACAATTCTGTTTCTGGTGTCCTTTGACAGCTCTTTGGTCTTGGCCATAGTGGAGTTTGGAGTGTGACTGTTTAAGGTTGTGGACAGGTGTCTTTTATACTAATAACAAGTTCAAACAGGTGCCATTAATACAGGTAACAAGTGGAGGACAGAGGAGCCTCTTAAAGAAGAAGTTACAGGTCTGTGAGAGCCAGAAATCTTGCTTGTTTGTAGGTGACCAAATACTTATTTTCCACCATAATTTGCAAATAAATTCATAAAAAATCCTACAATGTGATTTTCTGGAATTTTTTCTCTCATTTTGTCTGTCATAGTTGACGTGTACCTATGATGAAAATTACAGGCCTCTCACATATTTTTAAGTGGGAGAACTTGCACAATTGGTGGCTGACTAAATACTTTTTTTCCCCACTGTAAATGGAAGTCTGAGGCAATGAATGCTAGTGCTTCTGCTAATGCCATGGTAGCGCCTTAGCTAATGGCAGCGTAAATAAACATTAGACATAGTTCTAAGGGAAACAGGCAATAAACCAAATCAGGATGAGAGGCATGCGCTTGCAAAACTGTGCATGACCTAATTTGCCACCAGTAAGAGGTGGCCATTGTTCCTGGGTATATAAAGCTGGTACGACCTTCTGCTAAAATAATTTGGATTGTCTAATTGGTTCTCTGTTTTTAGTTTGCTTGCTCCTTTACCTGTTGTGGCTGTCTGTGTGGCTCTGGCTTGCTTTTTGTCATTGATTATTTTCCTCACCTTTCTGTTCATAGTTTTCTCCTTTTTTGTTCTCTCTTTCCTTTGCTGTCCCTTTTTTTTTCTTCCATCCACCGTCTTCTTCCGTTTTCACCTTCACTCTTGTGTCCATGTGTCGTCTACTGCTCATGCTCCTCCATTCTCCCATGAACCTGGCTCTGTTAGCCTGAGGTAAGTGTCTGTCCTCCCTCTCGCTCCACTCTCTCTCGTCACCTGTTAACACTTGAGCTGACCTCCCTCATTAGTGATAAATTGTATTAGGAACCGTGTCTACATTCTCTGTAAACTGTCCTAATCTATAAGTGACCAGGAAACAAGATTTGGACATTGAACACACTGTACCATAGTCAAACCTTAAAAATTGTGTGCAGGTTTATTTTCTTCTCCTCAACACTCAATTGAGTAGGCTTAATTAAAGTCCCAGACTGACTAGCTGGTCCAATCACCTTGTTTGAGAGGTCTGAATTAGGTGCTGTTGGATCAAGTCCAGCTCACGCTGTGGCCCTTCCATTACCACAACCTCATGGCCCTACATGCGGTACAAAGACTACTTTGACTCTCCAATCAGGAGTTTGTGTGTTACTAACAAAGTAGTCCTCTCCTTCCTGCCCGGTTACCATGGCTACAGGCGGAATGTGCAGCTGGCGCTGAATCCGGACACCTTCTCCTCGGAGGTAGTCAGCGCCAAGGAGATGAAGGACATCTGGTCGTGGATCCCCGAGCGCTTCGCCCTATGCGAACCGCAGCTCCTTTTCACCACCTCAACCCACGGCTGCAGCCTCAACAGGTACTTACTGCCCACTTTTGTACCCACTTTACCAGTCTCATTGTAGCCACTTTACCCTGCAGCCTAGGCTAACCACTAGACCAAGGGTGTCAAATAATGATCCAATGTGGCCCACAGGTGTTTTCTTAGGGGAAAAAGGTCTCAATCAACCTACATTTCTATACAGACTATCCAGCTTGCACCGAAACAAAAGCTGCCCTTACAAAAATGTACCATGGTAGTACAATGGAAAAAATACCAGAGTACTATCATGTTTTCTTTGTCACTACCATGGCAGAAAATACCATGGTACTGGTGCAAATACCATGGTCTTTTCCTGCCATGGTAGTGACCAAAAAAACATGATATTATTTTCATTGTACTACAATGGTACAAAACGCACCATGGTAGTACAATCAAAAAACTACTATGGTTTTGTACTAGTAGCATATAGTGAAACATGAAAGCATGGTAGTTGTTCATGGTCTGTGTCCCACAATTTTTCAGGTAAAGTGACCAAAAACATAGTAATTTATGGTACACGCATAATGCAACATTGACTACTCGCTCAGCAATGGCAAAGCATAGGACTAGTGTACCCTCTTAAACCCCTTTAGGTCATAGTGAAAAACCACAACACATGGTCTAGTAGTGTAGTGCACCCTCTTAAACCTTGGGACCTGGATAGGGTATGGTGAGAAGAATGAAGGGAGTCTTGACACGATACAGTTTAAGATAATTAATTTATCTGGTGCTTGTCTCTTCAATACAGTTTTAGTTAGCTGTCGCTCATTCAACTGACTACTCTTATACATTTCTAAATAGCCAACATGCTAAAAAACAATTTGTAAAAAGTTATTAATTAGCATCTCAACATATCCTTAACAACTGCAAGTTCTACTTCATACCTTTCAGTCCGTCAGTACGATTGAAAGTATGGATTATTCCCTCACACTCCGTGCAGGTCGAGTAATAATAACAACAAAGTAATATCGGTGACGTGACAGCGTGGGAGGACGTGCCCCGCCGTTCATATAAAACCGTACTTCAGACCACGCACTTTCTTATTTCTTCTCGCAAAGTTAGCTTAGCCGTATCGTGCAAATTGACTGCTCCGCTGCTCCTGTTTTTCGGATTGCATCTTCCCAGGTCCCGGTAGGATAAGCTAAACTCTGTGTGAGTTGTGTGTACTGTCAGTCTGTCACCATATGCCTGTGACCTGTGGGTCGGAGCGCGAAATTCTCCCTCCAAGGCTGTGTGACAGCTCTCCCCTACCTGTCCCTTATAATATAGAGCAGGGGTACTCAACTCCTACCCTACGAGGTCCGAAGCCTGCTGGTTTTATGTTCTACCTGATAATTAATTGCACACAACTGGTGTCCCAGGTCTAAATCAGTCCCTGAATAGAGGGGAACAATGAAGAAATGCAGTGGAACTGACTTCGAGGTCCAGAGTTGAGTTTGAGGGATGTAGAGGATATTGGGCTTCCTTGTCTTGTGCTGACTTAGCCCTCCAGCTAGTGTGTGTGTTGGCAAGACATCCTCCTCTGCCATGCTCGTTATCGAGGCCACCGGGTACTAGTCGTCCTTCAACAATTTAAAACTCGTATGGGTCACTTTCCCTAGATAACTGCGTCTCATAGCGCTTGTGCCATCTAGGAAGGTTGTTAGCCAGCTATACAACGTGGGATTCGGACTGCCTCCCCCAGGCATCCCTCTCCCCTGGTATTGCTAGCACGCTACAAGCTAGCTAGCTTACCAACTCAACCTAGCTTGGTTTACCAAAACGACGCCCATTCGTCCGTGTTTTGCATAATAAGACTACGTGTAAACACAGTATTTCTCCTGCTCCAGCCCTGCAGTCGTAGCTAGGCTCACCAGAAATGATTTTGCGGTTGCTTTACAACTCCCACCAGATTATTGTAGCTCTCTACCTATACCGTTTGTATTGTGGTAGCTGCTCTGTAATACAATCTCCGGTTACTATTATATTAGTTAATTTCATGAATTAGTAGGGGTTTGCCGAGTAGTCGGACAAAACGAGTATCGTAACGGATATGGGCAATTTTGGATACGATTATGATCAGAGTATTTTTTTGTAATGATCTGTGTACGAGGTTCTATGTGGTCTAAATAACTAAACTGGCTATTTTGCCTGTTTGTAAAGAGAAAGGTGGTCTGTACGTTGATCCTGCTGCTCTGATGGGATAGAGTGAAGATCACTTTTCCTTGCATGTTTTCGGTCTGATTATTTAGATTGCTGCTGCCTGCTACTATAATAAATCATATGGCGAGGACGTTTGCTGTGATGCTATCAATGTTCATAATATCAAGCGGGGCAAGGGTAGGGGAAAAAATATAAAACGCTGATGCGCATTCTGACTGAGTAATGACAAACTTGGCTGCCCGCTGCAAGTTGAGGACACACAGACGCATAGGTTGCACAACCCTCCTCGCTCTGCTCCTAATCCGCATATTTTTTTGCAGTGAGAACGTGCAGGGAGGTATTTTGCCAACATCTACTTAGGTATATTAAAACGACTCTGTTTTTTCCGATCACGAGTATCATCCGATCCCAGTATCAACTGTGAATTTAGGGATATGAGTATGGGACACCCCTATTAATGAGTATATTTGCATAACATATATACAAATAAAAAATCACATTCTGAGCTGAGAGAACATCACATCACCATGATGCTGGGCATGCATGGATGCTCCTCTTGTGGAGCTGAACTACAAGTGGAAGATGGTCATGACCTGTGCCCCGCCTGCCTAGGTGTTGGTCACCTGCGAGAAGCCCTTTCTGACCCCTTTAACTGCTCCATCCTGCCTAGGAAGGTGAGGGAAGTGCGGCTAGGCAGAGTTGAGGGCCTGGTTTTCGCAGATAATTTACCAGTGTACCGAAAAAGTCCAAAAACAAGAGCCTTACTCGGAAGGTCGATCCCTTATCCTCTGAGATCCTTAAAGCTCAGAGGAATCAGGGCCCTCTAGCATTCCCTCCAGCATGGGGGATGCGATGGAGGACTCCGATAGCCGCGATGATGACCTGCTCTCCACTCGGGCATTCAACCGGCAGTTTAATGAACAGGATGATGACACGCCCAACATGGCGAGGAAAGTGCCAACCAATGTTGTGGACGCAAACGATGGGTCTGAGGAGTCATTCCAAGGCTCTGATTGCATCGAGTCAGAAGAAAGCTCTGCCTATAAATTAAAATATCAAAACGTAGTCAAAATATAACAATAATATCATTACACAATATAACAATAATATCATTATCCTATGCTTTATAACTCACTCACCGTTAAGATAAGGTTTAAAATAATTTGTTTATCTGATGCTTCTCTCTTCACTTTTCAGTTGTCTCTCATTCAACTGACTCACTGACTAGGCAGGCTAGCGCGAAAGCTACAGTGAGAGTGCGTGAAGCAACCACTAGAGCGAGCGGCTCCCTCTGCGGGCCGAAACATGCACAACACCCCTTAACTATTAATAAATGATTACAAAAGGCCAAAGATTAGGCTACCATATATCTCACAGGGAACCCAAACATGAGTAGAAAACTGTACAATTAATACAGAAAGTATTACCCCTTTTTGACAGGAACTATTTCCTTTTTTCTTTGATGTTACAGACAAACTAGGACCAACAATAGTAGCCGAATGCCTCTTTATCAGAAACTTGCCCATAATCGTATATAAATGCATCAATATAATGCCAACCAACCTCTTTTGACCTTGGGGGGAGGGGATTTATTTGATGCATTATACTGCCATTGTACCATGGTAACACACAATTAATAAAGATGGTACCATATGATAATTGTTTGTACCGTTTATCATAATTGTGTGTTACCATGGTAGAAAAACATTAAGAATACCTGCTCTTTCCATGACAGACTGACCAGGTGAAAGCAGTGATCCCTTATTGATTTCACTTGTTAAATCCACTTCAATCAGTGTAGATGAAGGGGAGGAGACAGGTTAAAGAAGGATTTTTAAGCCTTGAGACAGTTGAGACATGGATTGTGTATGTGTGCCATTCAGAGGGTGAATGGGCAAGATACAATACTTAAGTGCCTTTGAACGGGGTATGGTAGTAGGTGCCAGGCGCACCGGTTTGTGTCAAGAACTGCAACGCTGCTGGATTTCCCACGCTCAACAGTTTCCTGTGTGTATCAAGAATGGTCCACCACCCAAAGGACATCCAGCCAACTTGACACAACTGTGGGAAGCATTGGAGTCAACATGGGCCAGCCTCCCTGTACATAACATGAAGGTGTTCTTAATGTTATGTACACTCAGGTTAAAACCATGGTATTTCCACGATTCAGATCTATACCATGGTATAAATGATGCAATCCCATGGTAATATTTTGGTACAACTGCAGTACCATGGTAGTACCATCATACTTCAAGGCTAAAACCATGGTACATTTCCGTATTACTGATAGGCTATATCACTGCAGATATGCAATATTATCGTCGCAATGCTGTAATGTCGCCGAGCCCGACCCTAGTTACAACTGATATTCTGCCCACTTTATAATTGGTTCACTTCCTACTTTACCCTGTATTGGGCCCAGTTTACCATACATCTTACTCTGTACCTTTCCCCACAGTCTCGGCTACCATACCTACTTTACCATAAAGGTGAAATGTGCAATTGGTAGGCTACATCAATTTTTTGACTTTAAAGTGATAGTTCACCCAAATTACAAAATTACAAATTGGGTTCCTTACCCTGTAAGCAGTCTATGGACAAGGTATGACAGCAACCGTGGTGTTGGTCCTTCAGCTGGTTGAAATTTGAGACATAATATCAACAGGAAAGTAATATTAAAGACTTCAAAACGCTTGTCTGTGTGTGGCCATCAATATGTGTTTGCTCATGACCGAAGGCACAAGCACAAGACGGAGGTACATGCTCGCGATGCATGCATACTAACTGATGTTTACATGGTTTTGTGCCAGTTTATAGAAATTTCAACTTCAGTACCGGCGCTTTGCGTAAACAATATTTTCCTGTGGATATTTTCACACAAATTTTGAGCAGCTGAAGGACCAACCGCACAGACAACCGGTAGAGTAAGTTCAATTGTAATTTTAATGTCTTGTAAGGAAAATGTCCACGATTTTGCAGTGCTTTGTTTCAGATTGTATACCAAGAATTGGCATCAAAGTATGATTTTATTAGGCAAGTTTCAGTTATGAATCAGCAATGGCCGTTATCCTTGCCATTGTAGAGTCGGTCAGAGCTATCCAAAGTACATCACTAGTGGCCTTAAAGACTATCATACAGCTAGTGAAAAAAGCTGATCTTTCAGACTCAAATTCACACATTTGATTTTTCAATAGGGAATGGGTTAACTTTCTGAGTAATGCTACATAGAAATCATTGACCAGAGACACTGCAGTATGATCATAAAAAATTATTGTAATCTGACTTTGTAAAAACACTTATGGAATGTATCGTGCTGTAGGCTAAATGTAATTTTGTTGCATTTTCAGTTAAAAAGGTCCCATCTTCCTTTTTTCTTTCTCATCTTTAAGATACAACATTGATAAAGGGAAGCTTATGTGTGTGTTTTTCATATGGATACTTGCACGCATGCATGGCCAGATTGTGTAAGTGATGTGATATGTAATAGTGGTCGTCCATTCCTTTTGTCCCAGGTTCTACGCTCATGTCGAAGGCTATGAGCCCACTCTGCTACTCATCCGGACCTGCCAATCTGACGTAGGGACCTTACGCACACTTAAAACTTGTTTGTGCCCTTACCCCCTCATGTAACAGCATAATGACAACCACAGCCATAGACTAGTAACTCTCGAGCTCACAGGATTATGACATTGAAAAAGTAGGCATAAATGTTTTAAATCTACAGTCGAGTCAGTTTTTATGTCATATTGATATGGTAAAGACCTATAATTTAATGACATATATGAATACATGTACAGGCTGCAGTATTTACTTCTTATAATAACAACATTTTTGTGTGACTGAATCCCTATTGTATCCCTATTTTCCCCTTCTGCCTTCTGACATTGTCCCATCCTTCTATTTCCTATCCCACTTCTTCAATTGATGCTACTGTAATACACCCTCTCACGCCCTGCATTGTCTACCCAGGTATGTGGAGCCTTCCTCTCTACAGATTGGGAGGAGCGCAAGCGAGGCGGGAACAAACTCAGCTTCTTTGGGACCGGAGAATGTTTTGTCTTCAGGGTGGGTTGTTTATTTCCCTATTCACTTTATGTTTCTCATCCAATTAGGCTATGTGAATCCACCATTCTTTAATTTTATGTATTCTTTTTGGGGAGTAGCATGTTTTGGGAATTCCTTTGGGTGCTTCCCATATACTGTACCAGTCAAAAGATTGGACACACTTACTCATTCAAGAGTCTTTCTTTATTTTTTACTATTTTCTACATTGTAGAATAATAGTGAAGACATCATAACTATGAAATAACACATGGTAGTAACCAAAAAAGTCTTAAACAAATCAAAATATATTGGCCACCCTTTGTCTTGATGACAGTTTTGCACACTCTTGGCATTCTCTCAACCAGCTTCATGAGGAATGCTTTTCCAACAGTCTTGAAGGAGTTCCCACATTTGCTGAGCACTTGTTGGCTGCTTTTCCTTCACTCTGCGGTCCGACTCATCCCAAACCATCTCAATTGGGTTGAGGTCAGGTGATTGTGGAGGCCAGGTCATCTGATGCAGCACTCCATCACTCTCCTTGGTCAGATGGCCCTTACACAGCCTGGAGGTGTGTTTGGGGTCATTGTCCTTTTGAAAAACAAATGATAGACCCACTAAGCGCAAACCAGATGGGATGGCGTATCGCTGCAGAATGCTGTGGTTGCCATGCTGGTTAAGGGTGCCTTGAATTCTAAATAAATCACCAACAGTGTCACCAGCAAAGCACCATCACACCACCTCCATGCTTCACGGTGGGAACCACACATGCGGAGATCATCCGTTCACCTACTCTGCGTCTCACAAAGACACGGCGGTTGGAACCAAAAATCTCAAATTTGGACTCATCAGACTCATCAGACAGATTTCCACCGGTCTAATGTCCATTGCTCGTGTTTCTTGGCCCAAGCAAGTCTCCTCTTCTTATTGGTGTCCTTTAGTAGTGGTTTCTTTGCCACAATTCAACCATGAAGGCCTGATTCACGTGGTCTCCTCTGAACAGTTGATGTTGAGATGTGTCTGTGACTTGAACTCTGTGAAGCATTTATTTGGTCTGCAATCTGAGGTGCAGTTAACTATAATGAACTTATCCTCTGCAGCAGAGGTAACTCTGGGTCTTCCTTTCCTGTGGCGGTCCCCATGAGAGCCAGTTTCATCATAGGGCTTGATGGTTTTTGCAACTGCACTTTTCCGGATTGACTGACCTTCATGTCTTAAAGTAATGATGGACTGTCATTTCTCTCTGCTGTTTTGAGCTGTTCTTGCCATACTATGGACTTGGTCTTTTACCAAATAGGGCTATCTTCTGTATACCACCCCTACCTTGTCACAACACAAATGAAGAAGGAAAGAAATTCCACAAATTAACTTTTAACAAGGCACACCTGTTAATTGAAATGCTTTCCAGGTGACTACCTCATGAAGCTGGTTGAGAGAATGCCAAGAGTGTGCAAAGTTGTCATCAAGGCAAAGGGTGGTTACTTTGAAGAATCTCAAATCTCATATATATTTTGATTTGTTTAACACTTTTTTGGTTACTACATGATTCCATATGTGTTGTTTCATAGTTTTGATGTCTTCACTATTATTCTACAATGTAGAAAATAGTAAAAATAAAGAAAAACCCTGGAATGAGTAGGTGTTTACAAACTTTTGACTGGTACAGTATACTCAACAAAAATATAAATGCACATGCAATAATTTCATTGATTTTACTGAGTTACAGTTCATATGAGGAAATCAGTCAATTGAAGTCAATTATTTAGGCCCTAATCTATGGATTTCACATGACTGGGAATACAGATATGCATCTGTTGGTCACAGATACCTTAAAGAAAATGGGCCTCAGGATCTTATTACGGTATGTTTGTGCATTTCAATTGCCATCGATAAAATGGTGTTCGTTGTCCGTAGCTTATGCCTGCCCATACCATAACCCCACCGCCTCCATTGGGCATTCTGTTCACAAAGTTGACATCAGCAAACCGTCTGTGGCATTGTGTTGTTTGACAAAACGGCACATTTTAGAGTGGCCTTTTATTGCCCCCAGCACAAGGTCCACCTGTGTAATGATCATGCTGTTTAATCAGCTTCTTGATATGCCACACCTGTCAGGTGGATGGATTATCTTGGCAAAGGAGAAATACTCACTAACAGGGGTGTAAACAAATTTGTGCACAAAATCTGAGAGAAATAAGCTTTTTGTGCGTATGAAACATGGGACCAACACTTTACATGTTGTGTTTTGTTCAGTGTAATTTCACCTCAGAATTGTCAAAGCAGTGACTAAGAGTGGACACCAGGTCGCAAGACTTACAATAATTAGCCTCCTTATCACAAGTCTGGCCTCCACCCACTCTGAACGGAAAAGCATGTCAGGTCCAAAAATGAGTGATATAACAAAATGTAGTGTACACTTTAGAGAGGTTTCACTGAGTGTACCTGAGCTAGAAATACCTTCAATTCCAAGTCCTAGCATGAATAATTAAACTGTTGTGGTGTGGATGATGCGCAGCTGTGTGCTCTGTCGGTCTGCCTTTGAACAATGCCCCACATGCACACACTCAACGGAAACTCCTGTAACTGGAGCCTAACTGTACAATGCCACCTGATAAGGCCCTCACCTGACACCACACACAATAAGATAAGGATCGAGATCTATCAGACATGCATGTAGAGAGAGAGAGAGGCTGGGGAGAGGGAATGAAAAAGCACCAATTATGACAGAGTATTCAGTGTCCAGCTTGTATCTGACTGATTCAAGGTAACCCCTCCAGTATGAAGATCATAGAAATATAATGAATATGGCCACCGGTCTGTCCACCCATCACAAAACATTGACTTTAATGGGGATTACTGTTCTAGTAATTATATTTCAATGATGAAGATAAACCCTCAAACGTGAGCATTCCTCCCGGTTTGTCGGTGTAGCTGAAGCCGGAGATGGAGAGGTATGAGTGGGTGGTGATCTGCCACCCGGAGCTGGCCTCCACCATCAAGGCCCAGAGCAGTGAGGACCCTGCCAAGGACGAGGCGCCCCCCGACAGGCAGAACTCGGACGGCAACAGCCTTCCTGTGGAGAGGCCGGCCGCTGACCCATCTGATCGCCTGTCGCCCTTCCTCTCGGCCCGACACTTCCATCTCAACTCCAGGAATACCTCCATGTTCATGGCGGGCAACTTTGACTCTATCATTGTGGGTGAGTGGAAATCAGTCCTTCTTGTTCTTAAATCGATCAATCTAGCCAGAGTGAGTAAGATGTACTCACCTAGATTCTCAGGTCTATATCAGTCATTGATAAGGACAATGCCACAATTAAACTAACATCTAGGAACTGAAGATCCTTATGGCCCTTGCCTGTCCCTCTGTGCCTCTCCTCTTCCTCTCACCCAGCGTCTCTGTTTCTTAACTGATCAATCCGATTGGCCAGTTCACTTACCTAGATTAAGATCATTTTCCTGTCTTAACTCCTGCTGTTCTGTCTCCTGCCAGGGGGAGGCGAGGGAAACGCGCTGTACATCGACGGTGAGCTAAACCACGGACACACAGCCCGGTGCACCACTTTTGACAACCCACCGCTCTGCTCCACCGAGAGCTTCCAGGTGGCCCTGCTGGAGGTGTGGGGCTTCAAGGACACAATGGCCTCTGATAGATAGACAGACAGACAGACAGACACACACACACACACACACACAGTTCGAGATATACACACACACACAACCCACCAAGGGCCTGATGAAGGTACCAGTCATATCAGAACAAACCCCTTTCCGTCCAGCAAATTCATTTATCCATTGAATTCTATACATAAATGTGAAATATTTGTATTTATTCATGTTGAACAAGTATCATATTTTATTTGTGATTCGTTTTTACAGATTTTTAATTACATTGTATTACTCTTTTTGTTGACTCTCATTCGGAGGGGTTTGATGGCGAAAAGCAGCTCTGTTGTGAAAAAGGCCTTGTCTGGAATTATCAAATGCCATGATTTTACACACTCAAGTAACTTCATTTCTGTATTCACTTTATATCTACTCATTAATTTGTGCAATCTGGTTACGCACCAAACCAGCCGCCAAAATCGTAGTAAGTAGGCCTATAAGTCTTTGAACATATGCAGTCTACCCAGCTGTCAGAAAACTGGGGTCAATGAAAATAAATTGTACAACGTGAAGTGTGGCTGTTGTGCGGCCATATTCACACCAGATGTACTCTTAGCTCTGCGCACAGCAGTAAATTAGAGAGGCCCCTTTGTAAAGTATGTGAATATTGTTCTTTGAATGTGTTTTATTGATGGTGTGAAAGTGTTATCAGGTGAGATGAAGACCATATCCACGTCCCTCATTATTTAGGTTCACAATCTCTGTAATGCAGTATTCATCCGTCTCTCTCTCTTTCTCTATCCGTCCCTCAAACAATATCATCCAAAAAATAGCAGAATATGTACGTTCTAGTGCAGAGACTCAATTGTATATCATTGAATATCTGTGTTGTATTGAAGAAAGTCCTCCAGTGAAGGATCGATTGAAAAATGACAGATGTATCGTACATGTGAAAGTAATACACTTTTAAACAAGTGACATTTGTCTCTGTCATGTTTTATTGTTAATTAATTTCATAGTTTTTTTTTGCTGACATATGTGCTTTGCTGACATATGTGCCCCCACCCACCCTACTGTTCTTACTTTGACTATGGGGTGAAAGGAGGGGAGTAGTTTCTTGAACCCTGTCACATAAACGTGTCAGATGCCTTTCACAATCAGTTTACCCAGAATCTAACTATTGGCCCGTCTGACAATTATCATACCATATCCAGGAAACTTGCCTAGTTGGCTTGGTAAGCATATCTATGAAAATGTAACCTCAAAAAATACTATTTGAAATAAACTGATGGCAAGATAAGAGAGATACCGGTATGTGAAAATTCCAATGAAATAGTCTGCAAAGGTAGATCATCTATCCAAGTGATTATGTGGCAAAGTCCAGCGTCTCAGCATTCCTCTCACATATTATCTACTGATTTCTGGATACAAATGTTGTCATTAATGTGGCTTAAGAAAGCAGCCACACTTTTTTTTTTTAATCCACATATTTCTGACTTATAGTTAATGGAGCAAGTCCCCACTTTAAATCATTGACATACTTCTTATTATTCTTTTGCACACTACTCCTCTTAAGCTAGAAATGCCTTTCAAACTTTATAACGTGTAGACTGGTCTGGATTTTTGATATATTTGATACTTTTTAACACTTAAGGTTTTTGTTCTTCATTTTTTTAGTCATTTTAGCAGACGCTCTTATCCAGAGCGACTTACAGTTAGTTAGTGCATACATTATTTTTAATTTTTTCATACTGGCCCCCCGTGGGAATCGAACCCACAACCCTGGCGTTGCAAACGCCATGCTCTACCAACTGAGCTACATCCCTGCCGGCCATTCCCTCCCCTACCCTGGACGACGCTGGGCCAATTGCGCGCCGCCCCATGGGTCTCCTGGTCGCGGCCAGCTACGACAGAGCCTGGATTCGAACCAGGATCTCTAGTGGCACAGCTAGCACTGCGATGCAGTGCCTTAGACCACTGCGCCACTCAGGAGACAGTTTGATGGGATTTCCTCAACATTCTAAAGGTCACATTGTGACATCACTTCCAACAACAAACTGAGCCATTGCTATGGATACTCACACACACAGAGGAGCGCATGGGGCAGTGAAGGGAGCGAGGGACAGAGAGACAATCAGCTATGGATACTAACAGAGGAAGTTACTGTATTTCTAATTTCGGGTTGAGCAATCGGGCCCGGGTGGGGTAGGGCCTGAACGTCGCCGGCATGGGTAGGGCTCGCGCTAAATTGTCATGCCCTTGCAAGACTAGATAGAATGTAACATTGGTCGCGTGTTGCGTTTGTCCGTTAGCCCAGGGCTTCGGGATGCAAGTGTGAATCACTACATTAACCCCCCCACACACAAACACTTTATCTTTGCTTGATTGAGCTTGCCTGGCCTAATGGACCAATGGAATAGTCCCAAAATTGCAAACCCTGCCCATCTGACATTCCAGGCAGGCTTGAAAGATCACTGAAAGTATAGTATTTGAACATCGGTTTGACACACACACACACATACAGACACACACACACTTTTCTTTCCTAACAGGTCTGAAGGATAATCCACACAATCTTCTGTGTCCCTGTCCGATTACGTAAATCAGACAAAATCATATGTCATGAACATATCCAGCAAATTCTATCAATTTGCTTTGTTTATAACTTCAAGTAGATTCAAATTCAACTTGCTGGGGGCAGGGAAGGGGTGCCCCTCTACTGCCAGTGGGTCCCTCTTCCCACTGATCCCCCTCCAGCCCAGAGAGGACGTCAAGAACATCCTGCTATCGTCCAAACTGTTGTGATGAAATCGTATTTAAAACTTCACCATGCCTCCTTGTCTTCTGTACTCTATTATTACATGTTACAAATACCGTGGTATTCTAATAGGAGAGTGTATAAAAGTGTTGTCTGAGTAGTTATTTCTGATAAAATGTGTTATCTAACTGCCTCATAATCCCAAATAATGTTTATATAGTAGTCTATCAAAGTATTCAGACCAGATATTTCAATATTAACTTTGACTTCGGAAAGTATTCAGACCCCTTGACCTTTTCCACATGTTGCTACGTTACAGCCTTATTCTAAAAATATATAAAAAAATTTAAACTCCTCATCAATCTACACACAATACGCCATAATGACAAAGCAAAAGTAGGTTTTTAGAAATTTTAGCAAATGTATCACAAATAAAAAACAGAAATATCACATTTACATAAGTATTCAGACCCTTTACTCAGTACTTTGTTGAAGCACCTTTGGCAACGATTACAGCATCAAGTCTTCTTGGGTATGACGCTACAAGCTTGGCACACCTGTAATTGGGGAGTTTCTCCCATTCTTCTCTGCAGATCCTCTCAAGCTCTGTCAGATTGGATGGGGAGCGTTGCTGCACAGCTATTTTCAGGTCTCTCCAGAGATGTTCGATCGGATTCAAGTCCGGGCTCTGGCTGGACCACTCAAGGACATACAGAGACTTGTCCCGAAGCCACTCCTGCGTTGTCCTGTTGGAAGGTGAACCTTCACCCCAGTCTGAGGTCCTGAGCACTTTGGAGCAGGTTTTCATCAAGGATCTCTCTGTACTTTGCTCCGTTCATCTTTGCCTCGATCCTGGCTAGTCTCCTAGTCTCTGCCGCTGAAAAACATCCCCACAGCATGATGCTGCCACCACCATGCTTCACCATAAGGATGGTGCCAGATTTCCTCCAGACGTGACACTTGGCATTCAGACCAGAGAATCTTGTTTCTCATGGTATGAGAGTCTTTAGGTGCCTTTTGGCAAACTCCAAGCGGGCTGTCATGTGCCTTTTACTGAGGAGTGGCTTCCATCTGGCCACTCTACCATATAAAGGCCTGATTGGTGGAGTGCTGCAGAGATGGTTGTCCTTCTGGAAGTTTTTGCCATCTCCACAGAGGAACTCTAGAGCTCTGTCAGAGTGACCATCGGGTTCTTGGTCACCTCCCTGACCAAGACCCTTCTCCCCCGATTGCTCAGTTGGGCCGGGATCCCATCTCTAGGAAGAATCTTGGTGGGTCCAAACTTCTTCCATTTAAGAATGATGGAGGCCACTGTGTTCGTGGGGACCTTCAATGCTGCAGAAATGTTTTGGTACCCTTCCCCAGATCTGTGCCTCAACACTATCCTGTCTCGGAGCTTTACGGACAATTCCTTCGACCTCATGGCTTGGTTTTTGCTCTGACATGCACTGTCAACTGTGGGACCTTATATAGACAGGTGCGTGCCTTTCCAAATCATGTCCAATCAATTGAAGTTACCACAGGTGGACTCCAATCAAGTTGTAGAAACATCTCAAGGATGATCAATGGAAACAGGTTGCACCTTATCCTCTGCAGCAGAGGTAACTCTGGGTATTCCTTTCCTGTGGCGGTCCTCATGCGAGCCAGTTTCATCATAGCGCTTGATGGTTTTTGCGACTTCACTTGAAGAAACGTTCAAAGTTCTTGAACTTTTCCGGATTGACTGACCTTCATGTCTTAAAGTAATGATGGACTGTCGTTTCTCTTTGCTTATTTGAGCTGTTCTTGCCATAATATGAGTTGGTCTTTTACCAAATAGGGCTATCTTCTGTATACCACCCCTACCTTGTCACAACACAACTGATTGGCTCAAACGCATTAAGAAGGAAATACATTCCACAAATTCACTTTTAAGAAGGCACACCTGTTAATTGAAATGCATTCCAGGTGACTACCTCATGAAGCTGGTTGAAGGAATGCGAAGAGTGTGCAAAGCTGTCAAGGCAAAGGGTGGCTACTTTGAAGAATCTAAAATATAAAATGTATTTTGATTTGTTTAACACTTTTTTGGTTACTACATGATTCCATATGTGTTATTTGATAGTTTTGATGTCTTCACTATTATTCTACAATGTAGAAAATAGTAAAAATAAAGAAAAACCCTTGAATGAGTAGGTGTGTCCAAACGTTTGACTTGGTGCTGTATGTAAATAAGGTATTTCAGGTTTTTATTTTTTATACATTTGCAATAAACATTTCTAAAAACCTGTTTTCGCTTTGTCAATATGGGGTATTGTGTGTAGATTGATGAGGATTTTTTATTTATACAATCAATTTTAGAATAAGGCTGTAACGTTAAATAAATGTGTGAAAAGGGAAGGGGTCTGAATACTTTCCAAATGCACTGTATACTGTTGCATATTATAAACCGGGTGGTTCGAGCCCCGAATGCTGATTGTCTGACAGCCGTATACCACGGGTATGACAAAACATTTGTACTGCTCTAATTACGTTGGTAACCAGTTTATAATAGCAATAAGGTAAGAACAGCCCTTAGCCATGGTATATGGCCTTTATACCACACCCCCTCGGGCCTTATTGTTTATTATCCAGGGCCACTGGTTGGATTGGATTTACTGTACTCACTCAAAACTCATGAACTCTCCTACCTCGAAGTCACAGACTTTTATAAAAAACGAACGTGTCACCCCCCTATTCCCAGGTAAGTCTGCTGGACCATGGAACTCTAGAGCAGCACATCAAAAAACCTGCCACCCTGTTGTCAGCTATCAGTTCCCTGAGGAAGGATGCAGCTATCAAGGCTTTAAATGGTCAAATTTGGGGGATGACCACCAAATGCAATAAAGTTTGGTAAACTACAAAAACTAGGTTACAAAAAATATTTTCAGCCTGTTATTTTTACTAACTAACTTAACTTAAACATCTGGCAACATGCAGACTTTCTCCATCAAGACAACACTTAGAGCTTATGATTCAAAAATGTCTAAAATCAATGCAAGTCTCATATCCAGGGTGAATACTTTTGTATTCATGTATAAAGGACATCACACAGGTGTGCCAACTAAAATATATATCCCAGACAAGACTGAAGAATAGGACAAATAGGCTGCGTTTAGACTGGCAGCCCAATTCTGATATTATTTTTACTAATTGGTAATTTGACCAATTAGATCAGCTCTGAAAAAGATCTGATGTAAAAAAATAATCTGATGTGATTGGTCAAAAGACAAATTAGTGGAAAAAATATCAGAATTGGGCTGCCAGTCTACACAGCCAGGGACAAGTGAATATAAGTCCGTTCTGGAGTTCGTAGCAGTTTGAATGAATTTGAGTGGTTACATACACTACATGTTAAATGGCTACGAGAGAGATAAGGAGACTCTTGCTGGCTGTAATCAAAGGGAAGGTACCACTGAAGGCCCCAGTATTCAGTCAGGCAGCTTGAAGAAGATGTGTCACCATCCAGGCCCTTGTCACAGCATGCAGTGGCATGATAGGGCGATTACATTTACATTTACATTTACGTCATTTAGCAGACGCTCTTATCCAGAGCGACTTACAAGTTGGTGCATTCACCTTATAGCCAGTGGGATAACCACTTTACAATATTATTATGATTATTATGATTATTATTATTATTTTTATTTTTTGGGGGGGGGGCTGGTAAGGGGGGGGTTAGAAGGATTACTTGATCCTATCCCAGGTGTTCCTTAAAGAGGTGGGGTTTCAAATGTCTCCGGAAGGTGGTGAGTGACTCCGCTGTCCTGGCGTCGTGAGGGAGCTTGTTCCACCATTGGGGTGCCAGAGCAGCGAACAGTTTTGACTGGGCTGAGCGGGAACTGTGCTTCAGCAGAGGTAGGGGAGCCAGCAGGCCAGAGGTGGATGAACGCAATGCCCTCGTTTGGGTGTAGGGACTGATCAGAGCCTGAAGGTACGGAGGTGCCGTTCCCCTCACAGCTCCGTAGGCAAGCACCATGGTCTTGTAGCAGATGCGAGCTTCAACTGGAAGCCAGTGTAGTGTGCGGAGGAGCGGGGTGACGTGAGAGAACTTGGGAAGGTTGAACACCAGACGGGCTGCGGCATTCTGGATGAGTTGTAGGGGTTTAATGGCACAGGCAGGGAGCCCAGCCAACAGCGAGTTGCAGTAATCCAGACGGGAGATGACAAGTGCCTGGATTAGGACCTGTGCCGCTTCCTGTGTAAGGCAGGGTCGTACTCTCCGAATGTTGTAGAGCATGAACCTACAGGATCGGGTCACCGCCTTGATGTTAGCGGAGAACGACAGGGTGTTGTCCAGGGTCACGCCAAGGCTCTTCGCACTCTGGGAGGAGGACACAACGGAGTTGTCAACCGTGATGGCGAGATCATGGAACGGGCAGTCCTTCCCCGGGAGGAAGAGCAGCTCCGTCTTGCCGAGGTTCAGCTTGAGGTGGTGATCCGTCATCCATACTGATATGTCTGCCAGACATGCAGAGATGCGATTCGCCACCTGGTTATCAGAATGGGGAAAGGAGAAGATTAGTTGTGTGTCGTCAGCGTAGCAATGATAGGAGAGGCCATGTGAGGATATGACAGAGCCAAGTGACTTGGTGTATAGTGAGAATAGGAGAGGGCCTAGAACTGAGCCCTGGGGGACACCAGTGGTGAGAGCACGTGGTGCGGAGACAGCTTCTCGCCACGCCACTTGGTAGGAGCGACCGGTCAGGTAGGACGCAATCCAAGAGTGAGCCGCGCCGGAGATGCCCAGCTCGGAGAGGGTGGAGAGGAGGATCTGAATTAAGAATCTCCAATTCCAAAGTTAAATCTAGAATCGGTTTCCTATTTCGCAACAAAGCCTCCTTCACTCATGCTGCCAAACATGCCCTCGTAAAACTGACTATCCTACCGATCCTTGACTTCGGCGATGTCATTTACAAAATAGCCTCCAACACTCTACTCAGCAAATTGGATGTAGTCTATCACAGTGCCATCCGTTTTGTCTCCAAAGCCCCATATAATACCCACCACTGTGACCTGTACGCTCTTGTTGGCTGGTCCTCACTACATATTCGTCGCCAAACCCACTGGCTCCAGGCCATCTATAAATCACTGCTAGGCAAATCCCCGCCTTATCTTAGCTCATTGGTCACCATAGCAACATCCACCCGTAGTCTGCGCTCCAGCAGGTATATCTCACTGGTCATCCCCAAAGCCAACACCTCCTTTGGCCGCAATTCCTTCCAGTTCTCTGCTGCCAATGACTGGAACGAAATGCAAAAATCTCTGAAGCTGGAGACACTTATCTCCCTCACTAACTTTAAGCATCAGTTGTCAGAGCACCTTACCGATCACTGCACCTGTACACAGCCCATCTGAAATTAGCCCGCCCAACTACCTCATCCCTATATTGTTATTTATTTTGCTCATTTGTACCCCAGTATCTCTATTTGCACATCATCTCTTGCACATCTATCATTCCAGTGTTAATACTAATTGTAATTATTTTTGCACTATAGCCTATTTATTGCCTTACCTCCATAACTTGCTACATTTGCACACACTGTATATATATGTATTTCTGTTGTATTTTTGACTTTGTTTTGTTTTACCCCATATGTAACTCTGTGTTGTTGTTTTTATCGCACTGCTTTGCTTTATCTTGGCCAGGTCGCAGTTGTAAATGAGAACTTGTTCTCAACTGGTTTACCTGGTTAAATAAAGGTGAAATAATTTTTTTTTAAAAATGGTTCACAGTATCAAAGGCAGCAGACAGGTCTAGAAGGACAAGAGCAGAGGAGAGAGAGTTAGCTTTAGCAGTGCGGAGAGCCTCTGTGACACAGAGAAGAGCAGTCTCAGTTGAATGACCAGTCTTGAAACCTGACTGGTTTGGATCAAGAAGGTCATTCTGAGAGAGATAGCAAGAGAGTTGGCTAAAGACGGCACACTCAATAGTTTTGGAGAGAAAAGAAAGAAGGGATACTGGTCTGTAGTTGTTGACATCAGAGGGATCGAGTGTTGGTTTTTTGAGAAGGGGTGCAACTCTCGCTCTCTTGAAGACAGAAGGGACATAGCCAGCGGTCAAGGATGAGTTGATCAGCGAGGTGAGGTAAGGGAGAAGGTCACCGGAGATGGTCTGGAGAAGAGAGGAGGGGATAGGGTCAAGCGGGCAGGTTGTTGGGCGGCCTGCCGTCACAAGTCGCAAGATTTTTATCTGGAGAGAGAGGGGAGAAAGAAGTCAAAGCATAGGGTAGGGCAGTGTGAGCAGGACCAGCAGTGTCATTTGACTTAACAAACGAGGATCGGATGTCGTCAACCTTCTTTTCAAAATGGTTGACGAAGTCATCCACAGAGAGGGAGGGGGGATTCAGCAGGGAGGAGAATGTGGCAAAGAGCTTCTTAGGGTTAGAGGCGGATGCTTGGAATTTAGTGGTAGAAAGTGGCCTTAGCAGCAGAAACAGATGAAGAAAATGTAGAGAGGAGGGAGTGAAAAGATGCCAGGTCTGCAGGGAGTCTAGTTTTCTTCCATTTCCTGCCCGGAGCTCTGTTCTGTGAGCTCGCAATGAGTCATCAAGCCACGGAGCTGGAGGGGAGGACCGGGCCGGCCGGGAGGATAGGGGACGTAGAGAGTCAAAGGATGCAGAAAGGGAGGAGAGGAGGGTTGAGGAGGCAGAATCAGGAGATTGGAGGGAGAAGGATTGAGCAGAGGGAAGAGATGATAGGATGGAAGAGGATAGAGTAGCGGGAGAGAGAGAGCGAAGGTTGCGACGGCGCATTACCATCTGTGTAGGGGCAGAGTGAGTAGTGTTGGAGGAGAGGGAGAGAGAAAAGGATACAAAGTAGTGGTCGGAGACTTGGAGGGGAGTTGCAGTGAGATTAGTAGAAGAACAGCATCTAGTAAAGATGAGGTCAAGCGTATTGCCTGCCTTGTGAGTAGGGGGACGGTGAGAGGGTGAGGTCAAAAGAGGAGAGGAGTGGAAAGAAGGAGGCAGAGAGAAATGAGTCAAATGTAGACGTAGGGAGGTTGAAATCCCCCAGAACTGTGAGGGGTGAGCCATCCTCAGGAAAGGAACTTATCAAGGCGTCAAGCTCATTGATGAACTCTCCAAGGGAACCTGGAGGGCGATAGATGACAAGGATATTAAGCTTAAATGGGCTAGTGACTGTGACAGCATGGAATTCAAATGAGGAGATAGACAGATGGGTCAGGGGAAAAATTGAGAATGTCCACTTGGGAGAGATGAGGATTCCTGTGCCACCACCCCGCTGACCAGATGCTCTCGGGGTATGCGAGAACACATGGTCAGACGAGGAGAGAGCAGCAGGAGTAGCAGTGTTTTCAGTGGTAATCCATGTTTCCGTCAGCGCCAAGAAGTCGAGGGACTGGAGGGTAGCATAGGCTGGGATGAAGTCTGCCTTGTTGGCAGCAGAACGGCAGTTCCAGAGGCTGCCTGAGACCTGGAACTCCACGTGGGTCGTGCGTGCAGGGACCACCAGGTTAGAGAGGCAGCAGCCACGCGGTGTGAGGCGTTTGTGTAGCCTGTGCGGAGAGGAGAGAACAGGGATAGGCAGAGGCATAGTTGACAGGCTGCAGCAGATGGCTACAATAATGCAGAGGAGATCGGAATAAAATGAACTAAACATCTGGGAAAGGAGAGAGCGGGGCCTCCCTTACCACAACTCCCAAATATAACTCTCCCAACTTCCATCTCAGAAACTATAATTGTTGTAAACTACAGCGGTTCAATGTTTTCTAGGAATAGACTAACCTAGTTTATTCAGCTAGCTAACTAGGTGCAGTATTATTCCGTGAAAAACGTCCGGGCACCTCGTCATAAGACGCCACAGACAGCTAGCATGCCGGTCTCCAACAGCAGGGTTTAGCGCCAATACTCAGCCACAACAACCACCAGTGTATCAACATGCAAGCAGATCGTTCGTGTCCGTGTCTAACGTTGTGGGTTAGTCCCGACAGCTTGAGCGAGTCTGTCGTCAACTTATTCAGCCAGTTAGTTAGCTAGAATAGTTAGCAAACTAGCTAGCCATTGCTTTCAGACAAAGAAGAACCCCTCCTTTCACGGCACGAACACACAGAGAGAGCCAAACTAACGTTAACTAGTCACCCATGTCCCGAATTCCTTGAGCGACTCGGGCTATCAATATGTAAAAAACAAAACACAAGTGTAGGTTATGACTTACCCCTAGCAGCTACTGTTAGCTCAGCCAAGTGCAAAGCTAGCCACTGAATTGACTCAGCCAGTTCGCGTCCTGTTCGCTCGGTCGTTCCAGCTATTGTTTACAAGTAGCTACCCAGGTTGCAACAAGCTTGCTAATTTTCAAGCACAGTAGCCACTTGCTACCTAACGTTAACGGTTCAGACAATGAGGTTATAAAACAGCTGAATGGTAGGCAATTATTGTATGTAATCATTGTAGGCAGCCAGCTGGCGTAATTACAGGCACTCTCAGGCATGAAACAACTATACCGTTGCTAATAGCTACTCGCCAGCTAGTCCAGGTGGTGAGTTAGCTAGCTAGCTAGCTTCGTGCTACACCCGGCACCGCCGAATCCAATGCTAACCTACAATAATTACATACAATAACTACCTACAGCAACCCACGATACCTACCTACAATACCTAACTACAATCTAAATACATAGTTTAAGCCTTACTCGACAAAGCCCAAGCTATGTATAAAGCCAAATTTACCCGACGCCAAGCTTACCCGCTCCACTACAGCCCCGTCTGTTGTTTAATTTCACATGATAAGCAAATTACTGTCATGCCTTTTTAACCCCCCAAAAATCGATGTACACTGATAAAAGAGATGATTACCTTCAAGTAGATAGATTTGTTTTTCTTTACCTCATCCTGTCTTGCTCATGTGGGTAGCTACTTCCTGATATTTGATTGATGGAACAATCCAGCCAATGGTTAGGCGGCTGTGGTTTTGGTCAGGAGTAAAAGGTCCTGCCCCCAGATAGCGATTCAAGATTTTACTTGCAAATCTCTTCCTACAAATTTACAAAACGTTTTACAACGTGACAACAGTGACAGAACTCCGAGCGTGTGCAGATAAAACATCTGCAAGTGTATTTTTGATTCACATCAGAATATTCATAGTCCTAAATGGACTTCCAATAATTCTGAAAATTCATTATGTTTACAAATCTTATTGAATGTATTCAAATGTGAAATTACAAGTTTGCGACCGTTGTTAAATCTTTCACACATCATGATACAAGCTTCCGAAATTCAAAATACATACTGACGTAGTTCTGTGGTCATTATAATCCCATAGTGGTCCACCTACTGGCGGAGGCCATCTGAAGCTCAATTTGCCTCCATTCTTCGTCCGATTACTCAGGCTCAAATAAAAACAGTTTGACGACACAATCGGCACCCCTCCAGTAGTTTTCTTCAGACATATTTGTAGGTTGTTGTTTACTTTGTATAACTAATGAATAACGCTGTCTTAACCGAAAACAACGTGCATCTGTGAATAAGGGCATAACTGGCAGTTTCTAAGTAGCAGGGATTCCACCGACAGCGCACTTGTGCAGTTGTTACCCATCTCCGCTGCTGTGGCATTCTTCTTCTTATTTGATGAGGTTTAACGGCGGTTGGCATCCAATAAATGTTGCATTACCGCCACCAACTAGACTGGAGTATAACTCCCTTTATACTTTGATTTAAAAATATATAAATAAAAATCAACAAATACCCTACCATCTAACCCTACACTCATTAAAAACCCGCCACCCTACTTCACTAAATCTATCTAGTCGTATCTCAGGCCAACAGCCTGAAAGGACGGGACACCAGCACTCAACACACCCTGTAACTCTTCTGACATCAAATCTCGTACACCTAAATACTTCTCTGCAGCTGCCACCACAACCTCAATTTTCTGCAACTTACGTTTCATCCCTGCAGTACAGTTGATAACCATTGCTATAAACGCTACAAATCAAATCTTACTGAAGCATATATCACTTGTTGGCCTATCCCTCTGGACAACACACGTGGCGCCGACAGACATGGAAGCTCTGCTTCTACCTCCCAAGCAACTTTTCAGTATTTTGTTTTTTGTGTGTGTTATTTCTTACATTATTAGCCCAGAAATTTTTTTGTGTTATTACATACAGCCGGAAACAACTTTTGGATATCAGAGCGGTGGTAACTCACTAGCATTACGACCAGAAATACGACTTTCTCTAATTGGATCCCTTGTTCGTACCCCCCAAGGAAATTGAACTTATCCCAGAGGCTGCTCCAAGACGGCGCCGGCGGAGAATAGGTTTTCCGAGTGGACTTCTAGTCCGACTCAGGAGGCGTGCACACCATCCACCGCTTCAGAGTATATTACTCGCTAAAGTTCAGTCCCTGGACAATAAAGTAGACGAGCTCAGGGCGAGGATCTCCTTCCAGAGAAACATCAGGGACTGTAACAGACTCTGTTTCATGGAATCATGGCTCTCTCCGGATATACTGTCCCCGTCCATACAGCCAGCTGGGTTCTCAGTGCATCGCGTAGACAGGAATAAAGAACTCTCTGGGAAGAAGAAAGGCGGTGGTGTATGTTTCATGATTAACTAGTCATGGTGTGATTGTGGTAACGTACAGGAACTCAAGTCCTTTTGTTCACGCATCCCCCTTCCGGGATGGCTACAAGGCCCTCCCCCGCCCTCCCTTCAGCAAATCAGATCACGACTCCATCCTGCTCCTCCCTTCCTATAGGCAGAAACTCAAACAGGAAGTACCTGTGCTAAGGTCTTTTCAACACTGGTCTGACCAATCGGAATCCATGCTTCAAGATTGTTTTGACATGCGGACTGGGATATGTTCCGGGTTGCCTCTGAGAATAAAATTGACTTATACACAGACACGGTGACTGAGTTCATCAGGAAGTGTATAGGGGATGTTGTTCCCACTGTGACTATTAAAACCTACCCAAACCAAAAACTGTGGATAAATACAGCATTCGTGCAAAACTGAAAGCGCGAACCACCACATTTAACCACGGCAAGGTAATCAAACAGGCAAAACATTTAAAATGTACATTTACATTTTAGTCATTTAGCAGACGCTCTTATCCAGAGCGACTTACAGTTAGTGAGTGCATACATTTTCATACTGGCCCCCCGTGGGAAACGAACCCACAACCCTGGCGTTGCAAGCGCCATGCTCTACCAACTGAGCTACAGGGGACGTCAGTACAGAGACAAAGTGGAGTTGCAATTCAACGGCTCAGACACGAGACGTATGTGGCAGGGTCTACAGACAATCACGGATTACAAAGGGAAAACCAGCCACGTCGCGGACACCGACGTCATGCTCCCGGACAAGCTAAACACCTTCTTCACCCTTTTTGAGGATAACACAGTACCACCGACGCGGCCCACTCCCAAGGACTGTGGGCTCTCGTTCTCTGTGGCTGACATGAGTAAGATATTTAAGCGTGTTAACCCTCGCAAGGCTGCCGGCCCAGACGGCATCCCTACCTGCGTCCTCAGAGCATGTGCAGACGAGCTGGCTGGAGTGTTTACGGACATATTCAATCTCTCCCTATCCCAGTCTGCTGTCCGCACTTGCTTCAAGATGTCCACCATTGGTCCTGTGCCCAAGAAAGCAAAGGTAACTGAACTAAATGACTATCGCCCCGTAGCACTCACGTCTGTCATCATGAAGTGCTTTGAGAGTCTAGTTAAGGATCATATCACCTCCACCTTACCTGACACCCTAGACCCACTCAATTTGCATACCACCCCAATAGATCCACAGACGATGCAATTACAATCGCACTGCACACTGCCCTATCCCATCTGGACAAGAGGAATACCAATGTAAGATAGCTGTTCATTGACTACAGAGGAGGAAGGGGAGGACCATCCTCCTCAGTGAATTTCATACAAATAAAAATGGTAAAACATTGAAAAAGTTATCCTTTTTAGATAAAACTATACTACAAATATTCACGGCACCAAATAATTGATTAATACACACTGTTTTGCAATGAAGGTCTACAGTAGCCTCAACAGCACTCTGTAGGGTAGTACCATGGTGTAGCCGGAGGATAGCTAGCTTCCATCCTCCTCTTGGTACATTGACTTCAATACAAAACCTAGGAGGCTCTTGGTTCTCACCCCCTTCCATAGACTTACACAGTAATTATGACAACTTCCGGAGGACGTCCTCCAACCTATCAGAGCTCTTGCAGCATGAACTGACATGTTATCCACCCAATCAAAGGATCAGAGATTGAATCTAGTACTGAAAGCACATGCTACAGCTAGCTAGCACTGCAGTGCATAAAATGTGTTGAGTAGTTGACTCAAAGAGAGCGAAAGACAATAGTTGAACAGTTTTGACAAATTAATTTCTTCAAAAATGAAGAAGAAGCAAGAGAGAGAGAGAGATTTGTCATTTTTTTCACTTTCAGTTTCACTTACTTAGCTAGCAAATGCAGCTGGCTAGTTTAGTTACTCAAACACACGGCTCAAACAGAGGGATGCTATGTTAGCTACCTGGCTATGACTATCCAACACAACACTGGACCTCTTCCAAGTCAAGGTAAGCTTTTGGTTTTATTAATTTATTGCCACCGGGGCCCGCCGGTGTAACTGCTTACTGACTATACACTGTAACGTTACTGCATGATTGTAGCGGGTTTACTAACACATTATTTCTATTAGCTATGTTGACTAGGACGTTACTTTAGCTAATATGGGGACAACGATGTAGGCTGTGTGTAGCGGTTATGTCACACCCTGGCTCTGGGACTCTATATGTTGAGCCAGGGTGTGTTCATTTCTGTTGTGTTTATTTCTATGTTGGCTAGAGTGACTCCCAATCAGAGGCAACGAGTGTCAGCTGTCGTTGGTTGTCTCTGATTGGGAGCCATATTTAAACTGTCTGTTTTCCCTTTGTGTTTGTGGGTTTTTGTTCCGTGTTGGTCATTGTTACCGTGGACTTCACGAGTCATTTCTTGTTTTGTTTATTGGTGTCTATTATCACTAAAGATAATAAAGTTAACCATGTTCGTTCATCACGCTGCGCCTTGGTCTATTCAATACGACGATCGTGACAGAAAAACCCACCATACAGGGACCAAGCAGCGTGTCCAGGAGCAGGCAGCCTGGACATGGGAGGAGATATTGGACGGGAAAGGATCCTGGACTTGGAAGGAGATACAGGCCGGGATGGATCGGCGTCCGTGGGAAGAGACAGTGGAGGCGCGCCGTAGAGAGGAGCAGCGGTGCCAAACGGGTCAACGTCGGACAGGCGAGAGGCAACCCCAGAAAATGTTTAGGGGGGGGCACATGGCATGGACGACGGGGCTGACGGAGGCAGAAAAAGGGGCGGATTCAGAAGGCCACCAGGTTACGGGTACACGCGCCTGTACGTCCTGTGCGGATGCCTCACACAGAGTGTGTGAGGGTAGGCATTCAGCCAGGACGGGTTGTGGCCGCTCTTCACTCCAGGTCTCCTATCCGTCTCCACAGCCCGGTTCGGCCTGTCCCTGCTCCACGCACCAAGCCTACGGGGTGCGTCGCCAGCCCAGTCCGGCCTGTCCCTGCTCCACGCACCAAGCCTACGGTGTGCGTCGCCAGCCCAGTCCGGCCTGTCCCTGCTCTACGCACCAAGCCTACGGTGTGCGTCGCCAGCCCAGCCCGGCCTGTCCCTGCTCCACGCACCAAGCCTACGGAGTGCGTCGCCAGCCCGGTCCGGCCTGTCCCTGCTCCACGCACCAGGTCTACGGTGCGCGTCGCCAGCCCGGCCCGGCCTGTTCCTGCCACTCGCACCAAGTATACGGTGCGGCGTCGCCAGCCCGGCCCGGCCTGTTCCTGCCACTCGCACCAAGTCTACGGTGCGCGTCGCCAGCCCGGCCCGGCCTGTTCCTGCCACTCGCACCAAGTCTACGGTGCGCGTCGCCAGCCCGGCCCGGCCTGTTCCTGCCACTCGCACCAAGTATACGGTGCGCCGTCAGCCCGGCCCGGCCTGTTCCTGCCACTCGCACCGAGTATACGGTGCGTGCCGCCAGCCCGGCCCGGCCTGTTCCTGCCACTCGCACTAAGCCAGGGGTGCGAGACGTCAGCCTGGTAAGGCCCGTCCCCTCCTCCACGCACCAAGCCAGGGGTGCGAGTCGTCAGCCTGGTAAGGCCCGTTCCTCCTCCACGCACCAAGCCAGGGGTGCGCGTCGTCAGCCTGGTAAGGCCCGTTCCTCCTCCACGCACCGGCCAGGGGGTGCGTGTCCGTCGGTCCAGCACAACCGTGCCTGGGTCACCGGTGCCTGGTAAGGTACCGGTCAACTGCTCCACTATGGAGCTGAAGCTAACCGCTCCTGCTAAGTCCAGTTCAGCTCCAGCCAGCGGGCCAGACTGGACCAGGGGCGCTATGGGGGGTTTATTGAGGGTGGGTGGCAAGGCCGGAGCCAGAACCGCCGCCGAGGAGGTATGCCCACCCAGCCCTCCCCTGTTTTGTTCAAGTTGAGGCGCGGTCGCAGTCCGCGCCTTTAGGGGGGGGTACTGTCACAACCTGGCTCTGGGACTCTATATGTTGAGCCAGGGTGTGTTCATTTCTGTTGTGTTTATTTCTATGTTGGCTAGAGTGACTCCCAATCAGAGGCAACGAGTGTCAGCTGTCGTTGGTTGTCTCTGATTGGGAGCCATATTTAAACTGTCTGTTTTCCCTTTGTGTTTGTGGGTTTTTGTTCCGTGTTGGTCAATGTTACCGTGGACTTCACGAGTCGTTTCTTGTTTTGTTTATTGGTGTCTATTATCACTAAAGATAATAAAGTTAACCATGTTCGTTCATCACGCTGCGCCTTGGTCTATTCAATACGACGATTGTGACAGGTTATGACATGGTTTGGCTTGGAAAGGTTTTTTCACCTGGTCACATACAGCTGATGTGTTGTTCATTGAAGTCCACAAACAAAGGGAAAAGGTGAGAGGAGGAGAGGAGGAGAGTGCATAGAGGCGAGAAGGAATACAACGTGGCTGCTATGAAAGTGAACTGTGTTTATGCATGATCAGGGGTGTATTCGCCGATTCAGTTGAAAAACGTTTCTGAAACGGAAGCAAACGAAACAGGGATAAAAATACCAGAATTTGTCAAATAGAAACTCTCGTTTGCAGGTGAAAAGCTTCAAGTTCCTCGGAGGACACATCACTGAAAATCTGAAATGGTCCACCCACGCAGACAGTGTGGTGAAGAAGACGCAACAGCGAGGTCAGTACAGGTGCATCAAAGCTGGGACCGAGAGACTGAAAAACAGCTTCTATCTCAAGGCCATTGTCAGTAGCTGAGTGTAGATGCGGTGTGGAAATCAAGCGCAGGAAACACGGGCGTTCGTGAACAGACTTTAGTCAACGAAAGCAGCACCAAACAGACGAACAGCCAACCCAACCGGGAGGCAAAATACAAATTACGCACAAATAAACACAGTGCGTAAAACAACGATAGCGCACACAGTGCGGACTCTCGAAACACAACAAAACACGAGAGTAAATCCAGAGAGCAACAGCTTGACAAAAAACAATCACACATAACACCTGACCCAACACACGATAACTAAATAGGAAACAAAATCAAACACTAACAAGGGACAGGTGTACAAACAGACAAAACCAAACAAACATGAAACATCGAACGGTGGCAGCTAGTACTCCGGGGTCGACGACCGCCGAAGCCTGCCCGAACAAGGAGGAGGAGCAGCCTCGGCCGAAACCGTGACAGTACCCCCCTGACGCACGGCTCCAGCCGTGCGCGATCCCGCCTCAGGGACGACCAGGACGACGCGGAGCAGGGCGCGTAGATGACCCCGATGGAACTCGGTCAGCAGGGACAGGTCTAATATGTCCCTCCTCGGCACCCAGCACCGCTCCTCCGGGCCTGCACCCTCCCACTCCACGAGATATTGGAGACCCCCATCCGGCGTCTCGAATCAAGGATGGACCTCACAGTGTACGCCGGAGCCCCTCGATGTCCAACGGGGCGGAGGAATCTCCTCTATCTCATAGTCCTGGAGTGGACCAGCTACCACCGGCCTGAGGAGAGACACATGGAACGAGGGGTTAATATTCCTGTAATCAATAGGCAGTTCTAACCTGTAACACACCTCGTTCAACCTCCTCAGGACTTTGAATGGCCCCACAAACCGCCCGACCCCAGCTTCCCGGCAGGGCAGGCGGAGGGGCAGGTTTCTGGTCGAGAGCCAGACTCGATCTCCAGGTGCGTATACAGGCCCCTCACTGCGGTGGAGATCGGCGCTCGTCTTATGCCGACGGATGGCCCGCTGCAGATGGACGTGGGCAGCGTTCCATGTCTCCTCCGAGCGCCGCACCCACTCATCCACCGCAGGGGCCTCGATCTGGCTCTGTGCTAAGGTGCCAGAACCGGCTGGTACCCCTAACACACACTGGAAAGGGGTTAGTTGGGTGGAGGAGTGGCGGAGAGAGTTCTGCGCCATCTCGGCCCACGGAACGTATCTCGCCCACTCCTCCGGCCGGCCCCGGCAATAAGACCTCAGAAACCTACCCACATCCTGGTTGACACGTTCAACCTGCCCATTACTCTCCGGGTGGTAACCCGAGGTAAGGCTCACCGAAACCCCCAACCGTTCCATAAAGGCTCTCCACACTCTGGAGGTGAACTGGGGGCCTCGATCAGACACTATATCCTCGGGTACCCGTAATGCCGGAAGACATGGGTAAACAGAGCCTCAGCGGTCTGTAGGGCAGTAGGGAGACCCGGCATGGGAAGGAGACGACAGGCCTTCGAGAACCGATCCACAACGACCAGGATGGTAGTATTCCCCTGTGAGGGGGGGAAGGTCTGTAACAAAGTCCACCGAGAGGTGGGACCAGGGTCGTTGTGGAACGGGCAGGGGTTGTAGCTTACCCCTGGGCAAATGTCTGGGCGCCTTACACTGTGCACACACCGAACAGGAGGAGACATAAACCCTCACATCCCTGGCTAACGTTGGCCACCAGTACTTAGTGCTAAGGCAGTGAACTGTCCGGCCGATACCTGGATGTCCAGAGGAGGGGGACGTATGAGCCCAATAAATGAGGCGATCGCATACCTCGAGCGGAACGTACGTCCGACCCACTGGACACTGTGGAGGACTTGGGTCGGTGCGTAACGCCCGCTCGATCTCTGCATCGACCTCCCATACCACCGGTGCCACCAAACAAGACTTTGGTAGTATGGGAGTGGGCTCAACGGACCTCTCCTCCGTGTCATACCGCCGAGACAGGGCATCTGCCTTCCTGTTCTGGGACCCAGGGATGTAAGTGATTTTAAACACAAACCGGGCTAGAAACATAGTCCAGCCGGGCCTGGCGAGGATTCAGTCTCCTAGCTGCCCGGATGTACTCCAGGTTACGGTGGTCCGTCAAAATGAGGAAAGGGTGTTGAGCCCCCCTCAAGCCAATGCCTCCACACCTTTAGGGCCTGTACCACGGCTAACAGCTCCCTGTCCCCCACGCCATAATTCCGCTCCGCGGACTGAGCTTCTTAGAATAAAAAGCACAGGGGCGGAGCTTAGGTGGTGTGCCAGACCGCTGTGAGAGGACGGCTCCAATACCGGCCTCGGACGCGTCTTACCTCTACCTGGAATGGTAACGCGGGATCCGGATGCGCCAACACCGGCGCCGAGGTAAACAGGTCCTTCAGTCTCCCAAAAGCCCTGTCCGCCTCAGCTGACCACCGCAAGCGCACCGGACCCCCCTTCAACAGAGACGTTATGGGAGCTGCCACCTGTCCAAAACCCCCGGATAAACCTCCGGTAATAATTCGCAAAACCCAAGAACTGTTGCACCTCTTTCACAGTGGTTGGGGTTTGCCACTACGCACAGCTGACACCCGGTCAACCTCCATCTTCACCCCTGACGAACAACTGATAACCCAAAAAGGAGACCGACTTCTGAAAGAACAGACATTTCTCTGCCTTGACATATAGGTCATGCTCCAACAGTCTCCTCAACACTCGGCGCACTAGGGCTACATGCTCAGCTCGGGTAGAACTGTACACCAGAATATCGTCTATGTACACGACTACTCCCTGCCCCTGCATGTCCCGGAAAATCTCATCTACAAAGGATTGGAAGACTGAGGGAGCATTCATTAACCCATATGGCATGACGAGATACTCGTAATGACCGGAGGTCGTGCTAAATGCTGTCTTCCATTCATCGCCTCTCTCTAATGCGCACCAAGTTATATGCGCTCCTGAGATCCAATTTTGTGAAGAACTGAGCACCGTGTAATGACTCCGTCATAGTCGCAATCAGAGGAAGTGGATAACTGTACTTCACCGTAATCTGATTGAGACCGCGGTAATCAATACACGGGCGCAAACCTCCATCTTTTTCTTCACAAAAAAGAAGCTTGAGGAAGCGGGTGAAGTGGAGGCTCGTATGTATCCCTGTCTCAGAGACTCCGGCGATGTAAGTTTCCATCGCCTCTCTCCTCTTGAGACAAGGGATACACATGGCTCCGCGGGAGTGCTGCTCCTAACTGGAGATCTATCGCACAATCCCCCTGTCTATGAGGCGGCAGCTGCGCCCGCCCTTGTCTTACTAAACACCAGTGTCAAATCCTCATACTGGGGAATATGCAGTGCGCGGCATTTGATTTGGACTCTCCACCGAGGTCGCCCCTATGGAAACACCCAGACATAGCCCCTCACACTGAACAGACCACCCTTTAAGAGCTTTCTCTCGCCATCGAAATAGTAGGATCATGGGTAATCAACCAGGAAGTCCCAGCACCACCGGATACGCAGGAGAGTCAATCAGATAGAGCTGAATCGTCTCCTCATGACCCCCTGCGTCTTCATCCTAAGGGGCGCTGTGACCTCCCCTAATTAACCCAGATCCTAACGGACGGCTATCTAGGGCATGTACAGGGAAAGGCTTATCAACGGGAAGGAGAGGAATCCCTAACTCTACACAGAACTGGCGATCTACAAAATTCCCAGCTGCGCCTGAATCTACTAGCGCCTTATGCTGGGAACGAGGTGCAACCTGTGGGAAACAAACAGGCAAGGTTATGTGAACGACAGAAAGCTCTGGGTAAGTAGGGCGCCTACTCACCTGGGAGGACTCCCCAATGCGTGGCCTGCCTTCACCTCCACCGGGGACCTTCCCCAACACCTAGCCGCGGTGTGCCCTCCACGGCCACAGTTGGTGCAGGGAACGGCCCCCCTCGGGTTCCTACTCCTCCGTTCTCTAGCGCTCAGCACCTCCGAGCTCCATAGGGCTCGGCTCGGAGGTGCCGGAAGGTGGAATGGGCAACCCCCACCCGGGACGTCCACGGGTGGCGAGCAGGGTGTCCAGCCGAATGGCCATGTCGACCAGTTGGTCAAACGACAACGTGGTATCCCTGCACGCCAACTCTCTCTGGACGTCCTCCCGGAGGCTGCAGCGGAAGTGGTCTATGAGGGCCCGCTCATTCCACCCTGCATCTGCCGCTAGAGTCCGAACTCCAAAGCAAAATCCTGTGCGCTCCTCATCCCCTGTCGGAGGTAGAACAGACGCTCCCCCGCCGCCTTCCCTTCTGGTGGATGGTCAAACACGGCACGGAAGCGGCGGGAGAACTCCGCCATAGGTAATAGTAGCGGCGTCTATTCTCCTCCATTCGGCGTTGGCCACTCCAACGCCTTGCCGGTGAGACAGGAGATGAGGGCGGAGACGCTCGTGTCCCGAGGGCGCTGGGTGTACGGTGGCGAGGTAGAGCTCCACTTGCAGCAGGAACCCTTGACACCCGGCAGCGGAGCCGTCGTACGCCCTCGGGAGCGAGAGCCGAATCCTGCTGGGTTCCGGAAGGGGGACAGGAGGACTGACCGATGGGGATGGTCCGGTAGGTGGGGGCGTGGGTACCCCGCTGCTTTCCCATCGGTGGAGAGTGTTCATCACCCGATCCAGGGCGTGACCGATCTGGTTGATCCTGTCCTCCTGCCCACGAAGACGGTCCTCCATGATGTCCGTTGGCGCGGTTGCTCCTGCTGATTCCATGGGTTGATGTGTGATTCTGTCAGTAGCTGAGTGTAGATGCGGTGTGGAAATCAAGCGCAGGAAACACGGGCGTTCGTGAACAGACTTTAGTCAACGAAAGCAGCACCAAACAGGCGAACAGCCAACCCAACCGGGAGGCAAAATACTAATTACGCACAAATAAACACAGTGCGTAAAACAACGATAGCGCACACAGTGCGGACTCTCGAAACACAACAAAACACGAGAGTAAATCCAGAGAGCAACAGCTTGACAAAAAACAATCACACATAACACCTGACCCAACACACGATAACTAAATAGGAAACAAAATCAAACACTAACAAGGGACAGGTGTACAAACAGACAAAACCAAACAAACATGAAACATCGAACGGTGGCAGCTAGTACTCCGGGGACGACGACCGCCGAAGCCTGCCCGAACAAGGAGGAGGAGCAGCCTCGGCCGAAACCGTGACAGCCATCAGACTGTTAAATAGATCATCACTAGCCGGCTACCACCCGGTTACTCAACCCTGCACCTTAGAGGCTGCTGCCCTATGTACATAGACGTGGAATCTCTGGTCACTTTAATAATGGAACACTAGTCACTTTAATAATATTTACATACTCCTTTACTCATTTCATATGTACAGTTGAAGTCGGAAGTTTACATACACCTTAGCCAAATACATTTAAACTCAGTTTTTCACAATTCCTGACATTTAATCCTGGTAAAACTCAGTTAGGATCACCACTTTATTTTAAGAATGTGACATGTCAGAATAATAGTAGAGAGAATGATTTATTTCAGCTTTTATTTCTTTCATCACATTCCAAGTGGGTCAGAAGTTTACATACACTCAATTAGTATTTGGTAGCATTGCCTTTAAATTGTTTAACTTGGGTCAAACGTTTCGGGTAGCCTTCCACAAGCTTCCCACAATAAGTTGGGTGAATTTTGGCCCATTCCTCCTGACAGAGCTGGTGTAACTGAGTCAGGTTTGTAGGCCTCCTTGCTCGCACACGCTTTTTCAGTTCTGCCCACAAACTTTCTCTAGGATTGAGGTCAGGGCTTTGTGATGGCCACTCCAATACCTTGACTTTATTGTCCTTAAGCCATTTTGCCACAACTTTGGAAGTATGCTTCGGGTCATTGTCCATTTGGAAGACCCATTTGCGACCAAGCTTTAACTTCCTGACTGATGTCTTGAGATGTTGCTTCAATATATTCACATAATTTTCCTTCCTCATGATACCATCTATTTTGTGAAGTGCACCAGTCCCTCCTGCAGCAAAGCACCCCCACAGCATGATGCTGCCACCCCCGTGCTTCACGGTTGGGATGGTGTTCTTCGGCGCACAATTGGCACAGCGTCGTCCAGGGTAGGGGAGGGAATGGCCGGCAGGGATGTAGCTCAGTTGGTAGAGCATGGCGTTTGCAACGCCAGGGTTGTGGGTTCGATTCCCACGGGGGGCCAGTATGAAATAAAAATAAATACAAAATAAATGATGTATGCACTCACTAACTGTAAGTCGCTCTGGAGAAGAGCGTCTGCTAAATGACTAAAATGTAAATGTTAACCTCAACCTGCCTCTCTCTCACCAGCACCATGGGCACCCCTACAGTTAACACATACTGCTTCTTTCCCCAATGCTAAACATAAATTTGTCTCATGCCCTTCTGTACACTTCTCACACCTAGGAATCTCCCTCCTACACACTGCTGCCACATGCCCATAATCTTGACACCTGTAACAATGTAATGTATTTGGTACAAAAGCTTGTACTGGATAACTGATATATCCTAACATCACTTTGTTGGGCATAGACTCAACATCAAAACTCAAAAGAACAGACAACGACTCTTCTGTTTCTCCACTCACACCACCCTGTCTGTGTCGCACCAAACGACGAGCATCACAAACACCGGGAATCTTCCTCTTCAGTTGGTCCACTTTCACATTTACCGCTACCCCAGTAATCACTCCTTTCAATGGCACCCTTTTCTTGAGAGTAAAACCATTCACATCTCTTGTCCCCTCATTTGACGCGGAGCCCCTGCTCCCTCTGACCTACAGAAACACAATTATCACAAGACCACTTCGGGTTACCTTCACCGATTCCACAGCACCTAACTCCGTTTTCACCCACCCAGAAATCACAAATGGATCAGTCAACAGGCAAGGGTCCACTTTTTCCACAAATCTCACTCCTACTGTTACAAACTCATCTTTATCCTAACCCTCGGTGCAAGCCTCGGGCTCCGAGAACTTCACCACACCTACCACCTCCGATACTTTGCCCTCATTCACTACCATTTCTCCTCCTGTTTTTGATCCGGTGTAGAGCTCGCTCTGCTTACAATTTTTTACCAATTCAAGCTCACCCTCTTCCAACCTCTCTCTCTTCGACCTCCTGTGCCTCTCTTTTTCCCTCCATTCCTCCTCTGTATTCCAAGTATATGTCTCCTTATGATAATACTGCACTTCTCCTGACATACATCTCATTCTTGCCCTCTCAAGGGACGCCATTCCCCGCCCGCTCCCAACACTGTTCGCCTCCAGCTGCTGTCGCAGTCGGCTACATAAAATAATGATATAAAATAAACGCTAATGTTTTAGGTGGAAAAGTACACATTTCCTGACTCAGAGCCTATAGTACTTTTGACAAAAATAGCCCATTCGGCCGTACACTTTCAATAAAACAACGAATTTGTCCACACTTCGCGGAATTCTGAGTCATGAATCATCAAAGGAGCAGAGCGAGGCCTGCATCTAGCAACGTCACGTGACCCGTTTTTGTAGCTGTTTCAACACAGCACTACAGGGAGAGAGAGGGAGAGAGGGCAAACTCCACTGAACTAGTTTTTTTTGTATGGAATCACTTGGGAGTTTATGGATTTTGTGTAAACTTCTCCTTTAATAGATACTAGGCAAATCTTGTTCGGGGGTAGAGCTCTGTAGGGTTACAGTCATGAAATTGCCTCTTGCCTTTAGTATCAAATATCTAAATATGGACATCCTCTGTGCAAGTTTATCTACCCAATCAAAAGGCATTTGCAATAAACCCTATGAGTGCATCATGTCAGATCCGCCCTGCTCAGAAACAATCCCTAGCCCATAACCACACAATTGTATAGAGCTGAAGGGATCAGATAAATAAACAATTCTGGCTGTAGCTCCTCCTTGCCCTCTGATAGGCTTGCCATACTGCTTGAAACTATCCAATCCTTTCAGATCTACACATTCCCGCAGGGCACTTTGAATCATGCCCTTGTGACAATGTTTCACATGGTGCCTATTGTGAGATTCCATTATCCATAAAACGGATGCACAGTGGAAGTCCATGGCTTTTCTCTGATTAACCTCTACTGTCAGAGACCATGTCTCGATCGGTGAACGTGGATCCACCTATCCTGACATTAACCAAGACACACACACGTATATATGACATCATAGGCAGAGATACAGAGGGAGAAGGTCGGGGTGCCTTGTTAGGATTCGTAGGGGAGTGAGTCAATCGCCATTACCATCAGTTCTATTGGCCAATGTGCAATCACTGGAAAACCAACTCGATGATCTACGGTCGAGACTATCGTACCAACAGGACATTAAAAACGGTAATGTCTTAGGTTTCACCGAGGCGTGGCTGAACGACGACACGGATAACATAGAGCTGGCTGGGTTTTCTGTGCATTGCAGGACAGAGCAGCTACGTCTGGTAAGACGAGGGGCGGGGGTCTGTGTCTATTTGTCAATAACAGCTGGTGTGCGATGTTTAATATTAAAGAAGTCTCAAGGTATTGCTCGCCTGAGGTAGAGTACCTCATGATAAGCTGTAGACCACACTATCTACCTAGAGAGTTCTCATCTATATTATTCGTAGCCGTCTATTTACCACCACAAACCGATGCTGGCACTAAGACCACACTCAACGAGCTGTATAAGGCCATAAGCAAACAAGAAAATGCTAATCCAGAAGTGGTGCTCCTAGTGGCCGGGGACATTAATGCAGGCAAATTTAAATCTGTTTTACCTCATTTCTACCAGCATGTCACCTGTACAACCAGAGGGAAAAAAACTCTAGACCACCTTTACTCCACACACAGAGACGCATACAAAGCTCTCCCTCACCCTCCATTTGGCAAATCTGACCATAATTCTATCCTCCTGATTCCTGCTTACAAGCAAAAACTAAAGCAGGAGGTACCATTGACTCGCTCAATACGGACGTTGTCAGATGACGCGGATGCTATACTACAGGACTGTTTTGCACAGACTGGAATATGTTCCGTGATTCATCAAATGTCATTGAGGAGTATACCACCTCAGTCACCGGCTTCAACAATAAGTGCATTGACGACGTCGTCCCTACAGTGACCGTACGTACATATCCCAAACAGAAGCCATGGATAACAGGCAACATCTGCACCGAGCTAAAGGCTAGAGCTGCTGCTTTCAAGGAGCGGGACACTAATCCGGACGCTTACAGTGAGGGAAAAAAGTATTTGATCCCCTGCTGATTTTGTACGTTTGCCCACTGACAAAGAAATGATCAGTCTATATTTTTAATGGTAGGTTTATTTGAACAGTGAGAGACAGAATAACAACAACAAAATCCAGAAAAACGCATGTAAGAAATGTTATAAATTGATTTGCATTTTAATGAGGGAAATAAGTATTTGACCCCTCTGCAAAACATGACTTAGTACTTGGTGGCAAAACCCTTGTTGGCAATCACAGAGGTCAGACGTTTCTTGTTGTTGGCCACCAGGTTTTCACACATCTCAGGAGGGATTTTGTCCCACTCCTCTTTGCAGATCTGCAGATCTTCTCCAAGTCATTAAGGTTTCGAGGCTGACGTTTGGCAACTCGAACCTTCAGCTCCCTCCACAGATTTTCTATGGGATTAAGGTCTGGAGACTGGCTAGGCCACTCCAGGACCTTAATGTGCTTCTTCTTGAGCCACTCCTTTGTTGCCTTGGCCGTGCGTTTTGGGTCATTGTCATGCTGGAATACCCATCCACGGCCCATTTTCAATGCCCTGGCTGAGGGAAGGAGGTTCTCACCCAAGATTTGACGGTACATGGCCCCGTCCATCGTCCCTTTGATGCGATGAAGTTGTCCTGTCCCCTTAGCAGAAAAACACCCCCAAAGCATAATGTTTCCACCTCCATGTTTGACGGTGGGGGTGGTGTTCTTGGGGTCATAGGCAGCATTCCTCCTCCTCCAAACACGGCGAGTTGAGTTGATGCCAAAGAGCTCCATTTTGGTCTCATCTGACTACAACACTTTCACCCAGTTCTCCTCTGAATCATTCAGATGTTCATTGGTAAACTTCAGACGGGCCTGTATATGTGCTTTCTTGAGCAGGGGGACCTTGCAGGCGCTGCAGGATTTCAGTCCTTCACGGCGTAGTGTGTAACCAATTGTTTTCTTGGTGACTATGGTCCCAGCTGCCTTGAGATCATTGACAAGATCCTCCCGTGTAGTTCTGGGCTGATTCCTCACCGTTCTCATGATCATTGCAACTCCACGAGGTGAGATCTTGCATGGAGCCCCAGGCCGAGGGAGATTGACAGTTATTTTGTGTTTCTTCCATTTGCGAATAATCGCACCAACTGTTGTCACCTTCTCACCAAGCTGCTTGGCGATGGTCTTGTAGCCCATTCCAGCCTTGTGTAGGTCTACAATCTTGTCCCTGACATCCTTGGAGAGCTCTTTGGTCTTGGCCATGGTGGAGAGTTAGGAATCTGATTGATTGATTGCTTCTGTGGACAGGTGTCTTTTATACAGGTAACAAACTGAGCACTCCCTTTAAGAGTGTGCTCCTAATCATCTCGTTACCTGTATAAAAGACACCTGGGAGCCAGAAATCTTTCTGATTGAGAGGGGGTCAAATACTTATCTCCCTCATTAAAATGCAAATCAATTTATAACATTTTTGACATGCGTTTTTCTGGATTTTTTTGTTGTTATTCTGTCTCTCACGGTTCAAATAAACCTACCATTAAAATTATAGACTGATAATTTCTTTGTCAGTGGGAAAACGTACAAAATCAGCAGGGGATCAAATACTTTTTTCCCTCACTGTATAAGAAATCCCGCTATGCCCTCAGACGAACCATCAAACAGGCAAAGCGTCAATTCAGGACTAAGATTGAATCCTACTACACCGGCTCTGACGCTCGTCGGATGTGGCAGGGCTTGCAAACTATTACGGACTACAAAGGGAAACCCAGCCGCGAGCTGCCCAGTGACGCGAGCCTACAAGAAAGCTAAATGTATTTTATGCTCGCTTCGAGGCAAGCAACACTAAAGCATGCATGAGAGCACCAGCTGTTCCGGACGACTGTGTGATCACGCTCTCCATAGCCGATGTGAGCAAGACCTTTAAACAGGTCAACATTCACAAGGCCGCGGGGCCAGACGGATTACCAGGACGTGTACTCAGAGCATGCGCGGACCAACTGGCAAGTGTTTTCACTTACTTTTTCAACCTGTCCCTGACCGAGTCTGTAATACCCATATGTTTCAAGCAGACCACCATAGTCCCTGTGCCCAAGAATGTGAAGGTAACCTGCCTAAATGACTACCACCCCGTAGCACTCACGTCGGTAGGCATGAAGTGCTTTGAAAGGCTGGTCATGGCTTACATCAATCAACACCATCATCCCGGAAACCCTTGACCCACTCCAATTTGCATACCGCCCCAACAGATCCTCAGATGACCCAATCTCAATCACACTCCACACTACCCTTTCCCACATGGACAAAAGGAGCACCTATGTGAGAATGCTGTTAATTGACTACAGCTCAGCGTTCAACACCATAGTGCCCACAAAGCTCATCACTAAGCTAAGGACCCTGGGACTAAACACCTCCCTCTGCAACTGGATCCTGGACTTACCACCTGGGCCGCCCCCAGGTGGTAAGGGTAGGCAACAACACATCTGCCACGCTGATCCTCAACACCGGGGCCCCTCAGGGGTGCGTGCTTAGTCCCCTCCTGTACTCCCTGTTCACCCACGACTGCGTGGCCAAGCACGACTCCAACACCATCATTAAGTTTGCTGACGACACAACAGTGGTAGGCCTGATCACCGACAACGATGAGACAGCCTATAGGGAGGAGGTCAGAGACCTGGCCGTGTGGTGCCAGGACAACAACCTCTCCCTCAATGTGAGCAAGACAAATTAGATGATCATTGACTACAGGAAAAGGAGGGCCGAACAGGCCCCCATTAACATTGACGGGGCTGTAGTGGAGTGTATCGAGAGTTTCAAGTTCCTTGGTGTCCACATCACCAACAAACTATCATGGTCCCAACACACCAAGACAGTCGTGAAGAGGGCACGACAACACCTTTTCCCCCTCAGGAGACTGAAAAGATTTGGCATGGGTCCCTAGATCCTCAAAAAGTTATACAGCTGCACCATCGAGAGCATCCTGACCGGTTGCATCACCGCCTGGTATGGCAATTGCTCGGCATCCGACCGTAAGTCGCTACAGAGGGTAGTGCGTACGGCCCAATACATCACTGGGGCCAAGCTTCCTGCCATCCAGGACCTATATATTAGGCAGTGTCAGAGGAAGGCCCAAAAATTGTCAAAGACTCCAGTCACCCAAGTCATAGACTGTTCTCTCTGCTACCGCACGGCAAGCGGTACCGGAGTGCCAAGTCTAGGTCCAAAAGGCTCCTTAACAGCTTCTACCCCCAAGCTATAAGACTGCTGAACAATTAATCAAATGGCCACCCGGACTATTTACATTGGTCCCCCTTCCCTTTGTTTTTACACTGCTGCTACTCGCTGTTTATTATCTATGCATAGATACTTTACCCCAACCTACATGTACAAACTACCTCGACTAACCTGTACCCCCGCACATTGACTCGGTACCGGTACCCCCTGTATATAGCCTCGTTATTGTTATGTAATTTTATTGTGTTACTTTTTATTTTTTTACCTCAGTTTATTTAGTAAATATTTTCTTAACTCTATTTTTTGAACTGCATTGTTGGTTAAGGGCTTGTAAGTAAGCATTTCACGGTAAGGTGTTGTATTCCGCGCATGTGACATAAAATTTGATTTGATTTGATATGACAAAATGTTCAGGCAGGGAGCCTGCTGAGTAGGCATCGCAGATAGGATATCGTGATAAAGATAAACCTGCCACAATGGAGAAGAGGCTACCTCAAGCTGCCTCCTCAAACATCACAGTAATGAGATTCCTGGATCAATAGCCATTCAGCCACCAGAGTGAAAGAAAACCAGAGCACAAATGATCTCCATTCAACTATGACCTTTATGTTCTTGATGCCATTCTCCTTGTGTGCATCCTTATTACAAAATCATGTATTTCTCTGCAAGATAATGATGATTGTGAGCCTCAAATTTGGCAGATAGGCGGGCCTATAGAACGCTAGCCAAGAAAAAGGTAGACTAGAGAGAGGCCTGTGATGCTGGTGAAAAATTACATCAAGGGGGAAGGGACTTTGCAGTGGCATGGTGGGGGAGGGGTCGCTCAGACGGCCTGCCTGCCTATAAGGAGATGTACTCTGCACAATCTCTCTCTGACTCACGCACTCATCGTCACTCCCATGCTGTCCATGGCTCTCTGAGCCTGCACTTGTGGGGCTTCTCGGCTCCCCGACCACACAATCAATCATGCTTCACTGCTGCATATCACATCTTACTGTAAATTACCCTCTCATGTATGGTATCCCGGTGCAAAATGCAGAAATGAATTTGAATGATTTCATAATGTAATTGTACATCTTGAATTTGTGTTATTGTATCATGTGCAAAACACATAAGAAAGGCATTTCAAATGCAACATGTTTGTTGGGGAATTTAGTCACTCAATGTCACTTTCAACAATGCAAATAAGAAGCATATGATATAGTTGTTAAGAAAAAGTGATGTTACATATTTTCCCTAATTTCCAAGGAGAAAGGCAATAACCCATTTTAAAACCCAGAGCATCCACACCCTTCTCCCACTTCTCCCATCATTTCATCCTTGATTCTGAAGGTAGAATGCCTAGCTAGATATCAAAGGGAAACCCTGCAGCGGAGCACACCAAGAGACTAAAATAGGGGATGACCTTAAAAAAAGAATGGACAGAATCCAGAGATAAACCATTTACTTTGCATGGGTTAAGTCAGAAATATATCCAATTGTTTATTTGTAATTTAAATTCAGTTTGATGTGCTGCAGTAAATCATTATTAGAGTTACTTGCTAGCGCCTCCCAATGAGGGCGCTTCCCCTACATACAGTAGATGATGGGGTTTGGCCAGTCACGTCATATTTTCTGCTTCACCATTTTGTCCTCCTCCTACGCCGGGTATTTATCAGAAGATTCGTGACTAGTCCATTTACATTGCTAGTTAGCTACATACGTTTCTCCGTTCAGAGCTAAAGACCGTGGCATTCGATAGGTTTAGTCGGTAAGCCATTAAGGGAAACAGCAATATCCGTTTTGTAAATCGTTTTTTTTTACTGTGAGAGAATGTCGTCCGAAAGCCCCGAATACGCTCCGTTCTTCGCAGTGATGGGTGCCTCTGCAGCTATGGTTTTCAGCGGTAATTATCACACAATTCAATTACTATATTTACCATATAACTGCATCAAAATTATTATTTGTCCAAATGTAAACCGCATATTTCTTTAATGCCTGAAACCAGCCCAGAAACGGTTAGCGTGACAGCACACGAGCTAGCCAACTAGCTACATAGCAAGCTAGCCTAGTTTACTAGCTACATAGCTAACTTAGTGTATACGCACTTGAGTCGTATCTGCGTAGTCAATGTTAGCTAACTTTTATCGAAACTGTCGTTTTCTAATAACTACCCAGTTCAGTAAAAATACTAGCCAGATAAACCTAACGTTAGTCGGACAGTTAACCAAGGAATGGAGTAGGAAGAGATTCCATGAATTGTCATTGGGATATGTCACATTAGCTTGACAACAATAACTTGCTATTCAAGTTGCCCAGTATGTTGTTAAACTGTCATTACCAGTATCCACACCTTCAAATGAATGCGTTTGATATGAAATGTGTGCGTCTCAATTATTTTTGTCGGGTTTAAGCTGCTTTGCGACATGCGCAATAGTATACCACAATTCGACTAGCTTGTTTACAGCTGCACTAGGGTCAGACAACATTCCCGTGACACCCAAGGAGCTGTCAAGAGATATGGCTCTAAAAATTTACCTCAATCCAGGGATGTACTCCGAATTGTCCCATTATCCCAACTTTTTACCTGAAAACTGTCCCTTTCAACCTCATACTAGGCACTCAAGCCACAGCAGCCATGTTGGATTAGCAGTGTCAGCCAATCAGCTCCTTTGTTGTTCAACACAACCTCGGCTGTTGCTACTGCTAGCTAGCATGAAGACGAAAAATGCAGTTTACTTAAAAAAGCAGTCTTTCAATCTTCTTGGTGTAACAGTTCGTTGGTACATCCCTGAATTGGGGTACGTTTTCTGAGCCATATCCACGGTGTCTTAATATATACAGGAATGCTGTCCGACCTCAGTGCAGCTGTTAGGAAGCGGGTTGGATCTGCTTTGTGCATAGTGCTACTAGCTTAGGCTAGCGGTTCATTACGAAGGCAAGTGGGATGTTCTATTAATAGTGAATCTTTACCATTAGTGTCAGATTTTTTGTTTATATAACTGATACTCTGAAGAATAGTAGTACAACTGTGCACAGTAGGGATAACCAGCTAGTCTGGCTAACACCTAGCCAACTCTCAAAGTCCTCAAAGCTCCCAGACAGGCTAATAACCAGCAGGTAGTGCTGAGCGATTAACCAATATTTTGGTAATTTTTCTGTTTTTAAACAACTAATTGACCTTGGTTAAATTATTAGAAATCTAGTTTTTTTGTGTCAATGCAATGCACAGTTTCTCTAGAGATACAGTATATATATATACAAGAGTATGTGGATACCCCTTCAAATTAGTGGATTCGGCTATTTCAGCCACACCCATTGCTGACAGGTGTATAAAATCGAGCACATGGCCATGCAATCTCCATAGACAAACATGGGCAGTAGAATGGCCTTAATGAAGAGCTCAGTGACTTTCAACGTGGCACCGTCATAGGATGGCACCTTTCCAACAAGTCAGTTTAAGTTTCTTCCCTGCTAGAGCTGCCCCGGTCAACTATAATTGCTATTATTGTGAAGTGGAAACGTCAAGGAGCAACAACGGCTCACCGCGAAGTGATAGGCTATACAAGCTCACAAACCGGGACTGCCGAGTGCTGTAGCGCGTAAAAATAGTCTGTCCTCGGTTGCAACACTCACTACTGAGTTCCAAACTGCCTCTGGGAGCAACGTCAGCGTAATAACTGTTAGTCGGGAGCTTCATTAAATGGGTTTCCATAGACGAGCATCGGCTGGAGTGGTGTAAAGCTCGCCGCCATTGGACTCTGGAGCAGTGGGAACGTGTTCTCTGGTGTGATGAATCACGCTTCATCATCTGGCAGTCCAACGGATGAATCTAGGTTTGGCGGATGCCAGGAGCACGCTACCTGCCCGAATGCATAGTGTCAACTGTAAAGTTTGGTGAAGGGAAATTTTAATGCTACAGCATACAATGACATTCTAGACGATTCTGTGCTTCCAACTTTGTGGCAACAGTTTGGGGAAGGCCCTTTCCTGTTTTAGCATGACAATGCCCCCTTGCACAAAGCGAGGTCCATACAGAAATGGTTTGTCGAGATCGGTGTGGAAGAAATTTACTGGCCTACACAGAGCCCTGACCTCAACCCCTTCGAACACCTTTGGGATGAATTAGAATGCCGACTGCGAGCCAACATCAGTGCCAAACCTCACTAATGCTCTTGTGGCTGAATGGAAGCAAGTCCCCACAGCAATGTTCCAACATCTAGTGGAAAGCCTTCCCAGAAGAGTGGAGGCTATTATAGCAACAAAAGGGGGACCAACTCCATATTAATGCCCATGATTTTGGAATGAGATGTTGGACGAGCAGGTGTGTACATACTTTTGGTCATGTAGTGTAAATCAGATCAAGCCCGAACTGTGCCATGTAGTAGGGAGTTGTAGTTTCCAACAGGCCAATATTCTACGTAGTTTAGCGCAGAAAATGTGGTAATTAACTACAATGACCAGCAACCCATTGCGCGCCTTCTTCTCCAGTCTGAGACGGAAAGAAGAGACAGTAGAATGTGATCGGGAGGGAGAGAGCGAGCAGATTCTTCGTGAGGTATCTCTACCTGAAAATACATGATCAAAGATTGATAGTTGGTATTCAGCAGTCATAAAAGTATGCCTTACTTTGAAGAACTACTAAAATAGTGTTTTTGTCAGACAGCATAGGCAGCAGCTCTATAGAGATGAGCTTGGAATGAAATGATAGTCATCAAATAAGCCTAAAACAAATGTAATCTACACAACTGAAATGTTTTATTAAAGTAATGTGAGTAAATTAATAAGCAGTAATGGGCAGTCGCTAACATTCATGGGACTTTTATTAATTATTTTATTCTGTGTTACAGCATTCAAACCACATATTACATGGAAAAACAGAAATTGAAGACTGTGATATCTATTTTTTAACACCGACCTAAAAAGCACTAATCGCTCAGCACTACCAGTAGGAGAACACGCTAAAGTGATGAGACAAAACATTTAGGCAATGCCATCGTTTGAGCCACTTTTTATGAACAATTCCATGTAAATTCGGGTGATACGAATGCTGCTGCATAGAAATTGGCCACTTGTGGATCAATTAATTTATATAGCCCTAAGCTAATTTGAAATAAACTGCTGGAGACATTCTTGAATCTAAGGAGAATGAGATTTGAGATAAGATCACATGATTGGACTTTGATTATGATTTGGAATGTCCAAGTAGCCAATGATTTTAGAAAGTGCATTCATGGTGGAGACCTATACACACAACCAACCACTAAACCACAATTAATAGATACGATTTTACCACATTTATGACCCATTTGCATGTTCAGTTGAAATAATGTCAGAGGCGAGACATTGGCAACAGTGGATTCATTTGATCGCTCGCTCATATCCTTGATGGCCTCGGGCAAGTGACGGCGTAGAAACGACTGTCTAGTGATCTTGAGTCTTCCGTGTGACAAATAAGGACAGGGATGTATAAGTATTGTCTTAGATTTTTTTTATTATCTTGTTAGGTCTGATGCATTCACTCAAAGCATTTCCAACAATATGCTTTCTCACAGCGTTGAATTACCAATCAACTGTGCCTATGATTGCAAGAGACATGGTTTGGACTATCACTAGGCCGGAATTAGGAATCAATGTTTAATTTACAATTTCTGTACTGAGTACTGTTTTCTTTATTTAATATTCAAAACTTTTAAGTGCCTTTTTATCTGGTGGGTGGTAGCAGGCGCCCAGTGGAGGGGGCCGACCAGGGACACTGGTGATGATGATTCAGGCCCAGCAGCATTAAGCATCTTACAGGGTTTCTTTACAGGAAACGTGAGACTGCCATCTTGCGATGTCACTGCATCACCACCACTACCACCATGATTGAGAAACAATGTGTAAATTACCAGCTTTTTTCTTTATTTTGTGAAGTGACTTTTTGATCTACTGATTTGTGTTTGCGTTTGTAAACCATTGCCTATATTGTGCTTCCTATTAACGTTGAAACTCATGTGCTGCGTATGTATGCCAGTTAGGCTCTAAACCCATGGAAAAGCTGATTTAATGTGCTTAATTTTATTAGTTATTTGGCCACTTTAGTTGTGATACAAACCTAATCAAAACATCTAAGCTCATGGGCTAGGCTACATGAGGTGTGCGACTATGATTTGAAAAAGTCGCAAAAAAAGGCATGCATTTCTTGCCTTACTGCACACAAGCTGGGGAATCATTCACAAGTGATAATATATCGTTCACAAGTGATAGGCTAATATTGTCACCCATCGCACTACTCTTGATTTAATCTAAAGATTACATATACTAAATAATATATGTGTGAAATTAGTTTTGATTTAGAATGGACCATTATTATGCACTTGTCGGAATAGGGGTAGGGGCAAAAATTTTATGTAATCTATGCACTTAAATAGCGAATGGAGGACGCTTTTTCCGTGAATCATTTTTATGCCAGCCAGGTAGGCTAATACTCCTGTTGTAAAGATTAGAAATGTGCTTAATATTAGGAAAGTTGGGAAATAAATATAGTAGGCCTAGCCTATAGAACGCTGATGGGATCCTCCTCTTTTTAATAGAGGCCATCACTCTGTTTTCTCACGCAATTGCATAGCCTATAGAAATGTTGCTCAACATGAGCTCATGGGCTCTCATTAAGTGTTTGATTAGATTTTCTATTACATTTGCAGTGTCAGAGTGATTAGAGGGACAATAGAGTGCTGAGTACCAGGCAGTTATCAAGTTTTGTAGGCTACTAATGACCATCAGAGCTTGGAGAACCCTAATTACCATGACCGCCGGTGTGGTGGTAATACGGTCACTGTAACAGCCTTAGCTGTAACATCAACCCTGTGGATAGACTTCCCTACCATGAGAGATTGAGAAAAGTGCTAGGCTATTACACCAGTCTTCAGTAGAGTAAAGGTCTAAATAGGAATATTTCACAATTTTTCAACTTCCTATTCATCTCAGCACCAACCCAACATCAACATGTGAAAATAAGTGTTTGCAATGACATCAGCCAATTAGTAGACAATTGGTAGGCAATGCCATAATTGGTTAAAATCACACGATGCACACCGATGTCATTGGAAACACAATTTTCACATATGTTGAATATGAAGTTGAAAGTTTAAGTTGATACTACTTTTTCTTAGAAATACACTACTGTGTGGCACTGTGCCTCACTTAAAATGTGTGAATTGGTTCAATGGTCTGACAAGTTTAGAGCGGAGTAATTTAACCTTGCATACATGGCATCAGTCTTGTGACAAATAAGTCCATGTAGGAAGCAATAGAGGGAAGTAGGGGTCTGGCGGGTGGCTGGCTGCTATGTGCACATTTTAAGGATTTGCCATCCACTTCCCCTAGAGCCATCCATCACACAAAGCTCCAGAGACACCGCCTTCCTTCAGGCTGCCTCGACAATACATGGAGCTCTCTGGACACCTGCATGAAATGTCTTGAGGCTACATGCCAAGGGATGTGTCCCGAAGCAAGTTCAAGGGCTGACAAAACACATGTTCTTGTTGACTTTACTGTAAACCAAGTACCGTAATTTTCGGACTATAAGCTGCGCCTTTTCCCCAATTTTTCGACCCTGCGGCTTATATAACGGTGCAGCTAATCTATGGATTTTTACAGCTAACGGCCACTAGAAGACCTCCTAAATCTATGGATTTTACAGGTTACAGTCCACCACATTTAACTCTATGGGCTCTATGACCGGTCCGCGCCCCCCAACTTTAAGCGGCGGGCTCCAGCAGGAAAAGCTGGAGGCCGGAAAAGAGTGAGACAGGTAGCGCGCAAAAGTAAAAGTGGAACCAAGAGTGGTACGCGAGACAGAACGAGAGCAAGACAGACAGACATTACGAGAGCGAGACAGTTTGTCTCTTTCCCGACAATCCCCTCTGTGCACGAACCCTTTACATATGGTAATTAAACATTAAAACACCTGCGGCTTATAGTCCAGTGCGGTTTATATATGTACACATCATTCAATATCATTCAATTTAGCTGCTGCGGCTTATACTCCGGTGCGCCTTATAGTGCGGAAAATACGGTAGTCAGTTGGACTGCTTTGTGTTGGGTTAGACGCAACAGCTAGATTGGTGGGAATCCTCCCTACTTTAAGAGATGGATGGATTCATTGATTCAAATGTTATTTGCAACCTGCTGAAAGGGCATATTTGCATTCTTCCATGTGAAGTATCTGCAAACTCTTGAAAAACCATGTTGAAATATGTAGACTATTCAGAAACCCTATTTTTCGCTCTGTAGCTGCTGTGCCAATGCTAGGGCCCTATAAAATATGTGTTGCAGACAGAATCACAGAATCCAGACATTAAAACGCAATTCAACAATATTCAAAAATGTATTGAACTTATTAGTAGGAAATCCACAAAATGTATTGAACTTAGAAAATTCATTAATTTGCCAAAGATTATCATAAAACTTGAACAAAAAGCATCAGTGATTCATATTTTCCTTAAACTTTCTGAAGAGGCAATGGCACAGGAATGTCCCTGTCTGTGCGTGATTGTCTACCTCTTTGTGTAGCCGTTAGCGATGATGCTAATGTAATGACAACCGTCTTCTGGTAAATAGAAAGCCTTTCCCAAAAACCTTCTCAATTAAATGTTAGCCTAACTACAAAGTAGCCTTTGCAAGAGGTCTTCACGGATCCACCTGTACCAGCGATCCGAGACCCGAGCAGGATCTGGATCCAGAATTCTAAATGTCACGGGTCTGGGTCAGATCAGAAATGATTGTCGCGGGTCTCGGGTATGTGTAATTTTAACTGACTTGTCCGGAAGGGCCTGTACAGATCCAGAGAGAGAGACTTGTGTTTCACGAGAGTGACGCGTGTAGCTTGTTGTTGGCCAGTCATCAAAGCAGCAATAGGCTCCGTGTGTGGCAAGTTGGGATATCTAATCAATGGAAGATGGAATTATGACGGAATTGAAAGTTCAAGGAGAAGGACCAATAGCAAACAGGTAGGCTGCTACTTAATTTTCTGAATGGAGTTGTTTGCAACTGTAGGATGAGAGCGTATGCACTGCAGCCTCAACTAACGTTTGCTAGCCTTACTAGTGTCTCCTGGTTTGATGCAGTCAAGACTGTTACTATGTAATCATATTTGATAAATAACCTAGAAATGGCAGCTTATTAGTCTACTAGCGCGCGAGTCTGCTTGGTTGGTTGCTGTCTCTCCCTCCCTCGTCCCTGCGCCCGTGTCACTTGCTCACAAGTACGGCCCCTACCCCGCCTGCTAGAGTGGCACCTTTCTCTCCCTCCTTTCGTGCCTTTTCAGCTCAGGTGAATAAAGTAGCTTAAATTACTTTCTGCTGCTTCCCTCACACTGTACAGACGGGGTCTGGATCCGACCAGGTCTATACGGAACGGGTCTATTTGTCCTCGGGTCTGTTCAGAACGGGTCCGGGTGGGAAAGCCCCAGGACCTCTAGCCTATGCCTAACTGCCAGAATGATATCATGATTATTGGCATCAATCCAGTTTCCATTTGTTTTGCTAACTCTGCAACCACATGAGCGCTACAGAAACATGGCTAACCAAGCAGCGGTCTCTGGCTGGTGTACAATTTAATTGAAGGATACTACACCCAAAATTCTACATTTTGTAGATTTTCCCAGACCTCAAAAGTGGTCTTCTGATGTGGTTTAAGCATTGTTGTGGACTTAACATCCATTTTTTGTTTTTTCTATTAAAAAAAAAAAAAAAGTGTGAAACCTGGAAAAACAAAAGAGAAAATGGAATCAGGCAAAAAAGTCTCAGACCCTGTCCTATTCATTCTGCACACACAAGGACTCACTCATAGAGATAGAGAGAACAGTGGAAGATGAATCCAATGTTCCCTTTAGGACTCATGGAGGCTGACCATGGCCATTCACGAAGGAGCATCGTTGATCCACTGCCCATAACATATTGCTTGGGTTTTGTGGTTCTGTGGTCTGTCTGCAGTGCAAGAGACCTGTTTAAAGAGGTTCAGGCTTCAAGGTCTAGGTAGTCAATCTATAGTGTTTTGTAATATTTACACAGTGAATGCAAATCTCTACATGTAACATGTCTAACTGGCTAATTCACTCCTTCGAGCACAATTTCTCCTAGGCTATTTGATGAAGTCATATTCACATACTGTAGCTATATCCTGGAGCTTCTTAGCACTCCTTGCTGGGTTGAGAGGCAAACTTAATATTGCCCTTTGGCGCAGGTTGCAGACACAGTCAGGCAGTGGCTGCTAGTTAGGCTGCATATTAGATGCTCTGGTCAGTCGAAGCCAGCTCTGGGCTGTCAGTTTAGTGTGCGCTCGCTGCGGGTGAGAGCGCGGGCTGACGTGGGGGAAATCTCGTCAGCCCAGCCTGCCTCTGATTCACGACCACGGCGGCCTGTCGCCCCCACGCTGCTCTGACATTCTCTCACCGTTATCTAGAGATACATTTAATTTTATCCTCCAGTCGGCTGACCTGTTACCGACCGAGCACATCCATTTTTAGAGGCCTAAGAGAGTATTGATTTAATCACAACACTGTTCTTCCTCGGTTTCTCTGCCTCTCCTGCAGACGTCGGCACTCTGTGACGTCTCTGGCTGTCTGCATGCTGGTCTGTGTCGTCTCGAGCCGCCTGTCGACGTGCTGATTCTGCTGGGCCTCTATTACATTAGAGTGCCCTGCTGCCTCTTGTCATGTCAAAATGTTCCCAACTAAAAGTGTTCCCAATTCAATTGTCTATTCATTTTCATGTTCAAATTGTTCTCGGTTCTGACTTCAGACATGTCCCGTGAATTTTGTGGGTGTCGTAGAGCAAAAAGGGCAACACGTTCGTGTTTGAGACTCTCAGCTTTTTAGAACTGGGTCCAATAGTTTCTAGCTCAAACGGTTCAGACGTTACATACGTTTTCAAACATAACGTCACAATTGATCAGAACACAGAGCTATCAGAACGTGAACATTTTCACGCTGGGAACATTTTTACATGACACCGGTTAGCGCTGTCTTAGAAATGTAATCTATTTATTTCTTGAGTGCTGTCGGACACTGACGATGTGACATCGGATTGTTTCTGTGGCGGCTGGTGCTGGTTTGTATCCCTTTTGAGCTACTTCTGCTGCTGGTTGCCTCTGGAGGGATGTGATGTTCTGCTGTTCTCTGAAGTCAGCAGCTCCCTGTATGGAGAACCTAATGAGTCTGTTCTTCAGGCAGGGACTGGTAGGAGGAGTGATTTAGATTCGTGCAGCTCTGGCACAGGATGAAAACACTCAGCCTGATTTGAAAGCCATGAAATGGAATGAACAGGGTTAACCTCAGCTCTCCATTCCCTGTGGGTACTAGGGGTTGAGGTGAAGAGAATTGGCCCTGAACCGTAGCTGTTAAATGGAATAGTGGTTTGAGATCCGCAGTCAAGCACATTATCAGTGGTTAGGCTATGCCAATGTGGGAGAAAACAACATGATGCTGGTAATTTCCTCATACACAATAATTTTCCAGCTGTAGCTACATTGACCTTGTACAGGGAACATAAACTATGAGTTGTGAATTTGTTACCTAATCCTCGATTTCAGTTCCTCCATGTTGCTCAACTCTGTATTCTACTCTATTTGTACATTGATCTAATCACATAATTAAATAGTACATAATTATTCCATGGTATTGTTGAATACTCCTTTCTGATTGTCTTGAAGGGCATTCTAGAGTGTGCATTATTTCCCTATATTATTGCATGGTAGAATTCAATGGCTCATTGTTTATTTTTACATGTTTTGTTTTGAGCTGCTTTTTAAAGCAAAGGTTGAATTGAAAACAGTATTACTATTGTTGAATTCGATTTTCATAATAGCAAGCTAGGACTGATGGTTTGGTTAGCTAAACTAGCAAGTCTGTTTGTTAGATTACCACAGCAACTACTGTAGCTATCTAGTAAACTTACTTTTGGTAATGTAGTGTAGCTAGTATGTGGACACCTGCTCGTCAAACATCTCATTCCAAAATCATGGGCATTAATATGGAGTTGCCCCCATATTAATGCATGGTGATCTTAGGCTTGTGTGCGGCTGCTCGGCCATGGAAACCCATTTCATGACGCTCCCGACGAACAGTTCTTATGCTGACATTGCTTCCAGAGGCAGTTTGGAACTCTGTAGTGAGTGTTGCAACCGAGGATTTTTACGCACTTCAGCACTCGGCGGTCCTGTTCTGTGAGCTTGTGTGGCCTACCACTTTGCGGCTGAGATGTTGTTGCTCCTAGAAGTTTCCACTTCACAATAACAGCACTTACAGTTGACCGGGGCAGCTCTAGCAGGGCATAAATTTGAAGGACTGACTTGTTGGAAAGGTGGCATCCTACGGCGGTGCCATGTTGAAAGTCACTGAGCTCTTCAGTAAGAACATTCTACTGCAAATGTTTGTCTATGGAGATTGCATGGATGTGTGCTCGATTTTATTCACCTGTCAGTGGCTGAAATGGCCAAATTCACTAATTTGAAGGGTTGTCCACATACTTTTGTGTATATATAGTGTACTTCAGTGGATGTTGAACACATTTCCACTGGCAAATTTAATTAATTTCTAGTGTTAAATTATAGCCATGGTATAAAGAGGATCTATGGGTTCTTTGGAAAATAATGTAACTCCTTGGAAGGTCAGTTCCACTCGGTTAGCACGTCGTGGAACACACTTTCCACGTCGTTCATTATTTTCCATAGAACCCATAGCCCCTTGTTGATTATCCCTTACGTGTTCAATTATTTACTATAGTGTTATATTGGATTACTATAGTATTATATGGATCTAATACTCTCTCTCCCTCTCCTCCACCAGCCTTGGGAGCAGCCTATGGCACAGCTAAGAGTGGAACAGGGATTGCTGCCATGTCGGTGATGAGGCCGGAGCTCATCATGAAGTCTATCATCCCCGTGGTCATGGCGGGTATCATAGCCATCTACGGCCTGGTAGTAGCGGTGCTCATCGCTAACAACATCTCCGAGAAGGTCACCCTCTACAAGTGAGTCTGACATCTCCCACTTCCATTAATTTCTTGAAATTGGCTGTATTTGCATTTCCCCTCGATTCCTAATACTACAAGGTGAGGAACTTATAACAGGCTCTGAGGCAATTGGTCCATCAATCCATTACACCTGACATTTAATATTAGATCAAATCTATATACCATGGAAATGGTAGTTTTATTGCCCAATATTTTGTAATTGTCTTTCATTGAAAACATCTCATCTTACTTTTGTCATTGTTCATTCTGTATCACATAGAAACCCTGTCCACTGTATTGATCCTATGGTAATCCTCTCTGTGTTGTAGGAGTTTCCTCCACCTGGGTGCTGGGCTGAGTGTGGGCTTGAGCGGGCTGGCAGCTGGCTTTGCAATTGGTATCGTAGGTGACGCGGGCGTTAGGGGCACGGCCCAGCAGCCCCGGCTCTTCGTGGGCATGATCCTCATCTTGATCTTCGCAGAGGTCCTCGGGCTCTACGGTCTCATCGTGGCCCTCATCCTGTCCACTAAATAAACCATCAACCTCTCCACCAAAATCTCTTTTATGTTGCTGCTGGAGAAAAAAAAGAAGAGTAAAACTGGATTTAAAAAATTTAAACTTATGACAAAATAAGTATATGTGTGTGTGCCGAATGTGGAAAATAATGATATAATTAGAAATGGCTCCATAAATATGGTCTTATCTCTACAATGTGTACAGTCGTCCCGATTTTGATAGTCAAATGCAATGTAGTGATTTGTCTGTCCTGTGTGTTGCAAAATGTATGAAGATTCCCTTTCCCCCCACTGGTTTTACAGCCTCCAGGCTTGCCAGGTTTCTTGCTGGTTTCTGCCTCTGGTCTTAGAGAGCTGACCAAAGGGCCCCACTGCTTTTTCTCCTGCATTGATTTGGGAGTTTACATGATTTCTGCATTTAATGTCTGAGGCTCTATTTGTAAAGAAAGAAATATGTATGGACTTGGCTTTGTTTTGTGTTTTTTTGTTTTTTTTTCTATCTTATTTATAAATGTTTAAATGGAGCAAAAATCTTTAATTCCCCATGATATATACAGACATGCGTACATATAAATATATCTATAGATAGATTTAATGCACTGTGGGTTAATTGTGATGTGGGTTGGAATTCCTCTGGATGTATTACTTGGTTTAAAATTAAGATTGCCTTTAGTGTGTGGCTGGTGGAGTGGGAGTTTTGTGTGTAACTGTATTTTAATCATAATGAAAACATTCTCGAAACACTTCAATGTTTTCCTGTAGTACCGCTGTTTGATTGCATTAAAGGTGTGTGCCCAGTGTTGGGTCTCACAAGTGTAATTTTCAAAACTTTAGCAGCTTCATCCCGCTCATCTGTAGATTTTTCATCACACATCGCTTCCATTAAACGTGCATGGAGTTATAGTTTTTAGTTGGAAATTCCTTGTACTTCGCCATACTGTCTGTACCATAGTGTAATTCAAATGGGTAGCCAGGTGATGTTTTGGTGTAGGAATTTATTTTCACTTAAGTTATAACAGGTAATTTCCTTGAGATATGGGTTATTTTCAAGGTGATGTTGAATTGAGCTAAATGGTACCCATTTTTCATGTTATCTTCAATTTGATTAAAAATAACCTTTATTGTAATTTAAATTAATTACATCTCACATTGTGATCAATTACAGAAATCCTTTAATGGATTGTTTTGGCTCTTTTGTTGATAAATTGTATTTTTGTTATAAATCATACTTAATTTCTCTCAGGATGCTGAACGTTGTCATTCTTCATACAATGGTTAACACCTCTGTTGTCATCAAAGATTCACCTCTTTAGATAGCAAACACACCAGAGCACCTGACAGTCGAGTGTACGTGAAAGCAGCGGGTGGCCATCCTATTGCCTCTGACCAGAAGATCGGCGGTCACTTTCAATTAATTTCCCAACGATTCTACATGTTGAATCACCACCGTTCATCGACATGCGCACTCATTACAAAGATTGGATTTGATTAATTATTTGGTAACTCAGCTGCTCAGAACTGGGAGAAATCAAATCGGAAGTCTGTATAGTGGAACATGTGGAATTTTGTGATAGGATTTGTGGCTGTCTAGATAGAATGTTCAGCTGTCCATTCGTTTACAATGGGTGTCAAACTCGACTACCCCTCATCACTGTCAAACGCTCCCTAAAAGACTTCAGCGAGCAGGCCTTTCTAATTGACCTGGCCCGGGTATCCTGGATGGATATTGACCTCATTCTGTCTGTAGAGGATGCCTGGATGTTCTTCAAAAGTGCTTTCCTCTCCATCTTAAATAAGCATGCCCCATTCAAAAAATGCAGAACTAAGAACAGATATAGCCCCTGGTTTACCTCAGACTTGACTGCCCTTGACCAGCACAAAAACATCCTGTGGCGTACTGCATTAGCATAGAACAGCCCCCGCTATATGCAACTTTTCAGGGAAGTCAGGAACCAATAAACACAATCAGTTAGGAAAGCAAAGGCTAGCTTTTTCAAACAGAAGTTTGCATCCTGTAGCACTAACTCCAAAAGGTTTTGGGACACTAAAGTCCATGGAGAATAAGAGCACATCCTCCCAGCTACCCACTGCACTGAGGCTAGGAAAAACTGTCACCACCGATAAATCTACGATAATATAGAATTTCAATAAGCATTTTGCTACGGCTGGCCATGCTTTCCACCTGGCTACCCCTACCCCGGCCACCAGCTCTGCACCCCCCCAGATAGCTGATGTCCTGAAAGAGCTGCTACATCTGGACCCCTACAAATCAACTGGGCTAAAATTAGCAGCAGAAATTGTCGCAACCCCTATTACTAGCGTGTTCAACCTCTCTCGTATCGTCTGAGATCCCCAGAGATTGGAAAGCTGCCGCGGTCATCCCCCTCTTCAAAGGGGGTGACACTCTAGATCCAAACTGTTACAGACCTACAGTATCTCACAAAAGTGAGTACACCCCTCACATTTTTGTAAATATTTGAGTATATATTTTCATATGACAACACTGAAGAAATGACACTTTGCTACAATGTAAAGTAGTGAGTGTACAGCTTGTATAACAGTGTAAATTTGCTGTCCCCTCAAAATAACTCAACACACAGCCATTAATGTCTAAACCGCTGGCAACAAAAGTGAGTACACCCCTAAGTGAAAATGTCCAAATTGGGCCCAATTAGCCATTTTCCCTCCCCGGTGTCATGTGACTCGTTAGTGTTACAAGGTCTCAGGTGTGAATGGGGAGCAGGTGTGTTAAATTTGGTGTCATCACTCTCACACTCCCTCATACTGGTCACTGGAAGTTCAACATGGCACCTCATGGTAAAGAACTCTCTGAGGATCTGAAAAAAAGAATTGTTGCTCTACCTAAAGATGGCCTGGGCTATAGGAAGATTGCCAAGACCCTGAAACTGAGCTTCAGCACGGTGGCCAAGACCATACAGCGGTTTAACAGGACAGGTTCCACTCAGAACAGGCCTCGCCATGGTCGACCAAAGAAGTTGGGTGCACGTGCTTAGCGTCATATCCAGAGGTTGTCTTTGGGAAATAGACGTATGAGTGCTGCCAGCATTGCTGCAGAGGTTGAAGGGGTGGGGGGTCAGCCTGTCAGTGCTCAGACCATACACCGCACACTGCATCAAATTGGTCTGCATGGCTGTCGTCCCAGAAGGAAGCCTCTTCTAAAGATGATGCACAAGAAAGCCCGCAAACAGTTTGCTGAAGACAAGCAGACTAAGGGCATGGATTACTGGAACCATGTCCTGTGGTCTGATGAGACCAAAATAAACTTATTTGGTTCAGATTGTGTCAAGCGTGTGTGGCGGCAACCAGGTGAGGAGTACAAAGACAAGTGTGTCTTGCCTACAGTCAAGCATGGTGGTGGGAGTGTCATGGTCTGGGGCTGCATGAGTGTTGCCGGCACTTGGGAACTACAGTTCATTGAGGGAACCATGAATGCCAACATGTACTGTGACATACTGAAGCAGAGCATGATCCCCTCCCTTCGGAGACTGGGCCTCAGGGCAGTATTCCAACATGATAACGACCCCAAACACACCTTCAAGACGACCACTGCCTTGCTAAAGAAGCTGAGGGTAAAAGTGACGGACTGGCCAAGCATGTCTCCAGACCTAAACCCTATTGAGCATCTGTGGGGCATCCTCAAACGGAAGGTGGAGGAGTGCAAGGTCTCTAACATCCACCAGCTCCGTGATGTCGTCATGGTGGAGTGGAAGAGGACTCCAGTGGCAACCTGTGAAGCTCTGGTGAACTCCATGCCCAAGAGAGTTAAGGCGGTGCTCGAAAATGATGGTGGCCACACAAAATATTGACACTTTGGGCCCAATTTGGACATTTTCACTTAGGGGTGTACTCACTTTTGTTGCCAGCGGTTTAAACATTAATGGCTGTGTGTTGAGTTATTTTGAGGGGACAGCAAATTTACACTGTGATACAAGCTGTACACTCACTACTGTACATTGTAGCAAAGTGTCATTTCTTCAGTGTTGTCACATGAAAATATATACATTTTACATTTTCGTCATTTAGCAGACGCTCTTATCCAGAGCGACTTACAAATTGGTGCATTCACCTTATGATAGCCAGTGGGACAACCACTTTACAATATTATTATTATTATTATTATTGGGGGGGGTGGGGTAGGGGGGGGTTAGAAGGATTACTTTATCCTATCCCAGCTATTCCTTAAAGAGGTGGGGTTTCAAGTGTCTCCGGAAGGTGGTGAGTGACTCCGCTGTCCTGGCGTCGTGAGGGAGCTTGTTCCACCATTGGGGTGCCAGAGCAGCGAACAGTTTTGACTGGGCTGAGCGGGAACTGTGCTTCCGCAGAGGTAGGGGGGCCAGCAGGCCAGAGGTGGATGAACGCAATGCCCTTGTTTGGGTGTAGGGACTGATCAGAGCCTGAAGGTACGGCGGTGCCGTTCCCCTCACAGCTCCGTAGGCAAGCACCATGGTCTTCACAATACTGACAACAGATCAGCTCCTAGAGAGATATTCTCACCTATGGCTGCAAATATCTAGGAGGCTTATTATAAATAATACTTACCCAATGAAAATGCACTAAATCACCGATATATTTACTTTATAAGGACTGAATGTTAGGTTAAGGCTACCAAGCTTGCTAGGACAGAACAGATCAGATCAATTAGCACTGAGGTGTGAAGGGAGAGGTGTCAAAGCCCTTGAGCCCAACAATGGCAGGAGAGTTTCAAAGCCTCCCCCACCCAAATGCAGAGGCCTTTGAAGCCCCCATCCATCTGTGCAGAGGTCATTACAATACAGTACCCCTGGATTCATCTCTATTTTGAACTGATATGCAGCCAGGACACTTCAATTGTAAATTACCTCAATAAGAAACAATATTGTTGATTTGATCACATCAGAAGATATCCTCCTCGCAATCTCCAAAATACAACAGCCACAGGACAACTTTGTTCGGACGTCGCAAAGGACCATTCGCCGAAACTGAAGAGATATAGCTAGCTAACAACCTCCTTTTCCACGTGGAAAAAAACGGTGGACAGAGACTTGCTAACTACATTAGCTAGCTAGCTGGGATTTTCTACAAGGAATCTGCCTCCCAAAAAAAGCTTCTCCCAAGTGGGTGTGACACCTACTCCAGTTGCCTGCTGCACTGCTGCTTGGATTCCACCTGGCGATCTGTTCACCGTCTGCCCTGGCTTGTCTCCCCCTGTCTGGTACAGGTACCCCCGCCACACTCCCCCCTCTCATATACCCAAATATTTACAAAAATGTGAGGGGTGTACTCACTTTTGTGAGATACTGTATATCCATCCTGCCCTGCCTTTCGAAAGTATTTGAAAGCCAAGTTAACAAACATATCACCGACCATTTTGAAACCACCGTACCTTCTCCGCTATGCAATCTGGTTTCTGAGCTGGTGCACCTCAGCCACGCTCAAGGTCCTAAACGATATAATAACCGCGATCGATAAAAGACAGTACTGTGCAGTCGTCTTCATCGACCTGGCCAAGGCTTTTTACTCTGTCAATCACCGCATTCTTATTGGCAGACTAAATAGCCTTGGTTTCTCAAATGACTGCCTCGACTGGTTCACCAACTACTTCTCAGATAGAGTTCAAATCGGAGGGCCTGTTGTCTGGACCTCTGGCAGTTTCTATGGGGGTGCCCCAGGGTTAAATTCTCGGGCCGACTCTATTCTCTGTGTATATCAATGATGTCGCTCTTGCTGCTGGTGACTCTCAGATCCACCTCTACGCAGACAACACCATTTTGTATACATCTGGCTCTTCATTGGACACTGTGTTAACAAACCTCCAAACGAGCTTCAATGCCATACAACACTCCTAAAAAGTATTTAGTCAGCCACCAATTGTGCAAGTTCTCCCACTTAAAAAGATGAGAGAGGTATGTAATTTTCATAGGTACACGTCAACTATGACAGACAAAATGAGAAGAAAAAAATCCAGAAGATCACATTGTAGGATTTTTAATGAATATATTTGCAAATTATGGTGGAAAATAAGTATTTGGTCAATAACAAAAGTTTCTCAATACTTTGTTATATACCCTTTGTTGGCAATGACACAGGTCAAACATTTTCTGTAAGTCTTCACAAGGTTTTCACACAGTGTTGCTGGTATTTTGGCCCATTCCTCCATGCAGATCTCCTCTAGAGCAGTGATGTTTTGGGGCTGTCGCTGGGCAACATGGACTTTCAACACCCTCCAAAGATTTTCTATGGGGTTGAGATCTGGAGACTGGCTAGGCCACTCCAGGACCTTGAAATGCTTCTTACGAAGCCACTCCTTCGTTGCCCGGGCGGTGTGTTTGGGATCATTGTCATGCTGAAAGACCCAGCCACGTTTCATCTTCAATGCCCTTGCTGATGGAAGGAGGTTTTCACTCAAAATCTCACAATACATGGCCCCATTCATTCTTTCCTTTACACGGATCAGTCGTCCTGGTCCCTTTGCAGAAAAACAGCCCCAAAGCATGATGTTTCCACCCCCATGCTTCACAGTAGGTATGGTGTTCTTTGGATGCAACTCAGCATTCTTTGTCCTCCATACACGACGAGTTGAGTTTTTACCAAAAAGTTATATTTTGGTTTCATCTGACCATATGACATTCTCCCAATCCTCTTCTGGATCATCCAAATGCACTCTAGCAAACTTCAGACGGACCTGGACATGTACTGGCTTAAGCAGGGGGACACGTCTGCACTGCAGGATTTGAGTCCCTGGCGGCGTAGTGTGTTACTGATGGTAGGCTTTGTTACTTTGGTCCCAGCTCTCTGCAGGTCATTCACTAGGTCCCCCCGTGTGGTTCTGGGATTTTTGCTCACCGTTCTTGTGATCATTTTGACCCCACGGGGTGAGATCTTGCGTGGAGCCCCAGATCGAGGGAGATTATCAGTGGTCTTGTATGTCTTCCATTTCCTAATAATTGCTCCCACAGTTGATTTCTTCAAACCAAGCTGCTTACCTATTGCAGATTCAGTCTTCCCAGCCTGGTGCAGGTCTACAATTTTGTTTCTGGTGTCCTTTGACAGCTCTTTGGTCTTGACAATAGTGGAGTTTGGAGTGTGACTGTTTGAGGTTGTGGACAGGTGTCTTTTATACTGATAACAAGTTCAAACAGGTGCCATTAATACAGGTAACGAGTGGAGGACAGAGGAGCCTCTTAAAGAAGAAGTTACAGGTCTGTGAGAGCCAGAAATCTTGCTTGTTTGTAGGTGACCAAATACGTATTTTCCACCATAATTTGCAAATAAATTCATTAAAAATCCTACAATGTGATTTTCTGGAATTTTTCTCCTCAATTTGTCTGTCATAGTTGACGTGTACCTTTGATGAAAATTACAGGCCTCTCATCTTTTTAAGTGGGAGAACTTGCACAATTGGTGGCTGACTAAATACTTTTTTCCCCCACTGTATGTGGACAACTACAAATACCAAGGTGTCTGGTTAGACAGTAAACTCTCCTTCCAGACTCACATTAAGCATATCCAATCCAAAGTTAAATCTAGAATTGGCTTCCTATTTCGCAAACAAAGCCTCCTTCACTCATGCTGCTAAACATGCCCTCGTAAAACTGACTATCCTACCGATCCTTGACTTCGGCGATGTCATTTACAAAATAGCTTCCAACACTCTACTCAGCAAATTGGATGTAGTCTATCTCAGCGCCATCAGTTTTGTCACCAAAGCCCCATATACTACCCACCATTGTGACCTGTACGCTCTTGTTGGCTGGCCCTCACTACATATTCGTCGCCAAACCCACTGGCTCCAGGTCATCTATAAATCACTTCTAGGCAAATCCCCGCCTTATCTTAGATCATTGGTCACCATAGCAACACCCACCCGTAGTATGCATTCCAGCAGGTATATCTCACTGGTCATCCCCAAAACCAACACCTCCTTTGGCTGCCATTCCTTCCAGTTCTCTGCTCTGACTGGAACGAACTGCAAAAACCTCTGAAGCTGGAGACACTTATCTCCCTCACTAACTTTAAGCATCAGTTGTCAGAGCAGCTTACCGATCACTGCACCTGTACCCAGCCCATCTGTAATTAGCCCACCCAACTACCTCATCCCCATATTGTTATTTACATTGTTATTTATTTTGCTCATTTGCACCCCAGTATCTCTATTTGCACATAATCTTCTGCACATCTATCACTCCAGTGTTAATACTAAATTGTAATTATTTTGCACTATGGCCTATTTATTGCCTTACCTCCATAACTTACTACATTTGCACACACTGTATATAGATTTTCTATTGTGTTATTGACTGTACGTTTTGTTTATTCCATATGTAACTGTGTTGTTGTTGTTTTTATCGCACTGCTTTGCTATATCTTGGCCAGGTCGCAGTTGTAAATGAGAACTTGTTCTCAACTGGCTTACCTGGTTAAATAAAGGTTAAATAAAATAAAAAATGTAGAGTCTAGTGTCTGCTGGTGTTTGTTTTTTCCTTTCAATTAAGACCTAAACAACCAGGTGCGGGGAGTTCCTTACTAATCAGTGACCTTAATTAATCTATCAAGTACAAGGCAGGAGCGAAAAACCCGCAAACACTCGGCCCTCCTTGGAATGAGTTTGACACGTGGTTTACACAGTAACATAACCTAAATGTGCTGGCAGCTGGGTAGTGGTGAAGTGGATTGCATTGACAGGTTTGCTCTCGATTCAATATCAGCACACTTGATCAGACTTGTGAAGTGTTACGTGGGTAGATTTCTGAAGTACATACCTGTAGTATGACTAGATAGATCCAATGTAGAAATGTGTTGTGAAGTTGTATGTATCAACATGATTTTACAAAGGCTCAATGCTACAATGTATTGCTATTGAATATGCAATGTCCATTGCATGCTCAGGGATTCTGTAGGCTTGTCAGGAGGGTCTGTGCAATGCTGTTGATTGCACTGAAGGTAGCACTATCTGGGAATGTCTGGATTAAGTCTTTGCTCTCCTTTATGCTGATACTGAGCAGAGGGTCCAGGGGAACGCACACACTCTTAACCCGAGGCCTCCCAACCACATAGCAAACAACACACTAGCAGCTAACACACTGGCCTACTTTATAAAACAACACACTAACCAGGGTTCTTCAATTCCGGTCCTGGAGGGCCGAAACACTTCTGTTTTTTATTTCTACCTGGTAGTTAATTGCACTCACCTGGTGTCCCAGGTCTGAATTAGCCCCTGATTAGAAGGAGAGGATGAAAAACAGAGGTGTCTCGGCCCTCCAGGACCGGAATTGAAGAACCCTGCACTAAGCTATGTCTTAGAGGTCAGCACTTGAAAATATCAAGTTATTTTAATATTGCATGTATAGTCTACTACATACACTATCGTTCAAAAGCTTGAGGTCACTTAGAAATGTCCTTATTTTCGATAGAAAAGCAATTTTTTTGTCCATTAAAGTAACATCAAATTGATCAGAAATACAGTGTAGACATTATAAATGGCTATTGTAGCTGGAAACGGCTGATTTTTAATGGAATATCTACATAGACGTACAGAGGCCCATTATCAGCAACCATCAGTCCTGTGTTCCAATGGCACGTTGTGTTTTCTAATCCAAGTTTAACATTTTAAAAGGCTAATTGATCATTAGAAAACCCTTTTGCAATTATGTTAGCACAGCTGAAAACTGTTGTGCTGATTTAAAGAAGCAATAAAACTGGCCTTCTTGAGAGTAGTTGAGTATCTGGAGCATCAGCAATTATGGGTTCGATTACAGGCTCAAAATGGCCAGAAACAAACAACTTTCTTCTGAAACTCGTCAGTCTATTCTTGTTCTGAGAAATGAAGGCTTCTCCATGCGAGAAATTGCCAAGAAACTGAAGATCTCCTACAACGCTCTGTACTACTCCCTTCACAGAACAGAGCAAACTGGCTCTAACCAGAATAGAAATAGGAGTGGGAGGCCCCGGTGCACAACTGAGCAAGAGGACAAATACATTAGTGTCTAGTTTGAGAAACAGACGCCTCACAGGTCCTCAACTGACAGCTTCATTAAATAGTACCCGCAAAACACCAGTCTCAACGTCAACAGTGAAGAGGCGACTCCGGGATGCTGACCTTCTAGGCAGAGTAGCAAAGAAAAAGCCATATCTCAGACTGGCCAACAGTGGCGGCTCCTGAAAAAATTCTCAGGGGGGGCAATTTTTCTGATGATTTAGGTGACCTACACACATTTTAAAAAAGATATGTCCAGCAACAACATGAAGACAGGGGCAGCATATAAGTCAATACCAGAAGCATTTATTGACTGATCTCAAAAGTGTTGGCTTACCAGGGTTGGTGGAGCCCTCAGTTTCATCTTTGCCTCGCAAAGCTAACTCAAACACTCCGCAAAACTTCACACACTGGATTAGCCGGCTGAGGATGTGGCGGTTCTTGCTAATGTCGTAGTAAATATATTTGTTATAGTGAATATGGAATATGATATGTTGAGTAAAATGTTGTGCTAAGATCTATTTAGGTCAGGAGCTGGTTATAAGTTCTGTTCCTATCCAATAACAATGGACAAAAGGGTCCTATCTTGTCAGCCTTGTCAGCAGGTGGCCAAGGACAACACCCACGCCATAGGCCTCTCAGTTCTTCCAACTCACGAGTTCTTGCTCTGAGGACACACACACACACACACACAAACACACACACACACACATCATCACTGTTAAACACACACACACACACACACACACACACACACACACATCATCACTGTTAAACACACACACACACACACACACACAAAAAAATCCCCTCTCTTAGGCTGAACATTTGAAGACAGAGAACCCGACTCAGAGCCAATGCAACAGTGACACTAGCCTGGAGGGGACCTCGCCCAACTCATCAGGACCAATCAGAAGATCAGAACTACTAGATTCAACCTACTTCATTTATTGCATAAAATGTCTGCACACAATGTTTCGGGGCTCTCTTCAGATAATAATAATAATAATAATAATAAATAATAATAATAATATGCCATTTAGCAGACGCTTTTATCCAAAGCGACTTACAGTCATGCGTGCATACATTTTTGTGTATGGGTGGTCCCGGGGATCGAACCCACTACCTTGGCGTTACAAGCGCAGTGCTCTACCAGCTGAGCTACAGAAAGTGGATACTCATGGATGCGCATCGCAATTGTAAAATGTCAACACAATTGGAGACACCACGTCATTTTTGGAGACATGTTATTGACAGTAAACTATTGTAGATGCGACTGCTAACTAAATAAAACATTTTAGCTGGCTAGCTAATCATCTTAGCTAAATGTGGGGCAAACAATTCAGTTATTTACCGTTAATTTGAGGGATTGGGGTGAAAGAAATCGAGTTACATAGTGATACTTTACGATATACTGTATTGACAATATCGCAATATTTTAGCGCTAGTTGGCTGTACCTGCACCAAAACACCATTATTGTTCCTTCATAGCTTGTTCTCAATCTTTTCACATTGGGAGCCAATTTGTTTTCAGCACTTTTATTTCCATGACTGATCAAAACTCGTTCTCATGGCTTTCTGATCCCTCTGCAACAGACATATGGTGCGCAATAAAATCACAGTATCGAATCGCAATACGTATAGAATCATGAGACTCGCAATGCATATATCTTATCGTGAGGTTCCTGGCAATTCCCAGCCCAAGTTCATTTGCCACAACAAATCTCTTCGCTAGCAAACGCGATGTCTTCTCCAAAACGGCAATGTGTCTCCAGCAATGTTTACTTTTTTGACGTTCTATGGCATCTCCACTTTCCAAGCATATATGACCACATGTAATATTTTGGTAAGTGATGCAAATAGTGAACTATGTAGGGCCAGGATGTAAAATATATGTAGCTGCAGCAATTTCTCTTATCTGATATGGTAAGTAATGGGGCTTTATGTATAGCTCCCTAAGAGTTTGACGAACGGGTCCGTGCACGCGATTCCAGATATCTTTACCTCTGAATAAACTGCCTTTATTATACCATATCCACCCTGTCCAAAGTCTCTACTTGGTCTCAGTTCTCCAGTAAACTTGTGATTATCAACACTAACCTCATCGTTGTGGCGGCGGACAGCTAGCCTGTATCCCTCATCCAGTTGAGTGGCAATGTCTTTTTTCGTTCGTACCAATTTTTGAAAATCCTCGGGTGTAGGACTTTCCGCCTTTAGTAGAAACCTGTTGAATTATTAAATTTGGTCTGGGAGGTCCTAATTGTTTCGTTGCCAATTTATCTTCATTTGTTCGCCGACAAAAAGGAACTTCTTTCAAAGACACAATCGAGTTGCACTGAAGCCTAGCCATTTTGATAGTAGTAGTGAATTGATTGAGGCTGCTACCCGCTATTTTCTTAGTTACGTTCATGGTTACGTTACGTATGACGAAAGCGCGTAAGTGCAAGCCCTCAGACACCCATAGAGATTGTATTGAAAGCTCTGAAATTTGAAAAAAATAGATTTTACATGGGAGTCTATGACAGACTTCTGGGCGATTTTCAACCTGACTGAAATCGCCCCAAAAGGGGGGGGAGCCATTTGAAGCACGACTTTAGCCTGATTGGACATTTAGTGGCAGTGTGGCACTGTGGCAGATCAGACGTCTAGATTACAACACTGATAACTACTGTTGCCGTGATATAATTGATTAGAAAAAAAATCCCTTCCTTTTCCCGTTTGGCAGTGCGTCGCCCATATCGCCCTATTGAACACACCGCCCCTGCTGGCCAATAAAAAGAAAAGATTAAGATGGGCAGTCTATGATATGGCTTTTTCTTTGCAACTCTGCCTAGAAAGTCAGCATCCCGGAGTCGCCTCTTCACTGTTGACGTTGAGACTGGTGTTTTGCGGGTACTATTTAATGGAGCTGCCAGTTGAGAACCTGTGAGAGGTCTGTTTCTCAAACTAGATACTCTAATGTAGATATTCCATTAAAAATCAGCCGTTTCCAGCTAAAATAGCCATTTACAACATGAACAATGTCTATACTGTATTTCTGATCAACTTGATGTTATTTTAATGGAGAATTTTTTTTGCTTTTCTTTCGAAAACAAGGCCATTTCTAAGCGACCCCAAACCTTTGAACGGTAGTGTACCCACTAGTCTTCACACAGTCTACATTAGCCAGTCAATTGTACACAGTTCTCTAAACGCCTCTCCATCAACAGTCATAGCAATGCTGTAGTTGGCTGGGAATAGTGCTGCTGCAGAAAATATGGCTTACCGCTCGGGGAATTAGTTAACTTAGCAGCTTCATTACTCAGTGATTGGTTTCAACTCATATAAAGCAGAGGATGGTTGAGTGTTAATGGTGAAATGGTCAATAATCTACCACTTACTTTGACCTCTATCGCTTTGACTGAATTGTATCATCTCTTCCCCCAAATCTTACAAGCACTCCACTGCAATGAAGACCAACCATTTTATCAGTGCAGCTCTACTGTAAAATGCCTGCTAAACGATGACAAGGGCTGGAGTCGGTTGGATTAGAGCAGGGTTCCCCAACTGGTCTCTTCGGGATGAATTTGGCCCACGGGTGCGCTTTTGTTATTCTTTTTTTTTTTTTTTTTTGGGACATAAAATACAGCAAAAACCATCAAATCAACTCCAAGGGATTTTACTTTTAGACATTTTTGGAAATTCCCAAGCATAATTGAGAGATATACACTGAGTGTATAAAACATTAGGAACACCTCCCTAATATTGAGTTGCACCTCCTTTTCCCTCAGAACAGCCTCAATTCGTCAGGGCGTGGACAAGGTGTCGAAAGTATTTAGCGTTCCACAGGGATGCTGGCCCATGTTGACTCCAATGCTTCCCACAGTTGTGTCAAGTTGGCTGGATGTCCTTTGGGTGGTGGACCATTCTTGATACACACGGGAAACTGTTGAGCGTGAAAAACCCAGCAGTGTTGCAGCTCTTGATACAAACCGGTGCGCCTGGCACCTACTACCATACCCTGTTCAAAGGCACTTCATTATTTTGTCTCACCCATTCACCCTCTGAATGGCACACACACACAATCCATGTCTCAAGGCTTAAAAATCCTTCTTTAACCCGTCTCCTCCCCTTCATCTACACTGATTGAAGTGGATTTAACAAGTGACATCAATAAGGGATCATAGCTTTCACCTGGATTCACCTGTCATGGAAAGAGCAGGTGTTCCTAATGTTTTGGGAACTCTGTGTATGTGAACGTATACAAATGCAAGCAAGGTTTGAAATGATTCTGTTTTAGTCAAATATGAAATCTGTTCGGGTTTATTTGTAATTATGTTCCAGCCCCCTGACCATCCGCTCAAGTAGAAATCGTCCCACGGCTGAATCTATTGTAATTGATGATCCCTTGGTTAGACTGACATCTTGTGGCTGTTCAATGAAATACACGTCATATCGCTTACCCAAATATGCTGATCCTGTCAACTTGGCCAGCTCCTCTCCTCCTCCCTTGGAGAAGATACTGCATTCCTGTAAGCAAACACACTATATTAGAATGGTCAGAACTGGCATATGCTGAGATTCTAATATGACAAAATAGTGACAAAGTCATTATACAGAATGTGATCTCTCTCCTGATGTCACCTGTTGATAGCGCCTGCACAGAATAACAGTATATCTAAGTACCATATAATATAACATCTAATACAATACAATGGATCAACCAGAGTCATTATTGATTGTCTGGTTCTACGTCCCAATTCTCTGTCCCCCTGCCCTTCTTTCGCTAGTGTGCACTTGTTCACTTCCTCTAAAGGTCCAATGCTGTCACGGTTTCGGCCGAGGCTGCTCCTCCTCCTGGTTCGGGCAGGCATCGGCGGTCGTCGTCCCCGGAGTACTAGCTGCCACCGATCTATGTTTCATGTTTGTTTGGTTTGGTCTTGATGTTGTACACCTGTGTCTAGTTAGTCCTCATTAGTGTTCTATTTAAGTCTCGTTGGGTGTGTCTGTGTTTGTGTGTGATTGTTCCTGTCGTATGTTTGCTTGTCGATTTCCTTATTCGCTCGGTTGAGCTTTACTCCACTGTGTTGGAGCGTTTTACGCACCTGTGTAGTGCGCCTTTTGTTTTGTCGCCTACGTGCGTAGTTTCGCCTTCGGGCAAGTTTGTTCCGTTTTCCTTGTTGGATATTCCACTAAAGTCTTTTGGACTATACTTCGGTGTCCTGCGCTTGATTCCACCACTACACCCACCTACAGCATTTATGACAAATGCAGCCGTTTTTATCTCAATATCAAATAATTTCTGGGTAATAATTAAGTGTCTTACTGTAATAGTTTTCTATTTAAATTGTCAAAAATAAACAAAAATAGCTTCTTAGCAAAGAGCAATTTCTAAAGCAAGAATGTTGCTAGGACTGTCTGGGAGTGGTCTGAGTGGGGAGGGAAAAAACGGAAAACTATTTGTTATTGGCAGAGAGGTTTGGAACTCTCTTATTGGTCTATTAACTAATGTATTGCCTGGTGATGTCACCAGGTAGGCCAAAGTTCCACCCTAACAAAACAGGCTGAAATTTCAGGTAGTCTTTTCAAACAGCTCTTACACTAAAAGGGAATTATTATCATTTTCACAGTATTATTCCAACCTCAGTGTGGAAATATATATAAAAACACATTAAAATCAAGTTTTTGACTGCACTGGGCCTTTAATGGATTTGAAAGGACCTGGTCATGTTCAGAAAAAGGCACGAAACGGATTAAAATGCTCTCAAACTGGAATTACCATCAACCTTGTCCAATAAGAAACATACTTTTTTTTCGTTGCAAAAGGTTTTGCCTCATTGTGCCCTAATGAACATGATCCTGGTATACGTAAAAAGGTGGAAACTCCCTTTACCTGTGTGCACCATGTGCGCAGAAGTTTTCTTTTATAATGAAGTGACCTTTGGGGCTGTAATTCCCTGTAGCACAGATATGAGAGACAGCATGGTGGTGTGCACTGTGCATGTTAACGTTTAATCTCTAAAAACATCACAACTGCTGCTACCAGACTCTTATTATACTGCTCAGTTTATACACTGCCCACCATCCCCCTCTTCCCCCATACACATGTAAATATTGGACTATAAATTATGCCTTCCTGTATTATGCTTATGCTAAAATAGTTATTCTATTCTACTGAGCCATTTACTTTATGTTCGTATTATTATCTTTTATTATTTCTTATTGTTGTTGCATTGTGGAGAAGGAACCTGCAAGTAAGCATTTCGTTGGATGATGTATACCATGAGTATCCCGTACGACTAATAAAACTTGAAACTTGAACTCTCTCTAGGCCATGTTTGCGCTAGTTCAGTGCTTTTGGACGCATGATGGGGAGTGCACAAGTGCGCACTTCGGGAGAAGGGCAGATCATTGTCAAGGGTAAATCATTTTGTCAGAACAAAAGGTTCCTGTTGCCAGCATTTAAGACCCACCCCCAATGAAATTGTTTTGTTTCTCTTCTACAAATGGTGGGGAGCAGGAGTTGACACAACACCATTCTTACTTGTGCTGTACCTGTTGTGTAGTGAGTTTGTTTGTGCTGCTTCTTCAGGTTTTCCAGGACAGCCTGTTGCTCATCTGACATCCCCAGGGGCGTGTACACCAGGAGCACGCCCAGCTCCCCCCACGCCACATAAGACACAAACTGACCAATCAGAGCTGTGACGTGACCATACGGAGAGTGACGGGGGAGAAATGGGGGGAGAGCGAGCCAGAGAACGTGAGAGGATATTGATAAGTGACCACAGTCCCACCCAGTAACCCCTAGCCCCTACCCTTAAGGCTCTTCATGTTGATCAGGGGCCGTATGCATCAAGTGTCTCAAAGTAGGAGTAACTGTAGAAGGTCCACCTTGGCCTCTAATAGCCTGATGTAGACTGAGCATACCTGTTTTCTTTGGGCCAATCCAGACCACTGCTTCTTCTGGGTCCTCCAGCAGGAAGCCTATGGACATGAGCGCCAGGCTCTTCTGGGCGTCTGTGTAGACAGGCACCCAGCCCGAGTCACACTGGTGCACCTCTGGCTTGCCTACACTCAGCATGCGGCGGTACTGGGCCCACACAGGTCCACATCCAGGATCCCAACCTGATACCCAGACAGATGATGGACAGGTCACACATGCAGGTATGTGTGAACATGATCATACACATAGTTTTGTGGACTCAATATTCCACACAGGTCCATGTCCAAAATACCAACCTGAAAAATAAATACTGAACAGAAGTAACTGGTCTCACACACACACGGTTGGGCAGATTACTTGAAAAATGTAATCAGTTACTCTTCCGAGTGGCGCAGTGGTCTAAGGCACTGCATTGCAGTGCTAGCTGTGCCACTAGAGATCCTGGTTCAAAACCAGGCTCTGTCGTTGCCGGTGGCGACCGGGAGACCCATGGGGCGGCGCACAATTGGTCCAGGGTAGGGGAGAGAATGGCCGGCAGGGATGTAGCTCAGTTGGTAGAGCATGGCGTTTGCAACGCCAGGGTTGTGGGTTCGATTCCCACGGGGGGCCAGTATGAAAAATAATGTATGCACTCACTAACTGTAAGTCGCTCTGGATATGAGCGTCTGCTAAATGACTAAAATGTGAAAATGTGACATGACAAAAGTAATTAGTAACGTAATCCATTGGATTACTGTCATTACTTTTAGCCAGCATCTGCTTCCTCAGTTTATGCTGCAGATTGATCAGTTCCCTCTCTAACTCTGCACACCCAACTTCACAGCATCCTTGGGCAAGTGCTGGCTGCATCTTCTTGATGAAATGGCATCACTGCTAAAAGGTCAGCTTCACTGTCAATTTCCAGGGAAAGCTTTTCCAACCCTCTTTCTTTGATTATGCAATTACAGGTCTACTATACATCTAGTCTGATTAATCAGGCTGTAATACACCATTTTGTATACAGTGCATTCGGAAAATATTCAGACCCCTTGACTTTTTCCACATTTAGTAACGTTACAGCCTTATTCTGAAATTGATTAAATTGTAATTTTTTCTCATAAATCTATACACAATACCCCATAATGACAAAGTAAAAACAGGCTTTTAGACATTTTTGAAAATGTATTAAAAATAAAAAACGGAAATATCACATTTACATAAGTATTGAGAACCTTTACTCAGTACTTTGTTGAAGCACCTTTGGCAGTGATTATAGCCTCGAGTCTTCTTGGGTATGACGCTACAAGCTTGGCACACCTGTATTTGTGGAGTTTCTCCCATTCTTCTCTGCAGGTCGCTGCACAGCTATTTTCAGGTCTCTCCAGAGATGTATGATCGGGTTCAAGTCCGGGCTCTGGTTGGGCCACTCAAGGACATTCAGAGACTTGTCCCGAAGCCACTCCTGCGTTGTCTTGACTGTGTGCTTAGGGTCATTGTCCTGTTGGAAGGTGAACCTTCACCCCAGTCTGAAGTCCTGAGCGCTCTGGAGCAGGTTTTCATCAAGGATCTCTCTGTACTTTGCTCCATTCATCTTTCCCTAGATCACGACTAGTCTCCCAGCCCCTGCTGCTGAAAAACATCCCCACAGCATGATGCTGCCACCACCATGCTTCACCGTAGGGATGGTGCCAGGTTTCCTCCAGACATGACGCTTGTCATTCAGGCCAAATAGTTCAATCTTGGTTTCATCAGACCAGAGAATCTTGTTTCTCATGGTCTGAGAGTCCTTTAGGTGCCTTTTGGCAAACTCCAAGCGGGCTGTCATGTGCCTTTTACTGAGGAGTGGCTTCCGTCTGGCCACTCTACCATAAAGGCCTGATTGGTGGAGTGCTGCAGAAATGGTTGTCCTTCTGGAAGGTTATCCTCTCTCCACAGAGGAACTCTGGATCTCTGTCAGAGTGACCATCGGGTTCTTGGTCACCTCCCTGACCAAGACCCTTTTCCCCCGATTGCTCAGCTCTAGGAAGAGTCTTGGTGGTTCCAAACTTCTTCCATTTAAGAATGATGGAGGCCACTGTGTTCTTGGGGACCTTCAATGCTGCAGAAATGTTTTGGTACCCTTCCCCAGATATGTGCCTCGACACAATCCTGTCTCTGAGCTCTACGGACAATTCCTTCAACCTCATGGCTTGGTTTTTGCTCTGACATGCACTGTCAACTGTGGGACCTTATATAGACAGGTGTGTGCCTTTTCAAATCATGTCCAATCAATTGAATTTACCACAAGTGGACTCCAATCAAGTTGTAGAAATATCTCAAAGATGATCAATGGAAACAGGATGCACCTGAACTCAATTTCGAGTCTCATAACAAAGAGTTTGAATACTTATGTAAATAAGCTATTTCTGTTTTGTTTTTTAAATACATTTTCAAAGATTTCTAAAAACCTGTTTTCGCTTTATTAGGGTATTGTGTGTAGATTGATGAGGGGAAAAAAATAATTTAATCCACTTTAGAATTAGGCTGTAACGTAACAAAATGTGGAAAAGGTCAAGGGGTCTGAATTCTTTCCGAAGCGAATGCCTGCAAAATCGTGTAAATGTTCCTTACAAGCAAGAATGCCATGACAATGGAAATTGTATTTTCTGAATCAGGGGAGGATGGTGAACAATCAACACCTTTTTTTGTGTGTGAATTTGTATTGTATTTTTTTATTTATTCAGATTTCTATCTTCAAAAAAATCATCAAAACAAAAGAAAGTTGATTGTTCTCCATCCTCCCCTGATTTTGAATACCGAATATCCAATATAAAACTAACTTTACTCTACTACCGGCGCTCTAAAAAGTTTGGTAAACAATACTTTGCTGTGGATATTTTGTCCCAAATTTCGAACAAATTAAGCACAAACCGCATAGACAACCGGTAGAGTAAGTTTAAATGTAATTTTATTCAACATTCTGGCTTGGACATGAAGCATGAACAAATACACAGAGAGGTTAAGTTAAAGTCTTATTATTGTGAAATCAGCTAATCTCTCCATTTAGATATTATGACATTTAGTAATTATATCCATGAAATGTCTCATTACTGTGTGTTCATTGACACAGATCGTTTTATCACATGACCCTGGCCTGAGGCAACTGTTCAAGTTCATGTACTACTTTTAAGTAGTCAAGTGCAAGTATTGCATTGCCAGATCATGACTTACACTAGCCTAGACAAAAATGTAGTTTACAAACGTTCAATCAGGAAGGCTGGTCTGAATGGCTCGTCACTTTTACAGTGCATTCGGAAAGTATTCAGACCCCTTATTCTAAAATTGATACAATTGTTTTTTTCCCTCATCAATCTACACACAATACCCCACAATGACAAAGAAAAAATGGTTTTTAGAAATGTTAGCAAATTTATTAAAAATAAAAAACATAAATATTGTCCATCCCTCTCCTCATGGATATCCAAGTATTGGATAGGTGTAAGCATTGGCTTGAGCTAAATCCCTAAGATTAGAAGAAATGTGCACGTCCACACTTTGAGAGAAGGACAATGTAGATGCAGCCAATGTTAATAGTCACACACCTTTGAAGGGAAAATTATTGACAAGTTGTTGCAGTAGTTGTTAGGCCTACTGCTGATAGGTAGCTCTCTCTGCTCTCTCCCTCCCCTCTGTCTGTCCTTGATTGCAGGAGTGAAGTCTGGTGTGCGGGAGTCAGGGTTCCAGCTGCAGCTCATTCACCATATCACCTCAGCCTTTAAGACCCGGTCAAACTTACCACTCATCGTCAGATCATAGTCAAGACGACCATATATTTGGAACCTGACTCCTGCCTCCGCTTCACTCCTGCCACCACCATCCTGCTCTCCATTACCGGACCTCTCTTTTGGACTCACCACGGACACTAGGACATTACGGTACCACACCTGCCCTGATCTGGATCTGTTACCCTCCCTGTACCTGGACTTGCTCTTCCCATATATTTGGAAACCTGGACTTTGAACATTGTAAATAAACCTGTTAAAACTTCTCTGGCTTGGTGTACTTGTCTGCATTTGGGTTCTTATCCAGTTAAATCATAACAGTAGTAGGTAAGACAATGGAGCCAGAGTATAGGTTAATTATGGACTTTTCCAGAAAATTACAGTAAACAGTGACACACTCAGGCAGGAAGCCAGGCTCATCTTTTCAAAGAAAACAACACCATTTAAATATACCTCTATTTGTATTTCTAATGTATTCCAAACACAGGTGGTAACCAGATGGTCCCAATAATATAGGTAGGCTAGTAAAAGATGACCCCCTCTGGTTCTATTGCGAACTCTGTGACTCGTTGTTTAGGCCTACTACTCAAAGACATTAAGTAACATTTTTAATTAACTGCAATAGATTGGTCTGAAATATATTGTGACAGAGTAGTGACTGTCTTAACATTGGAACTCTAGTAGGCTTTTTGCTTTCACGTGTGCTTGTGTCTGTCTCATTAAGACTGCATAGCTGGCAGTGTATAAGTTTATGCTTTATTAACAGTGTACAACATAATAAATGAACTGACATGATATTAACAGTGTACAACATAATAAATGAACTGACATGACACTTTGACCACGGATTGTCCAAACAGAGCTAACCTAAGCCCACGCCTCCAACAAGCCACACCTCCAGATCCTCTAATAAGCTGCCGCCACTACATTGCCCCCACCTAAGGGGTCAATCCAACATAAAGTCCTGAAAAATGGACAGGGGTCTTCGGCGGCGGCGGTGGGATTGCCATGGGGGGGTGCCATCCTGACCTCGAGACGGTGCCCTTGTGGCCATGGGAGAGTCCAATTCTGACCTTGCCCCTCAGGTGAGGAAAACGCTGCGTTGTCCGATGGTCCAGGGCTGTAAGGAGGAGTAACCACCTCCTTGTCCTCTCTTTCCACTTCACTAGGTGTATGAGGTTGGTAAGGCGACAGCCGATCTTGATGGATGCGGTACACCACGTCAGAAAGTCGTTCCAGAACCATGCATGGGCCTTTCCAGTGACTCATTAGTTTCGGGCTCAGACCACACTTGCGCCGGTGGCTGTACATCCACACTTCTTGGCCAGGCTGGAAAGGCTAACCTCGACAGTGGGTGTCGTATGCCCTCTTCTGCTTTACCTGCTTCCATCAAGTGATGCTGTGAAAAGTCATGGGCTGTGTCCAGGCGCTGCTGAAGGTGGTGGAGATACTCCAAGCCTGCGGCTCCAGGAACCTCAGGCTCCGGAGGTTTTCCAAAGGACAAATTCACTGGAGTACGTAGTTCTCTCCCAAACATCAGTGCTGCTGGGGTGCAGCCAATGGACTCCTGCACTGCTGACCAATAGGCAAACAAGACCAATGGCAGATGTCGGTCCCAGTCCTTCTTGTGGTTGGAGGTGAGAGTGGCCAGCTGTATCGCCAAAGTCTGATTAAACCGTTCGACGAGCCCGTTGCTTTGGGGATGCAGGGGGGTAGTCCTTGTCTTGCGCACCCCCAGCTTTTCACAGACTTTGATGAACACCTTAGCTTAAAAATGTCTCCCCTGATAGCTGTGAAGTTATTTTGTTGGCAGGGGTTGTGGTGCCCTGGTCGGGGACCACATAGGCCTCTGGCCGTTTGGTAAAATAGTCCATGGCCACAAGTGCGCATCGATTGCCTGCCTCTGTCATGGGGAAAGGACCCAGGGTGTCCATGGGAGCGTATGGTTGGTCCTTTGTGGGCAGTACAGGTTTCACAGGCATGCACATACTGTTCTATGTCTTGGCGGCAGCCAGCCTTCGGAGGTGTTGGAGGGTCTTTGTGTACCCGAAGTGAACAGTTCTCAGGGCATGGGCACGCATGGAACGAGGCACAAGCCGCTGTCACACCACCAAGTTGTGTGTTAGTTCCCTCCATCTTTGAAACAGCACCCCATTGTGAATGGCAAGGTTTTCTCACTGGGAGTGGTAGGCCTTGGCTTCTGGGCACAGGGTTGAAACTCTGTTCCAGGCAGGCTGCTGGCTGGTCTCCAACCAGCCCTTAACAGTTGCCAACACCGGGTCACCTTCCTGCTCCCTCTTCAAGTCATGGTCATTTCAGCTCTCCAGGGGTGCTGAGCTCCTGTCTGCCGCCTGAACTGCCACCACTGTGGGCAGGAGACCCTCCTTTTGTTCAAAGCATGGGCAGTGCTTGCAGTCTTCCTCTTCATACGGCCGCCGAGACAACGCATCAGCATTTGTGTGGAGATGACCAGCCCGGTGCTGCATCTGGTAGTCGTACTCCTGTAACTCTTCTATCCAGCGAGCCATCTGACTCTGTGGTTCTCGGAAGTTGAGGAGCCAGGGGTCCCGTAGAGGGACAACTCTCGCCGTGTGACACAGTAGTTGCGCTCGGCACGGTTGAGGCTCTGACTGTAGAAGGCCATCACCGTTCCCCATCCGGCCCCTCCTGCCAAAGAACAGTCCTAATGCCCACATTGCTGGCATCTGTGTACACAATGAATGGGTGTACACAGATGTCTGTGTACACCCATGTATGTCTGCCTTGACGACATGGCCTAGGAACTTGACCTCCCACTGCAGTAGGTGACACTTCTTGGAGTAGAGCTTGAGTCCTGCCTGCCGGATGGCAAGTAGAACCTCACGCAGATTCACTAGAGATCCATGGAAGTCTACTGCATGCACAAGGACGTCAACCAGGTAGACTACACACTTGTTGCGGGGGATTGTGGCCAGCACTTGCTCCATAAGACGCACAAAGGTTGGTGGAGCATTGCAGAGCCGAAGGGCATCACGGTGAACTGCCACAGTCCTTGTCCAATCGAGAAGGCGGTCTTTGGCCTGGCCAAGCTCCACTTGCCAATAACGGCTGCGGAGGTCGAGGGAACTGAACCACTGTGATCCTGTGATGTAATCCAGTACATTACATTTACATTTTAGTCATTTAGCAGACACTCTTATCCAGAGCGACTTACAGTTAGTGAATACATTTTTTTTTTTTACACTGGCCCCCCGTGGGAATCGAACCCACAACCCTGGCGTTGCAAACGCCATGCTCTATCAACTGAGCTACATCCCTGCCGGCCATTCCCTCCCCTACCCTGGACGACGCTGGGCCAATTGTGCGCCGCCCATGAGTCTCCCGGATTCGAACCAGGATCTCTAGTGGCACAGTTAGCACTGCGATGCAGTGCCTTAGACCACTGCGCCACTCAGGAGACGTGGGCAGCAAGAGCATGTGGGAGAAGTTAGCAGGTTGCACGATGAGGGGATAGGAATCCTTCCTGGTCACATAGTTCAGCTGCCCGTAGTCTATACAGAAGCGCCATGAGCCGTCCTTCTTCTTGACAAGGACTACGGGGGCCAACCAAGGGCTGTTGGATGGCTCGATGAACCCTGTTTCCGCCATCTCCCGGATGTTCTGCTCCGCTATCTCTCTCTTCGTGAGTGGCAAGCGATCAGGCCGCAAACGAATAGGTGCTGCATCGCCAGTAACGATAGAGTGCTGGACAAGACTGGTTCTCTGGCAGTCTTCGTCTCGTGCTGCAAAGACATCCACAAACTCTGGAAGCAGTGCTTCCAACTTATCCCGCTGCTCAGGCTCCAGCCCTTCCGAACACCTCTGCCCTAGTTCCCGCACAGCTTGCCGGGTAGCCTCTGAACATACGTCCACTGTGCCACTGGTCACCTGCTGGGGCACACTCACCTCTTTTGGGGGCTTTAGCTGCTCCTTCTCATCTGGGGTGAAGGATCTTTGTGGAGCTGTCTGTCACCAATTCCTGCCGAGTCACCTGCGGCTGCCGTTGTCTTCTTCCACTGCTCCGAAGTCACATCACGGAGTCTTTCAACTGGAGTTTCCACGTTTCAACATCTAGGCATGCTCCCACTTGACTGAGGAAATCTAACCTTAAGGATGCAGTCATCTTGGATATCGGCCAACCAGGACTTATGCTCCAACGAGACATTGCCGACTCTCACCGATAAGGACCTCCAGCCCTTCATGTCCCTGAGCTCCCCTGTCACTGTGTGAAGACATACCGAGGTAGGGGTCCAACCCGGAGGGGAAGGGCCCACTGTGTCTGGAAGAACATCAGGCCAAACAAGGCTATCATGGCACCGGTGTCAATCAACGCCTGGCAGGCCTCACCACTGATGCTGCATGGAAGGTAGAGCCCCTGCGTCTGGCCCAAACGACCAACTTGATGTTCCTGCTCAAGAAGGGGGTCCGGGGACTGGGATGATGTTCCCCTCACTTCAGCATCCCACTGGCGTTTCACTTTGACTCAGGGGCGGGCAAGGGCTGAGGTGGGGCTTCACATTGGCGAGCAATGTGGCCTTTCTGGCCACAGCGGAAACAAATTATCTCAGGCTGGCGTTGACCTCTTGAAGTGGACCGTTATGGAGTTCACTGCTGGTGTTCCACCTTGGCTTGATAGACCACATCTCCTGAGTCACTCTTGGTCTCCACCTCCGTTTCTACCTGCCGTGTCCATGGGGTAACCCGACTCTCTAGGCCCAAGATGTTTTTCACTCTTTCCGCTTTTTCCAGGGCCTTAGACAGGGTGGCAGCCTCTCTGGTGTCAAGGCCTGGAGGAAGGCATGTAGGGCCTGTTAATCTTGATCAGCCGTGGCAAACTGGGGGTACCCTTGTCTGGCGTAATAACGCATATCTGCAGCCAGGACGCCAAGGCTCTAACCTCCATTTCTCGTGCAACCTGCTAACTTCTCCCACATGCTCTTGCTGGAGTCTCTACTGCCAAACCTCTGCCTCAAGGTGGTAGGTAAGGCAGTGTAGTCCCTCCGCTGAACAGAGATGAGGTCTAGTAGGGCCTGTAACGCACACCCCTCCATGGCCAGGGCAAGCTGCACAGCCATTTCCTGTTCAGCCCATCTATTTTTGCCACGCAGCTAGCTGAAACTGGGCTAGGTAGGGTTCCCAGGGCTCTACTCCCCTGTATTGGGCAACCTTCACCGTTCGGGCACGTCATTCCTTTGACAACCACCACCATCTGGTCCAGGTCTGTCTCCATGCTGCTATGCAGGACAAGGTGATGCGGGGAACCGCCACTGGCTTGGAGTAGGCTGTTCTGGTCTCATTAAGACTGCAGAACTGGCAGTGTACAAGCTCAACCTTTAGTAACAGATTACAAAATAAAAAACTCAGCAAAAAAAGAAACGTCCCTTTTTCAGGACCCTGTCTTTCAAAGATAATTTATAAACATCCAAATAACTTCACAGATCTTCATTGTAAAGGGTTTAAACACTGTTTCCCATGCTTGTTCAATGAACCATAAACAATTAATGAACATGCACCTGTGGAACGGTCGTTAAGACACTAACAGCTTAAAGACGGTAGGCAATTAAGGTCACAGTTATGACAACTTAGGACACTAAAGAGGACTTTCTACTGAAAAACACCAAAAGAAAGATGCCCAGGGTCCCTGCTCATCTGCGTAAATGTGCCTTAGGCATGCTGCAAGGAGGCATGAGGACTGCAGATGTGGCCAGGGCAGTAAATTGCAATGTCCGTACTGTAAGACGCCTAAGACAGCGCTACGAGGAGACAGGACAGCTGATCGTCCTCGCAGTTGCAGACCACGTGTAACAACACCTGCACAGGATCGGTACATCCGAACATAACACCTGCGGAACAGGTACAGGATGGCAACAACAACTGCCCGAGTTACACCAAGAACGCACAATCCCTCCATCAGTGCTCAGACTGTCTGGAATAGGCTGAGAGAGGCTGGACTGAGGGCTTGTAGGCCTGTTGTAAGGCAGGTCCTCACCAGACATCACCGGCAACAACGTCGCCTATGGGCACAAACCCACCGTGCTCTTGACTGACGAGTCGCGGTTTTTTCTCACCAGGGGTGATGGTCAGATTCGCATTTATCGTCGAAGGAATGAGCGTTACACCGAGACCTGTACTCTGGAGCGGGATCGATTTGGAGGTGGAGGGTCCGTCATGGTCTGGGGCGGTGTGTCACAGCATCATCGGACTGAGCTTGTTGTCATTGCTGGCAATCTCAACGCTGTGCGTTACAGGGAAGACATCCTCCTCCCTCATGTGGTACCCTTCCTGCAGGCTCATCCTGACATGACCCTCCAGCATGACAATGCCACCAGCCATACTGCTCGTTCTGTGCGTGATTTCCTGCAAGACTGGAATATCAGTGTTCTGCCATGGCCAGCGGAGAGCACGTCTGGGACCTGTTGGATCGGAGGATGAGGGCTAGGGCCATTCCCCCCAGAAATGTCCGGGAACTTGCAGGTGCCTTGGTGGAAGAGTGGGGTAACATCTCACAGCAAGAACTGGAAAATCTGGTGCAGTCCATGAGGAGGAGATGCACTGCAGTACTTAATGCAGCTGGTGGCCACACCAGATACTGACTGTTACTTTTGATTTTGATTTACTCGTCAGCTGTTACTTTATTACGTTTATTGTGCATATGAATGTTTGCAAGACTCAGGGAACAGAACCGAAAACCTTAAAAGAACAGACATTTTCAAGGAAAACGGAACCTGGAACGAAAGTAATCCATTCTGTTCCAGAACAGAACCGTTATTTTAAAAGCATGGGAATCGGTTAATAATGTTATTTTACATTCCAGGAATGTTTTTCTAGTCCCACAACAAAACACAACAAAGTGCCTATGCAAAGCCCTCACTCTGTCACTCAGAAACGTATGCACCGTTTACATTGTGACGTATTTCATTACGCCATACATCATCTTCACAGAGTCTTGCTGCGCTACTGAAAGGACAAGTGTAGTGTTTGTAATGCAAGATGGCGGAGAGCCTGACTCTCGTCAGAGATCGCATTTTTGGGGGGAGATTGAAAACAGTGGAGACTGCTGAGGGGAGGATGGATCATAATAATGGCTGGAATGGAGTATAATGGCTGGAATGGAGAGAAATAAATGGTATCAAACACATGAAAACAAAAAAAAACATGTGCTTGATACCATTCCATTCACTCCATTCCGGCCATTATTATGAACCGTCCTCCCTTCCGTAGCCTTCACTGATTGCAAAATATGCTATTTTCATTCAAGACGGGATAACTATATTGTTTCAGGTGATAATAAAACATGTTTTATTTAGTTACTTTTTCCTCAACTTGTTTCTCTAACTTTATAGCAAGTCAAGCTAGCTTGCACTGCAGAGCAGCTAACTTGCACTGCAGAGCAGCTAGCTAGCTAGCTAAAAGATAGGCTAGGTTGAAGATACCACTGGAGCTAGCTAATAATTATCATCAAAAACAAACGTCATTACCATCACAATAAACTTAAACAACAGTCAAATAATATAATTGGCTTAACAGCCAATGTGTATTATTTGACATTACTATAAAAATAGTATTCACTTATAGGAATGGGTAATTGTTTACAAGTTGCTAGCTATCCCATAAATCCATCACCGAAAACCACATATTTTCATCTTCTTCTATGGTTTGGTAACTTCCTGTCCTTACAACAGGCCTACAAGCCCTCAGTCCAGCCTCTCTCAGCCTATTGCGGACAGTCTGAGCATTGATGGAGGGATTGTACATTCCTGGTGTAACTCGGGCAGTTGTTGTTGCCATCCTGTACCTGTTCCGCAGGTGTGATGTTCAGATGTACCGATCCTGTGCAGGTGTTGTTACACGTGGTCTGTCACTCCGAGGACAATCAGCTGTCCGTCCTGTCTCCCTGCAGAGCTGTCTTAGGCGTCTCACAGTACGGACATTGCAATTTATTGCCCTGGCCACATCTGCAGTCCTCATGCCTCCTTGCAGCATGCCTAAGGCACGCAGATGAGCAGGGACCCTGGGCATCTTTCTTTTGGTGTTTTTCAGAGTCAGTAGAAAGGCCTCTTTAGTGTCTAAGTTCTCATAACTGTGACCTTAATTGCTTACCGTCTGTAAGCTGTTAGTGTCTTAATGACCGTTCCACAGGTGCATGTTCATTAATTGTTTATGGTTCATTGAACAAGCATGGAAACAGTGTTTAAACCCTTTACAATGAAGATCTGTGAAGTTATTTGGATTTTTATAAATTATCTTTGAAAGACAGGGTCCTGAAAAAGTTTCATTTTTTTGCTGAGTTTATATATTAATTTTTGCCTGTTTTGCATGTTATTTTGACATTAATACGTGTCACATGTAGGTTTGCAAACAATGAAAAAAAAATTAATCTTTATGTTAATAAAGCCACATGGTCTCTTTTTTGCTTTCTTGAGTAAGGCAGCTCCAAAATGCAGGTGTTTCAGCCTAGCTCAGTGTTTTCAGTGGTGGTACAGAGCGTAGGGGTTGTTCATGTTTTCTAGTTGTGCCGTGATTGGCTCAGTGTTCTGTTTCATGGGGATACTACTGTAGTGTCTGTTGTTTGTGGTTGTTGCCGTCAATCAAGGAGTCTGCTTAAGCTGCACCGTGTTCAAAGGCTTTTATTAAAATCACGAGGTTACAGCATAAGTTACAGACCCGCGAAGTCTGGAGAAGCCCCGTCCCAATTTAATCTTGAATGCTTCTGACCCTTCTTCGTTTTTCCCCCAGTATATATAAACTCCCAAGATGTGGGTGGCTCCCTCTACTGTCCCATCCCCTGTCTACAACACACTTCCTGTCTGTTGTATGTGGCGTTACACTAAAACATTCCCTCTTGATACTAAAATCAACATTCTTTCAGTTCCACTTAAAAACATTTAACAAAGGCATAATCCTAATACACGACACTACGTCACCGCAAAATCTACAGGGAGATAGATGCCATAGATTTACATTAGAAGTGCCCATTCAAGAAGGCTCAAGGTCATTGGCCACAGACGTCAAATCACGTTATATCTACCGTAGCTTTGATTGGACTGATCATGTCAACATCATACTTTCAAAATCTTAGCTAGCAAGCTAGAGAAGCAGTCATCATCATGAATCGAGTCGACAATCTACTGGCAAATCCTTTTCTATCCTTGTCATATGAAGATAAATTATAGATAAAAACGTACCGGTGCTCATCAGCCATTGGATTTAAACATTACACAACAAGATGGGAATTGCATATTCAACAATGAGTGGTTTGGAAGGGATCAGTGGCTAATTGCAAGCGTTGCAAAGCAATCACTAGCCTGCTATTCAGTGGTGTATGGTCCAAGTCTAGGTTTAAAGGTCTCTTTTCCAAGCTTAAAAGGATCAACATTCACATGCAAAACCATGGGCTAGAAAAGGTTGAATACATTGGCCATGCTGTCAATCCAGAATGATTTCTGCCGCGTTCAAAACAACTGGAAACTCAGAACTGGTATACAGAAGATAGCCCTATTTGGTAAAAGACCAAGTCCATATTATGGCAAGAACAGCTCAAATAAGCAAAGAGAAATGACAGTCCATCATTACTTTAAGACATGAAGGTCAGTCAATGCGGAACATTTCAAGAACTTTGAAAGTTTCTTCAAGTGCAGTCGCAAAAACCATCAAGCGCTATGATGAAACTGGCTCTTATGAGGACTGCCATATGAATGGAAGACCCAGATTTACCTCTGCTACAGAGGATAAGTTAATTAGAGTTGCCAGCCTCAGAAATTGCAGCCCAAATAAATGCTTTACAGAGTTCAAGTAACACATCACAACATCAACTGTTCAGAGGAGACTGTATGAATCAGGCCTTCATGGTCGAATTGCTGCAAAGAAACCACTACTAAAGGACACCAATAAGAAGAGACTTGCTTGGGCCAAGAAACACGAGCAATGGACATTAGACCGGTGGAAATTTGTCCTTTGGTCTGGAGTCCAAATTTGAGATTTTTGGTTCCAACCGCTGTGTCTTTGTGAAACGCGGTGTGGGTGAACGGATGATCTCTGCATGTGTATTTCCCACCGTAAAGCATGGAGGAGGATGTGTGATGGTGTGGGGGTGCTTTGCTGGTGATACTGTCTGTGATTTATTTAGAATTCAAGGCACACTTAACCAGCATGGCTACCACAGCATTCTTCAGCAATATGCCATTCCATCTGGTTTGGGCTTAGTGGGACTATCATTTGTTTTTCAACAGGACAATGACCCAACACACCTCCAGGCTGTGTAAGGGCTATTTTACCAAGAAGGAGAGTGATGGAGTGCTGCATCAGATGACCTGGCCTCCACAATCCCCTGACCTCAACCCAATTGAGATGGTTTGGGATGAATCGGACCGCAGAGTGAAGGAAAAGCAGCCAACATGTTCTCAGCATATGTGGGAACTCCTTCAAGACAGTTGGAAAAGCATTCCAGGTGAAGCTGGTTTAGAGAATGCCAAGAGTGTGCAAAGCCGTCATCCAGGCAAAGGGTGGCTATTTGAAGAATAGGCAGGTAGTGGTGGCTATTCAGCAGCCTGTTGGTCTGGGGGTAGAAATTATTGGCCAGTCTTCCAGTTTTCGCCATAATGCTCCTGTGCCACCCGCATCTGAGTAATTAAAATGGGGAGAACAGGCCATGGCTCGGATGGCTGAGGTCCCTGATGTTCTTCTTGGCCTTCCTGTGACACCTGGTGTTGTAGGTGTCCTGGAGGGCAGGCAGTGTGCACCCAATGGTGTGTTCAGCTGCGTGTATCACCCTCTGAAGCGCCTTGCGGTCCGCGGCGGTGGAGTTGCCATGTGGTAAGGGGGTCCGGTTTGGGCCGGAGAGCATCCAGGAAAGAGAAGTCAGCGCAGCATCAGGTGTTCCTCATGTGGCTCCGTAACAAAACTCCTCAATTCTGATTTGTCAGCTCTTTTCACCCCTTGGACAAGCATAGAAAAAGAAAGACTAGAATGAGAGACAGAGAGCACCAGGGTTGTTACTCTAGGGGTAAAAAGACAGGGGACAAATGAAGCTGGTGTCCTGTGTATGTGTACTTACCTCACTAGAGGTCTTCATTCAAACTCAGTGAGCTCTTGGAAGAATGGGGCAAGGTAGGGATTGAGAACAAACAGCTGGCTTCCTCTGGGGCACCTTGTCATGCACTTTGATCCATCTTCAGGATTCATCATCTTGGGTTGATTCGAGCCTACAGCATATATCCAATATAGTTTATGAAATCAATTGAGACATCAAATCAAATGTTATTTGTCACATACACGTGTCTAGCAAACTAATACAACATTGCTATAGCCTACACAATATCACAGATTATTTTACCAGACTCACAACATTTTCCTTTCTAGCTGTGCCACCAAATGTTTGCGAACTACTGGTAAAGTGAACAGGTTTAGCTAATCCTGTAACATTATGGAACAATGTTTTTTAAATTAAACAAATGGTTAGCGGGAGAGGCAATATGGACAATCCTGGCCTACAAAACGATGATTTATGTGGCGCAGATGAGAGCCAAGGGAACTGAATCACACAGGGTTGTGACAGCTAAGGAGGACAATCTGTCCCAGTGTTTTAGCCATTTATGTTCTCCCCATTGACCAGTGGCACTGCACCTTAGGTCGTTAGGCACCTCGATACAATATGGTGGTCATTCGCGTCAGCTTTAGCGGCTCTCGAGTACGGCCCACAACGCGGTTTATCTGTAAAATGCAGCCTGTCAATCTGAAAAAATATGGGTCATCTTTTGAACTGCTAGAAACAAGCCATTTTCTCTGGAGTAACGGTGGAAACATAACGGTCACGAATCTGCGCTCAGTATATTCTCTATGGCACTCAAAGGCTGCGATACAGACTATAATCACAATATTCTCTGGATTATGTTTTTCTAGGTTGCACAGCTAGATATTTACGAGCAATTTAGAGCAGTCCAAAATGTATTTTGTCAACTTCAGCTAGCTAGCTAGCAAACGTTAGCCAGCTATCTAGCTAGGTTAGCTAAGGAAACATGCAGTAATTCAATATTGGCTAGCAATAAATATGCTTATAAACAAGGCAAGGTACCTACCCAGCAGCTGCTGAAAATATTCTTCCACTTCACAGCTGCTTCAAGAAGATATTTACTAAAATAGTCTGAGCTTCATGTTTCTCAGCATGAGGTTGGCGCCTGAAACAGATAATTTGAATCTACAGTAGGCATAAGCTATTACTGTAAATAAATTCAGTATGTTAGAGTAATTTTTACAGTTAATAACAATATTTTCCAGCATTTTACCCATAATGCAGTGCAATCTACAGCATGAACGCTGTAAAACACATTTATGGTATTATACTGTGCATCCTACAGTGTTTTACTGTTGAAATTACAGAAAGGTCTTACAGTGTATATACAGTGAGGGAAAAAAATTCTCCAGAAAAAACGCATGTCAAAAATGTTATAAATTGATTAGCATTTTCATGAGGGAAATAAGTATTTGACCCCTCTGCAAAACATGACTTAGTACTTGGTGGCAAAACCCTTGTTGGCAATCACAGAGGTCAAACATTTCTTGTAGTTGGCCACCAGGTTTGCACACATCTTAGGAGGAATTTTGTCCCACTCCTCTTTGCAGATCTTCTCCAAGTCATTAAGGTTTCGAGGCTGACGCTTGGCAACTCAAACCTTCAGCTCCCTCCACATATTTTCTATGGGATTAAGGTCTGGAGACTGGCTAGGCCACTCCGGGACCTTAATGTGCTTCTTCTTGAGCCACTCCTTTGTTGCCTTGGCCGTGTGTTTGAGTCATTGTCATGCTGGAATACCCATCCACAACCCATTTTCAATGCCCTGGCTGAGGGAAGGAGGTTCTCACCCAAGATTTGACGGTACATGGCCCCGTCCATCGTTCCTTTGATGCGGTGAAGTTGTCCTGTCCACTTAGCAGAAAAACACCCCCAAAGAATAATGTTTCCACCTCCATGTTTGACGGTGGGGATGGTGTTCTTGGGGTCATAGGCGGCATTCCTCCTCCTCCAAACACGGCGAGTTGAGTTGATGCCAAAGAGCTCGATTTTGGTCTCATCTGACCACAACACTTTCACCCAGTTCTCCTCTGAATCATTCAGATGTTCATTGGCAAACTTCTGACGGGCATGTATATGTGCTTTCTTGAGCAGGGGGACCTTGCGGGCGCGGCAGGATTTCAATCCTTCACGGCGTAGTGTGTTACCAATTGTTTTCTTGGTGACTATGGTCCCAGCTGCCTTGAGATCATTGACAAGATCCTCCCGTGTAGTTCTGGGCTGATTCCTCACTGTTCTCATGATCATTGCAACTCCACGAGGTGAGATCTTGCATGGAGCCCGAGGACGAGGGAGATTGACAGTTATTTTGTGTTTCTTCCATTTGCAAATAATTGCACCAACTGTTGTCACCTTCTCACCAAGCTGCTTGGCGATGGTCTTGTAGCCCATTCCAGCCTTGTGTAGGTCTACAATCTTGTCCCTGACATCCTTGGAGAGCTCTTTGGTCTTGGCCATGGTGGAGAGTTTGGAATCTGATTGATTGATTGCTTCTGTGGACAGGTGTCTTTTATACAGGTAACAAGCTGATATTAGGAGCACTCCCTTTAAGAGTGTGCTCCTAATCTCAGCTCGTTACCTGTATAAAAGACACCTGGGAGCCAGAAATCTTTCTGATTGAGAGGGGGTCAAATACTTATTTCCCTCATTAAAATGCAAATCAATTTATAACATTTTTGACATGCGTTTTTCTGGATTGTTTTGTTGTTATTCTGTCTCTCACTGTTCAAATAAACCTACCATTAAAATTATAGACTGATCATTTCTTTTTCAGTGGGCAAACATACAAAATCAGCAGGGGATCAAATACACTGCTCAAAACAATAAAGGGAACACTAAAATAACACATCCTAGATCGGAATGAATGAAATAATCTTATTAAATACTTTTTTCTTTACATAGTTGAATGTGCTGACAACAAAATCACACAAAAATTATCAATGGAAATCAAATTTATCAACCCATGGTTGGATTTGGAGTCACCCTCAAAATTAAAGTGGAAAACCACACTACAGGCTGATCCAACTTTGATGTAATGTCCTTAAAACAAGTCAAAATGAGGCTCAGTAGTGTGTGTGGCCTCCACGTGCCTGTATGACCTCCCTACAACACCTGGGCATGCTCCTGATGAGGTGGCGGATGGTCTCCTGAGGTATCTCCTCCCAGACCTGGACTAAAGCATCCGCCAACTCCTGGACAGTCTGTGGTGCAACGTGGCGTTGGTGGATGGAGCGAGACATGATGTCCCAGATGTGCTCAATTGGATTCAGGTCTGGGGAACGGGCAGGCCAGTCCATAGCATCAATGCCTTCCTCTTGCAGGAACTGTTGACACACTCCAGCCACATGAGGTCTAGCATTGTCTTGCATTAGGAGGAACCCAGGGCCAACCGCACCAGCATATGGTCTCACAAGGGGTCTGAGGATCTCATCTCGGTACCTAATGGCAGTCAGGCTACCTCTGGCGAGCACATGGAGGGCTGTGCGGCCCCCCAACGAAATGCCACCCAACACCATGACTGACCCACCGCCAAACCGTTCATGCTGGAGGATGTTGCAGGCAGCAGAATGTTCTCCACGGCGTCTCCAGACTCTGTCACGTCTGTCACATGTGCTCAGTGTGAACCTGCTTTCATCTGTGAAGAGCACAGGGCGCCAGTGGCGAATTTGCCAATCTTGGTGTTCTCTGGCAAATGCCAAATGTCCTGCATGGTGTTGGGCTGTAAGCACAACCCCCACCTGTGGACGTCGGGCCCTCATACCACCCTCATGGAGTCTGTTTCTGACCGTTTGAGCAGACACATGCACATTTGTGGCCTGCTGAAGGTCATTTTGCAGGGCTCTGGCAGTGCTCCTCCTGCTCCTCCTTGCACAAAGGCAGAGGTAACAGTCCTGCTGCTGGGTTGTTGCCCTCCTACGGCCTCCTCCACGTCTCCTGATGTACTGGCCTGTCTCCTGGTAGCGCCTCCATGCTCTGGACACTACGCTGACAGACACAGCAAACCTTCTTGCCACAGCTCGCATTGATGTGCCATCCTGGATGAGCTGCACTACCTGAGCCACTTGTGTGGGTTGTAGACTCCATCTCATGCTACCACTAGAGTGAAAGCACCGCCAGCATTCAAAAGTGACCAAAACATCAGCCAGGAAGCATAGGAACTTAGAAGTGGTCTGTGGTCACCACCTGCAAAACCAGTCCTTTATTGGGGGTGTCTTGCTAATTGCCTATAAATTCCACCTGTTGTCTATTCCATTTGCACAACAGCATGTGAAATTTATTGTCAATCAGTGTTGCTTCCTAAGTGGACAGTTTGATTTCACAGAAGTGTGATTGACTTGGAGTTACATTGTGTTGTTTAAGTGTTCCCTTTATTTTTTTGAGCAGTGTACTTTTTTTCCCTCACTGTAACTATACACAGGGATTAACATCCACACCACTCCATGTGCATCTATGCACCATATGTATCTTCAACGGTTCTAGCCTCCCAGAGACAGTGGTCCCAGACCACATAGACAATTCAGAAATGCCTATAGACCACTACTTCCTATACATATAAAACAACACTGTGTTCAAAAACACCACGTGCTATTGTTAGTACTCCCAGACTACGATGGGTGGTGGTGGACGGAACACCTAGATAACGTTATAGATGGAAAAACTCTCTCATACAGAACTGGAAAACTCAGCTCACACAGAGCTGGAAAACTCAGCTCACATTCACACTGGAGCTAGTCCCCTGACAGCTCTCATTCACTCAGTACGTTATAGCTAAATTTCAATCTCTTATTATCCATATTTCAATCTCTTGTTATTCAAATGTCAATACATTTATTATCTACATTTCAATCAGTTTAATGTGTCATATCTCACAATCACACAACTCTCACATCCTCATTCACTTAGTACTATTCCCAAACACACTCGGTAATCTCCCTTATTATCATATTTGCATGATTTTAGCTTATTCATAATTAATTCACCGACCAATACTGGGTCATGCATGTGACAGACCAATACCTCACAAGGCTTCTTCTCTAAGCTGAGAACTTGAAACTGAGATATCAAAACAAGGGTCTGGGCATACTGCCAAATTGCAGATACTGATAGTGAGGGTTCGTTCAATCAGTCACTTGCATGAACACAGAAAACGGTTATTAGAAAACCACAAACATAGAACACAGCAATGTATAAATAGAAAAGCACCAACATAACATTTTCCATCACACCGGCTTACCTAATCATATGCGGTGCTTTGCAACATCAGTCATTTTATCAATTGATTCTTATATGTAATATTTAATCCATGCTTTATGAGCTCAATAGACCACTGCCTTTAACTCTCATCACTCTTGGCATTTTTTCATTGGTATTTCATCTTGTTTTCTGCAATAACTTGTCAAGTCAGTTCCTGGCATTCAGTTCCATTTCGAATAATTGTTATATTCTCCATGGTGCCATCGACAATATATCAATCAAGAATCATGGCTTCAGCTTCAGTCATGTTCCCTATAGCCTATTAATGCTAATTTCCATGGTTCTTGTCATCATTCTAACAATTTGTTATTGTTGCACCTTGCCTGAAAGGATCCGGGGAAATGCTTCTCCATGCAAGCTTCAAAACATCCTACCCTACTAACAATGGTTTGGTCCCATAGTCACCAGCTTCTGGTTGCAAATTAAGTCTACCCAGCATTTGGTTTTACCACGATGATTCTCTTACTGCTAGCATGCAAGGTACATCTGGAACCTGCAGTTTTCATAACACTTTCACTCAAATGCCTTTTCAAGGTTGGTCCTACAGTTACTATGGTCATGTTGCAACAGTGCCTGATCTCAGATCTCATCATGTGTTAGACACAGCATGTCGCACACAAGGCAAATCAATTTTTTCAGGCACTATTACGTCTAGGTGCTTTGTGTCATGCCATTTTTTCCCCCATTCAATCAGCAAGACCATTCTTCTCGGTTTCCCCGAGTCGTAGTGGGAGGACTAGACAACATATCATCGCGTGACTCCAATTTTACTTCGTTATGATGGTTATTATATCAATATTTGCTCAAAGGTGTTTCCACCACCATTTCTCACCACCATTTCTCGCATAATTCATTTTACAGACACAAAAAGATACCACCATGTCGAACCAACAAATTGTCTGTTGACATTTATAAAATTGTACCGGCATGTCATGTTTCCATCAGCCCGGTCGTGACTTTTTTCATGTGTCAGGTAATTCATCTGTGTGAAATGGCTGGATGGAAACGTGGTTATTTTTTTACAAACTTAAAATACTCCAACCCACTTCAGTTCTATGTACTATTAAAGCCAAAGGGTCCATGCTATCCGGGATCCTTGTGACGTCCCTACCGCATTGAAGTTTACATTTAAAATGGTTAAGGTAAGGGTTATGATAAGACCTTGAGCTGCCAACCTAACATGATCCCTGTTGTTCCATAAAATTGGCAAGGGTTTCTAATATTTTCTATTGGAGACACATCAATTATTGGTTGCGTTCCCCTGCTAAGAAGTTGCATGCATCAACCAATGGTCGCGTGTTACGTAATCGACTCATCGACTGACAGATTGCAATAACATGTGGTTAGCTGATACGTAAAATATCTATCCAGGTGTTGTAAGATCTGGCAGGCGTCAGCAAAGCCTGGGCAGACGAATGAGCCTGTAATTGGTTTGTATTGCTGACTATGGGGGGTGATTCAGGCCAGAATTAAGCTTCGTGAATCTACCTCTCACCAAGTCACCTAAAGTCTTCCTAGCGCCATAAAATATCGCCATGAATTAACATGGACTGTCAATGGAGAAAAGTTTCTTTCTAAGGCGTCAAACTGACGACGCGTTCACGTCACGTTCATGTCACGTGACATGTACAAGTCATGTAGACGTAGTGTTCATGTCGTGTAACGTGGCACTGACACGTCACGTGTCAGTTTGCTTGTAAGTTTATTATGAAAGATCTTACCATGGACACCTTAAAAACGTCTACATGTGTTACGCGTCACGTGTTAGTTTAAGTGTCTGTTTGGTTTATTATTAAAGATCTCACCATGGAAGCCTTACAAATGTCTACATGACGTCTACATGTACATGATTTTGTAAAAAATATTTTTCATTGCCAGAGTAATCTAATCAATTTCCTTTGTCGATTTAGCTAAAATAGGCATATCACCTCAATACAAAAATTAATAGGCTAGTTGATATTGCAGCCAGCCACCATTACTGTGTAGATATGCCTATTTCTCACATCAATATAGACACAAGGGCTTCTTTGTTGGAAGTTGCCCTATTCAGAAATAAGAGGTAGCCTAGGTCTCTAGTGGCGCATTCCAAACAACTCGGAACTTGGCAATCTCTGACTTCCAACTTCAGTGCGTTCAAGACAACTGGGAACTCGAAAAAAAAACGAGCTCATCCAACTCGGAATTCCAATTCACAAACTCTGGCATCTATCTCTGACCTGAAAATCACTGATGTCATGATTTCACCTCGCTTTCTCCCCAGAGTTCTCAGTTTACCGGTTTAACAGACACAATCACTGTCACCATGCAATCCTTAGGCTATACATTTCTATGGAGATGTCTTATGGTTGAAAGCAGGGCTCGAATTGAGGGAGCATGTGAGGATATTGGCCTAACCCTTGTTATAGAGATGGGCAAAAAGCATATGCTACCCCTTGTTTGCTTAGCCTTAGAAAAAACAATGGTCCAGATTATATAAAGCGATCTAGGCTATAACAATGATTAACTCCACGATTATTTCCGCATATTCTACTAGCCTATCGAAGGTCTTGCTCAGCCTCAACATCACAGGAAAATGTGGTTGGTTTATTAAATGCGCCGCAATTTAGAATATTAGTGATAGGCTATGCCTACCGCAAAATACCAAAAAGATAGAATTGGTATGGGTCTATGCATAGACCAAACAGCTTAACAGATAAACACTTATTTATTCAGGAGAATCGCATTGAACCAGGCTATTCATTTCAGTGCAGTTGCGTTCTTACTCATAACCTTAGCCTAAACAGAACAGAAAACAACCCAGCCTGTTTCGATCACAGATCATGATGAAGCCTGAACATTTCAGCTGTTTGTCATTGATTTAGCCCACAATCGCCTACAGATTTGATACACATGAAGACCTACACTACCGTTGAAAAGTTTTAGAACACCTACTCATTCAAGGGTTTTTTGTTTATTTTTACAATTTTCTACATTGTAGAATAACTATGAATAACTATGAAATAACACATATGGAATCATGTAGTAACCAAAAAAGGGTTAAGGAAATCAAAATATATTTTATATTTGAGATTCTTCAAATAGCCACCGTTTGCCTTGATGACACACAACCTGGCGCCGACGAAGATGGCGGCCTCGCGACTAGCTCTTAGGAAACTTTGCGGTATTTTGTTTTTTTTATGTATTATTTTTTTACATTATTAGCTCAGAAAGTGTTTTGTATCATTACATACAGCCGGGAAAAACTATTGGATATCAGAGCAGAGGTAACTCACCAGAACTACCAGCATTACGACCAGGAATTACATTTTACATTTACGTCATTTAGCAGACGCTCTTATCCAGAGCGACTTACAAGTTGGTTCATTCACCCTATAGCCAGTGGGATAACCACTTTACAATTTTTTTTTTTTTTTTTTTTTTTTAGGGGGCGGGGGGTAGAAGGATTACTTTATCCTATCCCAGGTATTCCTTAAAGAGGTGGGGTTTCAAATGTCTCCGGAAGGTGGTGAGTGACTCCGCTGTCCTGGCGTCGTGAGGGAGCTTGTTCCACCATTGGGGTGCCAGAGCAGCGAACAGTTTTGACTGGGCTGAGCGGGAACTATGCTTCCGCAGAGGAAGGGGAGCCAGCAGGCCAGAGGTGGATGAACGCAATGCCCTCGTTTGGGTGTAGGGACTGATCAGAGCCTGAAGGTACGGAGGTGCCGTTCCCCTCACAGCTCCATAGGCAAGCACCATGGTCTTGTAACAGATGTGAGCTTCAACTGGAAGCCAGTGGAGTGTGCGGAGGAGCGGGGTGACGTGAGAGAACTTGGGAAGGTTGAACACCAGACGGGCTGCGGCATTCTGGATGAGTTGTAGGGGGTTTAATGGCACAGGCAGGGAGCCCAGCCAACAGCGAGTTGCAGTAATCCAGACGGGAGATGACAAGTGCCTGGATTAGGACCTGTGCCGCTTCCTGTGTAAGGCAGGGTCGTACACTCCGAATGTTGTAGAGCATGAACCTGCAGGATCGGGTCACCGCCTTGATGTTAGTGGAGAACGACAGGGTGTTGTCCAGGGTCACGCCAAGGCTCTTCGCACTCTGGGAGGAGGACACAACGGAGTTGTCAACCGTGATGGCGAGATCATGGAACGGGCAGTCCTTCCCCGGGAGGAAGAGCAGCGCCGTCTTGCCAAGGTTCAGCTTGAGGTGGTGATCCGTCATCCATACTGATATGTCTGCCAGACATGCAGAGATGCGATTCGCCACCTGGTTATCAGAAGGGGGAAAGGAGAAGATTAGTTGTGTATCGTCAGCGTAGCAATGATAGGAGAGGCCATGTGAGGATATGACAGAGCCAAGTGACTTGGTGTATAGGGAGAATAGGAGAGGGCCTAGAACTGAGCCCTGGGGGACACCAGTGGTGAGAGCACGTGGTGCGGAGAAGCTTCTCGCCACGCCACTTGGTAGGAGCGACCGGTCAGGTAGGACGCAATCCAGGAGTGAGCCGCGCCGGAGATGCCCAGCTCGGAGAGGGTGGAGAGGAGGATCTGATGGTTCACAGTATCAAAGGCAGCAGACAGGTCTAGAAGGACAAGAGCAGAGGAGAGAGAGTTAGCTTTAGCCGTGCGGAGAGCCTCCGTGACACAGAGAAGAGCAGTCTCAGTTGAATGACCAGTCCTGAAACCTGACTGGTTTGGATCAAGAAGGTCATTCTGAGAGAGATAGCAAGAGAGTTGGCTAAAGACGGCACGCTCAATAGTTTTGGAAAGAAAAGAAAGAAGGGATACTGGTCTGTAGTTGTTGACATCAGTGGGATCGAGTGTTGGTTTTTTGAGAAGGGGTGCAACTCTCGCTCTCTTGAAGATGGAAGGGACATAGCCAGCGGTCAAGGATGAGTTGATCAGCAAGGTGAGGTAGGGGAGAAGGTCACCGGAGATGGTCTGGAGAAGAGAGGAGGGGATGGGGTCAAGCGGGCAGGTTGTTGGGCGGCCTGCAGTCACAAGTCGCAAGATTTTATCTGGAGAGAGAGGGGAGAAAGAAGTCAAAGCATAGGGTAGGGCAGTGTGAGCAGGACCAGCAGTGTCATTAGACTTAACAAACGAAGATCGGATGTCGTCAACCTTCTTTTCAAAGTGGTTGACGAAGTCATCCACAGAGAGAGAGGAGGGGGGGGTTAGAGGCAGATGCTTGGAATTTAGAGTGGTAGAAAGTGGCCTTAGCAGCAGAAACAGATGAAGAAAACGTAGAGAGGAGGGAGTGAAAAGATGCCAGGTCGGCAGGGAGTTTAGTTTTCTTCCATTTCTGCTCCGCTGCCCGGAGCTCTGTTCTGTGAGCTCGCAATGAGTCATCAAGCCACGGAGCTGGAGGGGAGGACCGAGCTGGCCGGGAGGATAGGGGACACAGAGAGTCAAAGGATGCAGAAAGGGAGGAGAGGAGGGTTGAGGAGGCAGAATCAGGAGATTGGAGGGAGAAGGATTGAGCAGAGGGAAGAGATGATAGGATGGAAGAGGAGAGAGTAGTGGGAGAGAGAGAGCGAAGGTTGCGGCGGCGCATTACCATCTGTGTAGGGGCAGAGTGAGTAGTGTTGGAGGAGAGCGAGAGAGAAAAGGATACAAAGTAGTGGTCGGAGACATGGAGGGGAGTTGCAGTGAGATTAGTAGAAGAGCAGCATCTAGTAAAGATGAGGTCAAGCGTATTGCCTGCCTTGTGAGTAGGGGGGACGGTGAGAGGGTGAGGTCAAAAGAGGAGAGGAGTGGAAAGAAGGAGGCAGAGAGAAATGAGTCAAATGTAGACGTAGGGAGGTTGAAATCCCCCAAAACTGTGAGGGGTGAGCCATCCTCAGGAAAGGAACTTATCAAGGCGTCAAGCTCATTGATGAACTCTCCAAGGGAACCTGGAGGGCGATAGATGACAAGGATATTAAGCTTAAATGGGCTAGTGACTGTGACAGCATGGAATTCAAATGAGGAGATAGACAGATGGGTTAGGGGAAAAATTGAGAATGTCCACTTGGGAGAGATGAGGATTCCTGTGCCACCACCCCTCTGACCAGATGCTCTCGGGGTATGCGAGAACACATGGTCAGACGAGGAGAGAGCAGTAGGAGTAGCAGTGTTTTCAGTGGTAATCCATGTTTCCGTCAGCGCCAGGAAGTCGAGGGACTGGAGGGTAGCATAGGCTGGGATGAAGTCAGCCTTGTTGGCAGCAGAACGGCAGTTCCAGAGGCTGCCTGAGACCTGGAACTCCAGGTGTGTGGTGCGTGCAGGGACCACCAGGTTAGAGAGGCAGCAGCCACGCGGTGTGAGGCGTTTGTGTAGCCTGTGCGGAGAGGAGAGAACAGGGATAGGCAGAGGCATAGTTGACAGGCTGCAGCAGATGGCTACAATAATGCAGAGGAGATCGGAATAAAATGAACTAAACATCTGGGAAAGGAGAGAGCCACAACTCCCAAATATAACTCTCCCAACTTCCACCTCAGAAACTATAATTGTTGTAAACTACAGCGGTTCAATGTTTTCTAGGAATAGACTAACCCAGTTTATTCAGCTAGCTAACTAGGTGCAGTATTATTCCGTGAAAACGTCCGGGCACCTCGTCATAACACAGGAATACGACTTTCCTGAAGCAGATCCTTTGTTTGCTCTCCCCAGGGCAATTGAACTGATTCCAGCGGCTGACTCTAAACATCGCCGTTGGAGGAGAGGCACTCGGAGCGGCAGCTGGTTCGACTTAGGAGGCGCGCACACCACCCACCGCTTCCAAGTATATTACTCGCTAATGTTCAGTCTTTTGATAACAAAGTCGACAAGCTCAGGGCAAGGATTTCTTTCCAGAGAGACATCAGGGCCTGTAACATACTTTTTTTCACGGAAACATGGCTCTCTCAGGATATTCTGTCGAAATCGGTCCAGCCAGATGGGTTCTCAGTTCATCACGCAGCAGAAATAAATATCTCCGGGAAGCAGAAGGGCGGAGGTGTGTGTTTCATGATTAACGACTCATGGTGTAATTGTAGTAACATACAGGAGCTCAAGTCCTTTTGTTCACCCAACCTAGAATACCTCACAATCAAATGCCGACCGTATTATCTCCCAAGATAATTTTCTTCGGTTATAGTCATGGCTGTGTATATCCCCCCTCAAGCCGATACCACGACAGCCCTCAAAGAATTTCACTGAACTTTATGCAAACTGGAAATCACATATCCTGAAGCTGCATTTATTGTAGCTGGGGATTTTAACAAAGCAAATTTGAGGACTAGGCTGCCAAAGTTCTATCAACGTATCGACTGTTGTACTCAGGCTGCTAAAATTCTCGACCATTGCTATTCGAACATCCGGGATGGTTATAAGGCCCTCACCCACCCTCCTTTCAGCAAATCTGACCACGACTCCATTTTGCTCCTCCCTTCCTATAGGCAGAAACTCAAACAGGAAGTACCCGTTCTAAGGACTATTCAACGCTGGTCTGACCAATCGGAATCCACGCTTCAAGATTGTTTTGATCACGCGGACTGGGATATGTTCCGGGTAGCTTGCGAAAATAATTTAGACGAATACACTGAAACGGTGACTGAGTTAATAGCCACTGTGACTATTAAAACCTACCCTAACCAGAAATCGTGGATAGATGGCAGCATTCTCGCAAAACTGAAAGCGCAAACCACCACATTTAACCATGGCAAGGTGACTGGGAATATGGCAGAATACAAACAGTGTAGCTACTCACGCCGCAAGGCAATTAAACAGGCAAAACATCAGTATAGAGACAAAGTGGTGTCGCAATTCAACTGCTCAGACACGAGACGTATGTGGCAGGGTCTAGAGACAATCACGGACTACACAAGGAAAACCAGCCACGTCGCCGACACCGACGTCTTGTTTCCGGACAAGCTAAACACCTTCTTCGCCCGCTTTGAAGATAACACAGTGCCACTGACGCGGCCCACTACCAAGGACCCCCGCAAGGCTGCATCTTCAGAGCATGCGCAGGCCAGCTGGCTGGTGTGTTTACGGACATATTCAATCTCTCCCTATCCCAGTCTGCTGTCCTCACTTGCTTCAAGTTGGCCACCATTGTTCCTGTACCCAAGAAATCAAAGGTAACTGAACTAAATGACTATCGCCCCGTAGCACTCACTTCTGTCATCATGAAGTGCTTTGAGAGACTAGTCAAGAATCATATCACCTCTACCTTACCTGTCACCCTAGACCCACTTCAATTTGCTTACCGCACCAATAGATCCACAGACGATGCAATCGCCATCACACTGCACACTTCCCTATCCCATCTAGACAAGAGGAATACCTTTGTAAGAATGCTGTTCATTGACTATAGCTCAACATTCAACACCATAGTACCCTCCAAGCTCATCATTAAGCTCGAGGCCCTGGGTCTGAACCCCGCCCTGTGCAACTGGGTCCTGGACTTCCTGATGGGCCGCCCCCAGGTGGTAAAGGTAGGAAACAACACCTCCACTTCTCTGATCCTCAACACTGGGGCCCCACAAGGGTGCATGCTCAGTCCCCTCCTGTACTCCCTGTTCACCCATGACTGCGTGGCCAAGCACACCTCCAACTCAATCATCAAGTTTGCAGACGACACAACAGTAGTAGGCTTGATTACCAACAATGACGAGACAGCCTACAGGGAGGAGGTGAGGGCTCTGGGAGTGTGGTGCCAGGAAAATAACCTCTCACTCAACGTCAACAAAACAAAGGAGATGATCGTGGACTTAAGGAAACAGCAAAGGGTGCACCCCCCTATCCACATCAACGGGATCGCAGTGGAGAAGGTGGAAAGCTTCAAGTTCCTTGGCGTACACATCACTGACAAACTGAAATGGTCCACCCACGTAGACAGTGTGGTGAAGAAGGTGCAACAGAGCCTCTTCAACCTCAGGAGGCTAAAGAAATTTGGCTTGGCACCTAAAACCCTCACAAACTTTTACAGATGCACAATTGAGAGCATCCTGTCTGGCTGTATCACTGCCTGGTACGGCAACTGCACTGCCCGCATCCGCAGGGCTCTCCAGAGGATGGTGCGGTCTGCCGAACACATTACCGGGGGCAAACTACCCGCCCTCCAGGACACCTACAGCACCCGATGTCACAGGAAGGCCAAAAAGATCATCAAGGACATCAACCACCCGAGCCACTGCCTGTTCACCCCGCTATCATCCAGAAGGCGAGGTCAGTACATGTGCATCAAAGCTGGGACCGAAAGACTGAAAAACAGCTTATATCTCAAGGCCATCAGACTGTTAAATAGCCATCACTAGCACATTAGAGGCTGCTGCTGCCTATAGAAATCACTGGCCACTTTAAGAAATGGAACACTAGTCACTTTAATAATGTTTACATATCTTGCATTACTCATCTCATATGTAAATACTGTTTTCTATAATATTCTACTGTATCTTAGTCCATGCTGTTCTGTCATTGCTCGTCCACATATGTATATATTGTTAATTCCTTATATGTTGTGAAATTGTTAGATATTACTTGTTAGATATTACTGCACTGTCGGAGCTAGAAGCACAAGCATTTCGCTACACCTGCAATAACATCTGCTAAACACGTGTATGTGATAAATACAATTTGATTTGACAGCTTTGCACACTCTTGGCAACCTTGGGTTTACACGGTTGCTTCTCTGGGAAGCTCATCTGCGTGCTCATCGTCCTCACCAGGGTCTTGACCTGACTGCAGTTCGGCGTCGTAACCGACTTCAGTGGACAAATGTTCACTGTCGATGGCCACTGGCATGCTGGAGAAGTGTGCTCTTCACGGATGAATCCCGGTTTCAACTGTACCGGGCAGATGGCAGACAGCGTATGGCGTCGTGTGGGCGAGCGGTTTGCTGATGTTAACGTTGTGAACAGAGTGCCCCATGGTGGCGGTGGGGTTATGGCAATATGTAGCAACTTCGCACAACCATTGAAGAGGAGCGGGACAACATTCCACAGGTCACAATCAACAGCATTCCACTGGCCACAATCAACAACTTCGCACAAGAAGAAATTGAGAAACGTATTCAAGAAAGATCAAGTGAAATATATTATAAAAATAAAGCAAACTGGATGGAATATGGGGAAAAATTCACAAAATTATTTTTTTATCTTCAACATAGGAATGCTACCAAAAATAACTTAATGAAACTGGTTACAATTGACGGAGTCACCCATAATTCACCAAATGATATTTTGAAGGAAGAAACAAAGTACTTTAAGCATATGTTTTCTTTTCAGTCGCCTCCATCTCCTATAACTGAAGCTAATTGTAGAGATGTATTTTCTATTGATAATGTCAAATTAACAGCCACACAGAAAGACTCATGTGAAGGTGAAATTACAGAGGAGGAACTTCTGGATGCAATTAAAGACTTTAAGTCTGGGAAAACTCCAGGGTTGGATGGCATACCAGTCGAGGTATACCAAACCTTTTTTGATATACTAAGAGGACCGTTATTAGCATGTTTTAACCACTCCTATGTACAGTGGTGGAAAAAAGTATTTAGTCAGCCACCAATTGTGCAAGTTCTCCCACTTAAAAAGATGAGAGAGGCCTGTAATTTTCATCATAGGTACACGTCAACTATGACAGACAAATTGAGATTTTTTTTTCCAGAAAATCACATTGTAGGATTTTTAATGAATTTATTTGCAAAATATGGTGGAAAATAAGTATTTGGTCACCTACAAACAAGCAAGATTTCTGGCTCTCACAGACCTGTAACTTCTTCTTTAAGAGGCTCCTCTGTCCTCCACTTGTTACCTGTATTAATGGCACCGGTTTGAACTTGTTATCAGTATAAAAGACACCTCTCCACAACCTCAAACAGTCACACTCCAAACTCCACTATGGCCAAGACCAAAGAGCTGTCAAAGGACACCAGAAACAAAATTGTAGACCTGCACCAGGCTGGGAAGACTGAATCTGCAATAGGTAAGCAGCTTGATTTGAAGAAATCAACTGTGGGAGCAATTATTAGGAAATGGAAGACATACAAGACCACTGATAATCTCCCTCGATCTGGGGCTCCATGCAAGATCTCACCCCGTGGGGTCAAAATGATCACAAGAACGGTGAGCAAAAATCCCAGAACCACACGGGGGGACCTAGTGAATGACCTGCAGAGAGCTGGGACCAAAGTAACAAAGCCTACCATCAGTAACACACTACGCCGCCAGGGACTCAAATCCTGCAGTGCCAGACGTGTCCCCCTGCTTAAGCCAGTACATGTCCAGGCCCGTCTGAAGTTTGCTAGAGTGCATTTGGATGATCCAGAAGAGGATTGGGAGAATGTCATATGGTCAGATGAAACCAAAATATAACTTTTTGGTAAAAACTCAACTTCGTCGTGTTTGGAGGACAAAGAATGCTGAGTTGCATCCAAAGAACACCATACCTACTGTGAAGCATGGGGGTGGAAACATCATGCTTTGGGGCTGTTTTTCTGCACAGGGACCAGGACGACTGATCCGTGTAAAGGAAAGAATGAATGGGGCCATGTATCGTGAGATTTTGAGTGAAAACCTCCTTCCATCAGCAAGGGCATTGAAGATGAAACGTGGCTGGGTCTTTCAGCATGACAATGATCCCAAACACACCGTCCGGGCAACGAAGGAGTAGCTTCGTAAGAAGCATTTCAAGGTCCTGGAGTGGCCTAGCCAGTCTCCAGATCTCAACCCCATAGAAAATCTTTGGAGGGAGTTGAAAGTCCGTGTTGCCCAGCGACAGTCCCAAAACATCACTGCTCTAGAGGAGATCTGCATGGAGGAATGGGCCAAAATACCAGCAACAGTGTGTGAAAACCTTGTGAAGACTTACAGAAAAGTTTGACCTGTGTCATTGCCAACAAAGGGTATATAACAAAGTATTGAGAAACTTTTGTTATTAACCAAATACTTATTTTCCACCATAATTTGCAAATAAATTCATTAAAAATCCTACAATCTCATTTTGTCTGTCATAGTTGACGTGTACCTATGATGAAAATTACAGGCCTCTCTCATCTTTTTAAGTGGGAGAACTTGCACAATTGGTGGCTGACTAAATACTTTTTTCCCCCACTGTACGGCAACACTTGTTTACCTGATTTAAGTCTCCGTCGCTCAATAAATGAGATTATCTGTGTTTAAAGCAATTCTGGCATTTACTTTTGTTGAAAATGTTTGCTTGGAATTTCCGACATTGATTGTCTTTCGAGGACATGGTTGAAATACCCAGCTGAGTTTAAATGGGTGCCAATTGATACGGTAAAAACCACAAGCAAATCACTTCTGAGTCAGCGCAATTCTTCCTCTGTGTAGCCTACTGTTAGCGTCCGTCTTCCGTTTACACACAGGTGTTCGGAGACGCAGATAGCTAACTAGCACAGGTAGTCGACCCAGTCTTCTGTCTGTTTTCCGTAAACAATCGCAGTAACATGGAAATATGGCCGTGTGGGAACCCTATAAAATGTGTAGTTATTTAACCTTTTTTGAAAAAGTATTATTTCTCGCTGATATGAAAGATACGTTCCTTATGTTTCCAAAAGCATACTGCAAACGACGCACTTAACAAAACTACCCGGCCAGAAGATAATATTGGTGTTATTAAAGGACTAGGTAATATCATTTATGGCTCGCGATATACCTCCCACAGCTCTGCAGCTGTTCCTGATAACTTTTTGCTCACACTTGAACTTGCCAATTTATATGATGACAACGACGCAGAATATGGGAATCCAGACGGTTGTACTCCATCCACACTCGTCTTGGTAAGTACTTCACTACATGGTGGCCAACAACATTACACAGGTGACATTTCGCCTGCCCTCTCGCTCACTGCAATGGTCCCGTGAGCCTCCATCGAAACCTCACGACAGAAGTTGCAGTTTCGCCTATTTCTCAAATAAGTATATAAAGGAATTCATTGCAGATATCCAGGTGACTAACGCTTGTTGTTCCCCTCAAAGTGATTCTCCATTATCAAAATGATCTAAGGAATTTCAGTTTCTAGACATGTCCATCGCATTTTGGTCCGTGGTGGCGACATAGGACCCTGGCTTGCACTGAAAACGCACTCTCGCGCAAAGCTACCAGAAGCCAGTCAGTGGACAGAAGAGGTGCTGAAAACGAATGAGCTGTTAACTGTCTGCTATGGGGGTGATACGTGCCAGAATTAAGCCTAGGCAACCGTACCACTGTGTGGCTGTCGCCTACCATTGAACGTCTGACTGACATGACATGATACCAACACCTTACTAACGTCTGCGTGACACCTGCGTGTAACTAACATGTCGTCATACCAACGCCTTACTGACTTCTGCGTGTTAATGAAAGTATTAGGTGCATAGTTTATATTTATATTAATTCAATCTCAAACATAAATGTTAGAAACGTATAGTTTTTCCCGTGCAAGCCGAGATTCCGAAGTAGCCACCTTGAGCTATAGTGTAGCCTACGGCTTGTATATTTCCTGTTATCGCTAATGGCCTAGAAAAGATTATGTCCAATCTATAGGTAATCTCTTTCCCTCAACTCCTCATGGTATGTTATCTTATCTCGCTGTATACAGATCAAAATGTTGTTAGCCAATCAGACTGTGTTGTTACCAGTTACCAGTAGCCTACATCAGACAACCAATAAGAGTTGTCTTTGGCTTTCAGTCGAATAAAGGAGTTAATAGGCTTTCCCAGAGGGTCTGTGCTATTCAGAATCCTTGGGATGTCCCTATCTCAATCAAGTATACATTTAAAATGGTAAAGTTTAGTGTTAGTTAAGGGTTATAGTTTAGGGTTCAGGGTAGGGACGTCCCAAGGAATTCGGATAGCAGTGACCGTTCATAGCGAGAGACGGGTACGGTATTAGAGCTCGGCCGCGACACAGACATTCATTTGTTTGTTGTTGTTTTTTTACAAGCGGCAGACGCGATTTTCGAGAGTATCTGCCCCAGGAAGTTTCTTTAGAGACGATGAAAATAATTACCTAGATGTCCTTGATCCGATTGAGGAGTAGGTAGGCTATCTTTAAGTTGTGATATTGTTAGGAAATATTTAGGCATACTGTGTTGATAAGGCAAATTTGCTTTAGTTGAAAATAATTACTTTTTGTTGATAACGAGTTGATAACATATTGTCAAAAGCACGTAGGCAATATTATTTACTGTGTCAATAGGGGAGTAGGCTAGCGTACAACCATAACGTAATTTGATGTGCTTGTATTATTTATTTAATGGATGAATTAAATTAAATTAAATGGAAAATATACACACATGGTGCTATAGGATATATACATATTTTACATTGTAAAAGACCAATGAAATCATAACAGTATCCTAATATAGTGTGGATACAGGCGTAGCCTATTCTACAATAATGTAACTATGTGCTAGTATTATTTATCTAATTGATAAATTAAATTGTAAATGTGAATGGGTACGCTACTTCATTCAATGATTATGGTATTATACAAGGTAGATAAAGGAGTAGCCTATAGTCTACAATGATAATGTCATTGAATGTGCTATAGTATAATTTATTTCATTGATGAATGAAATTGCAAATGGGTAGGCTACTTCATTCAGTGAATACTGAATGTCTTGCTATCTCTGGGAGTATGTTAATGAAGGCTTTTCAGCTGTTGAACTATGGCAAGGTCGAACTAATCTCTAAATCTACCTTTCTTTTAGTCAAGAAGTGATGAGCCAGAGCAAACCATCAGCGTCACTGCAGCTGCTCTACCCACCACCCACACTGCTCTCCCTCCACAAGCAACCACATCCTCTTGACAATTAATAATGTTGGCAATGTTTCTTTTTCTTAATAGAAAAAAGAGGAATAATCACAGATATCTCAGGCACCACTGGCCCTATTTTTGACAATTTGGGTCAATGATGTGTCTTGCCATTACACTGATTGGCCCAAGGTGGGCGCTATAGTAATCAACTGAAAACTTAACTGCGTCTCCCTATCAAGCAGTGGAGTCAAGCAGTGAGTAATTGTCACTAATTGGCCCAATTGCATCATTCGTGGGGGACCACATGTTTACTGTCACCTTGTTGGTAGAATTCTCTATCACTAGTTGTTTGAGAAGGGGGTAGCTGCATCCCAATATGGCGACCGGAGAAAGGGCAATTGGGTGTGTCGAAAGGAAAGTAGTAGGCATGTGGAAAGGAGTGGATGTTACATTTACGTCATTTAGCAGACGCTCTTATCCAGAGCGACTTACAGGAGCAATTAGGGTTAAGTGCCTTGCTCAAGGGCACGTCGACAGATTTTTCACCTAGTCGGCTCGGGGATTAGAACCAGCGACCTTTCGGTTACTGGCACAACGCTCTTAACCACTAAGCTACCTGCCGGATGTGTCAAAAGCGCTCTGCTATAGCTTAGACAGTTTTGATTTAGCTGTTTTTTTTCCTTCCGTTTCTTACCATGCAACTACCATACATTGAGCTACTGTACCGCGGGAGTTTGGACTTCTGTTTTTAAGCCAGATGAGTCTGAGTCGTAGTTAACTGTTAGTTTTACACAAATAATTGTATATTTTCAGTCATAAAACTGACAATTGTTTATTTTTGATGAAAAGTATTGATGATTGGTGTATTGTTGCTTCATGCATTGTATGTGTGTGCTTACTGTGACTGTCACCCTGATATTGGCTAGGTAGCTACTTTCCACAGGTAGCTACTTTCCACGCCGTTGCCGGACAGTAGTACTTGTCAAGCGGGAGCGAAGGGCACTGTGTCCCAGTGTGGTTGCCGTTTTGTTATAGTTCATGCCCTCCCCATTGAGTAGTAGACTGTATGTATGTATCAAGGTGACATCTAGATGGTTATCAATATTAGTTACAGTTGAAGTCGGAAGTTTACATACATCTTAGCCAAATACATTTAAACTCAGTTTTTCACAATTCCTGACATTTAGTATAAATTCCCTGTCTTAGGTCAGTTAGGATCACCACTTTATTTTAAGAATGCGAAATGTCAGAATAATAGTAGACAGAATGATTTATTTCAGCTTTTATTTCTTTCATCACATTCCCAGTGGGTCAGAAGTTTACATACACTCAATTAGTATTTGGTAGCATTGCCTTTAAATTGTTTAACTTGGGTCAAACGTTTTGGGTAGCCTTCCACAAGCTTTCCACAATAAGTTGGGTGAATTTAGGCAATTCCTCCTGACAGAGCTGGTGTAACTGAGTCAGGTTCGTAGGCCTCCTTGTACGCACACACTTTTTCAGTTCTTCCCACAAATGTTCTATAGGATTGAGGTCAGGGCTTTGTGATGGCCACTCAAATACCTTGACTTTGTTGTCCTTATTCCATTTTGCCACAACTTTGGAAGTATGCTTGGGGTCATTGTCCATTTGGAAGACCCATTTGCGACCAAGCTTTAACTTCCTGACTGATGTCTTGAGATGTTGCTTCAATATATCCACATAATTTTCCTTCCTCATGATGCCATCTATTTTGTGAAGTGCACCAGTCCCTCCTGCAGTAAAGCACACACACAGCATGATGCTGCCACCCCCGTGCTTCACGGTTGGGATGGTGTTCTTCAGCTTGCAAGCAACCCCCTTTTTCCTCCAAACATAATGATGGTCATTATGGCCAAACAGTTATATTTTTGTTTCATCAGACCAGAGGACATTTCTCCAAAAAGTACGATCTTTGTCCCCAGGTGCAGTTGCAAACTGTAGTATTTTGAGGTCTTGGCTGATTTCTTTTGATTTTCCCATGATGTCAAGCAAAGAGGCACTGAGTTTGAAGGTAGGCCTTGAAATACATCCACAGGTACATCTCCAATTGACTCAAATGATGTCAATTAGCCTATCAGAAGGTTCTAAAGCCATGACATCATTTTCTGGAATTTTCGAAGCTGTTTAAAGGCACAGTCAACTTAGTGTATGTAAACTGTGATACAGTGAATTATAAGTTAAATAATCTGTCTGTAAACAATTGTTGGCAAAATTACTTGTGTCATGCACAAAGTAGATGTCCTAACCGACTTGCCAAAACTATAGTTTTTTAACAAGAAATTTGTGGAGTGGTTGAAAAACGAGTTTTCATGACTCCAACCTAAGTGTATGTAAACTTCCGACTTCAACTGTATTTCTTGTGTAGGCTGCTACCCTACTTGAAATAAAATTATGTGAGAGAAAAAAATTACCACGTAGCTACTGCCGGCAACACGACCATGACACCCTGTAGGAAGCACTTCAAGTCGGCAGGCACAACACCGGTGCAGGGTGCACTGGTCGTCGGTTTATCAACTCGTTGTGGTGCAGCCCAATCAGCCACGCAATACGGTCAAATCCCAATTAGCCCAATTAGCTGATTTGCATTCCATAAACCCACTTCTTTCGACAAACCAACTCGCCCATACTATGGTCGCCATAGTGAGTGAGGGCGAATTATCGGAGATGGCAGGTGTGGTAAAATCCTCAGAGCCCGAGGCTTGCACCGATGGTCAGGATAAAGATGAGTCTGTGACGGTAGGAGTGACATTTTTGGAGAAAGTGGACCCCTGTGTTTTGGCGGATCCATTTGGGGTTTCAGGGTTGGTGAAAAAGGAGTTGGGTGCTGTGGAATCAGTGAAGGTAACCCAAAGTGGTCTTGTGATAATTGTTTGTGTTTCTGCTGGTCAGAAGGAGCAGACGGTTCACGCCAAACGAATTGGGACAAGAGATGTGACTTGTTTTGCTCTCAAGAAAAGGGTGCCATTGAAAGGAGTGATTACTGGGGTAGCGGTAAATGTGAAAGTGGACCAACTGAAGGGAAAGTTTCCCGGTGTTTGTGATGCTCGTCATTTGGTGCGACGCAGACAGGGTGGCGTGAGTGGTGAAATAGAACAATCGGTCTGTTCTTTTGAGTTTTGATGTTGAGTCTTTGCCCGACAAAGTGATGTTAGGATATTTCAGTTATCCGGTACGAGCTTATGTGCCGAATACATTACGTTGTTACAGGTGTCAAGCTTATGGGCATGTGGCAGCAGTGTGTAGGAGGGGGGCTCCTAGGTGTGGAAAGTGTGCAGAAGGGCATGAGAAAAAATAAATGTGTAGCATTGGGGAAAGAAGCGGTATGTTAATTTTTTGTTCACCAACAATGCAGTCAAGAAAATATTGACTAAATAAACTAAAGTATTTTTTTTTTAAATAAAAAAATAAACAAGTAACACAATAACATAACAATAATGAGGCTATATACAGGGGGTAACGGTACCGAGTCAATGTGCGGGGGTACAGGTTAGTCGAGGTAATTTGTACATGTAGGTAGGGGTAAAGTGACTATGCATAGATATTAAACAGCGAGTAGCAGCAGTGTAAAAACAAAGGCAGTAGCTTTACGGTTTGGGAGTAGAAGCTGTTAAGGAGCCTTTTTTGGGCCTTCTTCTGACACCGCCTAGCATATACAGTGAGGGAAAAAAGTATTTGATCCCCTGCTGATTTTGTATGTTTGCCCACTGACAAAGAAATGATCAGTCTATCATTTTAATGGTAGGTTTATTTGAACAGTGAGAGACAGAGTAACAACAAAAAAATCCAGAAAAATAAGTATTTGACCCCCTCTCAATCAGGTGTCTTTTATACAGGTAAAGAGCTGAGATTAGGAGCACACTCTTAAAGGGAGATCAGATTCCAAACTCTCAACCATGGCCAAGACCAAAGAGCTCTCCAAGGATGTCAGGGACAAGATTGTAGACCTACACAAGGCTGGAATGGGCTACAAGACCATCGCCAAGCAGCTTGGTGAGAAGGTGACAACAGTTGGTGCGATTATTCGCAAATGGAAGAAACACAAAATAACTGTCAATCTCCCTCTGCCTGGGGCTCCATGCAAGATCTCACCTCGTGGAGTTCTAATGATCATGAGAACGGTGAGGAATCAGCCCAGAACTACACGGGAGGATCTTGTCAATGATCTCAAGGCAGCTGGGACCATAGTCACCAAGTTAACAATTGGTAACACACTACGCCGTGAAGGACTGAAATCCTGCAGCACCCGCAAGGTCCCCCTGCTCAAGAAAGCACATACAGTGGGGAGAACAAGTATTTGATACACTGCAGATTTTGCAGGTTTTCCTACTTACAAAGCATGTAGAGGTCTGTAATTTTTATCATAGGTACACTTCAACTGTGAGAGACGGAATCTAAAACAAAAATCCAGAAAATCACATTGTATGATTTTTAAGTAATTAATTTGCATTTTATTGCATGACATAAGTATTTGATCACCTACCAACCAGTAAGAATTCCGGCTCTCACAGTCCTGTTAGTTTTTCTTTAAGAAGCCCTCCAGTTCTCCACTCATTACCTGTATTAACTGCACCTGTTTGAACTCGTTACCTGTATAAAAGACACCTGTCCACACACTCAATCAAACAGACTCCAACCTCTCCACAATGGCCAAGACCAGAGAGCTGTGTAAGGACATCAGGGATAAAATTGTAGACCTGCACCAGGCTGGGATGGGCTACAGGACAATAAGCAAGCAGCTTGGTGAGAAGGCAACAACTGTTGGCGCAATTATTAGAAAATGGAAGAAGTTCAAGATGACGGTCAATCACCCTCGGTCTGGGGCTCCATGCAAGATCTCACCTCGTGGGGCATCAATGATAATGAGGAAGGTGAGGGATCAGCCCAGAACTACACGGCAGGACATGGTCAATGACCTGAAGAGAGCCGGGACCACAGTCTCAAAGAAAACCATTAGTAACACACTACGCCGTCATGGATTAAAATCCTGCAACGCACGGAAGGTCCCGCTACTCAAGCCAGCGCATGTCCATGTCTGTCTGAAGTTTGCCAATGACCATCTGAATGATCCAAAGGAGGAATGAGAGAAGGTCATGTGGTCTGATGAGACAAAAATATAGCTTTTTGGTCTAAACGCCACTAGCCGTGTTTGGAGGAAGAAGAAGGATGAGTACAACCCCAAGAACACCATCCCAATCGTGAAGCATGGAGGTGGAAACATCATTCTTTGGGGATGCTTTTCTGCTAAGGGGACAGGACGACTACACCATATTGAGGGGAGGATGGATGTGGCCATGTATCGCGAGATCTTGGTCAACAACCTCCTTCCCTCAGTAAGAATATTGAAGATGGGTCGTGGCTGGGTCTTCCAGCATGACAACGACCCGAAACACACAGCCAGGGCAACTAAGGAGTGGCTCCGTAAGAAGCATCTCAAGGTCCTTGGAGTGGCCTAGCTAGTCTCTAGACCTGAACCCAATAGAAAATCTTTGGAGGGAGCTGAAAGTACGTATTGCCCAGCGACAGCCCCGAAACCTGAAGGATCTAGAGAAAGTCTGTATGGAGGAATGGGCCAAAATCCCTGCTGTAGTGTGTGCAAACCTGGTCAAGACCTACAGGAAACGTATGATCTCTGTAATTGCAAACAAAGTTTTCTGTAACAAATATTAAGTTCTGCTTTTCTGATGTATCAAATACTTATGTCATGCAATAAAATGCAAATTAATTACTTTAAAATCATACAATGTGATTTTCTGGATTTTTGTTTTAGATTCCGTCTCTCACAGTTGAAGTGTACCTAAGCTAAAAATTACAGACCTCTACATGCTTTGTAAGTAGGAAAACCTGCAAAATCGGCAGTGTATCAAATACTTGTTCTCCCCACTGTATACAGGCCCATCTGAAGTTTGAGTGATTCAGAGGAGAACTGGGTGAAAGTGTTGTGGTCAGATGAGACCAAAATCGAGCTCTTTAGCATCAACAACTCGCCGTGTTTGGAAGAGGAGGAATGCTGGCTATGACCCCAAGAACACCATCCCCACCGTCAAACATGGAGGTGGAAACATTATGCTTTGGGTTGTTTTTCTGCTAAGGGGACAGGACAACTTCACCGCATCAAAGGGACGATGGACGGGGCCATGTACCGTCAAATCTTGGGTGAGAACCTCCTTCCCTCAGCCAGGGCATTGAAAATGGGTCGTGGATGGGTATTCCAGCATGACAATGACCCAAAACACACGGCCAAGGCAACAAAGGAGTGGCTCAAGAAGAAGCACATTAAGGTCCTGGAGTGGCCTAGCCAGTCTCCAGACCTTAATCTCATAGAAAATCTGTGGAGGGAGCTGAAGGTTCGAGTTGCCAAACATCAGCCTCGAAACCTTAATGACTTGGAGAAGATCTGCAAAGAGGAGTGGGACAAAATACCTTCTGAGATGTGTGCAAACCTGGTGGCCAACTACAAGAAACGTCTGACCTCTGTGATTGCCAACAAGGGTTTTGCCACCAAGTACTAAGTCATGTTTTGCAGAGGGGTCAAATACTTATTTCCCTCATTAAAATGCAAATCAATTTATAACATTTTTGACATGCGTTTTTCTGGATTTTGTTGTTGTTATTCTGTCTCTACCTGTTCAAATAAACCTACCATTAAAATTGTAGACTGATAATTTCTTTGTCAGTGGGCAAACGTACAAAACCAGCAGGGGATTAAATACTTTTTTCCCTCACTGTAGGTCCTGGATGGCAGGAAGCTTGGCCCCAGTGATGTACTGGGCCGTATGTACTACACTCTGTAGCGCCTTACGGTCGGATGCTGAGCAGTTGCCATACCAGGCGGTGATGCAACCGGTCAGGATGCTCTCGATGGTGCAGCTGTAGAACTTTTTGAGGATCTGGGGACCCATGCCAAATCTTTTCAGTCTCCAGAGGGGGAAAAGGCGTTGTTGTGCCCTTTTCACGACTTTCATGGTGTGTTTGGACCGTGATAGTTTGTTGGTGATGTGGATACCAAGGAACTTGAAACTCTCGACCCGCTCCACTACAGCCCTGTCGATGTGAATGGGGGCGTGTTCGGCCCTCCTTTTCTTGTAGTCTACGATTATCTCCTTTGTCTTGTTCACGTTGAGGGAGAGGATGTTGTTCTGGCACCACACTGCCAGGTCTCTGACCTCCTGCCTATAGGCTGTCTCATCGTTGTCGGTGATCAGGCCTACCGATGTTGTGTCGTCTGCAATCTTAATGATTGTGTTGGAGTTGTGCTTGGCCACGTAGTCGTGGGTGAACAGGGAGTACAGGAGGGGACTAAGCATGCACCCCTGAGGGGCCCCGAAGTTGAGGATCAGCATGGCAGATGTGCTGTTGCCTACCTTACCACCTGGGGGCGGCCCGTCAGGAAGTTCAGGATCCAGTTGCAGAGGGAGTTGTTTTGTCCCAGGGTCCTTCGCTTAGTGATGAGCATTGTGGGCACTATGGTGTTGAAAGCTGAGCTGTAGTCAGTGAACAGCATTCTCACATAGGTTTTCCTTTTGTCCAGGTGGGAAAGGGCAGTGTGGAGTGCGATTGAGATTGCATCATCTGTGGATCTGTTGGGGCGGTATGTGAATTGGAGTGGGTCTAGGGTTTCCGGAATGTTGGTAATGATGTGAGCCATGACTAGCATTTCAAAGCACTTCATGGCTACCAACGTCAGTGCTACGGGGCGGTAGTCATTTAGGCAGGTTACTTTCGCTTTCTTGGGCACAGGGACTATGGTGGTCTGCTTGAAACATGTAGCTATTACAGACTCGGTCAGGGAGAGGTTGAAAATGTCAGTGAAGACACTTTCCAGTTGGTCCGCGCATGCTCTGAGTACACGTCCTGGTAATACGTAGTTATCCCATCCTGGTAATCCACATTTAGCCCGTCTGGTAGGCTCGCGTCACTGGCCAGCTCGCGGCTGGGTTTCCCTTTGTAGTCCGTAATAGTATGCAAGCCCTGCCACATCTGACAAGCATCGGAGCCGGTGTAGTAGGATTCAATCTTAGACATGTATTGAGGCTTTGCCTGTTTGATGGTTCGTCTGAGGGCATAGCAGGAAGTGTCCGGATTAGTGTCCCACTCCTTAAAAGCAGCAGCTCTAGCCTTTAGCTCGGTGCAGATGTTGCCTGTAATCCATGGCTTCTGGTTGGGATATGTACAAACAGTAACTGTGGGGACGACGTCGTCGATGCACTTATTGATGAAGCCGGTGACCGAGGTGGTATGCTCCTCAATGCCATTGGATGAATCCCGGAACATATTCCAGTCTCTGCTAGCAAAACAGTCCTGTAGCGCAGCATCCGCGTCATCTGACCACTTCCGTATTGAGCGAGTCACTGGTACTTCCTGCTTTCGTTTTTGCTTGTAAGCAGGAATCAGGAGGATAGAATTATGGTCAGATTTTCTAAATGGAGGGGGAGGGAGAGCTTTGTATGCATCTCTGTGTGTGGAGTAAAGGTGGTCTAGAGTTGTTTTTTTTTCTTCCTCTGGTTGCACATGTGACATGCTGGTAGATATGAGGTAAAACAGATTTAAGTTTGCCTGCATTAAATTCCCCGGCCACTAGGAGCGCTGCTTCTGGATAAGCATTTGATTGTTTGCTTATGGCCTTATACAGCTAGTTGAGTGTGGTCTTAGTGCCAGCGTCGGTTTGTGGTGGTAAATAGACGGCTACGAAAAATATAGATGAGAACTCTCTTGGTAGATAGTGTGGTCTACAGCTTATCATGAGGTACTCTACCTCAGGTGTGCAATACCTCGAGACTACCTTAATATTAGACATCACGCACCAGCTGTTAATGACAAATACACACACCCCACCCCTCGTCTTACCAGACGTAGCTGTTCTGTCCTGCCGATGCACAGAAAACCCAGCCAACTGTATTTTATCAGTGTCGTCATTCCGCCACGACTCGGTGAAACATAAGATATTACAGTTTTGAGCTCATCCAGTTCATTCTCCAGTGACTGCACGTTGGCTAATAGATCGGATGGTAGAGACTGTTTACCCACTCGCCGACGAATTCTCACAAGGCACCCTGATCTCCGTCCCCTGTATTGCCTTCTTTTCTTCATGCAAATGACAGAGATTTTACATTTTAGTCATTTAGCAGACAGAACGTCTGCTAAATGACTAAAATGTAAAATCTCTGAGCGACCCCAGAGCGACTTACATTTAGTGAGTGCCTACATTATTATTATTTATTTTTTTCATACCCCCCATGGGAATCCAACCCACAACCCTGGCGTTGCAAACACCATGCTCTACCAACTGAGCTACATCCCTGCCGGCCATTCCCTCTCCTATCCTAGACGACGTTGGGCCAATTGTGCGCCTCCCCATGGGTCTCCTGGTCGCGGCTGGCTACGACAGAGCCTGGATTCGAACCAGGATCTTTAGTGGCACAGCTAGCACTGCGATGCAGTGCCTTAGACCACTGCGCCACTCAGGAGCCTACATCTGGGAGCCTACATCTGATTTGGGCCTTGTCTGGGAGCAACATCATATCCTTCGCGTCCGACTCACTAAAGCAAAAATCTTCGTCCAGTTCAAGGTGAGTAATCGCTGTTCTGATATCCAGAAGCTCTTTTCGGTCATAAGAGACTGTAGCATCAACATTATGTTCAAGATAAGTTACAAACAATGCAAACAATGCAAAATAGCACAATTGGTTAGGAGCCATCCCCTCCGGCGCCATGGTGGAGGGATCCTGAGAGGATTTGTGTGAGTAGTAGATCTGTATCAACACAGAGGGATTGGTCAATGAGTGATATATGCTTCAGTAATATTGGCCTTTTAGCATTCATAGCAATGGTTATGAACTGTACTGCAGGGATGGAACGTAAGTTGCAGAAAATTGAGGTTGTGGTGGCAGCTGCAGAGAAGTATTTGGGTGTACAAGATTTGACATCAGAAGAGTTACAGGGTGTGTTGAGTGGTGGTGTCTAGTCCTTTCAGGCTGCCTGAGGTAGGACTAGATAGGTTTAAATAGTCGAGTAGGGTGGTGGGTTTTTAATGAATTTCGGGTAAGATGGTAGGGTATTTCTTGATTTATTTTCCTTTTTTTAAGCAAAGTACAAGGGAATTATACTCCAGTCTAGTTGGTGGCATAATGCAACATTTATTGGATGCCAACTGCCTTTAAACCTCATTGAAGAAGGCCACCATGAAGCAGGATTTGGTTTTTAAACATGGAACTTCAAGTGTAACACAAATACATTCGTTCCTCCATACTTTATTTTAATCTATAATTGATGGTGAAGGTTAACCTCGTGGATACTTTGAATTAATATTTAATAAAATGTTATATAATCTTTATACATTGTCGAGCAGAGATCATTGCAATGGGGACGCGACATAGGAACCATTTATCCTAATTTGCTTCTAGGGGAAGATCATTGAGTGAGCTCAAACCGGAATTTGCTGTCATCTGTCAACAAAGCTGAAAATCAGATTATTTTTTAGATGTTTTAGTCCATTCAAACTCTGGAGGAGGCAGTTGCTTTGCTCGAACTCTATTTAGTTATTATGGTCATTTGATTGTCATGGGCTGTTTATTTTCTGCTCGTTTCTAAACTTGTAATGGGGAGAAATTAGATTGTTTCAAATGAAAAGAAGCAGATCTACATATCACCCGGACTTGGCTAACGTTATCCTGCATTTGAAGTCTATGTGCATGTCACATGCAGAAGTGAAATGGTGAGTGTTACTTGTAATATACATGTAGCTACTATTTGATAAATATATGCGCCATATAGTGAATATTTTTGCTAATTAACGAAGCTGTCAATGCCCAACTTGTTTTAATCCCCATACAGAGCGTTGGGTTCTCACCAGCTATCTGAAGTTTTTCGGACAGCAAAATGGACTTCTCAAAATTTCTGGACGATGATTTCGATGTTAAGGATTGGGTGAATGGGGCCTTCAAGATGCAGAAGGATGCGCCTGGGAAGGCAGATGCGCACGCGGCAACGCTGGTCATGAAACTGCAGGTGTTCATCCAGGAAGTCAACAACGCAATAGAGGGTAACCAAAGATTTGTTTAACTAACGTTAACCTGTGGGGTAACTGTGACATGGGACATACTCTTTTCATGCCACTTCGATACAGCTACGAACGGAAGTGATTTTCGTAGCAGGTTAAGAGTGCATTTTGGCTAACCTTTTTCCTAACGTCCTAGCTAATTCTCCTAACCTGCTACGAAAAAGTAACTTCCGGTCGTAGCTGTATCGAAATTGCGTGAAAATAGTGTTTCACACTGTGACGGGACATATACTCTGGGCCAGACCGCTCATTATGCAGGATCTGAGCTAAACTGACCAAGCTGTACCTCCAACAACACATACAACCTCACATAATTCTGCCCAAAAACAATGACAATTTCTCTCAACCAGTGGCATATGCACATTTTTGGTGAGCGCTGATACCACCCTGTGATAAGCAGTGCCCAAAGGCAGGGAAACAATATTTATCTTATCCATTCCCAGGGTGCTGTTGGAGAGATGCATCACTGCAGCACATTCCGTCAAAAAAATTATCTAACATAAATCGTGTAGCAGATATAGCATATTGTAGAAATAGTATGTGGCCTTTTCTGTATAAAATGTATGACAATGTAATGAGACGGAAACTTTTTACATCATGCAGGTTTCTCCGATCAAATAGCCTAACCTAAATGGCACTCAATCAAATAAAAAATGTGCTGACATGTTAACAAACATATACTAAAAACAGGACAGGTCAAAGTAAAATGGACAATATAGAATGGACAATCAGGCTACTCACAACTGCTGTCCAGGAGTTTCATCCCGTGAGCTAAATTTTCATGATTGGTGGTTTAAAGTTTGTATCAGTACATTTTTTAAGAGCTGATCATAGCGAAAAAGAAAATACTTCTGCATTTCCCGCTGTGTAATAAACACATTGCAATTAGGCTCAGGATAACTCCTCCTGATAAAGTTGGGTAGCTGATATTCAGAGCTTAAATAGCCAAATTGATTAGTCATAGGAATCAGGACTAATAAAGCCAATGCAACGGCCTGTTTTACAAACAGTGAGCCTACCACATAGATGGGCATTCAAAAAATTATATTGCAGGCAGACATGGTAGGCTGTACCTTAGTAAGCACGAACCGACGCTGACGCCTTTTGGACGTCTTTTTGTTGGTGTAGTCCGGACCGGCCTTGATTTCTACAGATTTTGGTTTTTGGTCCAGATCAAATCTGAACCAATCATAGACATTCTAGATTTGCAGGGGGCGGCAGGGCGGCCAGGACCAGTCCTGCATATACTGAACAAAATAATAAAGAAACATGTAAATAAGCTACGGACAACGAACACGATTGCATTTTATCAATGGCAATTTGAATGCACAGAGATACCTTGACGAGATCCTGAGGCCCATTGTTGTGCCGTTCATCTGCCACCATCACCTCATGTTTCAGCATGATAATGCACGGCCCCAAGTCGCAAGGGTCTTTACACAATTCCTGGAAGCTGAAAATGTTCTTCCATGGCCTGCATACTCACCAGACTTGTCACCCATTGAGCCTGTTTGGGATGCTCTGGATCAACGTGTACGACAGCGTGTTCCAGTTCCCGCCAATATCCAGCAACTTCGCACAGCCATTGAAGAGGAGTGGGACAACATTCCACAGTCCACATTCAACAGCCTGATCAACTCTATGCAAAGGAGATGTGTCGCGCTGCATGAGGCAAATGGAGGTCACACCAGATACTGACTGGTTTTCTGATCCACGACCCTACCTTTTTTAAAGGTATCTGTACATCTGTATTCACAGTCATGTGAAATCCATAGATTAGAGCCTAATGAATTCATTTCAATTGACTGATTTTCTTATATGAACTGTAACTCAGTAAAATCTTTGAAATTGTTGCATGTTAAGTTTATATTTTTGTTCAGTGTCCTAGGAATGTTGAACGAATCGGCTACTGCACAGTCACTATGGGGAGCTCATTCTAGAGCGCCTGGTTAAATTGTGCAAAATCTCTAAATGGTTAAACTAGTGAGAAATATGGGATTATTTAACAAATCTGTGAATTTGCTTCATTTACTATCATCGTAAATTAAGATATAGAATAATTTTGCCATATCTAGTTAGTATATTATGCTACTTTCCATGATGTGGACAGTATGTGTTACTATATTACACAAGCAGATGTTTTGACCACATCGAATTGGGGGGAATTAGACAATTTTTACCGTAGATTGGTGATGTTTAAAAGTTTATTGTCAATAAAATGACACAAGATCAGTTGCTTAAAACAGATCAATATCTTTGGTTTTGTACTCTTGATTTTGTCATATGCGCTGGGGTCACAGGACTTAGAACGCAGGTATCATTTTCTTTCTGAAATGGTATGGATAATTCGGAATGCTCTCTCTATAAAAGTTGCTGGCCACACCAATAAACTGACTTGACAGTCAACTATCACTTAAATAGCAGCCAATTGTTGTCACTGTTGATATCTTATGGTGGGTCGTGATTCGTTGAGGATAACTAACAGAAAGTGGTTTCTTACTTTCTCCGTGATTGCAGCCTCCCGAAATAAACATCTGCCGTTTCAAAATATAGATACAAGCCTACTAGAAGTTCTCATCTAACCAACCATGTATAGGTTATTCGAAGTTTCCATGTGGCCTTTGAATAGTTTAAACAGCGCTACACCCCAATTGTTTGCCCTCTGTTCTTTTGATATCAGCGTGATATCGACGTAAGTGATTAACAAAGAAAGTGTTGCGTTACACTTACCATGTTAGCAACCCACTTAAATCAAAATGCAACACTTCAAAATGTAGCTAGCTGTCTTCTACAAATTGTCCTGTAATCAGTGGTGTACACATTATTCCCAGATTCTGTGTGATTTTTTTTTTAGCTGTGTTAGTTTTAACAGGATGTGCAACCTCATCTCCCCCTCTCGCGCAATTGAATTCAATGTGACAATCGATGAGTGATTTCTCCCATATCAAAATGTAACATTCCAAAATGGAGCTGACTGTGTTGTGCAGGTTGTCCTTTAACCAGTGATGTAAAAATATCTCCAGTTGCTACAGTGAGGGGAAAAAAGTATTTCATCCCCTGCTGATTTTGTATGTTTGCCCACTGACAAAGAAATTATCAGTCTATAATTTTAATGGTAGGTTTATTTGAACAGTGAGAGACAGAATAACAACAAAAAAATCCAGAAAAACGCATGTCAAAAATGTTATGAATTGATTTGCATTTTAATGAGGGAAAGAAGTATTTGACCCCCTCTCAATCAGAAAGATTTCTGGCTCCCAGGTGTCTTTTATACAGGTAACGAGCTGAGATTAGGAGCACACTCTTAAAGGGAGTGCTTCTAATCTCAGTTTGTTACCTGCATAAAAGACACCTGTCCACAGAAGCAATCAATCAATCAGATTCCAAACTCTCCACCATGGCCAATACCAAAGAGCTCTCCAAGGATGTCAGGGACAAGATTGTAGACCTACACAAGGCTGGACTACAAGACCATCACCAAGCAGCTTGGTTAGAAGGTGACAACAGTTGGTGCGATTATTGGCAAATGGAAGAAACACAAAATAACTGTCAATCTCCCTCGGCCTGGGGCTCCATGCAAGATCTTATTATTATTTATTATTATTATTATTATTATCTCACCTTGTGGAGTTGCGATGATCATGAGAACGGTGAGGAATCAGCCCAGAACTACACGGGAGGATCTTGTCAATGATCTCAAGGCAGCTGGGACCATAGTCACCAAGAAAACAATTGGTAACACACTACGCCGTGAAGGACTGAAATCCTGCAGCGCCCGCAAGGTCCCCCTGCTCAAGAAAGCAAATATACATGCCCGTCTGAAGTTTGCCAACGAACATCTGAATGATTCAGAGGAGAACTGGGTGAAAGTGTTGTGGTCAGATGAGACTAAAATCGAGCTCTTTGGCATCAACTCAACTCGCCGTATTTGGAGGAGGAGAAATGCTGCCTATGACCCCAAGAACACCATCCCCACCGTCAAACATGGAGGTGGAAACATTATGCTTTGGGGATGTTTTTCTGCTAAGGGGACAGGACAACTTCACCGAATCAAAGGGACGATGGATGGGGCCATGTACCGTCAAATCTTGGGTGAGAACCTCCTTCCCTCAGCCAGGGCATTGAAAATGGGTCGTGGATGGGTATTCCAGCATGACAATGACCCAAAACACACGGCCAAGACAACAAAGGAGTGGCTCAAGGAGGACATTAAGGTCCTGGAGTGGCCTAGCCAGTCTCCAGACCTTAATCCCATAGAAAATCTGTGGAGGGAGCTGAAGGTTCGAGTTGCCAAACGTCATGCTCGAAACCTTAATGACTTGGAGAAGATCTGCAAAGAGGAGTGGGACAAAATCCCTCCTGAGATGTGTGCAAACCTGGTGGCCAACTACAAGAAATGTCTGACCTCTGTGATTGCCAACAAGGGTTTTGCCACCAAGTAATAAGTCATGTTTTGCAGAGGGGTCAAATACTTATTTCCCTCATTAAAATGCAAATCAATTTATAACATTTTTGACATGCGTTTTTCTGGATTTTGTTGTTGTTATTCTGTCTCTCACTGTTCAAATAAACCTACCATTAAAATTATAGACTGATCATGTCTTTGTCAGTGGGCAAACGTACAAAATCAGCAGGGGATCAATTTTTTTTTTCCCTCACTGTATGTGTTTTTTGAGTTGTGATAGTTTCAACAGCACATAACCCCCCCCCATGAGTGATTTATTGCCACTTTTTCTTTGCATGTGCAGTTTAAGATGCTCGTTTTTAAAGTAATATGATTACTGTTGTTGCACATGTACACTACCAGTCAAAAGTTTGGACACACCTACTCCTTTTTTCTTTATTTTTACAGTTTTTTACATTGTAGAATAATAGTGAAGACATCAAAATTATGAAATAACACATATGGAATCATGTAGTAACCAAAAAAGTGTTAAACAAATCAAAATATATTTTATATTTGAGATTCTTCAAATAGCCACCCTATGCCTTGACAGCTTTGCACACTCTTGGCATTCTCTCAACCAGCTTCATGAGGTAGTCACCTGGAGGGGGGGGTATACAGAAGATAGCCCTATTTGGTGAAAAACCAAGTTCATATTATGGCAAGAACAGCTCAAATAAGCAAAGAGAAACGGCAGTCCATCATTACTTTAAGACATGAAGGTCAGTCAATACGGAACACTTCAAGAAATGTGCAGTCGCAAAAAACATCAATCGCTTTGATGAAACTGGCTCTCATGAGGACCGCCACAGGAATGGAAGACCCAGAGTTACCTCTGCTGCAGAGGATACGTTCATTAGAGTTAACTGAACCTCAGAAATTGCAGCCGAAATAAATGCTTCACAGAGTTCAAGTCACAGACACATCTCAACATCAACTGTTCAGAGGAGACTGTGTGAATCAGGCCTTCATGGTCGAATTACTGCAATGAAACCACTACTAAAGGACACCAATAATAAGAAGAGACCTGCTTGGGCCAAGAAACACGAGCAATGGACATTAGACCGGTGGAAATTTGTCCTTGGGTCTGGAGTCCAAGTTGGACATTTTTGGTTCCAACTGCTGTGTCTTTGTGTGGGTGAACGGGTGAATTCCGCATGTGTTTTTCCCACCGTAAAGCATGGAGGAGGAGGTGTTATCGTGTGGGGGTGCTTTGCTGGTGACACGGTCGTGATTTATTTAGAATTCAAGGCACACTTAACCAGCATGGTTACCACAGCATTTTGCAGCGATATGACATCCCATCTGGTTTGGGCATAGTGGGACTTTGTTTTTCAACAGGACAATTTTTTAAATATTTTTTTATTTCACCTTTATTTAACCAGGTAAGCCAGTTGAGAACAAGTTCTCATTTACAACTGCGACCTGGCCAAGATAAAGCAAAGCAGTGCGATTAAAAACAACAACACAGAGTTACATATGGGGTAAAAAAAAACATAAAGTCAAAAAATACAACAGAAAATATATATACAGTGTGTGCAAATGTAGCAAGTTATGGAGGTAAGGCAATAAATAGGCTTTAGTGCAAAATAATTACAATTAGTATTAACACTGGAATGCTAGATGTGCAAGAGATTATGTGCAAATAGAGATACTGGGGTGCAAAAGAGCAAAATAAATAACAATATAGGGATGAGGTAGTTGGGTGGGCTAATTTCAGATGGGCTGTGTACAGGTGCAGTGATCAGTAAGGTGCTCTGACAACTGATGCTTAAAGTTAGTGAGGGAGATAAGTGTCTCCAGCTTCAGAGATTTTTGCAATTCGTTCCAGTCATTGGCAGCAGAGAACTGGAAGGAATGGCGGCCAAAGGAGGTGTTGGCTTTGGGGATGACCAGTGAGATATACCTGCTGGAGCGCAGACTACGGGTGGGTGCTGCTATGGTGACCAATGAGCTAAGATAAGGCGGGGATTTGCCTAGCAGTGATTTATAGATGGCCTGGAGCCAGTGGGTTTGACGACGAACATGTAGTGAGGACCAGCCAACAAGAGCGTACAGGTCACAGTGGTGGGTAGTGTATGGGGCTTTGGAGAAAAAACGGATGGCACTGTGATAGACTACATCCAATTTGCTGAGTAGAGTGTTGGAGGCTATTTTGTAAATGACTTCGCCGAAGTCAAGGATTGGTAGGATAGTCAGTTTTACGAGGGCATGTTTGGCAGCATGAGTGAAGGAGGCTTTGTTGCGAAATAGGAAGCCGATTCTAGATTTAACTTTGGATTGGAGATGCTTAATGTGAGTCTGGAAGTAGAGTTTACAGTCTAACCAGACACCTAGGTATTTGTAGTTGTCCACATACTCTAGGTCAGACTCATCGAGAGTAGTGATTCTAGTCGGGTGGGCGGGTGCCAGCAGCGTTCGATTGAAGAGCATGCATTTAGTTTTACTAGTGTTTAAGAGCAGTTGGAGGCTACTGAAGGAGTGTTGTATGGCATTGAAGCTCGTTTGGAGGTTTGTTAACACAGTGTCCAATGAAGGGCCAGATGTATACAAAATGGTGTCGTCTGCGTAGAGGTGGATCTGAGAGTCACCAGCAGCAAGAGCGACATCATTGATATACACGGAGAAAAGAGTCGGCCCAAGAATTGAACCCTGTGGCACCCCCATAGAGACTGCCAGACAACAGGCCCTCCGATTTGACACATTGAACTCTATCTGAGAAGTAGTTGGTGAACCAGGCGAGGCAGTCATTTGAGAAACCAAGGCTATTTAGTCTGCCAATAAGAATGCGGTGGTTGACAGAGTCGAAAGCCTTGGCCAGGTCGATGAAGACGGCTGCACAGTACTGTCTATTATCGATCGTGGTTATAATATCGTTTAGGACCTTGAGCGTGGCTGAAGTGCACCCATGACCAGCTCGTACACCGGATTGCATAGCGGAGAAGGTACGGTGGGATTCGAAATGCTTGTTGAAATTCTCAATTATTGTAGATTTATCGGTGGTGATAGTGTTTCCTAGCCTCAGTGCAGTGGGCAGCTGGGAGGAAGTGCTCTTATTCCCCATGGACTTTACAGTTTCCCAAAACGTTTTGGAGTTAGTGCTACAGGATGCAAATTTCTGTTTGAAAAAGTTAGCCTTTGCTTTCCTGACTGCTTGTGTATATTGGTTCCTAACTTCCCTGAAAAGTTGCATATCGCAGGGGCTATTTGATGCTAATGCAGTACACCACAGGATGTTTTTGTGCTGGTCAAGGGCAGTCAAGTCTGAGGAGAACTTGGGGCTATATCTGTTCTTAGTTCTGTATTTTTTTAATGGGGCATGCTTATTTAAGATTGAGAGGAAATTACTTTTAAAGAACAACCAGGCATCCTCTACTGACGGAATGAGATCTATATCCATCCAGGATACCTGGGCCAGGTCAATTAGGAAGGCTTGCTCTCTAAAATGTTTTAAGGAGCGTTTGACAGTGATGAGGGGTGGTTGTTTGCCCGCGGACCCGTTACAGACGCAGGCAATAAGGCAGTGATCGCTGAGATCCTGGTTGAAGACAGCGGAGGTGTATTTAGAGGGTAAGTTAGTCAGGATGATATCTATGAGGGTACCCATGTTTACGGATTTAGGGTTGTACCTGGTAGGTTCGTTGATAATTTGTGTGAGATTGAGGGCATCTAGTTTGGATTGTAGGATGGCCGGGGTGTTAAGCATATCCCAATTTAGGTCACCAAAAAATATGAACTCTGAGGATAAATGGGGGGCAATCAATTCACATATGGTGTCCAGGGCACAGCTGGGGGCTGAGGGGGGTCTGTAGCAAGCGGCAACAGTGAGAGACTTATTTCTGGAAAGGTGGATTTTTAGAAGTAGAAGCTCAAACTGTTTGGGCACAGACCTGGATAGTATGATAGAGCTCTGCAGGCTATCTCTACAGTATATTGCAACTCCACCCCCTTTGGCAGTTCTATCTAGACGGAAAATTATATAGTTGGGGATGGAAATTTCAGAATTTTTGGTGGCCTTCCTAAGCCAGGATTCAGACACTGCTAGAACATCAGGGTTGGCGGAGTGTGCTAACGCAGTGAATAACTCAAACTTAGGAAGTAGACTTCTGATATTAACATGCAAGAAACCAAGGCTTTTGCGATTACAGAGGTGAACAAATGATAGCGCCTGGGGAGTAGGAGTGATACTGAGGGCTGCAGGGCCTGGGTTAGCCTCTACATTACCAGAGGAACAGAGGAGGACTAGAATAAGGATATGGCTAAAGGCTTTAAGAACTGGTCTTCTAGTACGTTGGGTACATAGAATAAAGGGGGCAGATTTCTGGGCGTTGTAGAAAAGATTCAGGGCATTATGTACAGACAAGGATATCGAAGGATATGAGTAAAGTGGAGGTAAACCTAAGCGTTGTGTAACAATGAAAGAGATGGCATCACTGGAGGCACCAATTGAGTCGGTCTCTGCATATATGGGGGGTGGGACAAAGGAGCTATCTAAGGCAGGTTTAGCTGGGCTGGGGGATCTACTGTGAAATAGTACAATTAGAAATAACCGAAACAACAATAAGCTAACCATATTGACATGGGAGAGAGGCATAAAGCAATCACAGGTGTAATTTGAGAGAGCTAAGACAACAGCTGGTAATGACGACACCGTTTGGGCTGAGGCAAACATAAACAGGATGCGGTACCGTAAAAAGGAACAGTCCAGCAGGCATCGGCTGTATAGCTGAGTTATCATAAGGTCCGGTGAACAGCAATAGGATAGTTCGGGGGCTGCTAAAGCACTAGCGAGCAAGAGGCCATGGCTAGCGGGCCGGGGCTAGCAGATGGAATCTTTGTGGTCGACGTCGTAACGGGAAGCCTGTTGTAACCACATCAGACGATTTCGTCGGCAGACCAGTCGTGTAGGATCAGCGGGGCTCCCTGTCAACACTAGGTGGTCCCGTCCGGTTGACAGAGAGGTAGATAGCCGGGAGATGGGCCTAGCTCAGGATGATTAGCCAAACCACAACGTCCATTTTATTGCAGCTAGCTGGTAGCGATGAATCCGGATTTAAAGGTCCAGTGATTCAGTGATTCCGGCAGAAAAACTGATATGTTCTGGGTCGATAACTTGCTGTGCAGACAGTGCAGACTGGCCGAATAATAGTCCAGGCTAGAGCTGGCTGGTAGGTGGTGCAGGCCACGGACAATGGTGAAAAACCGCTAATGGTAGCTGATAGCAAGTAGCTAGTTAGCTGGCTACTTCTGTCCGGTAGACCGAGAGGTAGATAGCTGGGATATGGGCCTGGCTCTAGGCTAGCTCGAGGCTAACTGGTGCTTGCATAGGGGGCAGTGGTGATTAGCCAAACAGCAACATCCATTCGGTTGCGGCTAGCTAGTTGCGATCCGGTGATTAATGTCCAGTGATTAAATTATTCCGGCAGAAAAATCCAATGTTCTGGGTGAAATACCGCTAACTGTGGCTAATAGCAAGTAGCTAGTTAGCTGGCTAGCTAGTTTCAACTGGAGATTCTAGATAAAAGGTAAGTCAATAATAGAATCCGTTCCACATTGAGTGAGGCGGGTTGCAGGAAAGTATATTTTGTAGAAGGATGAAAAGTCTGATAGGGAAATATGTACGAAAAATACAAAAAAACAGGGTATTTACAGGCTATTTACAGACACACGACAAAAACAGGACTGCACTACTACGCCATGACCCAACACACCTCCAGGCTGTGTAAGGGCTATTTTACCAAGAAGGAGAGTGATGGAGTGCCGCATCAGATGACCTGGCCTCCACAATCCCCCGACCTCAACCCAATTGAGATGGCTTGGGATGAGTCGGACGACAGAGTGAAGGAAAAGCAGCCAACAAGTGCTCAGTGTATGTGGGGACTACTTCAAGACTGTTGGAAAAGCATTCCAGGTGAAGCTGGTTGAGAGAATGCCAAGAGTGTGCAAAGCTGTCATCAAGGCAAAGGGTGGATATTTGAAAAATCTCAAATATATTTTGATTGGCTAAACACTTTTTTGGTTACTACATGATTCCATATGTGTTATTTCATAGATTTGATGTCTTATTCCATAATGTAGAACATAGTAAAACATTAAGAAAAATCCTTGAATGAGTAGGTGTGTCCAAACTTTTGACTGGTACTGTATGTGTAGATAGTACATTTTATGTTTTGGTTTTCAATATCACAAACTGTTTTTGCAAATTGGTTATTGATTTGGACACTTTAAAACTGTGACATGGGGCTATCTTTCAGTATGTTTTGTCAACAGGAAGCAGCGACAGCATTATTTTAAACTTAAGTTTTAGGAATTTAAATGGCACTTTCAACATTAATTTCCAATGGTATTGTACTTAATCAGGTAAAAACTGCTGAATGAGTCCAAAAACGTGCTGTGATTTATTTATTTTGATGACATACCAGAAATCACTAAAACGGGTTTGCCCTGCCTAGACATACTCAAATATTTGTGTCTCATGTTATTGTATGTTCCCCAAAGCTATTAAGGAAGTAAAATATTCCAGGTTCAGTTGTTAACTGAACTGGAAGAACCAAGAGTCATAGGCTACATATTCTTAACGAACTAAATGTAAGTGAGTGCAGGTCCATCTGACTTGGCACTGGCAGTTGTGTTGTGGTACCAATGCCATGTTTCCAGCTTCACAGATCATTTACGGACACAACAGGAAACATTTGACTAGTGCCCAGTCCTTGGCCCATCCTAATTTTTGTTTTTCAATTATATTTCAGATAGCAGTAACCAGGCGCTGCAGAACATGCCCAGAGTGCTGCGGGACGTGGAGGCACTGAAGCAGGAGGCGTCGTTCCTGAAAGAGCAGATGGTCTTGGTCAAGGAGGACATAAGGAAGTTTGAGCAGGACACTGTACAGTCCATGCAGGTATAGAGGCTATTTACATTACAAATACACAGACAGACCGGGTGAAATGACTTGTAACTAAGCAAAGACCCATAACACAGATGCAGCACATAATACTCTACTACGATCTAGCACCTGGACAGGATATCATACTATCCAAATAGGATAACAAGCTCACAATGTGCAAAATATGTATTGTATGTTATATTGTTCTTGATTCTGTCTTGATTCTGTGCTGCAGGTCTTGGTGGAGCTTGATCAGGTCAAGTCTCGCATGCACCTGGCTGCCGATGCACTACAGGAAGCAGACAAATGGAGCACGCTCAGTGCAGACATCGAGGAGACCTTCAAGACACAGGTGACATCAAACTACCTCTAAAACCTTTGCTCTCCTACCATGTGATATAGAACACTGGCGATTCACTCTGTGTACAGATTTTATACGTTTAGGATTCAGAATGATTATTTTATTGGGCACAGGTACATGTGATGACCATATTATTGTTGTTCAACAAAGAGCACTACACGTCCCGCCTTCTTGGTGTTCTTTAATAGTCTGAGATAGTCACTTGTTAAGATATCCCAAAATGGTAACTCCTCAGAAGGCAGAACTAGACATTCATGTCGGTGGTGTCACTGTAGAGATCCCACATTCATGGGAAGCCATAGGATCTACTGATTTCAAATAAAATACAATTGTATTTGTCAAATGCGCCAAATACAACAGGTGTAGACTTAACGCTGAAATGCTTGCTTACGAGCCCTTCCCAACGATGCAGAGTTAAAAAATAAAAATAGTAACTGAAGGAATAAAATACACATGAATGGAGCTATATACAGGGAATACCAGTACCAGATCAATGTGCATGAGTATGAGGTATTTGAGGAAGATATGTACATGAAGGCAGGGTAAATTGACTAGGAATCAGGATAGATAATGAGAGTAAAATAAAGAACAGAGTAGCAACAGCAGCATATGATGAGTATAAAAGTGTGTTTGTGTTGTGTTGGTATGCATGTGTGTTTGTTGTCGTGTGTGTACCTGCGTGCGTATGTAGTGTATGTGAATGGGTCTGGGTTTTGTGTGAGAGTGTCAGTGTAGTGTGTGTATATACACTGAGTGTACAAAACATTAAGGACACCTGCTCTTTCCATGACGTACACTGACCAGGTGAATCCAGGTAAAAGCTATGATCCCTTATTGATGTCTCTTGTTAAATCCACTTCAATCAGTGTAGATGAAGGGGAGGAGACGGGTTAAAGAAGGATTTTTAAGCCTTGAGACAGTTGAAACATGGATTGTGTATGTGTGCTGTTCAGATGGTGAATGGCTAAGACAAAATATTTAAGTGCCTTTGAATGGGTTATGGTAGTAGGTGCCATGCGCACCGGTTTGTGTCAAGAACTGCAACGCTGCTGGGGTTTTCACATTCAACAGTTTCCCGTGTGTATCAAGAATGGTCCACCACCCAAAGAACATCCAGCCAACTTGACACAACTGTGGGAAGCATTGGCGTCAACATGGGCCAGCATCCCTATGGAACGCTTTCCACACCTTGTAGAGTACAGCCACCAATTGTGCAAGTTCTCCCACTTAAAAAGATGAGAGGCCTGTAATTTTCATCATAGGTACACGTCAACTATGAGAGCTGGGACCAAAGTAACAAAGCCTACCATCAGTAACACACTACGCTGCCAGGGACTCAAATCCTGCAGTGCCAGACGTGTCCCCCTGCTTAAGCCAGTACATGTCCAGGTCCGTCTGAAGTTTGCTAGAGTGCATTTGGATGATCCAGAAGAGGATTGGGAGAATGTCATATGGTCAGAAGAAACCAAAATATAACTTTTTGTAAAAACTCAACTCGTCGTGTTTGGAGGACAAAGAATGCTGAGTTGCATCCAAAGAACACCATACCTATTGTGAAGCATGGTGGTGGAAACATCATGCTTTGGGGCTGTTTTTCTGCAAAGGGACCAGGACGACTGATCCGTGTAAAGGAAAGAATGAATGGGGCCATGTATCGTGAGATTTTGAGTGAAAACCTCCTTCCATCAGCAAGGGCATTGAAGATGAAACGTGGCTGGGTCTTTCAGCATGACAATGATCCCAAACACACCGCCCCGGCAACGAAGGAGTGGCTTCGTAAGAAGCATTTCAAGGTCCTGGAGTGGCCTAGCCAGTCTCCAGATCTCAACCCCATAGAAAATCTTTGGAGGGAGTTGAAAGTCCGTGTTGCCCAGCGACAGCCCCAAAACATCACTGCTCTAGAGGAGATCTGCATGGAGGAATTGGCCAAAATACCAGCAACAGTGTGTGAAAACCTTGTGAAGACTTACAGAAAACGTTTGACCTGTGTCATTGCCAACAAAGGGTATATAACAAAGTATTGAGAAACTTTTGTTATTGACCAAATACTTATTTTCCACCATAATTTGCAAATAAATTCATTAAAAATCCTACAATGTGATTTTCAGGATTGTTTTTTCTCATTTTGTCTGTCATAGTTGACGTGTACCTATGATGAAAATGACAGGCCTCTCTCATCTTTTTAAGTGGGAGAACTTGCACAATTGGTGGCTGACTAAATACTTTTTTTCCCCACTGTAATTGCAAAAGGGTTTTCTACTGATCAGTTAGCCTTTTAAAATGATAAGCTAGGATTAGCAAACACAACCTGCCATTGGAACACAGGACTGATGGTTGCTGATAATGGGCCTCTGTACGCCTATGTAGATATTCCATTAATAATCTGCCGTTTCCAGCTACAACATTTACAACATTAACAATGTCTACACTGTATTTCTGATCAATTTGATGTGATTTTAATGGACAGAAAAATTGATTTTCTTTCGAAAACAAGTACATTTCTAAGTGACCGCAAACTTTTGAACGGTAGTTTAAACCTCCAGCGCTCTCTCGTTCCCCAGGATTTGACAGTGATCTCCTCTAAGCTCACCGCCATGCAGAACAGCCTAGCCATGCTTGTGGATACGCCAGACTACTCTGAGAAATGTGTCTACCTGGAGGCTCTGAAGAACAGGCTGGAGGCCCTGGCCAGCCCCCAGATAGTAGCCACCTTCAACTCCATGTCTGTAGGTAAGATACTGTTTGTAAAGGATGCGATTGAGAGTTTGAATATTGAATCCACATTAGTTTAGACATCTGGTTCAGACCATGCCAAGGTCTATGGTGGTTTTCCTATACATTGGTCTCCTAAGTAATTGCTGATTAAACTGTTGACTGAATACTGTTGAAATTAAGTGTTTGCCTCATAACCTGAATCAAGTATTTAAAACAGGCTCTGCTGTAGCCGGCCGCAACCGGGAGACCAATGGGGCGGCGCACAATTGGCCCAGCGTCGTCCAGGGTAGGGGAGGGAATGGCAGGCAGGGAGGTAGCTCAGTTGATAGAGCATGGCGTTTGCAACGCCAGGGTTGAGGGTTCGTTTCCCACGGGGGGCCAGTATGAAAATAATAATGTATGCACTAACTGTAAGTCGCTCTGGATAAGAGCGTCAGCTAAATGACGTAAATGTAAATGTAAATGTAATAAAGTAATTTCTCCTCTTCATGCTTTTCTTCCCTGTAGACCAAGCCAAGCTGTTTGTGAAAGTCTTCACAGAGATAGACAGAATGCCACAGCTCCTTGCCTACTACTACAAGTGTCATAAGGTATGTATTGCATTCATCACTGATTCATTGAATCAGTCCCTCCAGGGTTTCACAATCTTTTTTTTGGTGATGTCTGCGGCCAAAAATGCTTGCTTTTGCGGCAGCTTTACAGATTGTTGTTTTGATCATGTTCAGTTCATGTAAAGCAGTAAAAAGTCATGTGCTCAGTTCTAGTACGATTTTAAGCAGAATAGCCTCCGTCTCTATGCTGCCTGCAGCATGATCAGTTTTCTTGCGTGCACATATGATAGACAGTTGTTGGTCTGAGCACGTCTCTGGAGCCGCTGTGCTGAGCCGGAGGAGCGTGTATCAATCAATCCTTCATTGCGATTCATTGCGGCCAGCAGTTCAAACAAACCTAATAATGATTCTCGAGTCAGTAAAACGAGTCATTCAAAAATAATGAATAATTCGCAAGCTGCACATCACTATCACAGATTTCCTTGCTTTCCCTTCAGTCATGGTGATCTGCCGCTGCTGTGGTGGCTGTTCGGACATCGTTTTCACATGCTTTGCATGACTTTCTCGTGTTCCAACACAACGTTATATGGAGTGCAAAACAATTTGCCCCCACTTTAGCTGTGACTTTTGTTGGTAAATTAAATGGATTCCTGTTCATTGTTCTGCCCGTCAGTCGTAATCTGTCAGTCATCAACCCTCTTTTGATTTGACCTTTTATGCAGTAAAGGTGCGGTGATTGGTCAAAATTGTAAGCTCTTGCATATTATGCATGAATTGGTTGATTTTGCATGAATTATGCGATTGCAGAATCGCGGAATCCTGGAGGGACTGTTCAATGTAATTGCTAGGATCTTACAGGGTTTATCTGTAGGACTGTGTGTTTGTTTTCAGGGTCAGCTGGTGAGTGTGTGGCAGGACCTGTCTCAAAGTGAGCTGAGTCTGAACCAGCAGCTGGCTGAACTCTACGACACCCTGCTCTCCACCTGGCACTCACAGCTACAGTGGAGCAGCCAGGTACACTAAGAGACACGCTGTCTCATACCGTAACACACACAACTAGGCATCTTCCACACACTTCATCTCACTGTAAAACACACAGCTAAGTATCCTCACACACACTCTGTATTGTCCAGCAACACACACCCTAGGTATCTTCACACATTCATACCATAAATTACACACGATTTTCATAGCATAACTTACGCTGGTAGACTGTACAACAACACACAAACATGTCCGCAGAGCTTCAAGGGAACACGATCTTCCATGTATATTTTGTAATCTACAGCCTAACCCCATGTCCCCAACTGACTGTATCATCTACCCTCCCCCACCAGGTGTTTAAGAACCCGTACGAGGTGGTGACGGTGCTGCTGATCCAGACCCTGGGGGCCATGGTGCCCTCCATCCCTGTGTGTCTGAGCACGGCCATGGAGCGCACCCCCCAGGAGCAGCGGATGGACACCCTGCTGGAGCTCCACCACACCGCTGCCACCTTCGGCAGGAGCCTGGAGCAAGCCATGCTGCCACACCTGGGTCTGTTCACCTGCTACTACACCTATGTATTTGTAGGCCTATAATTTGTATTTAACAGGGACATGCATATTAATCAACGATCAGTCAATACTGAGGTGCGAAATAGTGCTGGATTTAGCTAGACAGCTTATTTTCATCCTTGATCAGTTGTTAATCAACAGTGAGAGTGATGATATAGATTTTAAGATTGATTGATTTGGCTTGACGTTTGCACTTTTGGGACTATTCCATAGGGAACATAATTATAGTACGGAAACTAAATTAAATGCAGCTCAAGTATTTGAAAGACCTGCTCATTACATGTTTATAGTGACTAATGAATTGTAATTATATACAGTGGGGAAAAAAAGTATTTAGTCAGCCACCAATTGTGCAAGTTCTCCCACTTAAAAAGATGAGAGAGGCCTGTAATTTTCATCATAGGTACACGTCAACTATGACAGACAAAATGAGATTTTTTTTTCTCCAGAAAATCACATTGTAGGATTTTTAATGAATTTATTTGCAAATTATGGTGGAAAATAAGTATTTGGTCAATAACAAAAGTTTCTCAATACTTTGTTATATACCCTTTGTTGGCAATGACACAGGTCAAACGTTTTCTGTAAGTCTTCACAAGGTTTTCACACACTGTTGCTGGTATTTTGGCCCATTCCTCCATGCAGATCTCCTCTAGAGCAGTGATGTTTTGGGGCTGTCGCTGGGCAACACGGACTTTCAACTCCCTCCAAAGATTTTCTATGGGGTTGAGATCTGGAGACTGGCTGGGCCACTCCAGGACCTTGAAATGCTTCTTACGAAGCCACTCCTTCGTTGCCCGGGCGGTGTATTTGGGATCATTGTCATGCTGAAAGACCCAGCCACGTTTCATCTTCAATGCCCTTGCTGATGGAAGGAGGTTTTCACTCAAAATCTCACGATACATGGCCCCATTCATTCTTTCCTTTACACGGATCAGTCGTCCTGGTCCCTTTGCAGAAAAACAGCCCCAAAGCATGATGTTTCCACCACCATGCTTCACAGTAGGTATGGTGTTCTTTGGATGCAACTCAGCATTCTTTGTCCTCCAAAAACGATGAGTTGAGTTTATACCAAAAAGTTCTATTTTGGTTTCATCTGACCATATGACATTCTCCCAATCCTCTTCTGGATCATCCAAATGCACTCTAGCAAACTTCAGACGGGCCTGGACATGTACTGGCTTAAGCAGGGGGACACGTCTGGCACTGCAGGATTTGAGTCCCTGGCGGCGTAGTGTGTTACTGATGGTAGGCTTTGTTACATTGGTCCCAGCTCTCTGCAGGTCATTCACTAGGTCCCCCTGTGTGGTTCTGGGATTTTTGCTCACCGTTCTTGTGATCATTTTGACCCCACGGGGTGAGATCTTGCGTGGAGTCCCAGATCGAGGGAGATTATCAGTGGTCTTGTATGTCTTCCATTTCCTAATAATTGCTCCCACAGTTGATTTCTTCAAACCAAGCTGCTTACCTATTGCAGATTCAGTCTTCCCAGCCTGGTGCAGGTCTACAATTTTGTTTCTGGTGTCCTTTTGACAGCTCTTTGGTCTTGGCCATAGTGGAGTTTGGAGTGTGACTGTTTGAGGTTGATAACAAGTTCAAACAAGTTCAAACAGGTGCCATTAATACAGGTAACGAGTGGAGGACAGAGGAGCCTCTTAAAGAAGTTACAGGTCTGTGAGAGCCAGAAATCTTGCTTGTTTGTAGGTGACCAAATACTTATTTTCCACCATAATTTGCAAATAAATTCATAAAAAAATCCTACAATGTGATTTTCTGGAGAAAAAAATTCTCAATTTGTCTGTCATAGTTGACGTGTACCCATGATGAAAATTACAGGCCTCTCTCATCTTTTTAAGTGGGAGAACTTGCACAATTGGTGGCTGACTAAACACTTTTTTCCCCCACTGTATAAGGATGAATCCTAACTTTAGCACCACCCATGTAATTCAAACTTTTCCTTAGGATTGACGTTAATTAGCGATTTGGGGGGAAAGTTCAGTGCTCAGACCTCAAGGTACTGTAGACATACGTTGTGATTGTACCTCTCAGGTGAGAACAACTTGCTGAAGGTGAATGAGCTGGTCAGTTCCCTGTACGACCCCTACAAACCCTACCAGCTGCAGTATGGAGACCTGGAGAAGTCCCACCTCCTCATCCAGATCAGCGCCATGCCCCTGGTGAGACAGACACACACACGTACAGTCAGGTCCCAAAAAAAAGAAGGAAAAAAAAGATTTTGTTCAACAAGTAATACTTTACCCCCCAGTAGGTATGAGTTTTTTATTTTCTGCATATGATTTCTATTTTCGGCGCCAAACCCATCACTGGTGTGCGTGGCCAAAGAGCTCTCAGTGGATTACTCTCCATATAGCCGCAGGCATCGCACTTGCAATAAAATAAAATAAACAATAAAATAAAAAAAACTGTGGAACAGATTGGCTAGTGAAACGCACACTCGGCCCTCTGATTGGACTAGCAAACTGTCAATCAGCACAGGTCGGGTGAGCTAGCGAACAGGGAGAGTTGATTTCCATAAATAAATATGCAGCTCCCAAAAAAAATGGTGATCAAGAATATTAACTGTTTTACTTTGCAAGCTCACCAGCATTGGGGCATCAAGCAACAATTGCTAGCATAGGCCTACTGGTCTTTATGTCAAAATTGCTTGAAATTAATAATTTACTTATGAAGCTTGCATTTAGAATTTGTTGTTAAAATTAATTATTACACAATCAAAATGTGTTGTAGACAAAATAATGAAAACGTCTGTTTGGTAGCCTCAATAAATAGACATGTTTGTAGTTGATTTTTTTTACTTGACTTGAGACTTGACTTGAAAAACTTGTGATGACTTGCTCATAGAATGCACGACTTGGACTTGACTCGACCCATTCTACTTGGGACTCGACTTAAGACTCGGACCTTGTGACTTGAGACTTGCTTGTGACTCGAATAGTAGTGACTTGGTCCCACCTCAGTTTTATGCACTCTTTATCAAGGGTGCCAATAATTTGGGACCTGACTGTACGTACGGATATAGGGTTGGGCGGTACACCGGATATACCGTATGCTGGGGTATTTTGAAATACCCACGGTATGATTTTCAATACCGTTGAAACTTTTCCTTAAGTTTAAATTTTTTTAATTTAGACTTTTTAAGTAAATACCGTCAACTTGTGCATTAGGTTACAAGATAAAGCAGATTGCGTTCTTCATTTCACCTGTTGCATAATTTTTCAGCTTGCTGGTAATTTCCCAAAACAGCTGAGCCATTCACATGTTGTTTTGTTTACAACAAGTGCACAATGAGAATTACTGTGCAGCATGCAGGAGTTGATCAAGTTAGTCAAACAAACAAGCTAACGTACCTTTCTTGCAGTTTCTCACGCAGGAGCACTCTGAGGTGATTCAAGTTAATTGTGTTTCGCGCTGCAGAGCTTCTGTATTGCGCATTGGTCACTCGCGCTCTTGTCCTTGGCGTGCCGTTTCTCGCGCAGGTGCATTCCTGAGGTGATTCAAGTGAATTGTGTTTCGCGCCGCAGAGCGTCTGTATCGAGCACTGGTCACTCACGCACTGGTCACTGGCGCGCTGTGTTTCTTGAGTTGCAGGCTGCCTGCCACAGCTCACAGAGCTAAATAACCATCAGAACTGTGTTGAACCCGGACAGATCTATTTACCAAGAAAAGTGAATGTGCTTTACAGAACTTTATTGAAACTATGTTTGGTAGAAATAGGATGTTTCTTTTGGTGTGGTGGCAATGATTCTGCCGTGGCGCAGCGCCACACTTAAATGAACGCAGAGGAAACACTCTTACACACTACTAAATGTTTACCAGCTAGATACAGTATCTTTATATTATTAAGTTAACCGTCTAAATGTGCTTAATACTCTCCAGTTGTGTATTCTTTGCTAACTTGCTAGTTATCTTAGTATCAAGCATCCCCTTCTGGATCAAGATCCCTTGATCCAGAAGGGGATTCACAAAACCTTCTTAAGAAGAAATGTCTTCTTAACTGCCACAGACTTATGAAGAAAGTTAAGCAAGTTGCTATTCCTCAATAACGTTATTGGAAATGTTCTTAATTTTTTTCCTATGATTCTTCCTAAGAAAAAAGTTAAGAAGAAATGGGATTCTTTAAAATAATGTTTTAGGATTTCTACTTGGAAATGTACTTAACTTTAGGACAGCTAAACCCTTGTCGCCACTGCCACAGACACTGTTGGCTACCGGACATTTACTTACAGCAAGAAAACGAATTAAACACACATCTAGCTAGCTAGTAATTAACAATATATTACAATATTCTATTAGTGTTAAATAGCTAGCGTTAGCTAATGTCGTTACTAGTAGCTAGCTAACTTAACGGTCACGCAGTCCCTCTACCACCGTCTCTCCAATCATGGACAAAACCTTCTCCCCGATGGCAGAGACAGACTCGGCCACTCTCGCCCATCCTCTCTTTTTGGTCTCTGTAGTGAACCCGCAGTTATCAGGTCTCCCCAACAGCAACCTTTTTCCTGGCTGGTATTCCTTCCACCATCACATGAAGCTCGTTTTGAAAATAACATTTGTTTTTGTGTATAAAGGGTTTGCTAAAAAAAATTACATTCTCGAGACATAAAGCAGATAAATAAATGTAATAAAATGGAAATATCAACACTTTATTATAGTGGGCCAAATCCTACCATCCCTGTGTCACGAACGTTGAGAGACGGGTCGGACCAAGGTGCAGCGTGAAAAGCGTACATGTTTATTACCTCAATAAACATACAACAAAACAAGAGACAACGTAACGTGAAGTCCAAAGGGCTATACACATACAAGGCTAACAGGAACAAGATCCCACAATACACAGTAGGCAATGGGCTACCTAAGTATGATCCCCAATCAGAGACAATGAGCGACAGCTGCCTCTGATCGGGAATCATACCCGGCCAGACATAGAAATAGAATAACCCCCCCAAAGGTGCGGACTCCGGCCGCACAAACCTGTCATAACAGGGGAGGGTCCGGGTGGGCTTCCCGCTTCGGTGGCAGCTCTGGCTCCGGCGTGACGTCTTCTCCCTTGCTGCCTAGCTTCCCCTCTCAGTCCTCCCACAATGCACCGATCCCTGTCTGGACCCTGGTGTGGGAGACCCCGAACCTGGAGAGGGGCTGACGTCTGGACCCGGAGTAGAGCCGCTGACCGGAGCTGAATTGGATCCCGGTGGAGCGGACTGCTCTGGCTCCGGAATGGAGCCGCTGACCGGAGCTGGACTTGGCACCGGTGGAGCGGACTGCTTTGGCTCCGGAGTGGAGCAACCGACCGGAGCTGGATCAGGCACTGGTGGAGCGGATTGCTCTGGCTCCGGAGTGGAGCCGCTGACCGGAGCTGGACTGGGCACCAGTATAGATACTCTTGTACCGGTTTCCTCCAGCATCTTCACAAGGTCCTTTACTGTTGTTCTGGAATTGATTTGCACTTTTCGCACCAAAGTACGTTCATCTCTAGGAGACAGAACGCGTCTCCTTCCTGAGCGGTATGACTGCTGCGTGGTCCCATGGTGTTTATACTTGCATACTATTGTTTGTAAAGATGAACGTGGTACCTTCAGGCGTTTGGAAATTGCTCCCAAGGATGAACCAGGCTTGTGGAGGTCGACACATTTTTTTTTTTTGTACTGGGCTACCTTCTGTAGCGCCAAGCGGTTGGATGCCGAGCAGTTGCCATACCAGGCGGTGATGCATGTACTTGTTAGCGTTTTGTTAGCATTCTGATAACAGACGTTCATTAGGCTTTTTTGTGTCCAGTGCTGGTAATACCGTATACCGTGGTATGGCACAAGGATGGTATGAAGGTATGAAAATCTGGATATCACCCAACCCTATACGGACACACACAACCCAACCCTGATACAATGGTAATTTCATATTTTAGTGTCATACCTGGGTAGGAGAGTGGAAAGGTGGAAAGGGACTTGACTGTGTACCTCTTTCCTTCTCTTTTCATTACATTTCTCTCCTCCCTCTACCTCTACCTCTTTCTCCTTATCACCCTCCCTCTATCAGGAGCGTGGGGAGGTGATAGACTGTGTGGAGGAGCTGAGTCACTCAGTGGGGAAGCTGTTTGGCCTGGCCAGTGTTGCTGTGGACCGCTGTGTCAAATTGACCGACGGCCTGGCCGTGTGTGGCCTCCTCAAGGCCCTCAAAGCCCTCTTCACCAAGTATGTATACACTACAACATAGTTGCACACACTTAATTACACTGCACAGTACACAGCTACAAAGGACAAACACTTACAGTGGGGTCCGAGTTATTGACACACTTGATAAAGATGAGCAATAATGACTGTATAACCGAAATAATGTAAATACTGAGCTATATTGTATGCTTAAAAAAATTGGGAAATTATTTTATGCTAATACAATTGCTCTGAGAAAGAGATTTTGTTTTACCCTTAACACTCATACCCATGGGTTGAAAATGGCAGATTTGGGCACTGATGAACGTCTAAATTGGAACGCAGTGACTACATGACGTCAGACATACTCTGTGCTTCACAGCGCTGTATGGGCTGTCTGAATTGCCTTGTCAAAGACGGAAAGATTGTATTTTATAACTTAGCTAGTTATGTTGGCAATAGAACAAGCTTTCAAATCATGCCCACCTGACCCAGATTGGGATTTATAATGGACCATTTTGGGATTGCGTAAACAACAACAGTAATTGTGTGATGGTGGGGATGCAGGGTTGTGTTCCAAACAAAATAACTACAATTGTGCTTGGTCTAGTTCCTCAACGGCACAGCTAGGAGAGCTCAAAAAAGCACCTTGTAGTTGAAGACTCTTCTTGGAGTCATAAAAATGTAATGAAATTACTTAGGAAATGTGCACACTTTGGGAGGTGTTTAGCCACTTGGAGACACCAGTTAGTCCTCTCACTCAAACCCTTGTAATGTTGTTGTCTTATGTTGCACCTACAACACATTTTCCAGTAGGGCCGGGACGATACCAGTATCGCAAAAAAAAAAAATTCATGACAAAAATGAAAACACAAATCAGGCTAAACTCTTTGCTCCTTTAAAAACCTGCTGTATGTAAAATATTGTGTGCTAGAGCTTCAAAAATAAATAAATGTGACTCAGGATGACAACATAATGATGTTTGTTTCCAACAGTAGGGCTGTTTTCCTAAAGAAGTTAAATCCGATTCATGTTTTGTTTCTTGTTTCCTTGCCACGATACTAACGAGTATCGCGATACTGGTATCGTCCCAGCCCTATTTTCCAGGAATGTTCTTATGTTACTGAATGTATCCAGAGTATTTTCAGATTTCGTTATCAACAAATGTTGGGAAAGTACAGTAAATGTAAAATGCACATAAAATCAACAGTGTGATGTTTGGATTCAGTCATGTGTCAGGTGAACTGTTATTGGTCACGTGCCGAATACAACAGGTGTAGACTTAACAGTGAAATGCTTACTTATGAGCCCATTCCCATTAACAAAATAAAAACGAACGAGGCTATATACAAGGAGTACCAGTACCGAGTCAATGTGCAGAGGATCGAGGTAATACAGTATGTACATGTGGGTAGAGGTAAAAGTGACTAGGCAATCAGGAATATAATAAACAGAGTAGCAGTAGTGTATGTAAAGTGTGTGTGTGTGGCGTCAATATGCATGTGTGTGTGTGTGTGTGTGTGTGTGTTGGAGTGTCAATGTAGTATGTGTGGTTAGAGTCTAGTGAGTGTGCATAGAGCCAGTGCAAGGGAGTCGGTGCAAAACAATTCAAACCAAGAAATATATAATAAAGGGGGTCAATGTAAATTGTCCGGGTGGCCATTTGATTAACTTTTCAGCAGGCTTGGGGGTAGAAGCTGTTCAGGTGCCTTTGGGTACCAGACTTGGCGCTCTGGTACCGCTTGCAGTGTGGTAGCAGAGAGAACGATCTATGACTTGGGTGGCAGGAGTCTTTGACAATTCTTAGGGCCTTCCTCTGACAACGCCTGGTATAGAGGTCCTGGATGGCAGTGAGTTCGGCTCCAGTGATGTACTGGGCCGTACGTACTTCCCTCTGTAGCCCCTTGCGGTTGGATGCCGAGCAGTTGCCATACCAAGCAGTGATGCACCCAGTCAAGATGCTTTCAATGGTGCAGCTGTAAAACTTTTTGAGGAACTGAGGGCCCATGGTAAATCTTTTCAGCCACCTGAGGGTGAAGAGGCGTTGTCGTGCCCTCTTCACGACTTTGTTGGTGTTTTTGGACCATGATAGGTCCTTAGTGATGTACAGTCGTGGTCAAAAGTTTTGAGAATGACACAAGTATTGGTCTTCACAAAGTTCGCTGCTTCAGTGTTATGAGATATTTGTGTCAGATGTTACTATGGTATACTGAAGTATAATTACAAGCATTCCATAAGTGTCAAAGGCTTTTATTGACAATTACATTACGTTTATGCAAAGAGTCAATATTTGCAGTGTTGACCCTTCTTTTTCAAGACCTCTGCAATCCTCCCTGGCATGCTGTCAATTAACTTCTGGGCCATATCCTGACTGATGGCAGCCCATTCTTGCATAATCAATGCTTGGAGTTTGTCAGAATTTGTGGGTTTTCGTTTGTCCACCCGCCTCTTGAGGATCGACCACAAGTTCTCAATGGGATTAAGGTCTGGGGAGTTTCCTGGCCATGGACCCAAAATGTCGATGTTTTGTTCCCCGAGTCACTTAGTTATCACTTTTGCCTTATGGCAAGGTGCTCCATCATGCTGGAAAAGGCATTGGTCATCACCAAACTGTTCTTGGATGGTTGGGAGAAGTTGCTCTCGGAGGATGTGTTGGTACCATTCTTTATTCATGGCTGTGTTCTTAGGCAAAATTGTGAGTGAGCCCACACCCTTGGCTGAGAAGCAACCCCACACATGAATGGTCTCAGGATGCTTTACTGTTGGCATGACACAGGACTGATAGTAGCGCTCACCTTGTCTTCTCCAGACAAGGTGTTTTTCGGATGCCCCAAACAATCGGAAAGGTGATTCATCAGAGAAAATGACTACCCCAGTCCTCAGCAGTCCAATCCCTGTACCTTTTGCAGAATATCAGTCTGTCCCTGATGTTTTTCCTGGAGAGAAGTGGCTTCTTTGCTGCCCTTCTTGACACCAGGCCATCCTCCAAAAGTCTTTGCCTCACTGTGCATGCAGATGCACTCACACCTGTCTGCTGCCATTCCTGAGCAAGCTCTGCACTGGTGGTGCCCCGATCCCGCAGCTGAATCAACTTTAGGAGACGGTCCTGGCGCTTACTGGACTTTCTTGGGCGCCCTGACGTCTTCTTCACAACAATTGAACCTCTCTCCTTGAAGTTCTTGATGATCTGATAAATGGTTGATTTAGGTGCAATATTACTAGCAGCAATATCCTTGCCTGTGAAGCCCTTTTTGTGCAAAGCAATGATGACGGCACGTGTTTCCTAGCAGGTAACCATGGTTAACAGAGTTAGAAGAATAATGATTTCAAGCACCACCCTCCTTTTAAAGCTTCCAGTCTGTTATACTAACTCAATCAGCATGACAGAGTGATCTCCAGCCTTGTCCTCATCAACACTCTCACCTGTGTTAATGAGAGAATCACTGACATGATGGCAGCTGGTCCTTTTGTGGCAGGGCTGAAATGCAATGGAAATGTTTTTTTGCAATTCATCAGATCACTCTTCATGACATTCTGGAGTATATGCAAATTGCCATCATCAAAACTGAGGCAGCAGACTGTGAAAATTAGTACTTTTGTCATTCTCAAAACTTTTGACCATGACTGTAGACACCAAGGAACTTGAAGGTCTCGACCCGCTCCACTACAGCTCTGTTGATGTGAATGGGGGCGTGTTTGGCCCTACTTTTCCTGTTGTCCACAATAAGCTTGTTTGTCTTGTCCAAGGTGGGGGAGAGGTTGTTGTCCTGGCATTACACTGCCAGGTCTCTGACCTCCTCCCTATAAGCTGTCTCATCGTCGTTGGTGATCAGACCTACCACTGCCGTGTCGTCGGCAAATGAATGATGGTGTTGGAGTCGTGGGTGAACAGGGAGTACAGGAGGGGACTAAGCACGCACCCCTGAGAGGCCCCTGTGTTGAGGGTCAGTGTGGCAGATGTGTTGTTGCCTACACTCACCACCTGGGGGCGGCCCGTCAGAAAGTCCAGGATCCAGTTGCAGTGGGAGGTGTTCAGTCCCAGGGTCCTTAGCTTAGTGATGAGCTTGGAGGGCACTATGGTGCTGAGCTGTAGTCAATTAAGATAATTATCACGTAGGTGTTCCTTTTGTCCAGGTGGGAACGGGCAGTGTGGAGCGCAATAGAGATTGTGTCATCTGTGGATCTGTTGGGGTGGTATGCGAATTGGAGTGTGTCCAGGGTTTCTGCATTGATGGTGTTGATGTGAGCCATGACCAGCCTTTCAAAGCATTTCATGGCTACAGATGTGAGTGCTGCGGGGTGGTAGTCATTTATACAGGTTACCTTGAAGTTGTTAGGCACAGGGACTATGGTGGTTTGCTTGAAACATGTAGGTATTACAGACTGGGTCAGAGAGAGGTTGAAAATGTCAGTGAAGACACTTGCCAGCTGGGCAGTGCATGCTCTGAGGACGCGTCCTGGTAATCCATCTGGCTCTGCGGCCTTATGAATGTTAACCTGTTTAAAGGTCTTACTCACATCGGTTACGGAGAGCGTAATCATACAGTTATCCAGAACAGCAGGTGCTCTCACGCATGGTTCAGTGTTGCTTGCCTTGAAGCGAGCTTAGAAGTCATTTAGTTAGTGTGCTCACGTCACTGGGCAGCTCTCGGCTGGGTTTCCGTTTGTATTCCGTGATAGTTTGCAAGCCTTGCCACATCTGACGAGCGTCAGAGCCGGCGTAGTAGGATTCGATCTTAGTCCTCTATTGAAGTTTTGCTGGATTTTTTATTAGCGTCCGGATTAGTTTCCCGCTCCTTGAAAGCGGCAGCTCTAGCCTTTAGCTCAGTGCGGATGTTGCCTGTAATCCATGGCTTCTGATTGGGATATATACGTACGGTCACTGTGGGGATGACGTCATTGATGCACTTATTAACGAAGCCAATGACTGATACAGCCCCTACTCTTCTGGGAAGGCTTTCCACTAGATGTAGGAACATTGCTGCGAGGAGTTGCTTCCATTCAGCCACAAGAGCATTAGTGAGGTTGGGCACTGATGCTGGGCAATTCGGCCTGGCTCGCAGTCGGCGTTCCAATTCATCCAAGTGTTCACTGGGTTTGAGGTCAGGTCTCTGTGCAGGCCAGTCAAGTTCTTCCACACCGATCTCAGCAAACCATTTCTGTATGGACCTCGCTTTGTGCACGGCGGCATTGTCATGCTGTAACAGAAAAGGTCCTTCCCCAAACTGTTGCCACAAAGTTGGAAGCACAGAATTGTCTAGAATGTCATTGTACGCTGTAGCGTTAAGATTTCCCTTCATTGGAACTAAGGGGCCTAGCGCGACCCATGAAAAACAGCCCCAGACCATTATTCCTCTTCACCTTACAGTTGGCACTATGCATTCGGGCAGGTAGCGTTCTCCTGGCATCCACCAAATCCAGATTCGTCCGTTGGACTGCCAGATGTCCAATTAGTCTGTTGGACTTCCAGTGTCCAATGGCGGCGAGCTTTACACCATTCCAGCTGACACTTCCGGCCATGGAAACCCATTTCATGAAGCTACCGACGAACAGTTATTGTGCTGACATTGCTTTCAGAGGCAGTTTGGGACTCAGTAGTGAGTGTTGCAACCGAGGACAGACAAGTTTTATGCGCTACGCGCTTCAGCACTCGGCGGTCCCGTTCTGTGAGCTTGTGGGGCCTACCACTTCGCGGCTGAGCCGTTGTTGCTCCTAGACGTTTCCACATCTCAATAACAGCACTTACAGTTGACCAGGGCAGCTCTAGCAGGGCAGAAATTGGAAAGGTGGCATCCTACGGCGGTGCCACGTTGAAAGTCACTGAACTCTTCAGTAAGGCTATTCTACTGAAATTGTTTGTCTATCGAGATTGCATGGCCATGTATCGTATGTTTTCGGATTAATCCCGGAACATATTCCAGTATCTGCTAGCGAAACAGTTCTGTAGCTTAGCATCCGCTTCATTGGACCACTTCCTTAATGAGCGCGTCACTGGTACTTCCTGTTTGAGTTTTTCCTTGTCAGCAGGAATCAGGAGGACAGAGTTATGGTCAAAGAGAGTGCGAGGGAGCGCCTTGTATGCATTTCTGTGTGTGGAGTAAAGGTGATCAATTGTATTAGTATAAAATTATATAATTTCCAATTATTATTTTGCATATAATAGAACACAGTATTTCCATTATTTATTTTATACAGTCATTATTGCTCGTCTTTATCAACGGTGTTAATAATTTCGGACCCCACTGTATATACTACACAGTACACATAAATGAATATTTGTGTGAATATTCTGGTTGACTTTTGCCCATTGCCCTCACCAATGTGTCTTGGCCATGTTTGCCACAGGTATGTGTCAGACTTCTCCACCACTCTGCAGTCAATCAGGAAGAAGTGCAGGTTGGAGGACACGCCCAGTGCTGCTGTGTTCCAAGAGGATTGGACCGCCTTCCAGAACTCTGTCAGGTGGGTTTTGTGCAAACCGAAACCAAACTCTGCTGGCTCTGATATTTTCTTTTGCACATTGTAATTTTCAGGACGTTCCAACAACCATGGTTAATGCGTAACCAGGCCAGTGCGGTGCAGTACAGCTCGGCAGGGCTTGGCTCAGTAGTATGAAAAGGGTATAATTGTGCATTAACTGTATATACATTTTCTTATTCCCCATGTTTCCTCTGCATTGCAGGATCATTGCCACCTGTGGGGAGTTGCTGAGACAGTGTGGCGCCTATGAGCAGCAGCTGTCAAACAAGTAAGACCAACACCATCACCAATTGCTGAATTCCAAATCAACCCCCAGCCCCTACTCCGTAGCTACCTGACTCCCTGACTGATAAACATTCTTACTTCCCCCCGTTCTCTTGCCATGTCCTATTGGTGAAGTTTCATTTGATTTAAATGTGCGTTATACAGTACATGGGTCTCAACACACTTTACATTATGATCCTATAGGATCCTGGCCACGGCGGGGAAGTACCTGTCTGAGTCGTACAGCCCTCTGAGCCTGGCGGGCATCCAGGAGGCCAGCTCCACGGAGAGGAAGACCAGCGGCAGGAATCCCTGGCAGGAGTACAACTACCTGCAGAGGGGCAACATGGCAGAGTACAACAGCCTAATGGAGGTGCTCTACTCCCTCAAGGTATGGATGGTGATGTCTGAGGGAAAATGGAGATGACTTGGCACTGTTAACTTTCATTTGTGTCTGGGTTTAGTGTTTTAGCTTGGGTAACATTTCCAATGTAACTATTTTCAGAGAGAAAACATAGTCTTGAGGTCAATGACTTGGTGTCATTTTTGCTTCAATAAAGCCTTGTAATGCAATTAAGTGTCAGTATATTCTTAGGGAGTTAGGTCTGTTGTGAGGTCTGGCATGTTCAAGTTGCCATTGCTTTCTAGGAGAAGGGGACAGGAAACTCCAGTCTTTTGGCTGAGCCCCGGGTGGCTCTGACCCGTCTCAACCAGCAGGCCAATCAGCTGGCCTTCGACTCTGTCTTCCTGCAGATCAAACATCAACTCTGCCTGGTCTCCACAATGGAGGTGAGTGTGTGTGTGTTGCTGTGTAGTAGTGTGTGTGTATTAGAGAATGACCAATATGGATTTTCTTTATGGCCGATACCAATTTTTGGGGGTCAAGGAGGACTATATTCAATATCATTACATTTGAAAAATAAATTGACAACATTTCTCAAACAGTCGTGTGCATTAATGCATCAATTTTTTTAGCAAACAATACATTTAACTGTTTTTACCAATCTAACGACATAACAATATAATGGTAGTAATTGTATTTGAATGGTCAAAAACATTTTTTGACTGCACTGAGCCTTTAATACCAGTCAGTGGTTGGTGTCGTGTATAGCACTTTGTGACATCTGCTGATGTAAAAAGGGCTTTATAAATACATTTGATTGATTGATTGATAAATGTGTATAATATCTAGAAAGGAGAGGGAGGAATGGATTATTTATTTTTTACGGCGATGCATGTTCTGTCTGAATGACTCAAATCTGCCCATAGTTTGAGAAGTGAGACCAGCCTTCTTGGTCCATAAACATTCAGGATGATTCTTAGGTGGCTAAACCTATTGCCAAACTTTATTTAGGCATTTTAAAACACTTCCTTCTTTCCATATTACGACAATCCTCTAATCCAACTATCAACTGTGAATTTACGGATAAGATTGCGGCTGGTCAGATCACCACACCAATAAATGGCTAACGTTACACCGTAAGTCAGATGACTCGTTGCCGAAAATGGTGAATGTTCAAAATGATAACCAGCTAGCTATTAGCTCCTATCTGATATCCAAGCACCATGTTTATATAGCCAGCTAGCTAGCATGGTAGCTGATTTAGCTAGCTACCTAACACCACAGATGAAAGGGTTAGTTACTGTAATCTTTGCTAACAGGTCATATACACTGCTAACAGGTAACATACACTATATATACAAAAGTATGTGGACACCCCTTCAAATTAGGGGATTCTGCTATTTCAGCCACACCCGTTGCTGACAGGTGTATAAAATCGAGCACACAGCCATGCAATCTCCACAGACAAACATTGGCAGTAGAATGGCCTTACTGAAGAGCTCAGTGACTTTCAACGTGGCACCGTCATAGGATGCCATCTTTCCAACAAGTTTGTCAAATTTCTGCCCTGCTAGAGCTGCCCCAGTCAACTGTAAGTGCTGTTATTGTGAAGTGGAAACGTCTAGGAGCAACAACGGCTCAGCCGCGAAGTGGTAGGCCACACAAGCTCACAGAACGGGACCACCGAGTGCTGAAGTTCGTAACGCATAAAAATCGTCTGTCCTCGGTTGCAACACTCACTACCGAGTTCCAAACTGCCTCTGGAAGCAACGTCCGCACAATAACTGTTTGTCGGGAGCTTCGTGAAATGGGTTTCCATGGCCAAGCAGCCACACACAATCCTAAGATCATCATGCGCAATGCGAAGCGTCAGCTTGAGTGGTGTAAAGCTCGCCGCCATTGGACTCTGGAGCAGTGGAAACACTTCACCACCTGGCAGTCCGACGAACAAATCTGGGTTTGGCGGATGCCAGGAGAACGCTACCTGCCCCAATGCATAGTGCCAACTGCAAAGTTTGGTAGAGGAGGAATAATAGTCTGGGGCTGTTTTTCATGGTTCGGGCTAGGCCCCTTAGTTCCAGTGAAGGGAAATCTTAATGCTACAGCATGACATTCTAGACCATTCTGTGCTTCCAACTTTGTGGCAACAGTTTGGGGAAGGACCTGTCCTGATTCAGCATGACTATACCCCATGCACAAAGCGAGGTCCATACAGAAATGGTTTGTCGAGATTGGGGTGGAGGAACTTGACTGGCCTGCACAGAGCCCTGACCTCAACCCCATCGAACACCTTTGGGATGAATTGGAACGCCGACTGCGAGCCAGGCCTAATCGCCCAACATCAGTGCTCGGACGATTAACGGTTGTTCTCTAGTGTGTACTGTATGTGCGCAACAGTGAGTGTGTGTAGTCAGAGTGAGTCTTGTTTCTGTATGTAAATGTATGGCTTACATATGTTCCATCTTGTACCATGGCTGTTATCAGAGCCGAGATGCAGGAGGTTTTGGAGAGAGCTATGCTGAAGACCTGCCTAACTTCAGCTTGTCCCCACAGGAGTACATCACCAATGTAAGTTTTTCCTGCTATGGCTTCAACATCTACAGGCTAATTCAAGTCATAGAGTAAAGTATGATATTGTATATGTATTATGTCATATATAACCTGTCCTTGCAAGCTGTCTTTAGAAAACAATAGTGGTGTTTTCTATTGTAAATGTTCACAGTTAGTGTTACTATAGTACTATGAATGTTCAGGCTAGCAGACATGAGTGTGTTGAGGTGGCTGACTGCCTGTGTTTCTTCTTGACAGATAGGACAGTACATCATGTCTCTGCCGCTCCACTTGGAGCCCTTTGTGACACAAGAGGACCCGGCGCTGGAGTTGGCTCTGCATGCAGGCAAACTGCCCTTCCCTCCTGAGCAAGGTGACTGTCTCTCCTCTGTCTCTCCTGGCTATATAAACATGGTGCTTGGATCCCACGGGGGGCCAGTATGAAAAATGTATGCACTCACTAATTGTGAGTCGCTCTGGATAAGAGCGTCTGCTAAATGACTAAAATGTAAATGTAAAATGTTCTCTCCCCCTCTCTCTTTCTGTCTCTCCCTCCATCTGTCTCCTTACTCTTCCATCCTTTTAGATGTTTGCCCCTCTGTCCGGTACCTGTCTCCCTCTGTTGTTCTTTTGCTCCTCATCTCTCTTCCTATTTTCCAAATGTATCTCTCTCTTCCCCAGTCCTCTTCTATCTCCCCCATACCCCCCCCCCCCTTCTCCATCTTCCCCCACCGAACCTATTTCCTTAAACTCCCGCTGTCTTTCTTCTTCTCCTTTTTCCATCTTATCCTATCCGTCTTTCACTCACTCTTCTTCTTTCTCCGCTCTCTCACTTCATCTCTCCCTAACTCTCTCCTCCACAGTCTCCTCTTCTCTTTGTCCTCATTTCAATAGCAGGCCTTGCAATTTCCTGTGCGTTTTGTGTGTGCCTGGCCATGCCTCACGTTTGTTTGACGTTGTTTGTCTGACTTTACTTCCTCCTCAGGTGATGACCTTCCGGAGCTGGACAACACGGCAGACTACTGGCTGGGCTCCATCGCCAGGGCGACGATGCAGACGTACTGTGACGCCATCCTGCTCATCCCAGAGCTCACGGCCCACTCCACCAAACAGCTGGCCACCGACATCGGTACCGACCACCACCACTTACCTACAAAATATGCTAGATAGATCTAGAACTAGGGAACTATGTTGTACATGGAGAAAACGTGTTTATAAGTATGTCATTGCTTCTTGGGTGCTGTTTGATCATCTGGAGTTGGTAGTTTAGAAAAACCTAAATCTACTGCGAGTTTTTAACTACAGACTCATAACATTTTCAGATGATTGAACGTAAACCAAGAAGCAATACATAATTATACACACATTGGTTGTAAGTATAAAGCTATTTGTAACTACATTGATGTTGCTAATAATAGAGCATCATCAAGTATGCATTGCCAAAGTCCTACTTGCCAAAGCATCAATAAAGTTAGTCATTAAGCTTTGCAGGTGCACTCTACATCTATTTATAATTAATCTCGGAAACCCACAACTAAAATCTTGCGTAATTGCATGATATGCTCGATTAAGTTCAGGGGGGAGATGTTAGAGAAAGGTACAAACGTGACTTGTGAAGTCTCCACCCCCTGAAATGGGAAAACTCTGCAAGTTTCAGGCAAGTCTATCGGCCAGATGTCGCCTTGCTTTCCGAAATTCGAAAGATGCGAGTACCGGAAAAAAACATCTGCAAACCGGAACAAAGTTCCTCGTTAGTCGTCACATCCCACAATCTGTTGACAGACGCTACGATACCATTTGTTACGTGTCTGTCCACAAGAGATTAATTGGTAATAATATAGTAATAATGTAGGAATGAATAGGTAATAATATACAGTGCCTTCAGAAAGTATTCACACCCCTTTACTTTTTACACATTTTGTTGTTACAGCCTGAATTTAAAATTGATTAAATTGAGATTTATTTTGTCATTGTCCTACACACAATGCCCCATAATGTCATTGGAATTATGTATTTCGATTTTTTTTTACAAATGAATTAAAAATGAAAAGCTGAAATGTCTTGAATCAATAAGAATTCAACCCCTTTGTTATGGCAAACCTAAATAAGTTCAGGAGTAAAAATGTGCTTAACAAGTCACATAATAAGTTGCATGGACTCATTCTGTGTGCAATCATAGAGTTTAACATGATTTTCATGACTCATCTCTGTACCCCACACATAAGGTCAGTAAGGTTCCTCAGTCGTATAGGGAATTTCAAACACAGATTCAACCCCAAAGACCAGGGAGGTTTCCCAATGCTTCGCAAAGAATGGGACCTAATTTGTAGATGGGTAAAAAACTAAATAAAACAGACATTGAATATCCCTTTGAGCATTATGAAGTTATTAATTACACTTTGGATGGTGTATCAATACACCCAGTCACTACAAAGATACAGGTGTCCTTCCTAACTCAGAGAGGAAGGAAACCGCTCAGGGATTTCACCATGAGGCCAATGGTGACTTTTAAACATTTACAGAGTTTAATGGCTGTGATAGGAGGAAACTGAAGATGGATCAACATTGTAGTTACTCCACAATACTAACCTAATTGACAGAGTGAAAATAATGAAGCCTGTACAGAATACAAATATTCCAAAACATGCATCCTGTTTTCAAGCATAGTGGTGGCTGCATCATTATATGGGTATGCTTGTAATCGTTAAGGACTGGGTAGTTTTTCAGGATAAAAAAGAAATGAAATGGCACTAAGCACAGGCAAAATCCTAGAGGAAAACCTGGTTCAGTCTGCTTTCCAGCAGACACTCAGAGATGAATTCACCTTTCAGCAGGACAATAACCTAAAACACAAGGCCAAATATAGTATTGGTCTTCACAAAGTTCGCTGCTTCAGTGTTATGAGATATTTTTGTCAGATGTTACTATGGTATACTGAAGTATAATTACAAGCATTCCATAAGTGTCAAAGGCTTTTATTGACAATTACATTTAAGTTTATGTAAAGAGTCAATATTTGAAGTGTTGACCCTTCTTTTTCAAGACCTCTGCAATCCGCCCTAGCATGCTTTCAATTAACTTCTGGGCCACATCCTGACTGATGGCAGCCCATTCTTGCATAATCAATGCTTGGAGTTTGTCAGAATTTGTGGGTTTTTGTTTGTCCACCCGCCTCTTGAGGATCGACCACAAGTTCTCAATGGGATTAAGGTCTGGGGAGTTTCCTGGCCATGGACCCAAAATGTCGATGTTTTGTTCTCCAAGCCACTTAGTTATCACTTTTGCCTTATGGCAAGGTGCTCCATCATACTGGAAAAGGCATTTGTCGTTCTTGGATGGTTGGGAGACGTTGCTCTCGGAGGATGTGTTGGTACCATTCATTATTCATGGTGTGTTCTTAGGCAAAATTGTGAGTGAGCCCACTCCCTTGGCTGAGAAGCAACCCCACACATGAATGGTCTCAGGATGCTTTACTGTTGGCATGACACAGGACTGATAGTAGCGCTCACCTTGTCTTCTCCGGACAAGCTTTTTTCTGGATGCCCCAAACAATCAAAGGGGATTCATCAGAGAAAATGACTTTACCCCAGTCCTCGGCAGTCCAATCCCTGTACCTTTTGCAGAATATCAGTCTGTCCCTGATGTTTTTCCTGGAGAGAAGTGGCTTCTTTGCTGCCCTTCTTGACACCAGGCTATCCTCCAAAAGTCTTCGCCTCACTGTGCATGCAGATGCACTCACACCTGCCTGCTGCCATTCCTGAGCAAGCTCTGTACTGGTGGTGCCCCGATCCCGCAGCTGAATCAACTTTAGGAGACGGTCCTGGCGCTTGCTGGACTTTCTTGGGCGCCCTGAAGCCTTCTTCACAACAATTGACCTCCTGTAGCTCAGTTGGTAGAGCATGGCGCTTGCAACGCCAGGGTTCGATTCCCACGGGGGGCCAGTATGAAAAATGTATGCACTCACTAACTGTAAGTCGCTCTGGATAAGAGTGTCTGCTAAATTACTAAAAAATGTAAAAATAAATAAATAAATTGAACCCTCTCTCCTTTAAGTTCTTGATGATCCGATAAATGGTTGATTTAGGTGCAATCTTACTAGCAGCAATATCCTTGCCTGTGAATACCTTTTTGTGCAAAGCAATGATGACAGCACTTGTTTCCTTGCAGGAAACCATGGTTAACAGAGGAAGAACAATGATTTCAAGCACCACCCTCCTTTAAAAGCTTCCAGTCTGTTATTCTAACTCAATCAGCATGACAGAGTGATATCCAGCCTTGTCCTCGTCAACACTCTCACCTGTGTTAATGAGAGAATCACTGACATGATGGCAGCTGGTCCTTTTGTGGCAGGGCTGAAATGCAGTGGAAATGTTTTTTTGGGGATTCAGTTCATTTTCATGGCAAAGAGGGACTTTGCAATTAATTGCAATTCATCTGATCACTCTTCATGACATTCTGGAGTATCTGCAAATTGCCATCATCAACTGAGGCAGCAGACTTTGAAAATTAGTATTTGTGTCATTCTCAAAACTTTCACTTGCGTCGCATGTGCGAACGTTGCAATATAATTTTACACATACATGTTATTCAATCATTGTACCCACACTGCTCGCGCGTGTCAACTAGTGTCTGCGTAGCCAGGCGCTAAAATAGAACTTGGTTCTATTTGTGATGCTTGACGCGCTGCAATTGTCGAAGTAAAATAACAACCCAATGTTTATATCCCAGGACAAATTAGCTAGCAACAGCAAGCTAGCTAGCTAAATTGCCATAAATGTTTAATGTTTTTCGACCTGTCCCCAAATTAATATAGTTGGTTCAGAGTTCGTTTTTATATTTCAACCTGCGTGTACTAATCGCGTCTGGTGTGGGTGGACAAAATCAACATGCGCGCGAGCGGTCTTGTCAGCGTGTAACACAGTGTTGGTCTTCTTCAATATCTGTCTCCTAACTCCCCACAGACTATCTGAGCAACGTGATGGATGCTTTGGGCCTGCAGCCCTCCAGGACCCTGCAGCAGATAGTGACCCTGCTGAGGGCCAAGCCAGAGGAGTACAGACTGACAGCCAAACTGCTGCCCCGCAGACTGGTGTCCACCATCGCTGCCCTGAGGGGGCTGGACCACTGACCATGGTCTCACTCTAAACAGGTAATGGACTGTGGACAAAAATTAGCTCTTTTACTAACTCTGGCACATTGAGATTTATATGAACACTGAAATGTTGATTAATGTGCACTGTCCCTGTCACATAAGTCAAACATTAGAACTATAGGGCCCAGAGTTTTTTCTCATCTTAACACAAATACGTTGTTTCCTTCATTGCCCGTGTTGGTCAGACAGATCTTGTGTTTAAACCTGACTAAAAAACAAATCCAGTCTCACAGAATGTAGACAAAAAATTATCAAATGACAAAAAACATTATACAAAGTATAAATATGGATTGATGTAATGTAACGATTATGATCCTACTGAAATCGCTTGTTGCTCACTCTTTTTCCCTTTCTGTAGATATGATAACTAGAATCTGGAGTCTGGACCCCTGGTATGGCAGAAAACTGAAAAGTCTCCATTTAGGGATATTCCCATCATGAATTTGGCTATAAGCAACATCTGGGAATCAAATATTTAAACTGCTTTGGCATCATACTGTTTGCTATGCTGTTGTCTTTTTTTCTATTGTTTTCTATTATGGTTAATTTTTGTTAATTTACACTTCTATGGGGGGAAATCAGGGTAGAAATGGTTTTGCTTATTTGTAATGTACTGGAATCTGTCCACTCATTTAATAAACATCTGGCCTCTTTGTCTTCAACTCTTTGATAATGAAGTTCATTGAAGATTCAAATTAAATGTCTGATTTAAAGGAGACCTTTTCTTTTTAGAACCAAATCTCTGTGACATCACATGGCATGTTATAGAATGGTCCAGACACCTCTTTTGTAATGAACTTGTTGTGTAGTGTGGGGGCCCTGATAAAACATTAACAAAGGCTCCAAAAATACCCAAATGTCCATTTCGAAACGGCAAAGCTCTCAGTTTTAGTGGTGCAGGTTTTTAGATGTTGTACACATGACATTGTGTCATTCCGAACTTTATCCGCAACAGTATATTCAAATTTTTTGCAACTCAAGCAATACCTCTGTCCATTCTACAGGGCACTGCCAATATGAAGGAAACACTTTGAGTAAATGAGAGGTACAAAGTATCCTGAACAAAAATATAAACGCAACATGCAACAATTTTTAAGATTTATAGTTCATATAAGGAAATCAGTCAATTGAAATAAATTGATTAGGCCCTAATCTATGGATTTCACATGACTGGGACAGATATCTTAAGAAGGTAGGGGCGTGGATCAGAAAAGCAGTCAGTATCTGGTGTGACCACCATTTGCCTCATGCAGTGCGACTTCTCCTTCGCATAGAGTTCATCAGGATGTTGATTGTGGCCTGTGGAATGTTGTCCCACTCTTCAATGGCTGTGCGAAGTTGCTGGATATTGGCGGGAACTGTATATGACATGAGTTTTATGAATTGGAAATGTGAAGTGCACATTTGTACTCATGGTTTGGCTTGCTTTTATGACTTGAGCACTGCGAGCGACAATACGTTTTGCTGATTTTTTGTTGTTGTCTGAGTGAGGGAAATGCTGTAAATGAAGATGACTCAATGTATTTTGAAAGATGAATATGGAGCGATTTCAGTGCCAACAGAAATTGTATTTTATAATTTAAATTATAATATTGAATTTGAATGTAATATTTTTGAATGTTTAATGCATAAATTGAATCATTGAATTCATAAATGCAACTTGTATTTCATGATTTAAAACTGAACTGAATGAATATTGCTTTCAGCTTTAAAATAAAATTTCAATTTAATTGAATATTCTAATTCAATATTTACACTGTGTACAAAACATTAAGAACACCTTCCTAATATTGAGTTGCACCCCCTTTTTGCCCTCAGAACAGCCTCAATTTGTCAGGGTATGGACTCCAAGGTGTCAAAACCGTTCCACAGGGATACTGGCCCATGTTGACTCCAATGCTTCCACACAGTTGTCAAGTTGGCTGGATGTCCTTTGGGTGGTGGACCATTCTTGATACAAACGGGAAACTGTTGAGCGTGAAAAACCCAGCAGCGTTGCAGTTCTTGACACAAACCGGTGCGCCTGGCACCTACTACCATATCGCGTTCAAATGCACTTATATTTTGTCTTGCCCATTCGACTCCTCCCCTTCATCTACACTGATTGAAGTGGATTTAACAAGTGGCATCAATAAGGAATCATAGCTTTCACCTGGATTCACCTGGTCAGTCTATGTCATGGAAAGAGCAGGTGTCCTTGATATTTTGTGCACTCAGTGTTTATATTCAGTTTCAAGATGTTGTCTCTGGTTTTGAATCGGAATTTAGAGAACTGAATTTGAAAACTGAATCTGAATGCATCTGAGAAGTTGAATATATGAAACATTTTTATTAACTTGAAGTGATGGTTTGTAAACTTTGATACATAGACGATAAATGCAATATATACCCTATTGAAACAGAATATATAAATATTGAATTTGAATATTCAATTAAATTGAAATTGTATTTTAAAACAATGCAACATTCATTCAGTTCAATTTATGAATTAAATGATTCAATTTGTACATCAAACATTACAAAATATTACATTATCATTCAATATCAATTGAAAATTATAAAAATACAATTTCTGTTGGCACTGAAATCGCTCCACACTCATCTTTCAAGATTACGTGGTGTCATACCCTGGGTTGCTCTGAACAGAATGAGCCTATGTTTGTTTATTGTGAAGAAAATCTGCCGTGGCACACGCACCTGAATGCACTCATGCCTCCTTTCTATGCACAGCAGAATTACGATTAGTTTCTCTGAATTGCCTTGTGAAAGCCTAACACTGTAAGATCGTATTTTATAACTTCGCTAGTCATGTTGGCAATAGAACAAGCTTTCAAATCATGCCCACCTGACCCAGATTGTGTTTTATAATGTACAATTTTTGTATTGCTCAAACAATAGTAATTGTGTGATGGTGGGGATGCAGGGTTGTGTTCCAAACGAAACGACTACAAGTGCGCTTGCTCTAGTTCCTCAACGGAACAGCTATAGCTGAAGACTGAGTCATAAAAGTGAATGGAAATCGCTTAGTCCTCTCGCTCAAACCCTTGTAATTGTTTTGTCTAATTTGTTTCTCATGTTGCACCTACACCACATCTTCCAGGAATAGTCTTATCATGTTACTGAATGTATCCAGAGTATTTTCAGATTTCGTTATCAACAAATGTGGCAAAATGTCCAGTAAATGTCAAAAGCACATAAAATCAACAGTGTAATGTTTGGTTTCAGTCTTGTCAGGTAAACTGTTGAATACTCACATTTGCTGTAATCATTTTCCCATTATCTACAAACTGTTCCCTTTCAATTGCTACCATGGGTATGCATATGCATTTCATATTTCATCTGTAAGAAACATTCAAATTGAGCCCTATCCAAGGTTATTATAATTTTGCAATTTTCTATTCGTTTTTTTTTATTTCTATTAGGTTTTAGATTTTTATTTTAAATTTAGTTTCAGTTAGTTTTTAGGCTTGATTTACGAATGTCTATTTAGTTTGAGTTTTGTAAAATAATTTATATTTCGTTTTTATATTATTTAGTTTCAGTTTTCATTTGTGTTAGGGACAGAAAGTAGCCTTATGCATGGGAGTAATACATAAGCTGATGGGCCAGGTAATAGGTTTGGTTAGGTTTAAATTATAAATTAATCTTAATGTGACTTGGATTTAAAAGGTTCATTGTCGGTGTCTGACTCAGATTCAGACATTTCTGCCACGCCGTTCAAAGCTATAGCCAGCTCTGGTAGTTGTTGATCACACAGGTATTCTCTTCCCTGTTCTGTAATAGCGTGATAGCCTTGAAAATGTTCACCCTGTGGTCAGTTATGACGAGTAGGATCTCTCCTCTGGTATATCCCATGCATCCAATGTGTGGTCAATTACCTCTACGGTGTGTGGATGCTTAATCCGATGAAGGTTGAGCAACGCATGCTGTGCCTTGTTGGAGGAGGGGGTGATAGAACCAAGCTCATATCTCCATAAACGAAGCAGTCAATCCATCCGTAAACACACAGGATTACTTTACATGCCTCTCAGAATCTCCTTAACTTTCTGGGTTGCTGTATCCATTTGCAAAGCAATCAACTCGTTTACTCTAGCAGCGCCAGGAGTTTTACATTTGGGATCAAGAGTTTGGTTGAATTTTCTGAAGGCTGGCTCATCGCACAGTCTCGTGTACTTGCCGAACTGGATGAATGAATTAACCAGTGCTTCTTCTCGTTTGTTAAACTCATTTGAATTAGGTTGTCGTGTTTCTGCTCTTTTCATGCAAACTGCTAAAGTTGGTTGTTCTGACGTGAAGCTACTGGTTGCCGTTGACGTGCAGCTACTAATACCTGTTGGCTGTCTCACCTTGTCTTTATCCTGAAATTGTTTGTATTATTCTTTGTGGGCTCTGTTCAGATTAACTTTGAGGTTGGTTGGGTTTTCCATTTTATCTCTGTTCCACACATTTTGCCATCTTCTGACACTACAATACATTTGCTTTTGTCCTTTCCAGCAATGTACTCAAAACAATCCCATACAGGGCTTTAACTTTTGCTGACACCATTGTTCAAGCCTCTGGTTCACGCTCACGCTCTGCACTCGCCCTCAGATTTCTTCCCTGTTAGCTACTGATAGCTAGTGATAGGGATGCACAAGCTAGACCTGTAGACCATCTACTGGCAGCATGTACCCGCCAGATTCAGAAGCTCGGTAACCCTATTAGATTACTGCCCAGTTAGTTTTGCAGTCAAAGATAATACACTGAACAAAAATATAAATGCAACATGCAACAATTTACAGTTCATATATGGAAATCTATCAATTGAAATAGATTCATTAGGCCCTAATCTATGGATTTCACATGACAGGGAATACAGATATGCATCACCAATGCCTTAAAAAAAAGTTGGGCCGTGGATCAGAAAACGAGTCAGTATCTGGTGTGACCACCATTTGCCTCATGCAGCGCGACACATCTCCTTCGCATAGAGTTTATCAGGCTGTTGATATTGGCCTGTGGGAATGTTGTCGCACTCCTCTTCAATGGCTGTGTGAAGTTGCTGGATATTGATGGGAACTGGAACATGCTGTTGTACATGCCGATACAGAGCATCCCAAACATGCTCAATAGGTGACATGTCTGGTGAGTATGTAGGGCAACTGGGACATTTCCAGCTTCCAGGAATTGTGTACAGTTCTTGCGACACGCGCCGTGCATTATCATTCTGAAACATGAGGTGATGGCGGTGGATGAATGGCACGACAATGGGCCTCAGGATCTCGTCACGGTATCTCTGTGCATTAAAATTGCCATCAATAAATTGCAATTGTGCACGTTGTCCGTAGCTTATGCCTGCCCATACCATAACCCCACCGCCACCATGGGGCACTCTGTTCACAACGTTGACATCAGCAAACCGCTTGCCCATACGATGCCATACACGCTGTCTGCCATCTGCCCGGTACAGTTGAAACTGGGATTCATCCGTGAAGAGCACACTTCTCCAGCGTGCCAGTGGCCATCGAATGTGAGCATTTGCCCACTGAAGTCGGTTACGACGCCGAACTGCAGTCAGGTCAAGACCCTGGTGAGGACGACGAGCATGCAGATGAGCTTCCCTGAGACGGTTTCTGACAGTTTGCGCAGAAATTTTACAATTGTGCAAACCCACGGTTTCATCAGCTGTCCGGATGGCTGGTCTCAGATGACCCTGCAGGTGAAGAATCCGGATGTGGAGGTCCTGGGCTGACGTGGTAACACGTGGTCTGTGGTTGTGAGGCCTGTTGGATGTACTGCCAAATTCTCTAAATTCTCTAAGCCTCGGTTTATAGTCAAGAAATAAACATTAAATCCTCTGACAACAACTCTGGTGGACATTCCTGCAGTCAGCATGCCAATTGCACGCTCCCTCAAAACTTGAGACGTGGCATTGTGTAGTGTGACAAAGCTGCACATTTTAGTGTCCTTTTATTGTCCCCAACACAAGGTGCACCTGTGTAATGATCATGCTGTTTAATCAGCTTCTTGATATGCCACACCTGTTAGGTGGATCGATTATCTTGGCAAAGGAGAAATGCTCACTAACAGGGATGTAAACAAATTTGTGCACAAAATTTGAGCTAAATAAGCTTTTTGTGTGTATGGAAAATGTCTGGGATGTTTTATAAACATGGGACCAACTTTACATGTTGTGTTTTATTTTTGTTCAGTGTAGTTTCAGTATAGTTTGTTTTTCAAATATTTAATTTCAGTTTACTAAATAGTTTTTTATTTTAGTCTCAGTTTTCATTTACTATCATAACGTTGTCCATATGTACAGTTGTGGTCAAAAGTTTTGATAATGACACAAATACTAATTTTCACAAAGTCTGCTGCCTCGGTTTTGATGATGGCAATTTGCATATACTCCAGAATGTCATGAAGAGTGATCAGATGAATTGCAATTAATTGCAAAGTCCCTCTTTGCCATGAAAATTAACTTAATCCCCAAAAAACATTTCCACTGCATTTCAGCCCTGCCACAAAAGGACCAGCTGCCATCATGTCAGTGATTCTCTCATTAACACAGGTGAGAGTGTTGACGAGGACAAGGCTGGAGATCACTCTGTCATGCTGATTGAGTTCGAATAACAGACTGGAAGCTTTAAAAGGAGGGTGGTGCTTGAAATCATTTGTTCTTCCTCTGTTAACCATGGTTACCTGCAAGGAAACACGTGCCGTCATCATTGCTTTGCACAAAAAGGGCTTCACAGGCAAGGATAATGCTGCTAGTAAGATTGCACCTAAATCAACCATTTATCGGATCATCAAGAACTTCAAGGAGAAAGGTTCAATTGTTGTGAAGAAGGCGTCAGGGCACCCAAGAAAGTCCAGCAAGCGCCAGGACCGTCTCCTAAAGTTGATTCAGCTGCAGGATCGGGGCACCACCAGTGCAGAGCTTGCTCAGGAATGGCAGCAGGCAGGTGTGAGTGCATCTGCACGCACAGTGCGGCGAAGACTTTTGGAGGATAGCCTGGTGTCAAGAAGGGCAGCAAAGAAGCCACTTCTCTCCAGGAAAAACATCAGGGATAGACTGATATTCTGCAAAAGGTACAGGGATTGGACTGCTGAGGACTGGGGTAAAGTCATTTTCTCTGATGAGTCCCCTTTCCGATTGTTTGGGGCATCCGGAAAACACATTGTCCGGAGAAGACAAGGTGAGCGCTACCATCAGTCCTGTGTCATGCCAACAGTAAAGCATCCTGAGACCATTCATGTGTGGGGTTGCTTCTCAGCCAAGGGAGTGGGCTCGCTCACATTTTTGCCTAAGAACACAGCCATGAATAAAGAATGGTACCAACACATCCTCCGAGAGCAACTTCTCCCAACCATCCAAGAACAGTTTGGTGACGACCAATGCCTTTTCCAGCATGATGTAGCACCTTGCCATAAGGCAAAAGTGATAACTAAGTGGCTCGGGGAACAAAACATCAACATTTTGGGTCCATGGCCAGGAAACTCCCCAGACCTTAATCCCATTGAGAACTTGTGGTCGATCCTCAAGAGGTGGGTGGACAAACAAAACCCCACAAATTCTGACAAACCCCAAGCATTGATTATGCAAGAATGGGCTGCCATTAGTCAGGATGTGGCCCAGATGTTAATTGACAGCATGCTAGGGCGGATTGCAGAGGTCTTGAAAAAGAAGTGCCAACACTGCAAATATTGACTCATTGCATAAACTGAATGTAATTGTCAATAAAAGCCTTTGACACTTACGGAATGCTTGTAATTATACTTCAGTATACCATAGTAACATCTGACAAAAATATCTCATAACACTGAAGCAGCGAACTTTGTGAAGACCAATACTTGTGTCATTCTCAAAACGTTTGACCATAACCATATATAGGCCAATTGCCATGAGCGTAAAGGGTTAACTGAGAATGCTGTTCCCACAGTCCATTTTGTATGCAACTTGTTCACTTTTTTTTTTTTTTACAGTATTGTTCACCATTTATTTTTTTTACAGTATGAAGGTTCCTCTCAGAAAATTATTAAATAAACATACTGTAATGCATGAAAACACAGTTGTAGGATAGGCTAACTGTAGTAAGGATCCGAATTTTCTGGGCACCAAAATATCTCAGTATCTTTCCAAATCGGCGTTTTTTAAAATCACTTAAACCAGTTGTGTATGACTGTCTGAGTTTTAGTGGAGCATTCTGTCCTACAGCAGGAGAGCAGAGTTAGACAGACCCCAGTCGGCATAGAAAGTAGAATTCGCCAGCATCACATGCCGCTACCTGCTCTCCTCTCCTCCAACATGGATCTGTGTTTGGCAGTGACGTCAGTCGTCACCGCCCTGCCTGCCTGCAGTATCGATGACTCCAGATGATGAAGACAGGAGAAGCGGCCTTGCGATGAATCAGAATTAGGAATAAAATAAACCATCACAGGATGAGACACTACTTCAAATTTGGCGACGGAGGTATCGAAACATGTTCAATTTACTGCGTATATACGATGGATAGTATTATCCTGAATGGAGGGAGCGGTGGACTATACTTCCCTTCGGGCTTCTTTCTGGGGGCTTCTCAGTTTGAGAGAGCTTCTGTAAACGCTTCAACGGTATGGGCGATTTAGTGAGGACATCCACGGGTCTATAAACAGCAGTTTCGGGCAATATCGTGGAATCTTTTTTTCTCTGAAGAGAATAGGATTAGGCTATATTGGTGGAGCTGCCGTTTATTTAATAAAACATGAGGAGCACCGCTCGGTACACTGTAGTCCCAATTAATGGGTTGATTTATTGCTGTCGATGTTCGAGTATAATGACCCGCTGATGCTCTAATGAACGCGCATCATTTTGGGCATCCTAAATGTTACACCTGCATGGCATGGCACTAAATTGATAGCCTACGAGATTATGAAAATTAACTCACGCGTGGAGACCCTCTAGGCTACCTTTATTTAAAGTGGCATTTGGCATGATAGCATCTTCCCATAGAGAATATGTATGCAATCCGACGCAGTGTTTAAAGTGAGATGAAAAGAGACATGTCATGGGTCTTTTGTTTTAGGCTATAGGCTACTGGTGATAAGACCCCCAAATCCTCCAAAATAATAATAATGTTTTATAGCCTACTGTCATCATCAGTGAGGAACATCAATTATCACTGTGTTTGGCTTGTGTCATTGGAATCGACAGACTGATCCAATTATTGTCCAGATGCTCGCTCTCTCTCTCTCTCTCTCTCTCTCTCTCTAATAAGATTTAAATATTGAGAAACCCCAGCCCTTCAACCATGTCGAAAGCTACCACTAAAGATAAGAAATCCTTCGGCAAGAAGCTCTTCCGAAGGGGCTCTGTGCGCTCTGTGGGGAGCTTTATGAACAGAGTTCTCAGGACTCTGTCGACTCTGTCCCATTTCGGCACCGAGGAGCATGAAGATGAAGAGAAGGACGATGCAAGTTTCATCCCGGCCACCACAGGCGGCTCTGTCCCCTCCGACGACAGTGACTGTGGCGGGTTCCTATTTGGGGACAAGGTCCCCGGAGTTGCCGGACTCAAGAACCATGGCAACACCTGTTTCATGAACGCTATCTTGCAGTGTCTGAGCAACACTGAGCTCTTTGCTGAATATCTAGCATTGGAACAATACCGTGGAGAGGACAGCAGTCACAGCACCAATGACAAATCGACTGAATCGAATAAACCGAAGTCAATAAACGGTGTCTGTATCCAAAGAAAGGGACACCAGCAGGAGTCGGGTGAAGTCACGGAGCAACTTTCTGGTCTCGTCCGTGCTCTGTGGACGTTCGAGTACACCCCACAACACAGTCGAGAATTCAAGGTATGTGGATGCACGCGCGGCCAACTATGAATCGTTTGCATTGTTTTTGCTCGTTGCCTGTTGATAGAAATAGGATTAAGAATGAAATCCGACAGGATTATAAACTCAGCAAAGGGCGCACACTGGAAAGTCAACTAAATAGGTGGCATGCATGTGTTATTGTAATGCAGCCACGTGACTAATATGCACCTGCCAAGTTTTACAATATAACCGCAAAACAGCAACTGATGTGTCAATGTTTCATGGGTACATTCTTTCTTGGTCTTACTTTGTTGCAGAAGCTCGCGCCAGTTTACTGTAGGCCCAGCCCTATTGGTTGTCTGTGGGGATTGAAAGTGTGAACAAAACTACTGTAGGCCTACTATTGATGCATTCGAATTGACATTATCAGAAACATAATGGCAGCTGTGAGTAGTTGTGTTAGAGCAGGAAGGCTAGACGTTAGAGCAGAGCGGGAGAAAAAAAAACTGCACATGGTTGGCCAATCCTGGTTTAGTGCATGGGCCTTGCCCTTGAGTGCTGTGCAGTTCAGGAGATATACACACTATTTACTTCCACCGGATATCTGAATGCTCTAATTGAGAGCACACATTCAGGGCAGTCCTGAGCGGTTGGATACAGTATATCAGGAGTCAAGTAGATACTTGTCCATCAGAGCCACAGGGCCTAACAAACAAGATGAATAAAATACGAAAAATCCACCCAAAATATTATTAATTGTTAATACAAGAGTGATCAATAGTTTCATGTAAGCCAATATCAAAGTTAGTAATATGTTCGCAGATATCTATATAACAACATTAATTAATGAAAATCATTAAAAAGTGTAATCGTGTCATGTCAATTTTAATTAAAGCCTAATGTACCATGCTCTTGATTAGTCAAATCAATTAGAAACAACCACCAAGTAGCCTAGCAGTGGCAGATATGATGAATGGATTCAGCAGCAGTGAATCTCTGATCTGTTCCCTCTCGCCTATCTGTTGGATTTCTTTAATCAGTTGAGAATGGCATAAACACTTTTGCCACTCAATCAATCAATCAAATGTATTATATGAAGCCCATTTTACATCAGCAGTTGTCAGAAAGTGCTTTACAGTTATCCAGCTTAAAACCCAAAAGAGCAGGAAATACAGTTCCAGAAGCACAATGGCTAGTAAAAGAACTCCCTAGAAGGCAGGAACCTAGGAAGAAACCTAGAGAGGAACCAGGCGCCGATGGGTGGCCAGTCCTCTTCTGGCTGTTACCGGTGGAGATTTAAGAGTACATGTGGCTTTCAAGACTTCAGACATTCATAGATGCAGGGTCAAATAATAACCATGGAGGCTGTAAAGGGGGCAACAGTTCAGCACCTCAGGAGTCAATGTCAGTTGGCTTTTCATAGTCAGTCAATGAAAGTTTCAAAATGAACATAACAGCAGGTCTGGGACAAGGTAGAACACCAAGGTAACACGCCCAGTGAAATCAAGTCAGGCTTCTACAGTTTTCGGACTTTCTGAAGAGCAGAGAGGTTGTATTCCTGTAGAGTGTTTGATGGACATTGAAAGGTATAGCAGCGTCTGAACCTACCAGCTTGTGTCCCAGCAGCTAGCCTGGTCAGCTTTCAATACCACCATGCCTGTCAAAGTCACACAACTAAAGATTTCTCTGTGAACCTCTATTTCTTTGCACCAGGCATTTTCTTTTTGTCTATTTCAGTCTTATAACTACATGTCCTGCTTTACCAGTTCAAAGTAAATATTGGAGGGGAATTGAATTCAACAGGCCCGTCCAGAAGCACACCGCTTATTCCTGACACTGTTTCTATTTCCGTCCATTTTTCTCCCTTGGTTGCCAGCCAGAGAACAAACTGTCTTATTCGATCTAGATTCACTCTGGAGTGTGGGGCCATGGTCATATCTGTGAAGGAGAGGCTTCTTCACTAGAGACATTGGACTCTTTTAAAATATGCAAGTGATTTATGAAAAGCAAGTGTGTTTACATGTTTTGTATTGATTAATTAATCTGCATTTTATCTCCATAACTTTTCAAATATATATTTTATCTTGTCATAATTGGTATTGGCTCAGTTTTGCATCACAGGTCACTTCACAGGTCTACCTGATTAGTTAATTGCTTAAGCCACAGTATAAAACAGGTGTTCAGAATGTTTGAGAGCCATGTAAGGTGAGAGGTTGTTTTTAGCACCTTTGAACTGCCAATGGGTATTTTCATCAAAGATGGTCTATTATATTGTCAAGATATTCAATTGACCGCTCTAACAATGGCAATACATGTCCTCAAAGATGGAAGGCAGGCGAGAGAAGGCAAGATCAGGTGGGACCATTCTAGCTAATGAGAGGGCACATATGGGTGCAAACAACAGGCCGTAGGCAGACCTGGCTGTCAAGAGAAGACAGGCTATGTGCACACTGCCCACAAAATGAGGTGGAAACTGAGCTGCACTTCCTAACCTCCTGCCAAATGTATGACCATATTAGAGACACATATTTCCCTCAGATTACACAGACCCACAAGGAATTCGAATAAAAATCCAATTTTGATAAACTCCCATATCTATTGGGTGAAATACCACAAGGTGCAATCACAGCAGCAAGATTTGTGACCTGTTGCCACAAGAAAAGGGCAACCAGTGAAGATCAAACACCATTGTAAATACAACCCATATTTATGTTTATTTATTTTCTATTTTGTACTTTAACTATTTGCATATCACTATAACACTGTATATAGACATAATATGACATTTGAAACGTCTTTATTCTTTTGGAACTTGTGTGAGTGTAATATTTACTGTTCACTTTTTATTGTTTATTTCACTTTGTTTATCCAATTCACTTGTTTTGGCAATGTAAACAATTGTTTCCCATGCCAATAAAGCCCCTTGAATTGAACTGAATTGATAGAAAGAGGACTCTTTGTATCTGTGCCATTATAGCGTCTGTGACAGCATGGGCAAAGCCATTGAGGCTATCTCCATTTTAAAGTAGTCAATTGTCTTCTTCATCATTGGCTGATTGCTTCCAATTCATAGGATTCCAATTTGTAAGTCGCTCTGGATAAGAGCGTCTGCTAAATGACTTCAATGTAAATAGGAGTTCCCACCCAGTTGACTACTTTAAACTGGTGGAAGCCCTAAATAGCAATGTCCATGCTAAAATGGGTTATATCCATGATGAATCCTCTATATCTATGACAACATCCACAACTCCGATATAAAGTCGTTTAAAGTTTCCGAAAATGCCATGTGTGTCCACTTATGTCAGTGAATTCGTAACAACCTAACCAGTACGAATCTTCTATTCAATCAAATAAGCCTCACGTAGCAAATTAGCAATTACATTTTTTGTTGACCAAATTCGACACTTCTCATTGACCTCCATACAACAATTATTCGCTTCATGGGCTTATTTTCGTGGACAGATTCTGGATGTAGTAAAACCTCTCGCTTCCTCTCTGTTTCCATGTAAAAGGACCCATGAACACCAACGTGAAGTTCATAGGAGCATGTAAAATTGGGTGTCAAATGAAAGCTAAGAGACTATATTTTTGAGAAATTAAGGCATATATACATTTTTCAACCATTTTCCATCCCATAAATTAGGAATAAGCAAAGGCTTTGATTTCAGGTCAAACAGATGGAAAAGGGCTCTTAGAAAACATCTACCAGAAAAAGTCTTAGAAGGTATTAGAAATACATAATGTTGAAGTAAAGACCCCTGCCAACTAATATCAACGCTTACACTCCCCGGCCAGTTTATTAGGTACACCATCCCGTTCACGAAAATGGATCGCTCCTACAGACAGTGAGTCTCATGGCCTGCTATTAAAGCATGCAGACAGGCATCGAGGCATTCAGTTACTGTTCGATTGAACGTTACAATGGGCAAAACGAGTGACCTAAGCGACTTTGAGCGTGGTCTGATCATCGGTGCCAGGCACGCTGGATCCAGTATCTCAGAAACGGCCGCCCACCTGGGCTTTTCACGCATGACGGTGTCTAGGGTTTACCGAGAATGGTGCGACAAACAAAATACATCCAGTCAGTGGCAGTCCTGTGGGCGAAAACAGCTCGTTGATGAGTGAGGTCGAAGGAGAATGGCAAGAATCGTGCAAGCTAACTGGCGGGCCACAAACAGAAAAATAACAGCACAGTACAACAGTGGTGTGCAGAACGGCATCTCGGAACGCACAACTCGTCGATCCTTGTCATGTATGGGCTATTGCAGCAGATGACCACACCAGGTTCCACTCCTATCAGCTAAAAACAAGAAGAAGTGGCTTCAGTGGGCACGCGATCACCAACACTGGACAATTGAGGAGTGGAAAAACATTGCATGTAACATGCGAGTTCAGTTTACTTGAGTGGTCTGCGCAGTTCCCAGCCCTCAACCCAATAGAGCATCATTGGGATGAGATGGAATGGGCTGTTCGCAGCATGACTGTACCAGCGCTCAATCTGCAGCAACTGCGTGATGCCATTGCATCAGCATGGACTAATATCCCTGTAGAATGTTTCTGACACCTTGTAGAATGCCCCGTAGAATTCAGGCTGGTCTGAAAGGGCAAAGGGGGGTCTGACCCAGTACTAGATGGGTGTGCATAATAAACTGTCCATTGTGTGTATATTTAATTTTGGATAAATTATTTGCCTTCTGGAAGTCTAGGAAACATTGCCCTGTGCCTTGTAATTACGTTACCAAAAACCCATTAAAAAATATATATTTTCTAAATTCTGTCCCTCATGAGGAGAGAGGATAATGAAAGTTCACAGAAGTAACAAGTAAAGGTAGTCCTACAAATTAGTTGTAGTGTTTTTATTGATATCTATTTGGTTTATGAATTATTAAGTGATTAAAACATGAAATTCTGTAACCAAATCAGTAACAGAATTACCGAAGAATCAGTAACGGAATTACTGCAATTAAATTGGTTACAATGGGAAATCATAGTAGTCACAAACCACAGTTGGGTCACCTGTAGCCTCGTCGAGAACCAGGCTTCCCTAATCGGAAAGCCTGGTGAAGTCAATGGCAGAAAGTAGCTACAAAGGGGTGGAAACCTGGTGGAAATCAGAGACGCTTCGCAACACGTCAAACCAAACAAATGCCTTGCTTGGGAGGAGCTCAAAGTTGACCACCAGATTAGTGCCATAGGAACGACATTGTGTGAAGATGGCCGGGAAATTGCCTATTTAAAAACCCCATCAAAATATTTTTATGTATGCCGTGTTTGTGGAGGGGAAACTACTATTACCATCGATTTCTTCACTTTCAATAAATCACAGACTGTCGGCCACACTTAATTCACTCAACTTTTACTATAGCCGGTAGGAAGACACACCATAACGTGTCTTTTTATTGTAGAGTGTTCAAGCAGAGGAGTTGTAATGCCTTCATCGACTCAATTTTGTGTATAGAGCACACTTTTGGCACAATTCAGATTCTCCTCCAGTTTTTCTAAAATGTTCTGCAATGTTGCAAACTAGAATACACGACAGCGCTCTGCAAAATGTGTCCTACCTAGTCGGAAAACAGTGACAAACATAACATGTAGCACCCCTTCTAAAGGCATTGTGGGGGAGGGTTCTTGAAATGTAACATCCAATAAAATGGAGTCGCTTGAAGCCATTGGACCATTCTAGCCGTTTCAACTAATACAAAATTCTCCAGACCTCCAAAGGAGGCGTAACAACAACGTGATTTAGAGATATGGCTACACAACGTCACCTGCTCAGTCCTCCCTTCTACTGGCATTCTGTTATGTTCAGCTCATAACTGTTTTCTTTACTTTCTGCTGTCTGGTGGTCAAAGCAAGTGTGAAAAGAGTCTGGACAACCCCTCCCTCCCTCTCTCCCCCCTCTCTCTCTCTGCCTCTCTCTCACTCTCTCTCTCTCTCTCTCTTCTCTCTCTCTAGGGAATGTCACCTCTCCCGGTTCTTACTGACACCTACCCATGAGCCCCCTCTCTTTCCATTTACTGTAACCAGTATCCTTACCCACTGAGCACCGACCGACACCGGACGTCCATGGACGTTGAAAAGTAGTTGAAATGTGTTCATTTCGCCCTGGCCATGATTTCAATGTCCACAGACGATCCGGACTGGCTTTGACTTCAAAGTCCACCGATTTTAGACGTCTATGTTTCACAAGTTTGGACGGCTCAGTACAGTGCAGTAGAGTACAGTACAGTAAAAAAAAGCATAGTTCAGTACAGTAGAGCACACGAGTTGAGTACAGTATAATGTACTGTATTATTATGTACTCTACTGTACTGAAGTATATTCTACTGTACTCTACTTTACCATACTATACTGAGCTCTACTCTACTGTACTGTGCTGTACTGATGTTGGGCAATTAAGCTTGGCTCACAGTCGGCATTCCAATTCAGCCCAAAGGTGTTCGATGGGGTTGAGGTCAGGGCTTTGTGCAGGCCAGTCAAGTTCTTCCACACCGATCTCGACAAACCATTTCTGTATGGACCTCACTTTGTGCAGGGGGGCATTGTCATGCTGAAACAGGAAAGGGCCTTCCCCAAACTGTTGCCATAAAGTTGGAAGCACAGAAATGTCTAGTTAAATGGCGCCGCAAGGAGATGGCTGCCGTTTTACGGGCTCCTAACCAATTGTGCTATTGTGTGTGTTTTTTCGCGTTATTTGTAACTTATTTTGTTGATAATGTTTCTGCCACTGTCTCTTATGACCGAAAAGAGCTTCTGGATATCAGGACAGCGATTACTCACCTCGTACTGGACGAATACTTTTTCTTTAACGAGTCGGACTCAAATGATTTTCTTCAGACACCAAAATCCCCGTCATTCGCATGAGAAAGAGACAGAGATATCGGGGACGTAAGTCGGGGTGCCTTGTAAGGATCCGACGGCGAGTGGGTAGTCTGCCTCTACCATCAGTCCTATTAGCCAACGTACAATCAATGGATAACAAAATAGACAAACTACGATCACGAATATCCTACCAACGGGACATTAAAAACGGTAATATCTTATGTTTCACCGAGTCGTGGCTGAACGACGACATGAATAACATACAGCTGGCAAGATGTACGCTGCATCGGCAAGATAGAACAGCTGCCTCCGGTAAGACAAGGGGTGGCTGTCTGTGTATATTTGTAAACAACAGCTGGTGTACGAAATCTAATATTAAGGAAGCCTCAAGGTTTTGCTCGCCTGAGGTACAGTATCTCATGATAAGCTGTAGTGCACTATTTACAAAGAGTGTTTTCATCTATATTTTTTGTAGCTGTCTATTTACCATTACAAACCGATGCTGGCACTAAGACCGCACTCAATGAGTTGTATAAGACCATAAGCAAACAGGAAAATGCTCATCCAGAGGCGACGCTCCTAGTGGCCGGGGACTTTAATGCAGGGAAACTTTAAATACGTTTTACCTCATTTCTACCAGCATGTTAAATGAGCAACCAGAGGAAAAAAAATATCTAGACCACCTTTACTCCACACACAGAGATGTGTACAAAGCTCTCCCTTGCCCTCCATTTGGCAAATCTGACCATAACTGTATCCTCCTGATTCCTGATCACAAGCAGAAACTCAAGCAGGAAGCACCAGTGACTCGGTCAATAAAGAAGTGGTCAGATGACGCAGATGCTAAGCTACAGGACTGATTTGCTAGCACAGACTGGAATATGTTCCAGGATTCTTTCGATGGCATTGAGGAGTACACCACATCAGTCACTGGCTTCATCAATAAGTGAATCGATGATGTCGTCCCCACAGTGACCGTACGTACAGTGCCTTGCAAAAGTATTCATCCCCCTTGCCGTTTTTCCTGTTTTGTTGCATTACAATCTGTAATTTAAATGGATTTTTATTTGGATTTTATGTAATGGACATACACAAAATAGTCCAAATTGGTGAAGTGAAATGAAAAAACAACTTGTTTCAAAGAATTATACAAAATAAATAACTGAAAAGTGGTACGTCCATATGTATTCACCCCCTTTGATATGAAGCCCCTAAATAAGATCTAGTGCAACCAATTACCTTCAGAAGTCACATAATTAGTGAAATAAAGTCCACCTGTGTGCAATCTGTGTCAGATGATCTGTCACATGATCTCAGTATATATACACCTGTTCTGAAAGGCCCCTGGAGTCTGCAACACCACTAAGCAAGGGGCACCACCAAGCAAGCAGCACCATGAAGACCAAGGAGCTCTCCAAACAGGTCAGGGACAAAGTTGTGGAGAAGTACAGATCAGGGTTGGGTTATAAAAAAAGATCTGAAACTTTGAACATCCCACGGAGCACCATTAAATACAATATTAAAAAATGGAAAGAATATAGCACCACAACAAACCTGCCAAGAGAGAGGGCCGCCCACCAAAACTCACGGATCAGGCAAGGAGTGCATTAATCAGAGGCACCAAAGAGACCAAAGATAACCCTGAAAGAGCTGCAAAGCTCCACAGCGGAGATTGGAGTATCTGTCCATAGGACCACTTTAAGGCATACACGCCACAGAGCTGGGCTTTACGGAAGAGTGGCCAGAAAAAAGCCATTGCTTAAAGAAAGAAATAAGCAAACACGTTTGGTATTTGCCAAAAGGCATGTGGGAGACTCCCCAAACATATGGAAGAAGGTACTCTGGTCAGATGAGACTAAAATTGAGCTTTTTGGCCATCAAGGAACATTTTATGTTTGGCGCAAACCCAACACCTCTCATCACCCCGAGAACACCATCCCCACAGTGAAGCATGGTGGTGGTAGCATCATGCTGTGGGGATGTTTTTCATCGGCAGGGACTGGGAAACTGGTCAGAATTAAAGGAATGATGGATGGCACTAAATACAGGGAAATTCTTGAGGGAAACCTGTTTCAGTCTTCCAGAGATTTGAGACTGGGACGGATGATCACCTTCCAGCAGGACATTGACCCTAAGCATACTGCTAAAGCAACACTTGAGTGGTTAAATGGGAAACATTTAAATGTCTTGGAATGGCCTAGTCAAAGCCCAGACCTCAATCCAGTTGAGAATCTGTGGTATGACTTAAAGATTGCTGTACACCAGCAGAACCCATCCAACTTGAAGGAGCTGGAGCAGTTTTGCCTTGAAGAATGGGCAAAAATCCCAGTGGCTAGATGTGCCAAGCTTATAGAGACATACCCCAAGAGACTTGCAGCTGTAACTGCTGCAAAATGTGGCTCTACAAAGTATTGACTTTGTCTTATTTTTTGTTTGTTTCACAAAAAAAAACTATTGATACAAACCCCCCAAAGATTCCATTTTAATTCCAGGTTGTAAGCAACAAAATAGGAAAAATGCCAAGGGAGGTGAATACTTTCGCAAGCCACTGGACATACCCCAACCAGAAGCCATGGATTACAGGCAACATCCGCACTGAGCTAAAGGGTAGAGCTGACGCTTTCAAGGAGCGGGAAAATAATCCGGACGCTTATAAGAAATCCCGTTATGCCCTCCGACGAACCATCAAACAGGCAAAGCGTTAATACAGGACTAAGATTGAACCCTACTACACCGGCTCTGAAGCTCTTCAGATGTGGCAGGGCTTGCAAACTATTACAGACTACAAAGGGAAGCACAGCCGCGAGCTGCCCAGTGACACAAGCCTAATATACGAGCTAAATGACTTCTATTCTCGCTTCGAGGCAAGCAACACTGAAGCATGCATGAGAGCATCAGCTGTTCTGGACGACTGTGTGATCACGCTCTCCATAGCCAATGTAAGACCTTTTAAACAGGTCAACATTCACAAGGCCGCAGGGCCAGACGGATTACCAGGACGTGTACTCCGAGCATGCGCTGACCAACTGGGAAGTGTCCTCACAGACTTTTTCAACCTGTCCCTGACTGAGTCTGTAATACCAACATGTTTCAAGCAGACCACCATAGTCCCTGTGCCCAAGAACATTAACGTAACCTGCCTAAATGACTAACGACCCGTAGCACTCACGTCTGTAGCCACAAAGTGCTTTGAAAGGCTGGTGTTGGCTCACATCAACACCATTATCCCAGAAACCCTAGACCCACTCCAATTTGCATACCGCCCCAACAGATCCACAGATGATGCAATCTCTATTGCACTCCACACTGCCCTTTCCCACCTGGACAAAAGGAACACCTACGTGAGAATTCTATTCATTGACTGCAGCTCAGCGTTCAACACCATAGTCCCCTCAAATCACATCACTAAGCTAAGGACCCTGGGACTAACAGAACGCCCCCAGGTTGTAAGGGTAAGTAAAAACACATCTGCCACACTGATCCTCCACACGGGGGCCCCTCAGGGGTGCGTGCTCAGTCCCCTCTTGTACTCCCTGTTCACCCATGACTGCATGGCCAGGCACGACTCCAACACCATCATTAAGTTTCCGGATGACACAACAGAGGTAGGCCTGATCACCAACAACGATGAGACAGCCTATAGGGAGGTCAGAGACCTGGCCGTGTGGTGCCAGGATAACAACCTCTCCCTCAACGTGACCAAGACAAAGGAGATGATTTTAGACATCCAGGACCTCTATACCAGGCGGTGTCAGAGGAAGGCCCTAAAAATTGTCAAAGACTCCAGCCACCCTAGTCATAGACTGTTCTCTCTGCTGCCGCACGGCAAGCGGTACCGGAGCACCAAGTCTAGGTCCAAAAGGCTTCTTAACATCTTCTACCCATAAGCCATAAGACTCCTGAACAGCTAATCAATTGGCTACCCGGACTATTTGCATTGTCACCCCCCCCCTTTACGCTGCTGCTACTCTCTGTTTATTATCTATGCATAGTCACTTTACCTCTAACTACATGTACATATTACCTCAATTACCTCGACTAACCTGTGCCCCCGCACATTGACTCTGTACCGGGACCCCCTGTACAGTCGTGGTGAAAAGTTTTGAGAATGACACAAGTATTGGTCTTCACAAAGTTCGCTGCTTCAGTGTTATGAGATATTTTTGTCAGATGTTACTATGGTATACTGAAGTATAATTACAAGCATTCCATAAGTGTCAAAGGCTTTTATTGACAATTACATTAAGTTTATGCAAAGAGTCAATATTTGCAGTGTTGACCCTTCTTTTTCAAGACCTCTGCAATCTGCCCTGGCATGCTGTCAATTAACTTATGGTCTGCATCCTGACTGATGACAGCCCATTCTTGCATAATCAATGCTTTGAGTTTGTCAGAATTTGTGGGTTTTTGTTTGTCCACCCGCCTCTTGAGGATCGACCACAAGTTCTCAATAGGATTAAGGTCTGGGGAGTTTTCTGGCCATGGACCCAAAATGTCGATGTTTTGTTCCCCAAGCCACTTAGTTATCACTTTTGCCTTATGGCAAGGTGCTCCATCATGCTGGAAAAGGCATTGGTCGTTCTTGGATGGTTGGGAGACGTTGCTCTCGGAGGATGTGTTGGTACCATTCTTTCTTCATGGCTGTGTTCTTAGGCAAAATTGTGAGTGAGCCCACTCCCTTGGCTGAGAATCAACCCCACACAAGAATGGTCTCAGGATGCCTTACTGTTGGCATGACACAGAACTGATGGTAGCGCTCACCTTGTCTTCTCCGGACAAGGTGTTTTCCGGATGCCCCAAACAATCGGAAAGGGGATTCATCAGAGAAAATGACTTTACCCCAGTCCTCAGCAGTCCAATCCCTGTACCTTTTGCAGAATATCAGTCTGTCCCTGATGTTTTTCCTGGAGAGAAGTGGCTTCTATGCTGCCCTTCTTGACACCAGGCCATCCTCCAAAAGTCTTTGCCTCACTGTGCGTGCAGATACACTCACACCTGCCTGCTGCCATTCCCGAGCAAGCTCTGCACTGGTGGTGCCCCGATCCTGCAGCTGAATCAACTTTAGGAGACGGTCCTGGCGCTTGCTGGACTTTCTTCAACAATGTAACTTTCTTCAACAATTGAACCTCTCTCCTTGAAGTTCTTGATGATCCGATAAATGGTTGATTTTGGTGCAATCTTACTAGCAGCAATATCCTTGCCTGTGAAGCCCTTTTTGTTCAAAGCAATGATGACGGCACATGTTTCCTTGCAGGTAATCATGGTTAACAGAAGAAGAACAATGATTTCAAGCACCACCCTCCTTTTAAAGCTTCAAGTCTGTTATTCTAACTCAATCAGCATGTCAGAGTGATCTCCAGCCTTGTTCTCATCAACACTCTTGCCTGTGTTAACGAGAGAATCACTGACATGATGGCAGCTGGTCCTTTTGTGGCAGGGCTGAAATGCAGTTGAAATTATTAAGTTAATTTTCATGGCAAAGAGGGACTTTGCAATTAATTGCAATTCATCTGATCACTCTTCATGACATTCTGGAGTATATGCAAATTGCCATCATCAAATCTGAGGCAGCAGACTTTGTGAAAATTAGTATTTGTGTCATTCTCAAAACTTTATTTTACTACTGTTCATTAATTATTTTGTATTATTTGTTTTTTATTTATTTATTTTTTACTTAACACTTATTTTTCTTAAAACTGCATTGTTGGTTAAGGGCTTGTAAGTAAGCATTTCACTGTAAGGTATACACCTGTTGTATTCGGCGCATGTGACAAATACAATGTGATTTGATTTCATTGTATGCTGTAGCTTTACGATTTCCCTTCATTGGAACTAAGGGGCCTAGACCGAACCATGAAAAACAGCCCCAGACCATTATTCCTCCTCCACCAAACTTTACACTTGGCACTATGCATTGTGGCAGGTAGCGTTCTCCTGGCATCTGCCAAACCCAGATTCGTCCGTCGGACTGCCAGATGGTGAAGCGTGATTCATCACTCCAAAGAACGTGTTTCCACTGCTCCGGAGTCCAATGGGGGCGAGCTTTACACCACTTCAGCCGACGTTTGGAATTGCACACGGCGATCTTAGGCTTGCTCGGCCATGGAAACCCATTTCATGAAGCTCCCGACGAACAGTTATTGTGCTGATGTTGCTTCAAGAGGCAGTTTGGAACTCGGTAGTGAGTGTTGCAACCGAGGACAAAATATTTGAACGCACTACATGCTTCAGCACTCGGCGGTCCCATTCTGTGTTTGTGTGGCCTACCACTTCGAGGCTGAGCCGTTGTTGCTCCTAGACGTTTCCACTTCACAATAACAGCACTTACAGTTGACCGGGGACTCTAGCAGGGCGGAAATTTTACGAACTGACTTGTTGGAAAGGTGGCATCCTATGACGGTGCCACGTTGAAAGTCACTGAGCTCTTCAGTAAGGCTATTCTACTGGCAATGTTTGTCTATGGAGATTGCATGGTTGTGTGCTCGATTTTATACACCTGTCAGCAATGGGTGTGTCTGAAATAGTGAAATCCACTAATTTGAAAGGGTGTCCATATACTTTTGTTCTAAAATGGATTAAATAAACATTTTCCTCATCAATCTACACACAATACTCCATAATGACAAAGTGAAAAAAAAGTTTTATACAAAAACAGAAATACCTTATTTACATAAGTATACAAACCCTTTACTCAGTACTTTGTTGAAGCACCTTTGGTAGTAATTATAGCCTCGAGTCTTCTTGGGTATGACTCTACAAGCTTGGAACATCTGTATTTGGGGAGTTTCTCCCATTATTTTTTGCAGATCTCTCAAGCTCCTTCAGGTTGGATGGGGAGCGTCGCTACACAGCTATTTTCAGGTCTCTCCAGAGATGTTAGATCGGGTTCAAGTCTGGGCTCTGGCTGGGCCACTCAAGGACATTCAGAGACTTGTCCCAAAGCCACTCCTGTGTTGTCTTGGCTGTGTGCTTAGGGTTGTTGTTCTGTTGGAAGGTGAACCTTCGCCCCAGTCTGAGGTCCTGAGCGACATGCTTCACCTTGGGATGGTGCCAGGTTTTTTGCTCAGTTTGTCCGGGCGGCCAGCTCTAGGAAGAGTATTGGTGGTTCCAAACTTCTTCCATTTAAGAATGATGGAGGCCACTATGTTCTTGGGGACCTTCAATGCTGCAGAAATGTTTTGGTACACTTCCCCAGATCTGTGTCTCGGAGCTCTACGGATAATTCCTTCGACTTCATGGTTTGGTTTTTGCTCTGACATGCACTGTCAACTGTGGGACCTTATATAGACAGGTGTGTGCCTGGGGCGGCAGGTAGCTTAGTGGTTAAGAGCGTTGTTCCAGTAACCGAAAGGTCGCTGGTTCTAATCCCCGAGCCGACTAGGTGAAAAATCTGTCGATGTGCCCTTGAGCAAGGCACTTAACCCTAATTGCTCCTGTAAGTCGCTCTGGATAAGAGCGTCTTCTAAATGACTAAAATGTAAAAAATGTAATGTCCAATCAATTGAATTTACCACAGGTAGAGTTGTAGAAACATCTCAAGGATGATCAATGGAAACAGGATGCACCTGAGCTCAATTTGGAGTCTCATAGCAAAGGGTTTGAATACTTATGTAAATAAGGTATTTCTGTTTTTATTTGTAATACATTTGCAAAAATGTCTAACAACCTGTTTTCGCTTCGTCATTATGGGGTATTGTGTGTAGATTGATGAGGAAGAAATTAATATAATCCATTTTAGAATAAGGCTGTAACATAACAAAATGTGGAAAAAGTCAAGGGGTCTGAATACTTTCTTAATGCACTGTAGTGTATCTGATTTTTGCAAAGGTTGCGTTTCAATCCACCTGTCACGACTTCCGCCGAAGTTGGTGCCTCTTCTTGTTCAGGCGGCGTTCGGCGGTCGTCGTCACCGGCTTTCTAGCTGCCACCGATCTACGTTTCTTTTTCCATTTGTTTTGTCTTGATTGTACACACATGGTTCCCATTACATTATATTATTTCCCTATCTAACCCTCTGGTTCCCACATGGTTTTGTGCGTGTTTGTTCTTTGTTTTGTGTCTAAGACTTATGTGAGCTGGTGTGTTTTCCCTGCGTGGAGACTAGTGTTGTTTATTTTTTGAGTAAAGTATGTTGTTTACTCAGTTCTGTGTCCTGCGCCTGACTCCGTCCTACCGCTGCACATTGACACTTGACACCACCGTATCCGCCGATATCGGCCTTCCGCATCTGCAGTGAAAAGTGGCAGAGCTACAGCTGTTTTTGTCAGACAATGAGACATCCCGAAAATCGGTCTTCTCATGAAAACGTCTGTAGGGTCCAAACGGTTTGGCCTACAAACTACTATGGAAAGGTGAGTCTCTCACGAACACATACATGTTGGTTGTTTTGCTCAAGGACGCCCTCAAGCCTCATAAGACTCACCTGAAGGTAGCCCGGTACCAGTTAAAACAATTTATGGAGGTATATATAGAAGTAGTTTAGTGCCTAAAAAAAGGCTTAAAGAAACATTCAATCATATAATTTGCACAGAAATCCTAATAAAAGCATGTAGATATAAATACAGTTGAAGTAGGATGTTTATATACACTTAGGTTGGAGTCATTAAAACTCGTTTTTCAACCAATTTCTTGTTAACAAACTATAGTTTTGGCAAGTCGGTTAGGACATCTACTTTGTGCATGACACAAGTAATTTTTCCAACAATTGTTTACGGACAGATTATTTAACTTATAATTCACTGTATCACAATTCCAGTGCGTCAGAAGTTTACATACACTAAGTTGACTGTGCCTTTAAACAGCTTGGAAAATTCCAGAAAATGATGTCATGGCTTTAGAAGCTTCTGATAGGCTAATTGACATCATTTGAGTCAATTGGAGGTGTACATGTGGATGTATTTCAAGACCTACCTTCAAACTCAGTGCCTCTTTGCTTGACATCATGGGAAAATCAAAAGAAATCAGCCAAGACCTCATCCTTGGGAGCAATTTCCAAACACCTGAAGGTATCACATTCATCTGTACAAACAATAGTACGCAAGTATAAACACCATGGGACCACGCAGCCGTCATACTGCTCAGGAAGGAGACGCGTTCTGTCTCCTAGAGATTAATGTACTTTGGTGCGAAAAGTGCAAATCAATCGCAGAACAGCAGCAAAGGACCTTGTGAAGTTGCTGGAGGAAACAGGTACAAAAGTATCTATATCCACAGTAAAACGAGTCCTATATCGACATAACCTGAATGGCCGCTCAGCAAGGAAGAAGCCACTGCTCCAAAACTGCCATAAAAAAGCCAGACTACGGTTTGTAACTGCACATGGGGACAAAGATCATACTTTTTGGAGAAATGTCCTCTGGTCTGATGAAACAAAAATAGAACTGTTTGGCCATGATGACCATCGTTATGTTTGGAGGAAAACGTTTTTTTTTTTTTGCAAGCCGAAGAACACCTCCCAACCGTGAAGCACGTGGGTGGCAGCATCATGCTGTGGGGGTGCTTTGCTGCAGGAGGGACTGGTTCACTTCATAAAATAGATGGCATCATGAGGAAGGAAAATTATGTGGATATATTGAAGCAACATCTCAAGACATCAGTCAGGAAGTTAAAGCTTGGTCGCAAATGGGTCTTCCAAATGGACAATGACCCCAAGCATACTTCCAATGTTGTGGCAAAATGGCTTAAGGACAAAGTCAAGGTATTGGAGTGGCCATTACAAAGCCCTGACCTCAATCCTATAGAACATTTGTGGGCAGAACTGAAAAAGTGTGTGCGAGCAAGGAGGCCTACAAACCTGTCTCAGTTACACCAGTCTGTCAGGAGGAATGGGCCAAAATTCACCCAACTTATTTTGGGAAGTTTGTGGAAGGCTACCCGAAAATGTTGACCCAAGTGGGGCCATGCATTATCATGCTGAAACATGAGGTGATGGCGGCAGATGAATGGCATGACAATGGGCCTCAGGATCTCGTCACGGTATCTCTGTGCATTCAAATTGCCATCGATAAAATGCAATTGTGTTCTTTGTCCATAGCTTATGCCTGCCCATACCATTACCCCACCAACACCATGGTGCACTCTGTTCACAACGTTGACATCAGCAAACCGCTCGCCCACACGATGCCAGTGGCCATCGAAGGTGAGCATTTGCCCACTGAAGTCAGTTACGACGCCAAACTACAGTCAGGTTAAGACCCTGGTGAGGACGATGACACGTAGATGAGCTTCCCTAAGACGGTTTCTGACAGTTTGTGCAGAAATTCTTAGGTTGTGCAAACCCACAGTTTCATCAGCTGTCCGGGGGGCTGGTCTCACACGATCCCGCAGGTGAAGAAGCCGGATGTGGAGGTCCTGGGCTGGCGTGGTTACACGTGGTCTGCGGTTGTGAGGCCAGTTGGACGTAGTGCCAAATTCTCTAAAACGATGTTGGAGGCAGTTTATGGTAGAGAAATTAACATTAAATTGTCTGGCAAAAGCTCTAGTGGACATTCCAGCAGTCAGCATGCCAATTGCACGCTCCCTCAAAACTTGTGTTTCACCTTTTATTGAGTACGGAGACACATAGCAAAGGTGTCTCAGACAGTATTTGAAGCAAGGGCGAAATTGTGATGTAGAAATTCAGACCCTGAACAGTAGACGTGGCTCCGCGGGGTCCTCCCCCAGATTTTAAAACGCATTTCCTGCAATTCTACACAGTTTGACATGACTTATTATGCCTCTCTCTTGAGGTGTATTTTGAAAACACAGTATAAGTGGAAGGATAAGTGGAAACCAGATTTTTTTTGTTGGGGAAACGGCTAACTTCCTGCATTTCAACACATTTTACCATGTGCCGTTTAAAATGCTGTTCTACACATTTTGATATGATTCAGATTATAATTGTTTTAGTTTTAAAGCAAATTTCGTGCAATTCTACACAGTTTGTGTGCCTTTCTAAATCATGTCCAATCAATTGAATTTATCACAGGTGGACCCCAATCAAGTTGTAGAAACATCTCAAGGATGATTAATGGTAGCATGATGCACGTGAGCTATATTTCGAGTCTCATAGCAAAGGGTCTGAATACTTATGTAAATAAGATATCTGTTTTGTATTTGTAATACATTTGCAAAAATTTCTAAAAACCTGTTTTCACTTTGTCATTATGTGGTATGGTGTGTAGATTGATGAGGGAAAATATTTATTTAATCAATTTTAGAATAAGGCTGTAACGTAACATAATGTGGAAAAAGTCAAGGGGTCTGAATACTTTCCAAATGCACTGTAATGCTTAAAAACAAAAGAAAATGGATGAATAAGATATTTGTCTACAGAAGTGCCATTTCTTACTGATTTCTACAGCTTCCATCCAAAAACAAATGCTGTGAAATGACGTCAACACATACAGGAGGAGTTACTGGCTAGCTTAGCTAACAAACTAGCTATGTTGGTTGCAGCACGCATGACCAGAATGACACATAGATGAACCCCCCAAAGGCACACCCTATCTTTGTTTGAAAATTGAGAAAGAGGAGGAGTTGGATCGTTTTTCGTGCCCAAAGTTGACTGTTAAAGCAAATTTCCTGCCATTCTACACTTTTTGCCATTGGTCATATGCTATCTGGGGGCCCCCTCCCCCTCCCCCTCCCCCCATCCCCCGTGGCAATTTCACTTATGATTTTAAGTATCTAAGTACAGTGTAACCTACCAACCAATGTATATCAAGTGCCGGGGAGGGCACAATCTTACGATGTTGCAGTCCAAAAATGAGAGCTTTAGCATCTATGCCAAAAGCCTGGGCCTCTGATGGAGACTGTAGAACTGCCATCAATGCATGCTTCAGTATTCCCCCTTTTCTATAGGAGCATTCATGTGACCAGGCCCCATAGGCATGGGCGGTGTGTTCAATAGGGCGATATGGGCGACGCACTGCCAAACGGGAAAAGGAAGGGATTTTTTTTCTAATCAATTATATCATGGCAACAGTAGTTCAGTGTTCACGTCTGATCTGCCAGCCACTAAATGTCCAATCAGGCTAAAGTCGTGCTTCAAATGTCCCCGCCCGTTTTGGGGCGATTTCAGTCAGGTTGAAAATCGCCCAGAAGTCTCTCATAGCCTCTAATGTAAAATATTTTTTTTCAAATTTCTGAGCTTTCAATACATTCTCTATGGGTGTCTGAGGGCTTGCACTTACGCGCTTTCGTCATACGTAACGTAACGTAACCATGAACGGCAGACAGCAACGCTTGGACAGCGACTGGTGTAACCGACATGCACCATCTTTCAGAAAAGATTAAGAAAAATGAGCTGTCAAAGACCCACATTGATAGCTGTTTGAGATTGTCTGCTTTGGTGAGAGTGAATATTGCCACTCAACTGGATGAGGGATACAGGCTAGCTGTCCGCCGCCACAACGATGAGGTTAGCAACAGCAGAGTCGTGAACACTGTCTACGAGAATCGAGACGACCTCATAGAATGTTTTGAAGCCATCCGGACGGGTTCATTGGGTTCATTTGACCAGCCCACCGTACCAGAAGCTACAGAATAAGGACATCGATGCTGTCTTTATCAAACGTGCCCTCGACAGCTTCGCAAGCAGTGTGCAGGCCATAAGGTAAGATAAAGATTAAACAATATCATTCGATCTTTCTCAAAGCAGAGCTTTATTTGAAAATGTATGCATGAAAGGAGACTGCATTTGTGTTTGAAATTACATTATTGTCATTATATATGGCCAGTGGTGTAATCTATCTTATTTTATATACTATGTGTACTGTACAGTGGTGCTCATAAGTGTATGAACACATTCTAAAGCTGACTAAAAAGAGGAATACAAAATAAAAAAATCATCTTTTGGAAATTGATCTTAATGACTTAATTAAAAAAGTTGGAAAATCCAACCTTTAAGGACACCAATTTTCTTTTCTTTTTTATTCCTCTTTTTAGTCAACTTTAGCATGGGATCATAAGCTTATGAGCACCACTGTATACTGTGCTGAACATCCAGGCTATGTGAGACACAAAGGCTAACTTAAACACTAAAGACTTTATGCATCCCTGCCCATTTTAAGTGGAACTGAAGTATTTGTACTATACATGGATACATTGCATATACCTGTGCATCACATAGACAACAATACTGTACAAAGCCAACAAACACATTGGTCTGTTTGCCTTCAGGGACTCCTCTCAACAGCAGCTGCAAGAAGCAACAGGAGCCAAAAGACCCAGAACAGCTTTGAGAGAAGAGGAGAAGCAGAGGCTGTCTGAAGAGGTCTGCAACACCATCCTGGATCACACCAAAGAAAGGTTATCTTTCTCTGGCCACCTTGTGAGTGCTACCTTACTGCAAGCAGACATGTTTGAAAGGTACTGCCATTCAAAAAAATAAAAAATCTGTTCATGTTCATTTTTACAAATCTATACAATTGGCCAGAATATGGTTGTTCATATTTACAAATCTATACAATTGGCCAGAATATGGTTGTTCATTTTTACAAAGCCATACATATTGTTTATGCAGTGTTGAGGAATGTGAAAGAACACCCTTGATTATTTTTACTGTGATAACTTATTTTGCTTTTGTAAGCCAACACTTTTGAGATCAGTCAATAAATGCTTCTGGTATTGACTTATATGCTGCCCCTGTCTTCATGTTGTTGCTGGACATATCTTTTTAAAAATGTGTGTAGGTCACCTAAATCATCAGAAAAATTGCCCCTCCTGAGAATTTTTTCAGGAGCCGCCACTGCCCATAGGGATATCGAAAGGATCCCACCCTGGCCACCAATGTAGCTGACCGATATAGAGAGAGACAAGTGTTTTAGCAGAATGCAATATAAAGCTTGTGATGTAATTCCATTACTGTAAATCTGTTACCGGTTGTAAATCCACTTTACTTACTATAGTTCAATAACCAAAATATATTTCATGTCATAGCTGACATCCCATTCTTTCTGCAGACATCTTTGAATTTTTATTTGGAGCAGGTATTTAAGTGTTTTTGGAAAATGTGGTCATAAAAAAAACGGAGGGAAATTTACTGAAGCTGGGTTGTTAAGTAGAGTGCTAAAAAGTACAGTATATACCTATTTTCTTCCTGCTTTTCCCAGTTTGCATCATCAGATTTCCTGGTAGTCAATAGCCATATTGTATTGGAGCTAACTTGAGTTCTCATCATTGACAGTAGAAGGTATAGAGTATATACCCTTTTCATATCACAGCCATGTTGAATGGAATATGAGGCAGACAGGATATAGCAGACAGGATGTAGTTACTGTCTGAGGCCAAACTTGAGATCACTTACAACTCATTAACGAGACATTAACAATACAGTAGATACACAAGGGGATAACCCTATCCATTTTCCTTTACAGCGATTACTGGATCTGTCACGTCTACTCCCGCTTCCCAACACCGGCGCTCGACGTCGCCGGTCTACTAACCACCAGTCCTGGCAACCCATCATTATGCACACCTGGCAACCGCACTACACTTAAATCCCATAGGCAGATGTGTTAAACAAGCTTACGAGAACTCAACAGCATTCAACCTCCATTTTACTTTGTTATTTTTCTGGTTCGATATTTACTGTGGCATACAATGATACAGTATACAAATAGTGCACATCATAGACCTACTGTACATTTCCCCTTTAGTATGCACACAGAGGCTTTGGGTTGAGTGCTTGCTCTTTCATTGCATTTCAGTGCTGGGGGCTCCAGTGCTAATGGTTTGAAAATGAGAAGAGTTTCCCTATGGGATTTACTGGGAGGAACAGTGCTCAGACTTCTGGTTGCATCGTTGACCTTGTGTCACATTTGATAGCTAGTGACCGGAGGTGACTACAGCTGGCCTGGAATGATGGCTTTGTCACTACGCACTGAGGTGTCCTCCAATGACTGAATCTGTCACTCACCTAGCTATTAAAGCGTAATTTTCTACAAGTCTTTTCAGAGTTTTTCGTCACAATGTTGCAATACTGCCTTCTCCAACCAACATTTTGGTTTGCTTCAACTCTACAGCTCTACAGCAATGTATCCATTTGAAGACCAATTTTTTAAAATCAACCTAAAATTATCTGTTTTATGTCACCCTTAATTCTTACCATTGATCTTTTAATTTTTGTACTCCAGAATGTTGTGTCGAAGAGTGCCCTGCAGTTCCGGGGCAATGCCCAGCACGATGCCCAGGAGTTCCTCCTGTGGCTCCTGGACAGAGTTCACGAGGACCTCAACAACATCGTCCTGCCCAGCAGCAGACCAACCAGGAAGGTAACTAACTTTTTTGGGACACACTTTTGTTCATTACATCACTTACAAGCTGGGGATTACATCTCAGACAGTTGAATGATATTAGATATAGCCTATAGCCATGTCTGGTAGCATCGCTGCCAACTGCACTGTATGTCCTGTCTGACTGTAATGGTTATGAAGCTTCTATACTCTTAGAAAAAAGGGTTCCAAAAGGGTTCTTCGGCTGTCACCATAGGAGAAACCTTTTTGGTTCCAGGTAGAACCCTTTTTGGTTTCAGGTAGAACTATTTTGGGTTCCATGTAGAACCCCCAAAAAGGGTTATTCAAGAGTTATCCTATGGGGACAGCAGAAGACCCGTTTTAGGTTCTAGATAGCCTCTTTTTTTTTTTTAAGAGTGTAGACTGTGGATTGGTACCTTTCTATTCTGAACAGACGGCATTGTATCTCCCCCAACTGTATTGTCTGGGCTGTATCCCCCTTTGCCGCATTTTTGTTGTTGTATCTCCCTTAACTGTCAATGATCTGATTGTGTTTACTTTGTTGTATTGTTTACTCTCCAGTTACTCTGTTCGGGCGTTAATGTGGCCTGTTAAGTATCTATCTCTTGACTAACTTCTGTGTTACTGTATGTTGTGTCTCTCCTGACTGTGTCGTCTGTCTGCTTGCTGTTTCTGTAGCCTCTGTTGGAGGATGAAAATGTCCCTGAAGGATCCTCATTACCAGCAGCAGGCTCCTTCGTACAAGAGCTATTTCAGGCTCAATACAGGTGACTCTCCAAAATACTCTTCTGATTGACACCCCCACTGCACTCTTACAGAATACAGTTGCTATAGATAGACACGTACTGTAGATACAGTAAATCGCAAGTGAGCTAGACAGTTTTCTAATGCTAATTTGACAACTAACGCTGGACTTGTTGTTAATATAGCTTTTACATTGAGACAGAATGTGGTTTTCAAATGCGGTTTGAAGTGAATGTTCTTTTTTGTCTCCACACAAACAGGTCCTCCTTGACTTGCCCTCACTGCCAGAAACAGAGCAACACCTTTGATCCTTTCCTCTGCATCTCACTGCCCATCCCGGTACCACACACTCGGTAAGACGGTATCTAATATCTTGGTAAGGCAATATCCTATACACAGAGAGCGGTATAACCCACTACAAAATGGAGAAAGAGCGTGTCTTATTCTGCTGTATTTGATCTCAACCTACAAGAGTGTCAAACCTGGCAGTGATACACAGAAGGATGCCACAGACAAACCACAAACAATGTAGAAGCAGGATGAGATAGTTAACTCAATTGTCCTGTGTGTCCCTCCCAGGCCCCTGTATGTGACGGTAGTGTACCAGGGAAAGTGTTCGCACTGTATGACAGTGGGCGTGGCGGTGCCTCTCTCCAGCACTGTGTCTAGACTGAGAAACGCTGTGGCCCAGGAGACTAAAATACCCTCCGAACAGGTACCAAGTCCAATACCCTTGAAATTGAGCCTCAAAGTGTATACAAGTTTTGTATACAGATGAACTGATCGGAGACAAGTGAAACCGTCTGCAATGAATGAAAATGCCCACCCTTCTAAAAACAATCTTCCCCACTATTCAGACTGAAACATAAAATGTCAACACTATTCAATTCCAAACTTGAGCCATTGATTAGGTATTGAAGTTGCATTATTGAAGTAGGATGTGTGTTTGTTTTTGAGGCAAGTTCAGCCAATGATGGGGACTAAAGGCCCTTGTCATTACAGATAAATCTATTGTCTATGTTTTCAACAATCCACTGTTTGTGTTTGATGTGTCCCCCAGTGTCTCAGCTCAGATCATGTGATATTGTTTGCTCATCCTATTTTATATGGTCCACTACTGTGTATAAATCCTGAGTTACTGTGTAATAATCTTTACTTTTTAATGTGTATGAATGAATCTTATATGAATTTCATATGAGTCATCCACATACACCTCATGCCTATGTTAAAAAAAGCCCGGAGCACGGACGTTTGGGACAGCGAGGTGCGCTGCTGAGGCCTCGGACCTGACTGTCTGACTGACTCTGACCGGCTCCCTCCTCTGTGACCATCTATGCCTGAAGTTCCTCCGCTCTCAATGCCATCATAACTGCTTCTATCCTTGATCCATCATTCATCCTTCCAGTCCCTAACTTCCGTACTGTGTTACAATGTTATTGTTTTGTATATGTTGTAGTTTGTGATGTGCTTTTGTATACACAATTAAACCTTTAGCTGCCATGGATGTAAAACACAACAAACTACACATTTTTGTATTTATTCATAATTGTGCCCCTTTTAGTTTTTAAACCCTTTGTGAGACCTTACTTTATAGAGGCCCAAGTTTTTATAGAATTGAATAAGATGAATCCTAACCCTGTTAATGATCCATATGTGTGTGCAGATTGTCCTTACTGAAATGTACTCAGATGGCTTTCACCGCTCCTTCTGTGACAATGATGACGACCTTGAGATCATTCAAGAGAGTGACTCCATATTTGCCTTTGAAACACCTGAGCTCTTTAGACCAGAGCAGATCCGCTCTCAGCGAGGTATGACTTCAGGTTTTGATTCCCCGTAAATCAGTTTAGCTCTGGGTCGTATTAGGGACGTATTAGCTCTAGGTCGTATTAAGAGTGTAGATTAGATTACAAATAGATTAACATAAGATTTCATTGGAAATCATGTTTAATCCGGATGTTATTACCTACATTACATGACCAAAAGTATGTGGACACCTGCTCGTCGAAAATCTCATTCCAAAATCATGGGCATTAATATGAAGTTGGTCCCCCTTTTGCTGCTATAACAGCCTCTACTCTTCTGGGGAGGCTTTCCACCAGATGTTGGAACAGTGCTGTGGGGGCTTGCTTCCATTCAGCCACAAGAGCCTTAGTGAGGTTGGGCACTGATGTTGGGCGATTAGGCCAGGCTCGCAGTCGGCGTTCCAATTCATCCCAAAGGTGTTTAATGGGGTTGAGGTCAGGGCTCTGTGCAGGCCAGTCAAGTTCTTCCCCACCGATCTTGACAAACCATTTCAGTATGGACCTCGCTTTGTGCATGGGGGCATTGTCATGCTGAAACAGGAAAGGGCCTTCCCCAAACTGTTGCCACAAATTTGGAAGCACAGAATCGTCTAGAATGTCATTGTATGCTGTAGCGTTAAGATTTCCCTTCACCAAACTTTACAGTTGGCACTATGCATTCGGGCAGGTAGCGTTCTCCTGGCATTTGCCAATCCCAGATTCGTCTGTCGGACTGCCAGATGGTGAAGCGTGATTCATCAATCCAGAGAACGCATTTCCACTGCTCCAGAGTCCAATGGCGGCAAGCTTTACACCACTCCAGCTTACGCTTGTGTGCGGCTGCTTGGCCATGGAAACCCATTTCATGAAGCTCCCAACTAACCGTTCTTGTGCTGACATTGCTTCCAGTGGCAGTTTGGAATTCGGTAGTGAGTGTTGCAACCGAGGACAGACGATTTTTACGCACTACGCGTTTCAGCACTCGGCGGTCCCGTTCTGTGAGCTTGGGTGGCCTACCACTTTGCGGGTGAGCCGTTGTTGTGGTCCTCTGTAGCTCAGCTGGTAGAGCACGGCGCTTGTAACGCCAAGGTAGTGGGTTCGATCCCCGGGACCACCCATACACAAAAAAAAATAAAAAATGTATGCACGCATGACTGTAAGTCACTTTGGATAAAAGCGTCTGCTAAATGGCATATTATTATTATTATTATTATTATTATTATTATTATTGTTGCTCCTAGACGTTTCCACTTCACAATAACGGCACTTACAGTTGACCGGGGCAGCTCTAGCAGGGCAGAAACTTGAAGAACTGACTTCTTGGAAAGGTGGCATCCTATGACGGTGACACGTTGAAAGTCACTGAGCTCTTCAGTAAGGCCATTCTACTGCCAATGTTTGTCTATGGAGATTGCATGGCTGTGTTCTCGATTTTATACACCAGTCAGCAATGGCTGTGGCTGAAAAAGCCAAAATACTCATTTGAAGGGGTGTCCACATACTTTTGTAAATATGGTGTATGTTCTCCCTCATTGATACGTATGCAGTATCTTTTGGAAAATGTTCTATGAGCTCAATAAGAAGTGGGTATATGGATATGCGTCCGTATTCCAGAATCTGACATATTGTGATGGTTAACAGCCTTATTCAACAAATTTGCATCTTTCACTGACCTGAAGCAGGCTTTGATCTTTGACGTCATTAAACCTTACGATAATGTGACTGTAACCCAGGTTTAAGTATGTTCGATATAGAACTCAAAGTTTGTTCATATAGTGCTGTATATACATATACTGTAATGTGTTTCAGGAAGTCCCCATGCTAATCTGAACCAGAACAACTTAAAGTATGGGACAGACAACAGGACACAGGTATCAACAAAAATAGAAGAGTCAGTGACTCCCCCTCCGAGCCCCAATAAGAACAGCGGGGCTGACAAGATCATTCTGCTTGTGTGTAACAGAGCCTGCGCTGGACAGCAGGGACGCAGGTACACAAAACAACTCAAGATTTCAAAATTCAACATTCAAAATGGCACCAGGAAGAGAAGATCTCAGGAACCTGTTCATACAATGTAGATGAAAACTAATTTGATATACAGTGAGGGAACAAAGTATTTGATTCCCTGCTGATTTTGTAAGTTTGCCCACTGACAAAGAAATTATCAGTCTATCATTTTAATGGTAGGTTTATTTGAACAGTGAGACAGAATAACAACAAAAAAATCCAGAAAAACGCATGTCAAAAATTGTATAAATTGATTTGCATTTTAATGAGGGAAATAAGTATTTGACCCCTCTGCAAAACATGACTTAGTACTTGGTGGCAAAACCCTTGTTGGCAATCACAGAGGTCAGACGTTTCTTGTAGTTGGCCACCAGGTTTGCACACATCTCCAGAGGGATTTTGTTCCACTCTTTGCAGATCTTCTCCAAGTCATTAAGGTTTCGAGGCTGACGTTTGGCAACTCAAACCTTCAGCTCCCTCCACAGATTTTCTATGGGATTAAGGTCTGGAGACTGGCTAGGCCACTCCAGGACCTTAATGTGCTTCTTCTTGAGCCACTCCTTTGTTGCCTTGGCTGTGTGTTTTGGGTCATCGTCATGCTGGAATACCCATCCACGACCCATTTTCAATGCCCTGGCTGAGGGAAGGAGGTTCTCACCCAAGATTTGACGGTACATGGCCCCGTCCATCGTCCCTTTGATGCGGTGAAGTTGTCCTGTCTCCTTAGCAGAAAAACACCCCCAAAGCATAATGTTTCCACCTCCATGTTTGACTGTGGGGATGGTGTTCTTGGGGTCATAGGCAGAAATTCCTTCTCCTCCAAACACGGCGAGTTGAGTTGATGCCAAAGAGCTCGATTTTGGTCTCATCTGACCACAACACTTTCACCCAGTTCTTCTCTGAATCATTCAGATGTTCATTGGCAAACTTCAGACGGGCCTGTATATGTGCTTTCTTGAGCAGGGGGACCTTGCGGGCGCTGCAGGATTTCAGTCCTTCACGGCGTAGTGTGTTACCAATTGTTTTCTTGGTAACTATGGTCCCAGTTGCCTTGAGATCATTGACAAGATCCTCCCGTGTAGTTTTGGGCTGATTCCTCACCGTTCTCATGATCATTGCAACTCCACGAGGTGAGATCTTGCATGGAGTCCCAGGTGGAGGGAGATTGACAGTTCTTTTGTGTTTCTTCCATTTGCGAATAATCGCACCAACTGTTGTCACCTTTTCACCAATCTGCTTGGCGAGGGTCTTGTAGCCCATTCCAGCCTTGTGTTGGTCTACAATCTTGTCCCTGACATCCTTGGAGAGCTCTTTGGTCTTGGCCATGGTGGAGAGTTTGGAATCTGATTGATTGATTGCTTCTGTGGACAGGTGTCTTTTATACAGGTAACAAGCTGAGATTAGGAGCACTCCCTTTAAGAGTGTGCTCCTAATGTCAGCTCGTTACCTGTATAAAAGACACCTGGGAGCCAGAAATCTTTCTGATTGAGAGGGGGTCAAATACTTATTTCCCTCATTAAAATGCAAATCAATTTATAACATTTTTTACATGCGTTTTTCTGGATTTTTTTGTTGTTATTCTGTCTCTCACTGTACAAATAAACCTACCATTAAAATTATAGACTGATAATTTCTTTGTCAGTGGGCAAACGTACAAAATCAGCAGGGGATCAAATACTTTTTTCCCTCACTGTAGTTATGTTAGATGTGGAAAACCTTGTTCTTTACCTTGACTATGACGATTCCAGGTTTGGTCATCCCTTTGTGCTGTATCTGGAAAGGACGGTCACCTGGGACGTTCTGCAGAAGGAGATCCTGGAGAAGATGCGCCACCTTATGCGTCCTGGGGTCTTTGTCCAGGTAGGTGCAGGCTATCCACACAGACACTCATTCAACTCACACACAGACATAACACAACACACACAACACACACACATGTAAAGGTGTAACTAAACTTATTGCCGTCCTTCAGGTTGGGCCCTTCAGTTTGCGTGTAGTGGGGGTGGTTGGAATAATGTATCTCTTACCTCAAGAGGAGCAACCACTGTGCCACCCTTCTGTGGAGAGGTAATGTCACCCAATGCCACCAGAGGGAGCATGTCTCTCACAGATAGAGGACTATTAGCAAATGTTACCGTATGCCACCAGAGGGAGCATGTCTCTCACAGATAGAGGACTATTAGAAAATGTTACCGTTAGCCTTGTGGTCAAACCTTCAATTTTTCAGTGTGTTTAGCCTTTTGTTCAACCCTTCCATGGTTTTTGGCATGTCTTAAACCGTCTGGGTTGTTGTTCAATACGTAGCATGCCCTGTTTTCCACATTGAGCTGTCATAGGGCTCAAAGATAATGTTGCTTTGACTTCCTATTGATCCAATGTTTGTCTGCAGAGCGTACAAATCTTGCGGTCCGGGAGGCCCCCCACATGTCAAGATTGTGGTGGAGTGGGACAAAGAGACAAAAGACTAGTAAGTGTAATGGGGCAAAACTAGCGGTTGGAACAAAAATAATTTTCCAATCGTTTCGTTCTGAATAGAACCCCCCAAAAAATATGTTCCATTCAACTGTTCCGACCAGCAAAATAAAGTTCTGAAGTACATGTTGATATCGTTCCTTTCTGTTCCTTTTTTAACCTGTGAAATCAACATTTAAAAAAAAACATTGAGCTCAATAAATTACTTCACCAGTCAGTGCGAATAGAGCTGTTTGCTATAGAGTGGGCAAGCTAGTTGTTAACATGCATGATGGACAGACAAGTGTAGCTAGGGTGTGAGATGTGACAGAAATGTTGCGGGTGGTGAGAGAGGGTGGAGGAGGAGGCTTGGCTTGAAGCGCTGTGCATCTTGTTATGACATGCATTATCTGAATTAGGCCCACAGAATTATACGCTACATACGGAGGAATGACTTCTATGGAGGAACTTTGAATGTTTGTGCAGAGCTGCACCAGAATTAAAAATACTTCTTACCAGGGCCGAGTGGCGCAGCGGTCTAAGGCACTGCATCGCAGTGCTAGAGGTGTCACTACTGACCCGGGTTCGATCCCGGCCTGTATCACAAGCGGCCGTGATCTGGAGTCCCATAGGGCAGTGCACAATTGGCCCAGCGTCGTCCACTCTTTGTGGCGGGTCGGGCGCCTGCAGGCTGACCTCGGTCGTCAGGTGAACGGTGTTTCCTCCAACACATTGGTGCGGCTGGCTTCCTGGTTAAGCGGGCGGGTGTTAAGAAGCGCGGTTTGGCTAGTCTTGTTTCGGAGGACGCATGACTCGACCTTCGCCTCTCGAGCCCGTTGGGGAGATGCAGCGATCAAAAATGGGGTAAAATACTTCTTACCTTTTTGTAGTTAATAAATCCAATGTGAAATATGATAATTAGTATCTTTAACTAGCATTGGAAAAGTTGATCCATTCCTCTCTAATAAAAAATCTCTCTCCCCATCTTCTGAATCACGCTTATAACGTCAGTATTCTACTGTAGCCTATGCTTCGGAGGGGGGAGGGGCAGGTAGCCTACACGTACACACACTGGCAAAGATCTTCAGCTGGCTGGCAGACACTGGAAGAAGCTTCTGAGTGACAGAGTGAGGGCATTGCATAGGCGCTTGGTTGCAGTTTTTGTAGGACGTTAGTAACCGGTTCCCATGATTTTAAAATAACAATTCTGTTCCGGAACATTATAGATCAATTTCGTTCCAGGTTCTGTTTCTGTTCCTCAAAAAATTTCTTTATTTTCCGGTTTTCAGTTCTGTTCCCTGAACCGGTTCCAACCCCTGGGCAAAACCCACTATGCTGAGAGGGAAAGACACTCACCTCTGTCATCTTGATAGAGTGCACACATTCAGCAATGACTAGCAGACGTTCATACTTTAAGAAAAAATATTTTGCTGTTTGAAGAGAATGTGAATTCAAAGCAATTGTTGTGACTGAGGTCTCAGAAGTTTTCCTTGTTTCTGTTTGTCAGCACAATTTAATATGACTTTCATGGTTTCCTTTGAAGCTTGTTGTGTGACCTCTATGTTGACCTGTGCTGTTTATTTGTTGTGTCTGACTACAGTCTGTTCAAGCGCACTGAGGATGAGTACATCCCAGATGCTGAGAGTGTACGCCAACAGAAAGACGGACACCTGCAGCCTCAGACATGCTCCCTCGCCCAGTGCTTTCAGCTCTACACCAGAGAGGAACAGGTACGTAAGTGTGCGTGTGTGTGTGTGTGTGTGCATGCACATTCATTTATGTTTGTGTGTTTGAGAGCTCTGCTCTGTGTGTTTCAGCTAGCTCCAGATGATGCCTGGCGCTGCCCGCATTGCAAGCAGCTACAGCAGGGCAGCATCAAGCTGAGCCTCTGGACCCTGCCTGACATCCTCATACTCCACCTCAAACGCTTCAGACAGGTACAGACCACTGCACTATACATCATCATTCATACAACTACATAGGGGACAGATCAAAATGTACTAGGGGGGAGGGGTGGTCCAAAATAGGGGGGGGGGGGGTTGTCCAACTTTTTTTTTGCTTTGTGGGAGGGTTGTGTGTTTTTTGGGGGGGCGCAGGGGAGGGTAGTGTGTTTTTTCCCTGGTTTACATTTGCTCTTCTGCTCGTATTTTCCCTATAAACAATGCCTTGACTTACTTTTGATATTACCATAATAAATAGGGGTGTAACGATTCGTTTTAACAACGATTCGATTTGTATCACGATTCGTGGTTGTCGATACGATTCAAGGACGATATTGGTTAATTTAGAACGATACGATCCGAAACGATTCAGTGACTTGAAATCGATTCAGTAACCTTTTAGCCAAAAATTCAACCAGTGTGACTGAAATAAATACCTGGATACTGGACAGTGCAGGTGAAGTTTCCTAGATTCCTGTTTCTTGTAAGGACCGCAATGGTGGCTTGATAATTTCTCGCTCGTCGGCTTCTCCTCTGTCGTCCGCCATGCTATGTTTTGTTGTCTTTGCGCCTTTGCGCTGCTGCTGGCGCGGGCGATGACGTCACGGATAGGCAGACTGAATCGAGTAATGTTTAAAGCCTTTATCATTAAAAGTGCTAAGAAAAAACATCCATATAAAGTCTGACGTGCTTAAATCCAATGGGTTATTTCCTATTATCGATACAATCGATTTATTACATTTTAAAACGATGTTAGATTGATATATGTTGTCCAAAAGGCCAACTCGCCGAGCACAGATCGATGTAGTTGGATCATAGGAATATAAATCGATACATCGATGTAGTAGATGGATCGTTACACCCCTAATAATAAAGTTTAGAAATGTTTGTGAAGGTTTGGTATGGTGTGACTGTTATTAAGCTTTAGCTACTGCAGGCCTATGATATGCAGGCAGTGTGCCCCTGCACTCCAACTGACTCCGACAGTTGAACTTGAGGTGAGGAAGACTGTTTCAGGCCTACCAGAGTTACTCCTATAATCTAACAATATAATGCTTATCTTTATATAAAATATTAGCGTTGAAAATTAACGAATTACCCTCCTTCTGTACGTCTATTTAAGTGATAATGCCCGAGAACCCGGTGTTTGGAGGATATATTGGCATGGGTGTTGCCAAACCGTGCCAATATATCTTCCAAAAACCGGCTTCAAGGGCATTATCACTTTTATACGGGTTACCAACATATTCAAATAATGATTTACATATTTTCATTAAAAACATTATTTTTTATTAATTTATTCATACTATTTCATCCTTCCACAAAATATAGTCCCGACACAAATCAAGGGTTGCTACCCAAGCCGACTGGTCGTTCGTTCTATTGGTTCGGTTGCCAGAGACGTGACCCAGTCGTTCAGTCTTTTTGTTCTGTATCTATGGACTCGACCCAGTCGTTCGTTCTAAATGTTCCATTGCCATACTGGCTGGCAACGTTCTTATCCCTTGCCTTCTAGCTAACTTAGTCATGTCAAACAGTGCAGCTAGAATAATAGCAAAGTAGCTGCGTTTGCATTTATTTAAGCTGTTTTCTAGTGACATTTATTTGGATACACCATAACAATGAGCTAATGATGCGCGATTTCGCCTGGCATAGAAAATGTGCTCTCTCGTCACTTGTTCAGAGGAGCTAGCCAACAACACAGCTAACCCAATCACTTCAAACTGAAGCTGGAAAGACGGCAAATTAGCTGCACTTCGTTTAGTTTTACCTGTTTTCTATTGATACTTCTTTGTATATATCCATACAAATGATGCTTATTCATGATTTCGACTGGCTGAAAAAAGCTGCCTGCCTGTCTGTCTCATCCCGACTCCCGACACGTTCATTACTATGGGACATCTGGAGATCGAATTTGAATATTGAAACAATGTTGCAAATGTCGGAGATGCAGAGATCAAGGTTTATACAAATCTCTCTTTATACAAATCTCTGCTGTTGTAAACTAAATGTTAGTCTAAAAGAAATGTGAGATAATGTCTAGATACTTTTTATAGTGGAGATCAAGTTTATAAAGTGCCTGGCTGGGCTGATGAGACAGTGGATTGCGCAGGCAGATGGAACAGAGTAATGCATGTTGGTGTCGTAGCATGCCATCGTCATATCTCTATCTCTCTGGGGTTAGGCCTAAGCTTCTCTTTCTTTATGTACAGTACCAGTCAAAAGTTTGGACACGCCTACTCATTCAAGGGTTTTTCTTTATTTTTACTATTTTCTACATTGTAGAATAATAGTGAAGACATCAAAACTATGAAATAACACATATGGAATCATGTTGTAACCAAAAAAGTGTTAAACAAATCAAAATATATTTTATATTTGAGATTCTTCAAAGTAGCCACCCTTTGCCTTGATGACAGCTTTGCACACTCTTGGCATTCTCTCAACCAGCTTCACCTGGAATGCTTTTCTAACAGTCTTGAAGGAGTTCCCACATATGCTGAGCACTTGTTGGCTGCTTTTCCTTCACTCTGTGGTCCAACTCATCCCAAACCATCTCAATTCGGTTGAGGTCGGGTGATTGTGGAGGCCAGGTCATCTGATGCAGCACTCCATCACTCTCCTTCTTGGTCAAATAGCCCTTACACAGCCTGGAGGTGTGTTGTTGCATTGTCCTGTTGAAAAACAAACGATAGTCCCATTAACCGCAAACCAGATGGGATGGCGTATCGCTGCAGAATGCTGTGGTAGCCATGCTGGTTAAGTGTGCCTTGAATTCTAAATAAATCACAGTCAGTGTCACCAGCAAAGCACCATCACACCTCCTCCTCCATGCTTCACGGTGGGAACCACACATGCGGAGATCATCCGTTCACCCACTCTGCATCTCACAAAGACACGGTGGTTAGAACCAAATATCTCAAATTTGGACTCATCAGACAGATTTCCACCGGTCTAATGTCCATTGCTCGTGTATCTTGGCCCAAGCAAGTCTCTTCTTCTTATTGGTGTCCTTTAGTAGTGGTTTCTTCGCAGCAATTCGACCATGAAGGCCTGATTCATGCAGTCTCCTCTGAACAGTTGATGTTGAGATGTGTCTGTTACTTGAACTTTGTGAAGCATTTATTTGGGCTGCAATTTCTGGGGCTGCTAACTCTAATTAACTTATCCTCAGCAGCAGAGGTAACTCTGGGTCTTCCTTTCCTGTGGCGGTCCTCATGAGAGCCAGTTTCATCATTGCACTTGATGGTTTTTGCAACTGCACTTGAAGAAACTTTCAAAGTTCTTGAAATTGTCCAGATTGACTGACCTTCATGTCTTAAAGTAATGATGGACTGTCGTTTCTCTTTGCTTACTTGAGCAGTTCTTGCCATAATATGGACTTGGTCTTTTACCAAATTGGGCTATCTTCTGTATACCATCCTTACCTTGTCATAACACAACTGATTGGCTCAAACGCATTAAGAAGGAAAGACATTCCACAAATTAACGCAAAATGCATTCCAGGTGACTACCTCATGAAGCTGGTTGAGAGAATGCCAAGAGTGTGCAAAGCTGTCATCAAGGCAAAGGTTGGCTACTTTGAAGAATCTCAAATATAACATACATTTTGATTTGTTTAACACTTTTTTGGTTACTACATGATTCCATGTGTGTTATTTCATAGTTTTTGATGTCTTCACTATTATTCTACAATGTAGAAAATTGTAAAAAATATAAGAAAAACTCTTGAATGAATAGGTGTGTCCAAACTTTTGACTGGTACAGTATGTTATTTTTTTACTGACAAATAAAATCAGTCAATCAATCAATCCAAACTGTGCAGCAGCCAATTGATGAATGGAAAGAGATATCTGTTACCATTTTTTTTGTAATGACATTTGGAGATTGTCAAGCCAGGCCTTCGATACTGGATAAGCCTACAAGGTAGGGAGGGATGGATTTTCTGTTTGTCGAAATTGACATAGTCTATTTATTGTGGTGTTGAAAACGCAAACTATGATATTGAAGTGCCCAAAGTCGGTATGCTTTTTTTATTGGTTGTATGGTGCATTGACACAGAAACCTCTTGGAGGAAAATTCGTTCCATATATTTTACATATATGGCATCAAAATGTATAAAATCAGATACCCCCCTAGCTGATTATTGTCTGCAGCCGGCTCTGATCGTAGTGTAATGAAACAGGCAGGGAGAGTGAGCTCGTCTGTGGTGGTCAGTGAACCCTCAACCTTCTGGCCCATAGCCCTGCGTGGTGTCGACTGTGCCATAGCCCTGCGTGGTGTCGACTGTGCCACAAAAGCAAAGTGGCAAAGTCAATATCCACGTTTATAAACACAGGGTTGCTACAGCGATTGTTATTTGTGGTCGTAAACATTATTTTGAGTTAATTATATGAGGGTGGAGGGTGTTCAATGTATTTTACAGTACAAGGGGAGGGTCATGTGTAAATATTTGTAACTTTGGGGAGGGGGGTGCATTTCTTCTTATGACACCTTGAGTTGGACAAGCTCCTCCCCCCTAGTACATTTCATTCTGCCCTAATCAAAGTGTACAGTATAAGCACAGTTAGCACAGGAATCAAGTAAAAATAGTTTTTAATTCAAAGTGCACGTGTATAGATCCTATTACTAGTGTATGTCAACACTAATATTATGTTCATTCTTACAAGCTCAGTCAGCATTGTAAACTCAACCAATCTGCATTAGTATAGTTAGCATTCCACACTCAACCAACATAATCCAATTTGTTGCTCTTGTGCGTGTGTGTATGGTGTCCTCTCAGGACGGAGACAAGAGGATGAAGATGCAGAACATGGTGAAGTTCCCTGTGATCGGGATGGACATGGCGCCCCATATGGTCAAGCGGAGCCAGAGCAGCTGGAGCCTGCCCTCGCACTGGTCGCCATGGAGACGACCTTACGGGATGGGCCACGACCCAGAGGACTACCTGTATGACCTGTATGCTGTGTGTAACCACCATGGGACAATGGCAGGAGGTCATTACACAGGTTAGTTAACGACACACACTCTAATATGTTCCGGCAGCAGAGGGATAGCAGTTGACAGGTTTGCTGACTCAAATCCCAATGGGGAGCCAGCAGCATACCACCCTGCATCCCACTACTGGCTTGCCTCTGAAGCTAAGCAGGGTTGGTCCTGGTTGGTCCCTGGATGGGAGATCAGATGCTGCTGGCAGTGGTGTTGGACGGCCAGTAGGAGGTACTCTTTTCTCTGGTCCCCCCCAAAATAATGATATCCTAATGCCCCAGGGCAGTGATTGGGGACATTGCCCTGTGTAGGGTGCTGTCTTTTGGATGGGAGATTAAATGGGTGTCCAGACTCTCTGTGGTCACTAAAGATCCCATTGCACTTATTGTAAGAGTAGCGGTGTTAACCCTGGTGTTCTGACTAAATTCCATCATACCATCATGGCCACCTAATCATCCCCAGCTTCCAATTGGCTCATTCATTTCCTTTCCCCTGTAACTATTCCCAAGGTCTTTGCTGTAAATGAGAATGTGTTCTCAGTCAACTCACCTTGTAAAATAAAATAATTGTGATGGGGAAAGAAATCGAAACAGTTACATATCGCAATATAATTTTGGACGATGTTAAATCGATATTTGACTCCAAGTATCGATTTGTAATCATCCTATAGCTTGTTCTGCATTTTCTTTTTAAATAGTGAGCCAACATGTTTTCAGCACTTTTATTTCCCAGACTGATCAAAACTCATTTTCTCATGCGCTCTCGTTTCTCTCTGCAGCAGACCTATAGTGAGCAATATGTTTGGAACATCAAATTACTATAAAATCGCAGTATTGAATCGCAATGGATTTAGAATTGTGAGAATCACAATACATATCGTATCGGCACCTAAGTATCGTGATAATATCGTATTGTGTGGTCCATGTCAATTCCCAGCCCTAGTTACAATGCTGTTGTGCCCTTGAGAAAGCCACTTACTCCATGTATTGCTAAATATACAGTCCACCATACTTTAAAAAATGGAAGCAATGTGTATGCTTTTTCCATTTTAAAAAACGCTGTAGGGAGGGGATTGGATTCCATATACCTGCTCTTTATAGAAACTCAAATCATTCAAATCCACTGAATGATCTAGGTAACATGATCATTGACTCTTTATCCCATCCTTATTGTGTCCTCTTTTGCAGCTCACTGTAAGAACTCCATCGATGGCATGTGGTACTGCTTTGACGACAGTGATGTCCAAGCCATATCTGACGATGAAGTCTGCAAGCAGAACGCCTACATACTGTTTTATCAAAGACGGGCCACCATCCCATCATGGTCTGCTAACAGCTCCGTTGCAGGTAAGGATATGCATTTGTTAAAAACCAATTTCATTCACAATTCTATGGATTGCAAAAAAGATGCAACAATGTCCATAGATAGATAGGACAGGGCTCCAGACTAACTTTTCCCCTGGTCGCACCCTCGAAAAAATACGCCGTCATGCAATAGAAAACATTTGTAAGCATCTTATATGTGACCGACCGCCTCGATTCGGTCTAATGTTGCAAACTTTGAAATTTTGTTTTTTACATTGGACAAAAGTAGAGACTCAGAGCTAGAAAATGGTATATCATACACTGCAGTTGAGGAACAATGGGAAAGTAAATTCTGCTTTGAAAGTTGATAAACTTGTAACCCCACTTTTGAGAAAATGGCCCTTGAATGTTTTGGTACACCTACTGGGGAGCTCTTCTTCTTCAATGAGGTTTAACGGCGGTTGGCATCCAATTTGTTGCATTACCGCCACCTACTAGACTGGAGTACAACTCCCTTATATTTTGCTTGAAAAATATAATAAAATAAAGAAATACCCTACCATCAAACCCTACACTCACAAATTCAAAATTACTATTAATAATTAACACCACCCTTCTCCACTATTGAAATATATTAATTCCTACCTCATGCCCTGAACCTGAAATGATGGGACATCACCACTTAACACTCCCTGTAACTCTTCTGATGTCAAGTCTCACACACCCAAATACCTCTCTACAGCTGCCATCACAACCTCAATTTTCTTCGACTTACGTTCCATCCCTGCAGTACAATTAATAACCATTGCTATAAACGCTAAAAATCCAATCTTACTGAAACATATATCACTTGTTGGCCTATCCCTCTGTACTGGTACAAATCTTCTACTCTCACCACTCCTCCCCCTTGACCCCTCTTCCTCTACTTTCTTCACTGCCTCAGCATATGACAACTTCTTCACTACTCTTACCCTGGAAACCTCAACCTGCTTCTCTCGCACAGGACATTTCTGATCCCCAGCCCCATGGGCACCCCTACAATTAGCACATACCACTACTTACCCCAATGCTACACATTCCTTTATTTCATGCCCTTCTGCACACTTCTCACACCTTGGAACCTCCCTCCTACATACTGCTGCCACATGCCCATAAGACACCTGTAACATCGTAATGTATTCCGCACATAAGCTCATACAGGATAACTAATACAGTTGAAGTCGGAAGTTAACATACACCTTAGCCAAACACAATTAAACTCAGTTTTTCACAATTCCTGACATTTAATCCTGGTAAAAATTCCCTGCCATAGGTCAGTTAGGATCACCACTTTATTTTAAGAATGTGTCAGAATAATAGTAGAGGGAATGATTTATTTCAGCTTTTATTTATTTCATCACATTCCCAGTGGGTCAGACATTTACATACACTCAATTAGTATTTGGTAGCATTGCCTTTAAATTATTTAACTTGGGTCAAACATTTTGGGTAGCCTTCCACAAGCTTCCCACAATAAGTTGAGTGAATTCTGACCCATTCCTCCTGACAGAGCGGGTGTAAGTGAGTCAGGTTTGTAGACCTACTTGCTCGCACACGCTTTTTCAGTTCTGCCCACACATTTTCTATAGGATTGAGGTCAGGGCTTTGTGATGGCCACTCCAATACCTTGAATTTGTTGTCCTTAAGCCATTTTGCCACAACTTTGGAAGTATGCTTGGGGTCATTGTCCATTTAGAAGACCCATTTATGACCAAGCTTTAACTTCCTGACTTCTTGAGATGTTGCTTCAATATATCCACATTATTTTCCTTCCTCATGATGCCATCTATTTTGTGAAGTCCACCAGTCCCTCCTGCAGCAAAGCACCCCCACTGCATGATGCTGCCACCCCCGTGCATCACTGTTGGGATGGTGTTCTTTGGCTTGGAAGCCTTCCCCTTTTTCCTCCAAACATAATGATGGTCATTATGGCCAAACAGTTCTATTTTTGTTTCATCAGACCAGAGGACATTTCTCCAAAAAGTACGATCTTTGTCCCCATGTGCAGTTGCAAACCATAGTCTGGCTTTTTTATTGCGGTTTTGGATCAGTGGCTTCTTCCTTGCTGAGCGGCCTTTCAGGTTATGTTGATATAGGACTCGTTTTACTGTGGATATAGATACATTTGTACCTGTTTCCTCCAGTATCTTCACAAGGTCCTTTGCTGTTGTTCTGGGATTGATTTGCACTTTTCACACCAAAGTACGTTCATCTCTAGGAGACAGAACGCGTGTCCTTCCTGAGCGGTATGATGGCTGCGTGGTCCCATGGTGTTTATACTTGCGTACTATTATTTGTACAGATGAACGTGGTACCTTCAGGCGTTTGGAAATTGCTCCTAAGGATGAACCAGAGGTTCAAAGACCTCGGTTACAACAAACTACCAATGGATCATTCATGTCCGTGTCTAGTTCCTTTCATAACGCAGAAGTAATTAAACGTTGGCTAGCTAGCACAAAGTCAGTCATGCTAGCTACACAAGTGGACTACACATCTCAAATGTTCAGAAAGTGAAGCTTATGTTACAAAATTCTCATTGATTAAAATGATACAGTACTGCTAGCTGGTAATGTTGGCTAGCTAGCAGTGGCTGCGGTGTTGACTGTTTGAAAATGTAGCTGGATAGCTAACCTCGATAGTTTCTCTATACTACACCTTTGTCTTTGATACCAAGACAACTATGTAGCTAGCTAACTTTACACTAATCAAATTGTTCCATTGAAATGTATTTAGTTGCTACAGTACTGCTAGCTGGTATAGTTGGCCAGCTAGCAGTGGCTGCGGTGTTACTACCCGCTAGCTAGCTAGCTTTAATGGTCCAGGTAGTGGGTTAGCTAGCTAGCCTTGTGCTTCACCGTGCTCAGACGAATACACTAAAATACTTACCTACAATAATTACCTACAATAACTACCTGGATAAACTACCTACAATACCTAACTACAATACCTACCTACAATCTAAATGCATGGTTTAAGCTTTACTCGACACATATAAAGAAGAAGCCAAGCTCACCTCCCCGCTTAGAGGAACACAACCTCGCCCCATACCTCCTGCGTCAATCCAATAGTTTTCAACCCATACAGTCTATGAGACCAGGCTGATTTAGCAAACATGATAACACATAACTTCCAACTGACACAATCATAAACCTTTTACAGAAATGTTGCAGCAGCCTCCTAAACAATAGCCATCTCAGATCTGACCTGCCTTGAGCGCAGCCTGGTCTCATAGACTAGACATAACATCGTACGCTTTAATTTGCAATAAAAACAACTTTCTGACCAAATTAGAAACTTATATCTGAAAATGTAGCTAGACTCTTACCCGTATACATGGATGAACGCTTCACGGTAGACTGGAACCATTTAACTCAGTTTTGTTTGTAGCTACATCTTGTTTGGCAAGCGTTATGTCAAGTCACTCCGGTTCACACTGACCATGACATGTGCAGAAAGTGGCCCATCACTTTTTCCATCTGATCTGTTGATAGCGCCTGCTAAATTCAGGGCATCAATGTTGTTGAGAAAAGTAGCAAAACTTTTGTAGTTCTCGATGGCTAACGTTATATCTTTCAAAAACGGTGCTGTAGAAAGGACTATCAACACATACTGAACAGCTCACGTTATAGACAGAAGTGTGCTACATGGCAGACCAATTCAAACTCATGTCCCGGCATGTCCAGCCCATCCATTATCTCAGCCAATCATGGCTAGTGGGAAGGCTCCTTTCTTTTTCCGTGGCTAAACCAACTAGGCTCATGGTATACAAGTTTGTTATTAAGGCACATAAAAGTTCACATGTTCCAGAAGGCATTTCTGCCAAAAAAATGCATTTAGATAAAAAATAAATGTTTATGTTCAAATGATTCTCCTGTGAAGTAGTGATGTGTGACATAGGCCTAGTTTCCTGAAACAAGTCACATATGGTCATTCACAGTGCTTTATTAAGAAGTTGAATAGACTAATGAAAAACTTTAACTCGCACAGCCAAGTCAAAGTGTCGTAAAATGAGACTAAATGGTCGCAGCCTGGAGCCCTGTAGTAGAATATCTGTGTCTCATTTGGTTTTTGCCTCACATCCAATCTCCCTGTAGAAGTCATGTCCTCCCTGACTGACACACATGAGCTAAAACCATAGACATATACATAGAGGTAACTGCCAAAATAAAGGAAACACTTGAGTAAATGAGGGATACAAAGTGTATTGAAAGTAGGTGTGGTTCCTGAGATAATTAAGTAATTAATACATCCCAACATGCTTAGGGTCATGTATAAACATGCCCAGTTGCCCATTATTTTGGCTACCATGGCTAGAAGAAGAGATCTCAGTGACTTTGAAAGAGGGGACTCAAAGGAGCATAGGGGGTTTAAAGGTTGTGTGTCCCAGCCACCAGATCTCAACCCATTTGAACACTTATGGTAGATTCTGGAGCGGCGCCTGAGACAGTGTTTTCCACCACCATCAACAAAACACCAAATGACCAAATTATGGAATTTCTCATGCAAGAATGGTATCGCATCCCTCCAATAAGATTCCAGACACTTGTAGAATCTATGCCACAGCGCATTCAAGATGTTCTGGTGGCTCGTGGTGGCCCAACGCCTAATAAGAAACTTTATGTTGGTGTTTCCTTTATTTTGTCAGTTACCTGTATGTGCCCATATGATTTATATAGTGTATATTAGGACTGCATGATATGTTCAAAAAATATAATAGCTAAGTTTTTTTAACCAAATATTGTGATTGTGATCTGACTTGCGATATAGGTCCAAAGGTCAAAAGACTGCTGAAATCATAGAAATAGAATGACTTATATTAAGAAAGCAAAGTGGAAAGCAGCATTGTCCATGTTTGGAACAATCTGTTAGCTGCATTTGTCCTAACAGAACCGCATGCAAGCTTTATAGCGAATCTAACACCGACGAGGAGGAACATACAGGGGGTAGGGCTTTGTGTGTGGGAAGTAGCAGCAAGAGGAGAGAGTAAGAGATGTGAAACAGAATAAACTATAAAAATGGACGTTACATGCGGCTGAGTGGCGTTTCACAATATTGGATACGATATGGATCTCTTCCGATATGGTATGTGCATTTGATTAATTGTGCAGCCCTAGTGTATACATACAGATAACATATACAGTGAGGGAATAAAGTATTTGATCCCCTGCTGATTTTGTACGTTTGCCCACTGACAAAGACATGATCAGTCTATAATTTTAATGGTAGGTTTATTTGAACAGTGAGAGACAGAATAACAACAAAAAAATCCTGAAAATCGCATGTCAAAAATGTTATAAATTGATTTGCATTTTAATGAGGGAAATAAGTATTTGACCCCTCTGCAAAACATGACTTAGTACTTGGTGGCAAAACTCTTGTTGGCAATCACAGAGGGCAGACGTTTCTTGTAGTTGGCCACCAGGTTTGCACACATCTCAGGAGGGATTTTGTCCCACTCCTCTTTGCAGATCTTCTCCAAGTCATTAAGGTTTCGAGGCTGACGTTTGGCAACTCGAACCTTCAGCTCCCTCCACAGATATTATATGGGATTAAGGTCTGGAGACTGGCTAGGCCACTGATCATTTCTTTGTCAGTGGGCAAACGTACAAAATCAGCAGGGGATCAAATACTTTTTTCCATCACTGTATGTACTTTGTTGGCTCCTCCCAGGTTCGACCAGCTCGTCTCTGTGTGAACACTGGATCAGCAGGCTGATGGGGAGTCGTCCTCCCAGCCAGGCCTCATCCGGCTCCTCCAGACGCACCTCGCTGGCCTCCCTCTCCGAGTCAGCCGAGTTCGCTGGAGAACGCAGCGAAGATGACGGTGAGATACAGCCTCTCATCCATATTTGTCAGGATGTTGCATTTCTGTGATATCAAATCAAATATGTTTACACAACCACAGTACTTTGAACTAAAGTTGATACAAAATACAGTGCATTAAGAAAGTATTCAGACCCCTTGACTTTTTCCACATGTTGTTACGTTACAGCCTTATTCTAAAATGGATTGAAAAAAAACAATCCTCATCAATCTACACACAATACTAGCTGAAATAGCAAAATCCACTAAATTAGAGAGGTGTATATATACTTTTGTATATATAGTGCCTTCGGGAAGTATTCAGACCCCTTGACTCTTTCCACATTTTGTTACGTTACAGCCTTATTCTAAAATTGATTAAATCATTTTTTTCCCTCATCAATCTACACACAATACCCCATAATGACGAAGCAAAAACAGGATTTTAGAAATGTTTGCTAATTTACAAAAAATCAAAAAATGGAAATATCACATTTATATAAGTATTCAGACCCTTTACTCTGTACTTTGTTGAAGCACCTTTGACAGCGATTACAGCCTTGAGTCTTCTTGGGTATTATGCTACAAGCTTGGCACACCTGTATTTAGGGAGTTTCTCCCATTCTTCTCTGCAGATCCTCTCAAGCTCTGTCAGGTTGGATGGGGAGTGTCGCTGCACAGCTATTTTCAGGTCTCTCCAGAGATGTTTGATCAGGTTTTAGTCCGGGCTCTGGCTGGGTCACTCAAGGACATTCAGAGACTTGTCCTGAAGCTACTCCTGCGTTGTCTTGGCTGTGTGCTTAGGGTCGTTGTCCTGTTGGAAGGTGAACCGTCACCCCAGTCTGAGGTTATGAGCGCTCTGGAGCAGGTTTTCATCAAGGATCTCTGTGCTTTGCACCGTTAATCTTTCCCTTGATCCTGACTAGTCTCCCAGTACCTTCCGCTGAAATACATCCCCACAGCATGATGCTGCCACCACCATGCTTCACTGTAGGTGCCAGGTTTCCTCCAGACGTGACGCTTGGCATTCAGGCCAAAGAGTTCAATCAGACCAGAGAATCAGCTGTCATGTGCCTTTTACTGAGGAGTGGGTTCTGTCTGGCCACTCTACCATAAAGGCCTGATTGGTGGAGTGCTGCAGAGATGGTTGTTCTTCTGGAAGGTTCTCTAATCTCCATAGAGGAACTCTGGAGCTCTGTCAGAGTGACCATCGGGTTCTTGGTCACCTCCCTGACCAAGGCTCTTCTCCCCCGATTGCTCAGTTTGGGTGGGCGGCCAGCTCTAGGAAGAGTCTTGGTGGTTCCAAACTTCTTCCAATGAAGAATGATGGAGGCAACTGTGTTCTTGGGGACCTTCAATGCTGCCAAAAAAATTTGGTACCATTCCCCAGATCTGTGCCTCGACACAATCCTGTCTCTACGGACACTTCCTTTTGGCCTCATGGCTTGGTTTTTGCTCTGACATGCACTATCAACTGTGGGACCTTATATAGACAGGTGTGTGCCTTTCAAAATAATGTCCAATCAATTTAATTTACCACACGTGGACTCCTATCAAGTTGTAGAAACATCTCAAGGATGATCAATGGAAACAGGAAGCACCTGAGCTCAATTTCGAGTCTCATTTCAAAGGGTCTGAATACTTACGTAAATAAGGTATTTCTGGTTTTTATTTTTTATACATTTGCAAAAAAATCAAAAAACCTGTTTTCATTGTCATTATGGGGTACTGTGTGTAGATTGATGAAGAAAGAAATGAACTTAATCAATTTTAGAATAAGGCTGTAACGTAACAAAATGTGGAAAACATCAAGGGGTCTGAATACTTTCCGAATGCACTGTATATCGACATGATGATGGTGTAGGCCCTATTTATACAGTAACCTACTTTTAGTCATTTTTATATAGCGGAACAATCTGTATAATTCTTTAATATAATTATTTTATATCAGCCTTTACTAGCTTAAAACCCGTTGATAAAGGAGGTGATGAACATGCAGGTTCTGAGTCGACTCAGTCTAGTACCAGCGCTTTAGTTGTATCTCTCTGTCCTCTTCTGTTGAGGAGGCTTGTCCACCCGCCCGGCGGTGCGGAGCATCCAGAGACAGACCTTCTCTTTGCGCTCCAACATGGCCAGCCCTCTGGCCGTCAGTGAGAACAGCTCCAAGCCCTCCTGGTCCCTCTCTGCCAAGCTCCATCTGCGTTCCAACTCACCCTTGCACTTCTCCATGGAGTCTCACTCCTCCTCACCCACCCTGGAGAGGATAGGCGAGGCGGCTGATGACAAGGTCTCCACCTCCTGCTTCAGCGGCTCTACGAAACCAGAGGTAAAGGTCGGAGGTAAGACACCCCTGGTGGTGGTGGAGGGTAATGCAGGGGCTAAAAGGCTCCTGGAGCAGGTGCTCTCCAAGCCTGTTCCCCAGGCTGAGCTGAGGAGCTCCAGCCCGGCAGTGGGTAACAATGACGTGGCCACGATAGTGGAGCCAGGCAACCCGGGTCTAGGAGCGGTCGCTAAGGAGCCCAAACAACGAGGAGTGGGGGGAGGGGAGGGCGCTGGGGCCAGGAGAAGCTCGGCCAAGACGGTTGAGTCCGAGAAGAGCCCCAAGAAGCACCCATCCACCCCCTCACCTACCCCATCCCACACCTCCTCTGCGACCCACGCATCGTCGCCTTCTCGAACCCAAGCGAAGGGCACGGCGGCCACAGCGTCCAACCCCAAAGAAAAAAGCGAGGGTGCAGTCACCAAAACCAGCAAGACCTCCTCCGCCAAAACAACCACCCACTCCAAAAAGGAGCCCTTGCAGACCCCAGAGACATTGCACCCTGAAAGCGCAAAGCAAATGAAGGGCGGCACCCCCGGGTCACAGATTTGCTCGACACACCCACCGAGGAAGACGTCGCCCAGAGGGACGGCGGAGAGGAGCTCCGCATCAGCGAGAACCAGAGCAGCCGAGAGGAGCACCAGCCGGGAGACGTCACGGAACACCTCAGTGTCAGAGAGAGGGGTGACCCACGGCGGTTCCTCCTCCACGGCCAGTGGTGTGTCCCGGGGAGGGGAGCGGGGTGTCGCTGGCCGGGGCGATAGCAGGGCGGGTCGAGGGCCGGAGAGCAGGGCTGGGGGGAGGAGCACCAGCAGTAGCTCCTCCATGACCAGCCTGCGATCGTCCAGTTTGGGCGTGGCATCGGCAGCAGCGCCCCCCAGGGGACCTCAAAGGAACAGCAAGACTGAGGAAAAGGGGGTCAACTTCTTCAAGAGTGCCCTGAGGCAGAAAGAGACACGCAGGTCCACGGACGGGGGGAAGCCCACCACCACAGCCAAAGCAGGGACAGGTGAGGCAAAAGGCAGCCTGGAGGAGGGGGCTGGGAGGGGGACTGGAGAGGGGGCTGGGGACAGAGCAGCCAAGAGGGCCCAGCAGGGGAACCCAGAGGCCCAGATGAACACGCCCGCAGCCAAAGACAAAGAATCCTCCAAGATGTCCACCCCAGCCAAGCACTCCATACTGTCCTCCGTCAAGTCCAAATCTTCCGGAGCGGAGATGGGCATAGCGGAGAAAGCCTCTGCCAATGGGAAAAAACCTCAGGAAAAGAAGTTGCTGCCATCCCGAAAGATCCCCATCAATTCGACACGATCCACCCAGAAGCCCAAGTGAAATATCCTCTGGGACCCAAAAATGTTCCCTGTAGTGCAGCTCTAAGGTGTCTCAAACATCGAACTAGATCTCCTCTTTAGGAGAGACTTTTGAAAAGCACCTCTAGCATTTCATTGGCCCCAGATGATTGCAAGCTGCCATATCTGACAGTCTGTCACTGCCCACTTTATTATATAGTTATTTACAAATGGATTGAAACAAAGCACTTTGTATGGATTGCATTGTTAATTATTTTTTTGAAAAATTATATTAATCAAATGGATTATTATATAGTGTTATATAAAGTTATGAACTGCACATGTAATGATATACTTTTTTTTTTTATATACCTGGTTCTGTAGCATACTTTGACGAGGTTTGTCTTGGGCAGACGTTGAAATGAACTTGTGTAGCTAGAAGCAGGTACATTTGTTAAGCAGTGTAATGATGAGAAACCCTGTGAATCACACAAAAGATCAAACATGGACTACTACTCAGTAACCTGAGCTAGTTAACGGGCAGTGTTTACATCTCTGACTTCTTTGTACTTTTCAGAACTACCGTATAGGGGTCCACTTTCAAATAGTTCAAAACATTCCACACCAGGCAGAGTATTTTAATTTATGGAAGCATGAAACAAACACCATTACCTATCATAATCCCTAATTAGATACAGTTTAGCTATTTAGTTACAGTAGAGCTATCAGTGCAGGTAGATTTATAATCCCAAATTAACTGGTATTAGTTGTCTAGGACTGATCATCTCAATAGAGCAGCTCCATTTACAGATTTACATCATTAATAATTCCAGTTGAACAACTCTTGGTTGTCAGGGTACTTAAACTCCTAGTATGATAACATAATCCTGATTTAACAATAGTGATTCTGTAACATTTTGCCGGTATATATAGGATATTATGGGCTCTATTTTTTTAAACCCACCCATGGACAGTGAATCTTTCTAATACGTTTTTAAACCAACAACAATATTTCTAAATAGGATCGGGTCAGAAGCATGATATCATAAATCGCTTCTCTTGTTCCATGGCACTGTGTGCACACGTAGGCCTAAATGTTTTTACGCATAACATTTGCACGTCTATACAAAATACTAGGCTCCTGTCAATTGTATCGTTCCCTACGCAGCAACATGCAGGTATGTGAATTGTGAATAATGAAAAGGCATGAGTGCAAAAACCTCAAATACAATTGAAGTCGGAAGTTTACATACACTTAGGTTGGAGTCATTTAAACTCGTTTTTCAACCACTCCACACATTTCTTGTTAACAAACTATAGTTTTGGCAAGTCGGTAAGGACATCTACTTTGTGCATGACACAAGTAATTTTTCCAACAATTGTTTACAGACAGATTATTTCACTTATAAATCACTATCACAATTCCAGTGGGTCAGAAGTTTACATACACTAAGTTGACTGTGCCTTTAAACAGCTTGGAAAATTCCAGAAAATGATTTCATGGATTTAGAAGCTTCTGATAGGCTAATTGACATCATTTGAGTCATTTGGAGGTGTACCTGTGGATGTATTTCAAGGCCTACCTTCAAACTCAGTGCCTCTTTGCTTGACCTCAGAAAAAAAATTGTAGACCTCCACAAGTCTGGTTCATCCTTGGGAGCAATTTCCAAACGCCTGAAGGTACCACGTTTATCTGTACAAACAATAGTACGCAAGTATAAACACCATGGGACCACGCAGCCGTCATACCGCTCAGGAAGGAGATGCGTTCTGTCTCCTAGAGATGAACGTACTTTGGTGTGAAAAGTGCAAATCAATCCCAGAACAACAGCAAAGGACCTTGTGAAGATACTGGAGGAAACAGGTACAAAAGTATCTATATCCACAGTAAAACGAGTCCTATATCGACATAACCTGAAAGGCCGCTCAGCAAGGAAGAAGCCACTGCTCCAAACCGCCATAAAAAAGCCAGACTACGGTTTGCAACTGCACATGGGGACAAAGATCGTACTTTTTGGAGAAATGTCCTCTGGTCTGATGAAACAAAAATAGAACTGTTTGGCCATAATGACCATCGTTATGTTTGGAGGAAAAAGGGGGGCTTGCAAGCCGAAGAACACCATCCCAACAGTGAAGCTCGGGGTGGCAGCATCATGCTGTGGGGGTGCTTTGCTGCGGGAGGGACTGGTGCACTTCACAAAATAGATGGCATCATGAGGAAGGAAAATGATGTGGATATATTGAAGCAACATCTCAAGACATCAGTCAGGAAGTTAAAGCTTGGTCGCAAATGGGTCTTCCAAATGGACAATGACCCCAAGCATACTTCCAAAGTTGTGGCAAAATGGCTTAAGGACAACAAAGTCAAGGTATTGGAGTGGCCATCACAAAGCCCTGACCTCAATCCTATAGAAAGTTTGTGGGCAGAACTGAAAAAGCGTGTGCGAGCAAGGAGGCCTACAAACCTGACTCAGTTACACCAGCTCTGTCAGGAGGAATGGGCCAAAATTCACCCAACTTATTGTGGGAAGCTTGTGGAAGGCTACCTGAAACGTTTGACCCAAGTTAAACAATTTAAAGGCAATGCTACCAAATACCAATTGAGTGTATGTAAACTTCTGACCCCCTGGAATGTGATGAAAGAAATAAAAGCTGAAAGAAATCATTCTCTCTACTATTATTCTGACATTTCACATTCTTAATATAAAGTGGTGATCCTAACTGACCTAAGACAGGGACTTTTTACCAGGTTTAAATGTCAGGAATTGTGAAAAACAGAGATTAAATGTATTTGGCTAAGGTATATGTAAACTTCCGACTTCAACTGTATTTCAAAGCACTCTCACTAGACCATTTAAAACCCCTTTATTTATAGGCTACTTTTGACTAATGGCCAGGATAAAAATACACACCTATGCAATGCTGCTAAACCAGCCTTGATAAAGGGAGGGTAGGCTATGCTTGGTTTTTAATAAAATTAAACCTATTTGTTTTATGTTTCTAATGCGAGATTCACTGGCACAAAAGGCACATCTCTCCTTCCATGGGCACTGTGTGTCATGGCTGGATAGGCTATGCTTCCTCTCTCAAAATTCATCCCATTGTCAACTGCGTTACCGTTAAGGTCTTAAAACTTCCCATTAGCGCTGCATGAAATTGTCACTTTTGCACTTGTTTTTAAGGACACACCTCAAATATTGCCACCCCTCCCACCTCAACGCAAGCGAGCTGATGTTATACAGGTAAACCTGGCGTTAGGGCTGGAAAATGCCAGCGTGCCAGTTTTTACATGACGAAATTGCAAACTAACGTGTGTTTGACACTTGCACCTGCTTAGAGCCAGCCGAAAATAGAGCCCTATATGCATAGCATTAAAGGAACCCATTAGAAATATACAAGGAAGGAAGTGACATCGCCCAGTGATTTTGGAAGGATGGGACTGTATGGTTCTCCACTCTCCCTCTGGTTGTACTGATTTTGGAAGAGTAGTGTGACGACATAGCCCCCCAGAGTGCCCTAACAACCTCATCCCCTGGCTGGTGACCACTGTCACTGTGGGTGGTCAAGGCCTTACGGGGGACCACATTCAGACTGCCAGACATCTCTAAACATTCCTAAAGATGAACACAGGGTCGATGTAAAAAGCTACACTCAAGGCCATCAAATACATTACTAAAGACAATACATGGGGGATGTCTTTATATGAGCACCATATAAGGTGTGTTTTGATCTGCCCTATCCTCTTCTGTTTTTTTCTGTGACATCACAGCTTGTGCCTGTGCACATTTTAGCTTATGCTCTACCAAGCAGATTTCAGCGTCGAATCCACTGATGTAAATTCAGAAAATGTATCTCCATGATGAAATGTATAGCAGTAATCTTTGCATGAAATTGCTTATGCATTAACTAAATTATGCAACTCTTGCTAATGTCCACACTGAGGAAGTAATACTGCTACTTTTAGATGTGTATATATTTCTAACTGTATATTTTCCCAGCATCAGAGAGCATGTTTAGGGATCATTTAATGCTTTGTTTGCACATTTACTTAAAAAAAAAATGAATGTTAGGTATTGCTTATTCACCTTCTTAAAGTAAATCAACTCACTTGCAAATTAATGATTTCTGTATTGTATTCATTTGTCTCATGTTTGATTCAAAACTATTTTTAAGGGACACGCTACCCCATAGACCTCTGCAGCCAAACATCTAATAGCTACATCTATGAAATCAATTGGTATTATTGTGAAATATCACTTTGTCATAGTTTGAGAGTAGGTACAGGAGTAGGTACAGATGGTTTTTGTGACCGTATCCCCAATAGTTTATATGATTAATTCATTGAAAAATACTATTTCTTATTGGTGGAAAGACAATATACAAGATTTTTTTCAGTGGAATACTTTATGAACCTGTTATCTAAATACTGGGTCTAGCTATAATCTCCCAGTTGTTTTTGTGACATGATACAGTAAAGGGTGACCTTTTTCGATCCTTACATTTCAATCAGAAGCACCTCTGCAACCACACCTCTGTTCAAAATCTCCCTTTCCAAGGAATAACCCTTAAAGTATATGATATATGTAATATGTCATAGATTATATTAAATTGAATCTCTGATGATTTCAACTATTGTAAGACCTTGCAAAAGTATTCATCCCCCTTGGCGTTTTTCCTATTTTGTTGCATTACAACCTGTAATTTAAATGGATTTTTATTTGGATTTCATGTAATGGACAGACACAAAATAGTCCAAATTGGTCAAGTGAAATGAAAAAAATGAAATAAATAACGGAAAAGTGGTGCGTGCATATGTATTCACCCCCTTTGCTATGAAGCCCGTAAATAAGATCTGGTGCATACAATTACCTTCAGAAGTCACATAATTAGTTAAATAAAGTCCACCTATGTGCAATCTAAGTGTCGCAAGATCTGTCACATGATATCAGTATTTTTACACCTGTTCTGAAAGGCCCCAGAGTCTGCAACACCACTAAGCAAGGCGGTGCCCAAGCAAGCGGCACCATGAAGACCAAAGAGTTCTCCAAACAGGTCAGGGACAAAGTTGTGGAGAAGTACAGATCAGGGTTGGGTTATAAAAAATATCAGAAACTTTGAACATCCCACGGAGCACCATTAAATCCATTATTAAAAAATGGAAAGAATATGGCACCTGTCAAGAGAGGGCCGCCCACCAAAACTCATGGACCAGGCAAGGAGGGCATTAATAAGAGATGCAACAAAGAGACCAAAGATAACCCTGAAGGAGCTGCAAAGCTTCACAGCGGAGATTGGAATATCTGTCCATAGGACCACTTTAAGAAGTACACTCCACAGAGCTCGGCTTTACGGAAGAGTGGCCAGAAAAAGCCATTGCTTGGTGTTCGCCAAAAGTCATGTGGAAGACTCCCCAAACATATGGAAGAAGGTACTCTAGTAAAATTGAGCTTTTTGGGCATCAAGGAAAACGCTATGTCTGGCGCAAACCCAACACCTCTCATCACCCCGAGAACACCATCTGATGTTTTTCATCGGCAGGGACTGGGAAACTGGTCAGAATTGAAGGAATGATGGATGGCGCTAAATACAGGGAAATTCTTGAGGGGAAAACTGTTTCAGTCTTCCAGAGATTTGAGACTGGAACGGAGGTTCACCTTCCAACAGGACAATGACCCTAAGCATACTGCTAAAGCAACACTCAGGTGGTTTGGGGGGGGGGGGGGGTTTGTCTTTTTTTTGTCTTATTTCTTTGTTTCCAAAAATCCATTTTAATTCCAGGTTGTAAGGCAACAAAATAGGAAAAATGCCAAGGGGGGTGAATACTTTCACAAGCCACTGTATCTTTTTCACATTACGTTACAAATAGAATAGCCACTTCAACTTGAAAGCACATTAGTGAATGAAAACCCAATGAGTCATATCACACATTTTAACATTATGGAGGGGGTTCATAGTTGTTTTATTGAGCGTGATTTCAAAGTGACCTGAGACACACAGAGCAAAGGCATTATTGATATAGTCCAAGATATTGGTGCCCATGTAAAATAGATATATTGATCATATGGCTAGTTCGTTAATATGGCTCAATAACATTGAATATTCATGGGTAGACGTTGAGTAATTGTATATGTCAATACACTAATAATAATACAGTGCATTCGGAAAGTATTTAGACCCCTTGACTGTTTCCATATTTTGTTACGTTACAGTCTTATTTTAAAATTGATTAATTCGTTTTTTTTTCTCTCATCAATCTACACACAATACCCCATAATGACAAAGCAGAAACAGGTTCTTAGAAATGTTTGCACAAAAAAAACTGAAATAGTACATTTACATAAGTATTCAGACCATTTATTCAGTAGTTTGTTGAAGCATCTTTGGCAGCGATTACAGCCTCATGTCTTCTTTGGTATGATGCTACAAGCTTGGCACAGCTGTATTTGTGGAGTTTCTCCCATTCTTCTCTGCAGATCCTCTCAAGCCTTGTCAGGTTGAATGAGGAGCGTTGCTGCACAGCTATTTTCAGGTCTCTCCAGAGATGTTCGATCAGGTTCAAGTCCGGGTTTTGGCTGGGCCACTCAAGGACATTCAGAGACTTGTCGCGAAGCCACTCTTGCATTGTCTTGGCTGTGTGCTTAGGGTCGTTGTCCTGTTGGAAGGTGAACCTTCGTCCCAGTCTGAGGGCCTGAGCACTCTGGAGCAGGTTTTCATCAAGGATCTCTCTGTACATTGATCTGTTCATCTTTCCCTCGATCCTGACTAGTCTCCCAGTCCCTGCCGTTGAAAAACATCCCACATCATGATGCTGCCACCACCATAGTTCACGTGATGCTTGGCAGTCAGGCCAAAGAGTTCAATCTTGGTTTCATCAGACCAGAGAATCTTGTTTCTCATGTCTGAGAGTCCTTTAGGTGGCTTTTGGCAAACTCCAAGCGGGCTGTCATGTGCATTTTATGGAGGAGTGGCTTCCGTCTGGCCACTCTACCATAAAGGCCTTCTGGAAGGTTCTCCCATCTCCACAGACGAACTCTGGAGTTCTGTCAGAGTGACCATCGGGTTCTTGGTCACCTCCCTGACCAAGGCCCTTCTCCTCCGATTGCTCAGTTTGGCCGGGCGGCAAGCTTTAGGAAGAGTCTTGGTGGTTACAAACTTCTTCCATTTAAGAAAGATGGAGGCCACCATGTTCTTGGGGAACTTCAGTGCTGCAGACATTTTTTGGTACCCTTCTCCAGATCTGTGCCTCGACACAATCCTGTCTCGGAGCTCTACGGACAATTCCTTCAACCTCATGGCTTGGTTTTTGCTCTGACATGCACTGTCAATTGTGGGAACTTATATAGACAGGTGTGTGCCTTTCCAAATAATTTCAAATTAATTTAATTTACCACAGATGGACTCCAATTAAGTTGTAGAAACATCTCAAGGAGGATCAATGAAAACAGGATGCACCTTAGCTCAATTTCGAGTCTCATAGCAAATGGTCTGAATATTTATGTAAATAAGGTTTTTCTGTTTTTATTTTTAACAAATTTGCCAACATTTCTAAAAACCTGTTTTCACTTTGTCATTATGGGGTATTGTGCGTAGATTGATGAGAAAAAAACATTTATTTTAATCCATTTTAGAATAAGGCTGTAACATAACAAAATGTGGAAAAAGGGAAGGGGGTCTGAATACTTTCTGAATGCACTGTACATACCGGCACACTGTGCACAACATGTTTTATTTTGCATCACTGTCTGGTTAATTTAATGTACTTTAAACAAGTATTAAGGTGTTTGTGAAATCATATTTTGCTTTGTGTCTAAACATTGTATGTTTACCCTCAACCTCGCAATTAGCTGTTAAAATAACTGATTCCTTTTCCCCCCACCCCTGCACCAAGTTAAAACCAAGAGTAAGATGGTAATGGTGATTAAGTAAGGAGGCTGTTTTGCACTGGAGCACTAGCATTGGTGGTCTACAACATAAACCACAACAGAAAAGCATCAAATCATATCATGATATGTATTTTTTATATTTTCTTTTATTATTTTTTTTGGTGGGGGGGGTAGATCAACTTAATATTGCAGATAGATTGTAACTTCCATCAATGTAAATGTCTGCATCACTTCCAATCCCCCATGTTTAAAATATATATATATATATATATATATATATATATATATATATATACATATACACACATACATATCCTTTTTAAAAATATAAATTTTCCCCTTTATTACTTTCCAATCCCGCCACCCTTTCCCCACTTGGAGTAAACTAGTGAACAACAACACCTAGGCCTCTACTGCCAGCCCATACCCACTATCAACATTTTATGGACACAGTCAATTTTACAGATATGTTACAGGTTTTTCCATGTATGTTTTGAGGTTGGACTTCAGCACGTATAGCTCATTAGCACGTAGGGCGCACTGATTGGTGTCACCTCGTTAGTCAGTATGTGTTACACCTGTGCTGGTTGCCATCTTGTTAGTGGGAAGGTGTTTCACCTGTGCTGGCCCAGGTGCTATTTAAGAGTGGCTGGCCCAGTGCGCCAGGTCTCTTGATAGATGCTGATGGTTAAGCGCTTTATTTTGTTTTTGTGCCACCTTTTTGGTTTGCTTCCTGTCTTTGTGGTCCTCTGTAGCTCAATTGGTAGAGCATGGCGCTTGTACCGCCAGGGTAGTGGGTTCGATCCCCTGGACCACCCATACGTAAAAATGTATGCACACATGACTATAAGTCACTTTGGATAAAAGCATCCGCTAAATGGCATATTATTATTATTTAAGTTTGGTGTGTGTTTTTCTTTTGTTTGCCTCTTAGTGAGCAAATTTAGTGGGCGCTCAAGGTGGGTGTCTTTTAGGTTCCAGTTGTTGTTGCTAGTCAACTTTCAGTGGACACCCCCATGATGGTCCTTTTGTTGTTGGTCACTGACTATTTGTTAGTTCCCCCTTTTGTTAGAGTGACATTTTTTGGTTTTCTTGCTGGGTAACGTAACAATGTTCAAGTGTAATGGGACTTCAACACAGTAAAATATAAAATGCAAGGCGTTATTTACACTAATTAGCATAAAAAGATCCCCATCAAAATCAGTCTGTTTGAGCTAGAGATCTGTTTTTTTTGCATGGGCTGCGTCTCAACCCACTGCATCCGCCAATGGCGGCCTTCCACATCTGCGGTGGAAGGTGGCCGAGCTACAGCATTGCTTGTCAGACCATGAGACATCCTGAAAATTGGTCTTCTCATGAAAATGTCTGTAGCGTCCGAACGGTTTGGCCTACACAAATAATATGACCACTCTATGGAAAGATGTCTCTCTGTTTTGCTCTATGACCCCCACAAGAGTCATGGGACTCGTCTGAAGCCGATACCACCAACTTCTGTCTGTAGTGTCCAAACAGTTTGGGCTACACACTAACGCGAACATGTATGTGTCGATGATTTTGCTCTAGGACGCCCACAAGCCTCACAAGACTTGTCTGAAGATAGATAGTACCAGTTTTTTAAAATTATGTAAATAGTTAAGTGACATAAAAAAAAAAAAAATATGGGTCAATTTTTTAAATAATTTCCTAATCAAATGTTATTGGTAACCTATTTAGCATATGTTATTGCGGGTGTAGTGAAATGCTTGTAGCAAAATAATCTTATATCTCATATATAGGACAGACACTTTTAAAACAAACTTCCTTTTGATTAATTTTTGTACTCTGTTTTAGCATGTATGAATCTGTTATTCAATGTGATTCTATGGACTAATAGCAGTAAGGCCAAATTCAATGTTTCATGAAATATTATTAAATATTTTTTTTCTACCTAAAGGGTTCCTACGTTTCAAAATCCAATAGCTAAATGATCCTTGGTATGAACATCTTAAAACAATTCCGTATGTTAATAAGGGATCATAGCATTCACCTGGTCAGTCTATGTACTGGTGTTCCTAATGTTTTGTACACTCGTATTTTGGGCTTGTGCATGAAAATGTCAATGCTATTTTATTTGTAATTTATTTGTATGTTGTGATATTTTATGAATATAGTATGCACTTTTAATGACTAAATTCTGAAATGTTACTTTTTAAAGGAATTAATTACTTCAAAGGGAGAAAGCAATGTTTGTATATGCCATTGGTTTAGCAATGCAAGAACAAAAAGATGTCATAATAACAATTATTGTTTTATATTGCTTTGATTGGATTTAGTTTTTGAGTTTGTGTATTACAGTTCTAGTTTTATCCACTTGAAGGAGCTCAACATTTTCCATGACTCCAAATTCTACTGCATTCTAGTTGATGCCCATCAAATCTAACTTAGAGTGAATCTCCCTTTATCAAGGCCAATGTTCCCTCTAAACTGTGCGCGTGCAGTATCCCCGAGAAAATCACAGGATAGATTTTCACTAAACTTTCTAGAGCAGTGGTCATCAACCGGTCGATCGCGATCGATCTCCAAGGCATTCCTAGTTGATCGCCAAACATTTCTGTAAAAAACCCAACGATAAAGCCTTGTGTTCCTATTCTGTTTTATTCGTCTCGGGCTGTTGGCGGTAGGTGCACCCAATTCAGCTGCCCTGCACGCCGGGTAGACGAACTGTTGCCATTTTGAACCATTTCATGTGTCTGAAGGTACAAACTCTGCCTTCCCGGCGGGCCCAGTGAGCAAATCAAGTGCACTGTAGGCCTACCCCTGGTCAATCGGATGGCTCAGATTACCATGTCTGCAGTAACGTAGCAGGCATAAAAGAAAGCTACAGCAGAATTGGTACTGTGAGATTTCAAAACATTTAAAACTGATTAGAGACTCAATGGCAAAGAGCTGCTGTTTTATGAGTATGTTTAAGTTCTTAGTTAGCACTGTCAACACTTTGTCCACAGAAAATACTGCGGCAGGTAGCTTAGTGGTTAAGAGCATTGTGCCAGTAACCGAAAGATCGCTGGTTCTAATCCCAGAGCCGACTAGGTGAAAAATATGTCAATGTGCCCTTGAGCAAGGCACTTAACCCTAATTGCTCCTGTAAGTCGCTCTGGATAAGAGCGTCTGCTAAATGACTAAAAATGTAAAATGTACTCCTACTGCTCTTTCCTCGTCTGATCATGTGTTCTCGCATACCCCGAGAGCATCTGGTCAGCGCGGCGGTGGCACAGGAATCCTCATCTCTCCCAAGTGGACATTCTCTCTTTTTCCCCTGACCCATCTGTCTATCTCCTCATTTGAATTCCATGCTGTCACTAGCCCATTCAAGCTTAACATCCTTGTCATTTATCGCCCTCCAGGTTCCCTTGGAGAGTTCATCAATGAGCTTGACGCCTTGATAAGTTCCTTTCCTGAGGATGGCTCACCCCTCACAGTTCTGGGTGACTTTAACCTCCCTACGTCTGCCTTTGACTCATTTCTCTCTGCCTCCTTCTTTCCACTCCTTTCCTCTTTTGACCTCACCCTCTCACCGTCCCCCCCCTACTCACAAGGCAGGCAATACGCTTGACCTCATCTTTACTAGATGCTGTTCTTCTACTAATCTCACTGCAACTCCCCTCCAGGTCTCCGACCACTACTTTGTACCCCTACTCAGATGGTAATGTGTCGTTGCAACCTTTGCTCTCTCTCTCCCGCTACTCTCTCCTCTTCCATCCTATCATCTCTTCCCTCTGCTAAATCCTTCTCCCTCCGATCTCCTGATTCTGCCTCCTCAACCCTCCTCTCCTCCCTTTCTGCATCTTTTGACTCTCTGTGTCCCCAATCTCCCGGCCGGCTCGGTCCTCCCCTCCTGCTCCGTGGCTTGACGACTCATTGCGAGCTCACAGAAGAGGGCTCCGGGCAGCCAAGCGGAAATGGAGGAAAACTAGACTCCCTGCGGACCTGTCATCTTTTCACTCCCTCCTCTCTACATTCTCTTCCTCTGTTTCCGCTGCTAAAGCCACATTCTACCACTCTAAATTTCAAGCCTCTGCCTCTAACCCTAGGAAGCTCTTTGCCACCTTCTCCTCCCTGCTGAATCCCCCTCCTCCTCCCTCCTCCCTCTCTGTGGATGACTTCGTCAACCATTTTGAAAAGAAGGTTGACAACATCCGATCCTCATTTATTAAGTCAAATGTCACCGCTGGTCCTGCTCACACTGCCCTATCCTATGCTTTGACTTCTTTCTCCCCTCTCTCTCCAGATGAAATCTTGCGACTTGTGACGGCCGGCCACCCAACAACCTGCCCGCTTGACCCTATCCCCTCCATTTCCGGAGACCTTCTCCCTTACCTCACCTCGCTCATCAACTCATCCTTGACCGCTGGCCATGTCCATTCCGTCTTCAAGAGAGCGAGAGTTGCACCCCTCCTCAAAAAACCTACACTCGATCCCTCCGATGTCAACAACTACAGACCAGTATCCCGCTTGACCCTATCCCCTCCTCTCTTCTCCAGACCATCTCCGGTGACCTTCTCCCGTGACCTCGCTGATCAACTCATCCTTGACCGCTGGCTATGTCCCTTCCGTCTTCAAGAGAGCGAGAGTTGCAACTACAGACCAGTATCCCTTTTCTTTTCTCTCCAAAACTCTTGAGCGTGCCGTCTCTAGCCAACTCCCCTGCTATCTCTCTCAGAATGACCTTCTTGATCCAAACCAGTCAGGTTTCAAGACTGGTCATTCAACTGAGACTGCTCTTCTCTGTGTCACGGAGGCTCTCCGCACTGCTAAAGCTAACCCTCTCTCCTCTGCTCTTATCCTTCTAGACCTATCCGCTGCCTTTGATACTGTGAACCATCAGATCCTCCTCTCCACCCTCTCCGAGTTGGGCATCTCCGGCGCTGCTCACTCTTGGATTGCGTCCTACCTGACAGGTCGATCCTACCAGGTGGCGTGGCGAGAATCAGTCTCCGCACCACGTGCTCTCACCCCTGGTGTCCCCCAGGGCTCAGTTCTAGGCCCTCTCCTATTCTCTCTATACACCAAGTCACTTGGCTCTGTCATATCCTCACATGGTCTCTCCTATCATTGCTACGCAGACGACACACAATTATTTTTCTCCTTTCCCCCTTCTGATAACCAGGTGGCGAATCGCATCTCTGCATGTCTGGCAGATATATCAGTGTGGATGTCGGTTCACCACCTCAAACTGAACCTCGGCAAGACGGAGCTGCTCTTCCTCCCGGGGAAGGACTGCCCGCTCCATGATCTTGCCATCACGGTTGACAACTCCATTGTGTCCTCCTCCCAGAGTGCAAAGAACCTTGGCGTGACCCTGGACAACACCCTGTCGTTCTCCACTAACATCAAAGCGGTGACCCGATCCTGCAGGTTCATGCTGTACAACATTCGCAGAGTACGACCCTACCTTACACAGACAACGGAACAGGTCCTAATCCAGGCACTTGTCATCTCCCGTCTGGATTACTGCAACTCGCTGTTGGATGGGCTCCCTGCCTGTGCCATTAAACCCCTACAACTTATCCAGAACGCTGCAGCCCGTCTGGTGTTCAACCTTCCCAAGTTCTCTCATTTCACCCCCCTCCTCCGCACACTCCACTGGCTTCCAGTTGAGGCTCGCATCTACTACAAGACCATGGTGCTTGCCTACAGAGCTGTGAGGGGAACGGCACCTCCTTACCTTCAGGCTCTGATCAGACCCTACACCCAAACGAGGGCACTACGTTCATCCACCTCTGGCCTGCTAGCTCCCCTACCTCTACTCTACGGAAGCACAGTTCCCGCACAGCCCAGTCAAAGCTATTCGCTGCTCTGGCACCCCAATGGTGGAACAAGCTCCCCCACGACGCCAGGACAGTGGAGTCACTGACCACCTTCCGGAGACACTTGAAACCCTACCTCTTTAAGGAATACCTGGAATAGTATAAAAGTAATCCTTCTACCTCCCCCACCCCCCCATAAAAAAAAAAAAAAGTGTTTGTCCCACTGGCTATCATAAGTTGAATGCACCAATTTGTAAGTCGCTCTGGATAAGAGCGTCTGCTAAATGATGTAAATGTAAATGTATTCAACACTTTAATAAGCCATAAAATGCGCTTTCTTCCTATTTCCACTCAGCGCTATAACAAGCACTGCAGCAGTAATGAATGAGTAGGAAAGTGTATCTATAGGCTTGCGTTGTTATTATTAGCAGTCTGTTCATTGGAGTAACAACATGAATTTGTGCATGAGGCAGAAATAATGCGTTGCCACTCGAGTTTCCCCGTCAGCTGGAAGACGGTGTCCATTTTTGGTCAGTGGAGGAAAGGGAGAGAGGGATGTTGAGAGGTGGACCCTCAGTCTGCTGCTCTCTCCCTCTGCTGAGACTGACCATCAGCCCAGTAAAATAAAAATACAAAGCAAATTATTTAAATGCTCACTCAGCTGTACCTCACAAGTAATACAACAACGGATCTATTACCGGTGTGATCATATAGCCTAACTCAAAATGGCCTGAACAACAATGCATTGCCAGGGCAATTCAAGAAAAGACAATATGCAGTGATAATGTATTGGGCCTATAGCTTACTTCACAAACCTCATTGCTACAGTACTGTTTTTAATTGGTTAATGTTGCATAGGCTTACGTTTTTTAAGTTACGGTAGATCTCGGCTTGCATTTGACTCAGAAAAGGTTGGTGGACTGTTCTAGAGTAATCCCTGTTAACACTATCAACGTTTCCCTTTACTGTGGCAATTGTGATCGAATCAATGTTAGCCACTTTCAATGCAACATACCAAAACAAAACGAACTATGCAAGAGATTTTGTTGTAGGCAGAATGTATCAGAGTAGCATTCTATTGCATTGACACGCACTACTCAGCCCGTACTCTACACAGACTGGTGTGGCATAAACAATCAGAGCTGCAGTAGGCCTATATGCAAATAGACCATTGCCATATATGGATCTGTGCCATTTACTTTGAACTGGACTGTGTTTACAGCATGAGTGGTCATGAGTAGATGCGCTTGTCTTGAAATCACAGCGAGAGCTGCATGTAGCCATGTGGGCACATTTTGTTCATATCCTTTGCTAGTTAGTGAGTTATTAGCCCACAAGAGCACAAAACGTGTACATTTCAAGGCATCTTTGAAAAGCGAGTCAGGCAAAGAGCTTTTTTTTTGTCTAAATAGGCAGTGTTGTGTTTTGAGACAGGCTTGAATAAGCTAAGTAGTCAATAGGCAGAGGGTAGCATAATTTGTCTGATTCTCTGTAATGGTACAGGAATAATAATGGTTTCTTGCATCAAACACAACAACATTTTCAGTCACCTCCTTGTCTGACGGAGTCTCATGGAATGTAGGCCTACTATAACGACAGGATGAGAACCAGATGCAGACACAGGAGGCAGATGGTTCGAGTCTCAGAGATGTATTATATACAAGGGTTAGGCAAATGGCAGGTCCAGGACAGGCAGAGATCAGTAATCCTAATAAGAGTCAGGCAGGCATAGAACGGCAGGCAGGCTCAGGTTCAGGACAGGCAAAAACAGGTCGGAACCGGGAAGACTTGTGAGATAGAGGTTTAATCTTAGACACATGAAAAGTGGGATGTATACGGAGGATGCGGGGCAACAGAAGACAAACAGCAGTGGGACTAAGGATTTTAGAGATGTGGAAAGGGCCAATAAAGTGGGGGGAAAGTTTACGGGATGGGCAGATCCCGAGTGGAGAGCCATACCCTCTGCCCGAGACGATAGCGAGGAGCCGGGGACCGGTGGCAGTCCACCTGTTACCGATACCTTGGGGTGGTCTTAAGAAGAGAGGACCGGGCTTTCTTCCAGGTACGCAGACAGCAGCGGATGAACATCTGGGCTGAGGGTATGCTTACTTCTTCCTCTTGCTCAGGGAAGAGCGGAGGCTTGTATCCCAAGGAACACTCGAAGGGCGAGAGACCAGTGGCCGAGCAGGGAAGGGTGTTGCGGGCGTACTCCACCCACACAAGTTGCTGGCTCCAGGTGGTGGGGTTGGCAGAGACGAGGCAACGAAAAGTTGTCTCCAGATCCTGATTGGCTCACTCCGACTGGCCATTAGATTGGGGATGAAACCCGGAGGTTAGGCTGACCGATGACCCAATCAGGGTCCAGAATGCCTTCCAGAACATGGACGAGAACTGAGGACCACAATCGGAGACCATGTCAACCGGAAGTCCATGGATCCGGAAGACGTGCTGCACCATAAGCAGGGCCGTCTCCTTGGCTGAGGGCAACTTGGGAAGGGGAATGAACTGTTCGGCTTTAGAAAACATATCCACAACCGTAAGGATGGTGGTGTTGCCATCTGACGGGGGGAGACCAGTGACAAAGTCTAGGGATATATGGGACCAGTGGCGATGAGGAACAAGGAGTGGTTGAAGGAGGCCAGCCGGAGCGTGCCGCTGAGTCTTTTTTGTGCGCACACAGTGCAGGCGGTGAATGCGGAGACATCAGGAACCATGGTGGGCCACCAAAAACGTTGTCGGATGAAAGCCAGGTTCCGACGGGAGCCGGGATGACAGGTAAGTTTAGAGGAATGAGCCCATTCTAGGACCGGATCAGGGACGACCATCCAGTTAGCCGGGCCCCCGCCCCCCAGGGTCCAGCTGGGAACGCTGCAGATGGTGTAGCTGTAGAACTATACAGGCGAGAAGGGCATCAGGCTTCACATTCTTTGACCCAGGGCGGTAGGAGATGGTAAAATTGAACCGAGTGAATAACAGACCCCAACGAGCCTGCCATGAGTTGAGGCGTTTGGAGGTGCGAAGATATTCTAGATTCTTATGGCCGGTCCACACTAAGAATGGGGGTTTCACCCCTTCAAGCCAGTGCCTCCACTCCTCCAGGGCCATCTTGACCACAAGAGGTTCCCGATTTCCAAAGCCACAGGAACATGAGGAGATTCAATTAGTAGAAACTGTATGGACTCACTGTGATTGCCCGACACTCGCAGGTTAATGGGAACCGTACTGTGAGTGACCCTGCCAATGGAGCGTCTGTCCAATTCTCTGGCGTCCATGGGAATAGAGAGGAGTTGTGTGGAGATACCCAGCTCAGATACCAGGGTAGCGTCCATGAAGCTCTCGTCAGCCCCAGAGTCAATGAGCACCCAGAGAGATTTAGACCGGTCACCCACAGCAAGATAGCATGGAGAGGAGTATGAATAATGGGAGTTTGGAAACTCCCAGTATGGCCCACCAGTGTACTCATACCTGCTGGTGAGCCTGATATTTTACTGGACAGGTGGATATATAATGTCCTGTAGTACCACAATACAGGCAACTGTTGGAGCTCAGCCTGCGTAAACGTTCATTAGGAGACAATCTATCCCTGCCCAGCTGCATGGGCTCTGGAGGAGACGAGTCGCCAGTCCTCGATGATTCCCAAGGGAACTTGGGTGACTTCGGATTCTCTCGGGAATGCAGGTGTCGTGGACTTCCGGGGTTCTTCGGAGGCAAGGGAGAAACCGTGGACGAGCGAGTGAAGAACAAACCTCACCCTCCTGCGTTCCCGTAGGCGCCCATCGATCCTTATTGTCAAGGCTATGAGGGAGTGGAGGTCCATGGGTAACTCCCGAGCTGCGAGCTCGTCTTTAATTTCCTCCGATAATCCATGAAGGAAGGTGTCGACCTGGAACTCCGGGTTCCAGGCCAACGTGTGAAAATCTACCGCATAGTCTGCCACACTACGGAAGTCTTGACGTAGTTGAAGTAGCTTCCGAGCCACCTCTCTCCCGGATACCGTAGAATCGTACACCTTCCTCACCTCCGCTACGAAATCCTCCCAGGCGAAGGCAAACAGCAGATTGTTGCTCCCGCCCAGGTGAGCGCCCTTCCAGACATCAGCGTTATGAGATACGCTATCTTTGAACGATCTGAAGGAAACAAAGAGGGCTGCAGCTCAAAGATGAGGGAGCACTGGGAGATAAACGCCCGGCAAGGTCCAGGATCCCCAACATAGCGCTCCGGAGGAGTGCTCCCTGAATGAGACGTTAGCTCCCCAAAACGCAATAAAAGTCTCTAAATAATGCTGATTTAACCATTCTCCTATTTGTTTAAAATGTAGTGGTAAATATGCTTTACAATGTAAATGTGAAATTAAAAGCTCCCAAATGAAATGAACACCCCCACCTCTCTGTCATGGTTAAACCATTTATTTCTATGTGGAGGCGCTGCTCACTCAATAGCGCTGAATTTCGGACTTAGCTGAGCTCCTTTACGATTTTGCAACAGCATAGGCTTACATTAATTTTAGGATTTGTGTGACCATGAGAACTGTTTTCACTACGAAACATAATGAAATGTTATGTAGGCATTTTCCGAGATCTCCATGATCCATGGTTCGTACAGAGTTTAAGTTCAATGTTCTAATTAAATTTGTTAAATGCTTAATAATGACAGATAACACTGTCATAAATGTCATTAATGTAAGGAGAGAAAGGCAGTGTTTTATGTCACACGATCTGTGAAGACTCCAAGCATTAATGTATGATCTAGGGTGTAAAACATCATTTATTATATTGAATGTAGGCTACCTGTACTGCGTGTGCTCATGTGTGCCTCGGCTGAGAAGGTAAGCTACCGGCAGTGTCGTCGGCCTAGTGGAGGGTAAACGCAAGTAAACGCAGTTTACCCACCTTTTTCAAAAAAATGCATTGACCTGCAATAAGAGTTTACCCACCTATTCTTTACCACTACTGGTAGGCCTATTTGAAGTTCATGGTAATACACATTGTAGCATAGTCTAGTAAGTTGACCATGTGTGTTAGGGGTGACATCCCGTTTTCCCGTGACACTTTCAGCCCCATTTCAGATGTCCTGACTTTTTCAGGCTACAAACATTGTCAATTTTTCAGTAAGACACATCAATTAATCTAGGCCTAATTAATGTGTTACAGGTTTTGGTTTTTCCATTTATATTTCAAGGTTGCACTTGATCACGTTAGCCCATAGGGCATACCGATTGGTGTCACCTCATTAATCAGCATGTATTACACCTGTGCTGGCTTGTCCATCTCATTTGTCGGAAGGTGTTTCACCTGTGATGGTACAGGTGATATTTAAGAGTGGCTGGCCAGTTCAGCAATTGCCATTTGTTACGTTCCCCAGCAAGAAAACTAAATAACGTCGCTCAAAACAGAAGGGGGAACTAAAAAAGAGGCACTGACAACAAACAAGACGAAACAGGTAGGATTTTTGAGGAGGGGTTCTGAAAGACACTCATGGGGGTGTCCACCGAAAGTTGACTAGCAACAACAACTGGAACCTAAAAGATACCCACCATGAGCGCCCACTAAATTTGTCCACTAAGAGGCAAACAAAGAAAAAACACACACCAAACTTAAAGACAGGAAGCAAACCAAAAAGTGGAGCAAAATGAAAACAGGGAAGGTCAGATAAAGAATTGTCTTTTTAGAAATCAAATAGGGAGTGCCAACTAAAGGTTTTGACATCTCTTGCTCCACTTTTTTTTTTTGCTTCCTGTCTTTAAGTCTATTTTAGGATTTTTTTGTGCTCTCTGTTTTCACTTATTTCTGTCTAAGGGAGAGAAGTCCAACATTCAGATTAAATTGCTTATTGCAGCCACAACAACATTTTTTTTCTCACAATCTTGCAGCCTAGGAATTTGGAACATGTCCATCAAATATCATTGTACTCTATATCAATATCATTGCTGATCTACCAAATTGGAATAACGAATCAAATAACTTCATAAAAAAAGAAAGAAATAAGATTAGTAAATTTAATAAATAATGAATGAGTAGTATATGACCACATGTCTGTTATCTCTCTCCACAGATTAGCGGAATTATTTAATATGCTTACGAGGAACGATGACAATAAAATCAGCAAGCTTAAAAAGCAAGCCAAAGCCAGATGTTCTCTTTGAAACAGAAATATGAGCCACGGTACTGTATATCGCCAAATAAATTCTCGGTGCCCAACAGTAGCCAAGTTCTTCTAATGCTGACTCAGTAATATGTTGCCAATTGTGTCAGATCTAAGGGAACCCTAATAGCGATACCCAAGAGGAAGAGTTGTCTACTTTTTTCTTGAAGTAACACCTGAACAACCACATTCTCTCCTGTCTTCTGAACATAATATGTTTAGTGTGTTGATTAAGGTCTAGGGCTTTGCTTTTCCTGGGTTATTGGCCCGCAAATTCTAGACAGGCAATCTCATTTTATTGATCAATCTTCTCCAGGTGTCTCCTAGGGCCGACTTTAATCCTTGATACTGCTGCTGAGAGACGCCATTTTAAGAAACTCTCGAAGAACATAACTCCTGAAACGTTATTAGGGTGGGGAATAAAGAAGGCTAGTGCTGGGAGAGGCTTTTGATTAGCGCCTACGCACTTGTACCAAGATGCATTTCAGGAGGCATGAGGTTGGAAGGAGGCTGCTTGGATGCTGGTGAATTTGTCGTTTGGATGAAGCTTTATTTGGTCCTATGTATCCGGGAAGCCTTCTCTCTTTCTATTTCTCCTTACGTCTCTTTCTCTAGTCTAGGTTATTGATCAAGCTTACAATTTACATCTACTGCCAACAGGATATTGTGCATACCAGTGTAACAGTATATGATACAGCACACACACATACTATATATCAAATGTTACTCTTAATGAAGTGACAGTGGGGAAACTAAGATCAAATGTACTTTGTGTGATCTATACTTTTGAGAAAATGAAAGTGTTCTTATCAGAGTATTTTGTTTCCGTTCTTCTGCAGTTCTGCGCTTGTCACGCCCTGACTCAGGGGACGGTTATTTGTTGAGTCAGGGTGTGTATATTTCGTGTTGTGTTTATTTCTATGTTTAGTTTCTAGATCGTTTAGATCTATGTTGGCCAGGGTGGTTCCCAATCAGAGGCAGCTGTAGCTCGTTGTCTCTGATTGGGGACCATACTTAGGCAGCCTTTTGGCACCAGTCTGTGTGGGATCTTGTTCCGTAAAGGTATGTTATTTGTCTACCTTGGACGTCACGTTTCGTTCTGTTCTTTTGTCGTGTGTTCAGTACGGAAATTAATATGAATGCATATCACGCTGCGCCTTGGTCCTTCTCGTTAATGAACGATCGTGACAGCGCTAGTATAGATCCTTATCCCACAGGGACGTGGGCCATGGCAGCTCACTTCAACTTGCTGAAACAGCCTTGCTTCAGGTAGAATATGACCTTATATAAGACGGAAATGGAAGCTTTGGACTACAAATCATTTTCTGTAATTTCTGTAAACTCTTTCTTCTCTTTATCCCTCTTCCTGAGTGCAGACCTGCTTGAGTGGCTTTTTAGCTGATGCAATATGAATGATGAAAAACAACTTCAGCACCTGAAGAAGCTGCAGTAATGTATCAGGATTAGGACCAAGGATAGTTCCTAACAGTGCTCAGTGCATTCCCAGTTAGGTTCAGCACATGCAACGTCTCTTTATTCTTTCATCCATATGGGCCTTAATGACGAGTCGACTGGCCTGGCATTGCCCATCTATTCTAATTTCTGACTAACCAGTGACTTGCGGAAGTTTGTTAAAGGCATCTTAGTAGGTCTGCTGAAACATACTGTATCTGGAGCCATCTTGGATTGTTACCATGTGCCAATTAATGTAGGTATTTCGAGAACCAGCCAGGGCAGTCTGGTTTTCCCGCTTACTGTACAGTCGTGGTCAAAAGTTTTGAGAATGACACAAGTATTGGTCTTCACAAAGTTCGCTGCTTCAGTGTTATGAGATATTTTGGTTTGTGGATTTTTGTTTGTCCACCCGCCTCTTGAGGATCGTCCACAAGTTCTCAATGGGATTAAGGTCCCAAAATGTCGATGTTTTGTTCCCCGAGCCACTTAGTTATCACTTTTGCCTTATGGCAAGGTGCGCCATCATGCTGGAAAAGGCATTGGTCGTCACCAAACTGTTCTTGGATGGTTGGGAGAAGTTGCTCTCGGAGGATGTGTTGGTACCATTCTTTATTCATGGCTGTGTTCTTAGGCAAAATTGTGAGTGAGCCCACTCCCTTGGCTGAGAAGCAACCCCACACATGAATGGTCTCAGGATGCTTTACTGTTGGCATGACACAGGACTGATGGTAGCGCTCACCTTTTCTTCTCCGGACAAGGTGTTTTCCGGATGCCCCATCCCTGTACCTTTTGCAGAATATCAGTCTGTCCCTGATGTTTTTCCTGGAGAGAAGTGGCTTCTTTGCTGCCCTTCTTGACACCAGGCCATTCTTCAAAAGTCTTCGCCTCACTGTGCGTGCAGATGCACTCACACCTGCCTGCTGCATTTTCTGAGCAAGCTCTGCACTGGTGGTGCCCCGATCCCGCAGCTGAATCAACTTTAGGAGACGGACCTGGCGCTTGCTGGACTTTCTTGGGCGCCCTGACGCCTTCTTCACAACTATTGAACCTCTCTCCTTGAAGTTCTTGATGATCCGATAAATGGTTGATTTAGGTGCAATCTTACTAGCAGCAATATCCTTGCCTGTGAAGCCCTTTTTGTGCAAAGCAATGATGACGGCACGTGTTTCCTTGCAGGCAACCATGGTTAACAGAGGAAGAACAAGTTTTACCCCACCAATTTTTTTCCGTTTTTTAATTTTTTTTAAAAATTTTCCATCGCTCTTATAGCCAAAGAGATCTTGGGGATTTCCGCCTTCGAAGAGATATCAAACTATCTCACGACGTCGCGGACGCAGATCCGGGTGCCTCGTAGGATCCGACGGCGAGCGAGTAAACTGCCTCTCCCATCAATCCTATTAGCCAACGTTCAATCTTTTGAGAATAAAATTGACGATTTAAGATTACGGTTATCCTACCAACGGGACATTAAAAACTGTAATATCTTATGTTTCACGGAGTCGTGGCTGAACGACAACAATGATAACATTCAGCTAGCGGGCTATACGCTACATCGACAGGACAGAACTGCAGACTCTGGTAAGACAAGGGGTGAGCGGTCTCTGTATATTTGTAAACAACAGCTGGTGCACAAAATCAAATACCGAAGTCTCGAGGTTTTGCTCGCCTGAGGTAGAGTATCTTATGATAAGCTGTAGACCACACTATTTACCAAGAGAGTTTTCATCTATATTTTCATAGCTGTCTATTTACCACCACAAACCAATGCTGGCATTAAGATTGCACTGAATGAGTTGTACAAGGCCATTAATCAACAGGAAAACGCTCATCCTGCCATGACCTCCGACGAACCATCAAACAGGCAAGAGTCAATACAGGTCTAAGATTGAATCATACTACACTGGCTCTGGACGCTCGTCGTATGTGGCAGGTCTTGAAAACTATACAGACTACAAAGGGAAGCACAGCCGCTCGAGCTGCCCAGTGACACAAGCCTACCAGACGAGCTAAACCACTTCTATGCTCGCTTCGAGGCAAGCAACACTGAAGCATGCATGAGAGCACCAGCTGTTCCGGACGACTATGTGATCACGCTCTCTCGTAGCCGATGTGAGTAAGACTTTAAGCAGGTCAACATTCACAAGGCCGCAGGGCCAGACGGATTACCAGGACGTGTACTCCGAGCATGTGCTGACCAACTGGCAAGTGTCTTCACTGACATTTTCGTCCCTGACTGAGTCTGTAATACCAACATGTTTCAAGCAGACCACCATAGTCCCCGTGCCCAAGAACTCTAAGATAACCTGCCTAAATGACTACCGACCCGTAGCACTGACGTCTGTAGCCATGAAGTGCTTTGAAAGACTGGTCATGGCTCACATCAACAGCATAATCCCAGAAACCCTAGACCCACTCCAATTTGCATACCGCCCCAACAGATCCACAGATGATGCAATCTCTATCGCACTCCACACTGCCCTTTCCCACCTGGACAAGAGGAACACCTACGTGAGAATGCTATTCATTGACTACAGCTCAGCATTCAACACCATAGTGCCCTCTAAGCTCATCACTAAGCCAAGGATCCTGGGACTAAACACCTCCCTCTGCAACTGGATCCTGGACTTCCTGACGGACCGCCCCCAGGTGGTAAGGGTAGGTAACAACACATCTGCCACACTGATCCTCAACACGGGGGCCCCTCAGGGTGCGTGCTCAGTCCCCTCCTGTACTCTCTGTTCACCCATGACTGCATGGCCAGGCACGACTCCAACACCATCATTAAGTTTGCCGACGACACAACAGTGGTAGGCCGGATCACCGACAACGATGAGACAGCCTATAGGGAGGAGGTCAGAGATCTGGCCGTGTGGTGCCAGGACAACAACCTCTCCCTCAACGTGACCAAGACAAAGGAGATGATTGTGGACTACAGGAAAAAAAAGAGGACTGAGCACGCCCCCATTCTCATCGACGGGGCTGTAGTGGAACAGGTTGAGAGCTTCCAAGTTCCTTGGTGTCCACATCACCAACGAACTATCATGGTCCAAACACACCAAGACAGTCGTGAAGAGGGCACGACAAAGCCTATTCCCCCTCAGGAGACTAAAAAGATTTGGCATGGGTCCTCAGATCCTCAAAAAAATTCTACAGCTGCACCATCGAGAGCATCCTGACTGGTTGCATCACCGCCTGGTATGGCAACTGCTTGGCCTCTGACCGCAAGGCACTACAGAGGGTAGTGCGTACGCCCAGTACATCACTGGGGCAAAGCTCCCTGCCATCCAGGACCTCTATACCAGGCGGTGTCAGAGGAAGGCCCTCAAAATTGTCAAAGACTCCAGCCACCCTAGTCATAGACTGTTCTCTCTGCTACCGCACGGTAAGTGATTTCAAGCACCACCCTCCTTTTAAAGCTTCCAGTCTGTTATTCTAACTCAATCAGCATGACAGAGTGATCTCCAGCCTTGTCCTCGTCAACACTCTCACCTGTGTTAATGAGAGAATCACTGACATGATATCAGCTGGTCCTTTGGTGGCAGGGCTGAAATGCATTGGAAATGTTTTTTGGGGATTAAGTTCATTTTCACGGCAAAAAGGGACTTTGCAATTAATTGCAATTCATCTGATCACTCTTCATGACATTCTGGAGTATATGCAAATTGTCATCATCAAAACTGAGGCAGCAGACTTTGTGAAAATTAGTATTTGTGTCATTCTCAAAACTTTTGACCACGACTGTACACCAAGCGTTGTTGAGTTCATCGATGTTGTCTATTGTGTCACTAGCTTGTTTGAACCCTATCCAATGAATCCCAACCCACTCACTGAATGACATTTCCTTGTCAATAAGCAACTCTGTGTGCTGTGATGAAGTGAGAAGGCAGTGAAGCGTTTCCGTCCAAGATACAGCCAACACGTGTCTATCCTACTCCCACTGACACTTCTAGTCTATAGGCCGTTTGAGAAGTGATTGACAAAGAGGTTGATTATGCGTCTTCGAGCCAGGTGGCTGGCAAGCGAACAAGCGCAACGCACCAGATTGCTGCATCAGCCAAAGTGTGCAAAGTGTGAGGCTATTAGTTTCTGGCATTGGGCGTGTCTGGATAAAATCATAGGAATAATAAAGAGATCTCAAGATGTCAATCAAAGTAAAGTGTTGTTTCTTGTTAATCCAGTTTTTGTTGGTCAGTTTTTGCTCCATTTTAGCCCCGTTCTAACATGGATCCTTTGTCCTGAGCTTGTCTACACTCTGATTTTGTCCACATTTCCAGAAATGTGTCTACACATGTTATTAAAATATCTGTTATCCATCCACAGTGTCTGCATTGTGACAAGATTTCCTGGTCCCTTCCTATATGCAAATAATTTCACAGATATTAATTCAAAATAATATTTATTTATTGTATGACACATATTGATGTAATCAGTCAATGGTGCCACCTGTCAATGATTTTAGAGGGTGGAATAATGATGGTTCAAATGGTTTCCCTGTCCAGATTTGTCTACAATTGTAAGATATCCAGACACTTTGCGTGTCTGACTACCTCCAGAGGTGGGCAGGATGATCTAATCACAATGTGTCTTTTAGATTGTCTACAACTGTCTTAAAATGTGGGCACATTCAGAATGTGGACAAGATCAGAACAAAGGAAGTATAACATACAGTGGGGAAAAAAGTATTTCGTCAGCCACCAATTGTGCAAGTTCTCCCACTTAAAAAGATGAGAGAGGCCTGTAATTTTCATCATAGGTACACGTCAACTATGACAGACAAAATGAGAAAGAAAATTCCAGAAAATCACATTGTAGGATTTTTAATGAATTTATTTGCAAATTATGGTGGAAAATAAGTATTTGGTCAATAACAAAAGTTTCTCAATACTTTGTTATATACCCTTTGTTGGCAAGACACAGGTCAAACGTTTTCTGTAAGTCTTCACAAGGTTTTCACACACTGTTGCTTGTATTTTGGCCCATTCCTCCATGCAGATCTCCTCTAGCGCAGTGATGTTTTGGGGCTGTCGCTGGGCAACATGGACTTTCAACTCCCTCCAAAGATTTTCTATGGGGTTGAGATCTGGAGACTGGCTAGGCCACTCCAGGACCTTGAAATGCTTCTTACGAAGCCACTCCTTCGTTGCCCGGGCAGTGTGTTTGGGATCATTGTCATGCTGAAAGACCCAGCCACATTTCATCTTCAATGCCCTTGCTGATGGAAGGAGGTTTTCACTCAAAATCTCATGATACATGGCCCCATTCATTCTTTCCTTTACACGGATCAGTCGTCCTGGTCCCTTTGCAGAAAAAACAGCCCCAAAGCATGATGTTTCCACCCCCATGCTTCACAGTAGGTATGGAGTTCTTTGGATGCAACTCAGCATTCTTTGTCCTCCAAACACGACGAGTTGAGTTTTTACCAAAAAGTTATATTTTGGTTTCATCTGACCATATGACATTCTCCCAATCCTCTTCTGGACCATCCAAATGCACTCTAGCAAACTTCAGACGGGCCTGGACATGTACTGGCTTAAGCAGGGGGACACGTCTTGCACTGCAGGATTTGAGTCCCTGGCGGCGTAGTGTGTTACTGATGGTAGGCTTTGTTACTTTGGTCCCAGCTCTCTGCAGGTCATTCACTAGGTCCCCCCGTGTGGTTCTGGGATTTTTGCTCACCGTTCTTGTGATCATTTTGACCCCACGGGGTGAGATCTTGCGTGGAGCCCCAGATCGAGGGAGATTATCAGTGGTCTTGTATGTCTTCCATTTCCTAATAATTGCTCCCACAGTTGATTTCTTCAAACCAAGCTGCTTACCTATTGCAGATTCAGTCTTCCCAGCCTGGTGCAGGTCTACAATTTTGTTTCTGGTGTCCTTTGACAGCTCTTTGGTCTTGGCCATAGTGGAGTGTGACTGTTTGAGGTTGTGGACAGGTGTCTTTTATACTGATAACAAGTTCAAACAGGTGCCATTAATACAGGTAACGAGTGGAGGACAGAGGAGCCTCTTAAAGAAGAAGTTACAGGTCTGTGAGAGCCAGAAATCTTGCTTGTTTGTTGGTGACCAAATACTTATTTTCCACCATAATTTGCAAATAAATTCATTAAAAATCCTACAATATGATTTTCTGGATTTTTTTCCTCAATTTGACTGTCATAGTTGACGTGTACCTATGATGAAAATTACAGGCCTCTCTCATCTTTTTAAGTGGGAGAACTTGCACAATTGGTGGCTGACTAAATACTTTTTTTCCCCACTGTATATGCTAGGTAGCAGGTGCAGATTTGGTGAGTTTAAGAATGAGAATAAGCAGATAAACAAAACAAGAGAAGCGTACTGAACGTGAACAAAACCAATACTGCCTGAAGACAGGCTACTGAGGGCTAAATAAAGGGGAAGTAATCAAGGTAATGATTGTGTCCAGGTGTGCATAATGATGAGGAGCAGGTGTGCGTAATGATGGTTGCCAGGTGTGCATAATGTGGGTTGCCAGGACCAGTGGTTAGTAGACCGTAGAGCGCCGGAGAGAGGGAATGGGAGTAGGCGTGACAGGAAGTAAGTTAGAACCAGGTATAAACAGGGCTTTTGTCTCATCACCCGTTTCTATATTGTATCATGTGTCTTCAGAGGTTTCTTATTAATTTTTAAGATTTGTGATGTAATCAACGGCCAATGTTTACTTTTTAAAATTGGGGCTATGACAGTTTATTACAAATCTGTCTGACAGTACTTTTGACAGTATTTCAAGCTGAAGGAAGTATGGTTTGAAGTGACTGAATTGCATCAAAAAGATATTGAGAAGTTAAAAACATCATCAGAAAATGTTGAATGATCTTCTGTGCAGAAAATTATATTATCATTGATGATGTTCTTTTCCCCCCAGTCTGATTTAGTGCCTGGTCTTGTCCAATCTGTTCTAAGGAGGCTTGTGGGCATTGTAGAGGGAAACAGAAGACACATATGCGCTCCTGAGAGTCTTATCTTTCAGTGATGGGGTCATATTATTTTGTAGCTTAAACCATTCAAAAGATTTGTAGGAAGAAAAAAGAAACTGCTCTGTTTATTATAACCGCATCTAGCGGCTACCGGAGGTTACTGACGTAACACTGGTTCTATGAACCAAGGTTATTATAGTTTTGTGTTTTTATATATATTTCTATTAGTTTTTTAGATTTTTATTTCAAATTCAGTTTAATTTCAGTTAGTTTTCAAACCTGATCAGGTCATAGGTTAGGTTTAAATTATAAAGTAAATCTCAATGTGACTTTGATTTAAAAGGAATAGTGTTGAGACTGGTGCAAAAATATGGTGGAAGGAAACTCTCTCGCCCATGTTTACACCAATCCAATGCATTTTAACTTTAGTAGTACCAATTATGTACAGTGTATATAAACCCTGGATTGGTGATGCTATGTATTGGCCATTAGGAGCAGTCCTCCATATGAATGAATGGAATTCTACAGCATTTCAATTAAATGTTAAGGACAAAAATACATTAAATATTTCTGTTGTAGTGGGGACAGTAACATTAGTCATCCAAAAAAAATAAAAAAAATGTTTTGCTCAAATAATATCATTTTAAAGTATGCATTATTAAGGTGTCTTTAATAGAATACATGTGGCAAAAACAAATGTAGACATTCAGAAATGCATTTCTATAGCTTGCAAAATATGTTTTACAATAGTGGGGGAGCACCAAGATGGAGGCACGGTGGCGTCAACCCAGCGCCCCCTATCAGTCATCTAGTGTGTATATATAAATCATTAAGTAGTAAATGTATGTAAGAAGAATCAAGTTGGCTACCTAGCTAATTTTTTAGAGAAGGGGGCAGCTGCAGCCCAATATGGCAACCGGAGTATGGGCGAGTGGGTATCGAAAGGAAAGTAGTGGGTGTGTGAAAAGGAGTGGGTTTGTCGAAAGTGCTCTGCTAGCCGCTCTGCTCTCTGAGTCGTATTTCACTGTTATTTTTACACAACTAAGTGTACATTTTCAGTTATAAAACTGATGATTGTATATTTTTGATTAAAAGTACTGACAATGGGTATACTGTTGCTTCATGCGTTGTGCGCTTACTGTGGCTGTTATAGGTAGCTACTTCCCACGCCGTTGCGGGACAGTAGTGCTTGCAAGCAGGAGTGAAGGTGTTGTCGTTCATGTCCTCCCCATTGAGTAGTAGACTGTATGTAATGTATTTATCAAGGTGACATTTAGATGGTTATCAATATTAGTTATTTATTGTGTAGGCTGCTATTCTACTTGAAATAAAACAATGGGAGAAAAAAAATTACCACGTTAGATCTATCTCAATATCTTTAAAAGAATTGGAACATGCTCCCGTTGGATAAATATATCTCTCCCCTGGAAGGGTTGATTTGCTGGCGCGTAGTGGATAGAACGACTTAAGAGGTTTGGCAAACATACAGTGTGGGTCTGCAACATTTCTCTACCTCTAAGACAAGTGTAGAATGGCAAACATACATGCATGTAAACATGTATGCAATATTTTCAGGGCTAGAGCATTCCTAGGAAGTTGGCATTCTGGCCAAGTCTCACAGGATTTGCAGTCATTTCCCTACTGTCAAAGAATAATCAGCATGAGACTACAGGTTTTGACCCTCCGTCGTGGCTTATATTGCGTTTCCTAATTGAATGTAGCTTGGATATGATTCCTTGCATTTGGTGAAACCTGCAGTAGATAATTCTGCTGTGGTGTTGGAACCCATATATACTGTAGTTGATGTGTCATCTGCCTTGTACTACAAAAATACCCCATATAACGTTGTGTCGCTTTCACTGTGCTTACATCGTTAAACTAACATAATAAGGATAACACATTTATATAATATATTAGCTAACCATTACAGTGGCAGGTATCCAGCCTGGGTTCTGTTTATAGATCAGGCTGATGTTTTGGTTTCTTGAGTCAATATGTCAAATGGCATGTAATTTACAGCAAAACTCATTGTCTGCTGAAGTTATACACAGACCTCATGTACAGTATACTGTGTTGCTATCTATCATTAGCTAACCACCAGCGGCGATTTTAGCATGTAAATCTTGGTGAAAAAATATAAAATATAAACAGGATGCATGCCAGTAAAGCCCCTACACAACACATAACAATACATTAATGGCACTATAACGGTGAAAAACCGTGCCCACAAACTATTAGGGCCTACATAAAGCTGTCCCAACAGCAGAGCTTTTCTTTCAGCACCATGGAGTGATTCCTTACCACCGCTACACCTGGTAATCAGCGGAACCTTGTCTGGCAGCAAAACAGTTCATTCAGCCTCATTTACTGCCTTTAAAAAGAACATAGCTGATATGGCTGACTTGCTTAAACAAATGTGGTTTTTACTGACAATTGAGATGTACAAACTATGACATAAGGGGGCGACGAGCAGATAAGAGGCAATCCGTAATTTCGATTTAAGACTAATGAGCGAGCTAGGACAGATGCACAATATAACTATTTGTTCAGCACTTTTGAAATGTACAGCGACAGAATTCAGAACATGGGCCGTTCTTACAGTGTTCTCCCTGTACACCAAGTCAGAACCGTAGGATAAATAAAGGGGGCATATAAGCAGACAATGAAAGCTCTTACAATATTCGATGATGACATTTCTCTAAAACAGGCTATAGGCTACATGTGCACCACCAACAGCTAACAGCTTCCTACACAACATACACTTAGTATTACTTTCTTAGCTACAGTATACAGTACATATCTCCCTGGCATATTACATCATTTAGCAGCATACAATAAATTTTTTAAACCCCTTGTTGTGCTGTGCTCACTTGAACAGGAAGGTGCCGCGGCGGTCCTTCGTAGGCAGTTTGTTTCATCAAAGTCTGGCATTCTCTGGATTTATGGTGCTTTCAAGACAACAGGGAACTCTGAAAAAAACAAGGTTGAATCATGACGTCACTGAACTTCAGGTCGGAGCTCTAGAAAGTGGCCTGAGTTGCCGACTTGGAATTCCGAGTTGGATGACCGTTCAAAACGTATTTTCAAAGTCAGAGCTCGTTGTTTTTTAGAGTTCCCAGTTGTCTTGAACTCACTGAAGTGTGAGATTTCCCAGTTCCGAGTTTTCAGTTGTTTTGAACGCGGCAGAAGTCATGCTGGATTGACAGCATGGCCAATGTTGAATGTTTATCCTTTTAAGCTTGGAAAAGAGACCCTTAAACCCAGACTTGGACCACACACCCACTCCACTGAATAGCAGGCTAGTGATTGTTTTGCAACGCTTGCAGTTTGCCACTGATTCCTTCCAAACCACTCATTGTTGAATTTGCGATTTCCAACTTGTTGTGTAATGTTTATGTCCAATGGCCAATGAGCACTGATACGTTTTATCTATAATTTATCTTCATATGACAAGGATTTAAAAGGATTTGCCGGTAGATTGTCAACTTGATTCATGATGATGGCTGCTAGCTTGCTAGCTAAGATTTTGAAAATATGATGTTGACATGATCAGTCCAATCAAAACTACGGTAGATATAACGTGATTTGACGTAATTTTATCTGTGGCCAAAGACCTTGAGCCTTCTTGGATGGGCACTTCTAATGTAAATCTATGGCAGCACCCAAGGGGCTTGAATTTTCGAGCTCTCCCCGTAGATTATGCGGTGACGTAGTGTCCCCATGAGTGACAGAACACTGAGCCAATCACGGCGCAACTAGAGAACATTACCAACCCCTACGCACTGTATTTTCCGCTGTCTTCCCCACTACCAAAGAAAGCACTGCTAGGCTGAAACATCTACATTTTGGAGCTGCCTTACTCAAGAAAGCAAAAAGGAGACCATGTATGTATGTGGCTTTATTAACTCAAGGATTATATTTTTTTTACATTGTTTGCAAACTGATATGTGACACATATTAATTCCAAAATAACATGCAAAACAGGCAACAACAACAACAACAAAAAAAAATAATATATAACTACTACAGGTGCAAGTATCCAGCCTGGGTTCTGTTTATACATCAGGCTAATGATTTGGTTTGCGTCAGACATAACAGCTATGTTCATGGGGAGGAGGTCTCGGGATGGGGCCTCGGCTTGTTATTCTCAGTAAGACGTCAGCCATACTGTCTAATTAGAACACATCTCCTGGTGAGAGATCCGCCGAGGTCTGGCAGATTCACAGTTTTACAATTCACTTCATCAGACTCTCTGCAATCTGACAAATTGATACAAAAACAGGACAATGGCATTGAACAACTGCTGCTAAATTGAATTTCAGAGAGCTGTATCACAATGGGGGACTTGCGTTCTATCTCGTCTCATCTTCGTTTCTCCCTCAGTTGGTGTTGAAATAGGGGGCTGTTGGACGCTGGTTGATCTGTGGCGTACATGTGATGGAATGGACGAGGTGAAAGTGAATGGGTTTGCTGTGTGTTTCATCGTCCTTCAGATGAAATATAACGTCATTAGCTTGAAGATGGTGCAAAACAGTAAACACATTTTCAGCTCCTATTCTATTTTCAGCATTCCATCTTAGAAATTCACACATGGAGAATAGAGGATGTATATTGCAGACTAGGGGCCTATAAGGACTTGAGTGAGTTTATCTATCCAGTGACATACAGTACATTGCAGTGACCCTGTCTGAAAGCTGTTGTTCTCAGTCACTGTATACAGTACCATCTTGGGCTGATTCTGCATCAGTTTGTACCAAAGACTGCTGATCCGCTGCTGCCTCACCTTTTTTATCCACTCATCTGACTGCAGTGTGCTCACACAGTCATTGAACAGATCTCTCAAGCTTTTCAGGTTTGGCTGATGTTGGAAGGCAGAAGTACAGGACGCTTCTTGTATCATTAGCTGCTGGGGAGAACAGCTACAGTTGTCAGCACTTCATTTTAATACTTGGGCTCCCGAGTGGCGCAGCGGTCTAAGGCACTGCATCTCAGTGCTTGAGGCGTCACTACAGACCCCCTGGTTCGATTCCAGGCTGTATCACAACCGGCCATGATTGGGAGTCCCATAGGGCGGTGCACAGTTGATTAAGCCTGCAAATAGTTTAGTAATTAATGTTTGAAAGGTTAAAAATAAAATATATCCACTAGAGTTGGAGCTCAAAGTTATACACAGAGTGTACAAAACATTAGGAACACCTGCTCTTTCAATGACAGACTGACCAGGTGAATCCAGGTGAAAGCTATGATCCCTTATTGATTTCACCTGTTAAATCCACTTCAATCAGTATAAATGAACAGGAGGAGACAGGTTAAAGAAGGATTTTCAAGCCTTGAGACAATTGAGACATGGATTGTGTATGTGTGCCTTTCAAATGGTGAACGTGCAAGACAAAATATTTAAGTGCCTTTGAACAGGGTATGGAGGTAGGTGCCAAGTGCACCGGTTTGAGTGTGTCAAGGGCCCTCTCTAAGTTTAACTTTTTATGCGGAAATGCTGGTAGGTAAGGCTTTCATTGCATACGGGTAGTGTATAGTATCTGAACATAACATAATACTTGGCCTCATGTATGATCCATCGAATTCTGTTTCATGAGTCATGACCAACATATACAACAAAAGTACAGTATCAGTCAAAAGTTTGGACACACCTACTCATTCTAGGGTTTTTCTTTATTTTTACTATTTTCTACATTGTAGAATAATAGTAAAGACATCAAAACTATGACATTTACATTTACATTTACGTCATTTAGCAGACACTCTTATCCAGAGCGACTTACAAATTGGTGCTTTCACCTTATAGCCAGTTGGATAACCACTTTGCAATTATTATTATTTTTTTTATTTTTTGGGGGGGGTGGGGTGGGGTAAGGGGGGGTTAGAAAGATTACTTTAACCTATCCCAGGTGTTCCTTAAAGAGTTGGGGTTTCAAATGTCTCCGGAAGGTGGTGAGTGACTCCGCTGTCCTGGCGTCGTGAGGGAGCTTGTTCCACCATTGGGGTGCCAGAGCAGCGAACAGTTTTGACTGGGCTGAGCGGGAACTGTGCTTCAGCAGAGGTAGGGGAGCCAGCAGGCCAGAGGTGGATGAACGCAATGCCCTCGTTTGGGTGTAGGGACTGATCAGAGCCTGAAGGTACGGAGGTGCCGTTCCCCTCACAGCTCCGTAGGCAAGCACCATGGTCTTGTAGCAGATGCGAGCTTCAACTGGAAGCCAGTGTAGTGTGCGGAGGAGCGGGGTGACGTGAGAGAACTTGGGAAGGTTGAACACCAGACGGGCTGCGGCATTCTGGATGAGTTGTAGGGGTTTAATGGCACAGGCAGGGAGCCCAGCCAACAGCGAGTTGCAGTAATCCAGACGGGAGATGACAAGTGCCTGGATTAGGACCTGTGCCGCTTCCTGTGTAAGGCAGGGTCGTACTCTCCGAATGTTGTAGAGCATGAACCTACAGGATCGGGTCACCACCTTGATGTTAGCGGAGAACGACAGGGTGTTGTCCAGGGTCACGCCAAGGCTCTTCGCACTCTGGGAGGAGGACACAATGGAGTTGTCAACCGTGATGGCGAGATCATGGAACGGGCAGTCCTTCCCCGGGAGGAAGAGCAGCTCCGTCTTGCCAAGGTTCAGCTTGAGGTGGTGATCTGTCATCCATACTGATATGTCTGCCAGACATGCAGAGATGCGATTCGCCACCTGGTTATCAGAAGGGGGAAAGGAGAAGATTAGTTGTGTGTCGTCTGCGTAGCAATGATAGGAGAGACCATGTGAGGATATGACAGAGCCAAGTGACTTGGTGTATAGCGAGAATAGGAGAGGGCCTAGAACTGAGCCCTGAGGGACACCAGTGGTGAGAGCACGTGGTGCGGAGACAGCTTCTCGCCACGCCACTTGGTAGGAGCGACCGGTCAGGTAGGACGCAATCCAATAGTGAGCCGCGCCGGAGATGCCCAGCTCGGAGAGGGTGGAGAGGAGGATCTGATGGTTCACAGTATCAAAGGCAGCAGACAGTTCTAGAAGGACAAGAGCAGAGGAGAGAGAGTTAGCTTTAGCAGTGCGGAGAGCCTCCGTGACACAGAGAAGAGCAGTCTCAGTTGAATGACCAGTCTTGAAACCTGACTGGTTTGGATCAAGAAGGTCATTCTGAGAGAGATAGCAAGAGAGTTGGCTAAAGACGGCACGCTCAATAGTTTTGGAGAGAAAAGAAAGAAGGGATACTGGTCTGTAGTTGCAACTCTCGCTCTCTTGAAGACGGAAGGGACATAGCCAGCGGTCAAGGATGAGTTGATCAGCGAGGTGAGGTAAGGGAGAAGGTCACCGGAGATGGTCTGGAGAAGAGAGGAGGGGATAGGGTCAAGCGGGCAGGTTGTTGGGCGGCCTGCCGTCACAAGTCGCAAGATTTTATCTGGAGAGAGAGGGGAGAAAGAAGTCAAAGCATAGGGTAGGGCAGTGTGAGCAGGACCAGCAGTGTCATTTGACTTAACAAACGAGGATTGGATGTCGTCAATCTTCTTTTCAAAATGGTTGACGAAGTCATCCACAGAGAGGGAGGAGGGGGGGGAGGGGGAGGAGGATTCAGCAGGGAGGAGAAGGTGGCAAAGAGGTTCCTAGGGTTAGAGGCAGATACTTGGAATTTAGAGTGGTAGAAAGTGGCCTTAGCAGCAGAAACAGATTAAGAAAATGTAGAGAGGAGGGAGTGAAAAGATGCCAGGTCCGCAGGGAGTCTAGTTTTCCTCCATTTCCGCTCGGCTGCCCGGAGCCCTGTTCTGTGAGCTCGCAATGAGTCATCAAGCCACGGAGCTGGAGGGGAGGGCCGAGCTGTCCGGGAGGATAGGGGACATAGAGAGTCAAAGGATGCAGAAAGGGAGGAGAGGAGGGTTGAGGAGGCAGAATCAGGAGATTGGAGGGAGAAGGATTGAGCAGAGGGAAGAGATGATAGGATGGAAGAGGAGAGAGTAGCGGGAGAGAGAGAGCGAAGGTTGCAACGGCGCATTACCATCTGAGTAGGGGCAGAGTGAGTAGTGTTGGAGGAGAGCGAGAGAGAAAAGGATACAAAGTAGTGGTCGGAGACATGGAGGGGAGTTGCAGTGAAATTAGTAGAAGAACAGCATTTAGTAAAGATGAGGTCAAGCGTATTGCCTGCCTTGTGAGTAGGGTGGGATGGTGAGAGGGTGAGGTCAAAAGAGGAGAGGAGAGGAGTGGAAAGATGGAGGCAGAGAGAAATGAGTCAAAGGTAGACGTAGGGAGGTTGAAGTCCCCCAGAACTGTGAGGGGTGAGCCATCCTCAGGAAAGGAACTTATCAAGGTACATAAATAACACATATGTATTCATAAATAAACATAAATAACACATATGTATTCATGTAGTAACCAAAAAAGTGTTAAACAAATCAAAATATATTTGAGATTCTTCCAAGTAGCCACCCTTTGCCTTGATGCCAGCTTTGCACACTGTTGGCATTCTCTCAACCAGCTTCATGAGGTAGTCACCTGGAATGCATTTCAATTAACAGGTCTGCCTTGATAAAAGTTAATTTGTGGAATTTCTTTCCTTCTTAATGCGTTTCAGCCAATCAGTTAGGGGTGGTATACAGAAGATAGCCCTATTTGGTGAAAGACCAAGTCCATATCATGGCAAGAACAGCTCAAATAAGAAAAGAGAAATGACAGTCCATCATTACTTTAAGACATGAAGGTCAGTCAATCCAGAAAATGTCAAGAACTTTGAAAGTTTATTCAAGTGCAGTCGCAAAAACCATCAAGCGCTATGATGAAACTGGCTCTCATGAGGACCGCCACAGGAAAGGAAGACCCAGAGTTACCTCTGCTGCAGAGGATACGTTCATTAGAGTTAACTGCACCTCAGAAATTGCAGGCCAAATAAATGCTTCACAGAGTTCAAGTAACAGACACATCTCAACATCAACTGTTCAGAGGAGACTGCGTGAATCAGGCCTTCATGGTCGAATTGCTGCAAAGAAACCACTACTAAAGGACACCAATAATAAGAAGAGACTTGCTTGGGCCAAGGAACACGAGCAATGGACATTAGACTGGTCTAAATATGTCCTTTGGTCTGATGAGTCCAAATTTGACCAGCATGGCTACCACAGCATTCTGCAGCGATACGCCATTCCATCTGTTTTGCGCTTAGTGGGACTATAATTTGTTTTTCAACAGGACAATCTCCCAAAACACACCTCCAGGCTGTGTAAGGTCTATTTGACCAAGAAGGAGAGTGATGGAGTGCTGCATCAGATGATCTGGCCTCCACAATCACCCGACCTCAACCCAATTGAGATGGTTTGGGATGAGTTGGACATGAGTGAAGGAAAATCTGCCAACAAGTGCTCAGCATATGTGGGAACTCTGTCATCAAGGCAAAGGGTGGCTGCTTTGAATAATTTAAAATATACAATATATTTGGGTAACACTTATTTGGTTATTACATGATTACATATGTGTTATTTCATAGTGTTGATGTCTTCACTATTATTCTACAACGTAGAATATAGTAAAAATAAAGACAAACCCTTGAATGAGTAGGTGTGTCCAAACATTTTATATCACTTGCACTTCCAGAGGCCTAAACAAAGGTTTCCAAACTGGCCATGTAACAGATCAAACAGACATGGCTAAATATTCAACAATAAAGGTTTTAAACCCACTGCCAGTCTGATCTGTCCCCTATTTAAATGACATTGTTAGGGAACTACAACCACATATCACTTAAATTGGTACATGACTCTCACTAACGGGTGCAAAAAATATAGCCACTTTCAAGGCACGCCTTCAAATATGTTAATGAGACAGCGATTATTTCCCCTCCCACAATATTTTTCTACAATGCACCATAATTTACAGTATGCTGCATTAAAATACATAAATACCGTGCTTTGTTGAATTGTATTAAAAAACTATTAGCAATTGCTAATAGTGAATATGTAATTATGTATTACAGCATACCAACTGATATAAATTACTGGCAGCAATTGGCCAGTAAATTACTGTAGATTTTCAGGACAAGGTTTGTGGAAGTCCTTAAAATACAGTATATTACTGTATTCTGTGGGGGTACAGCATTCTCACTCACAGGTGCAACAAATATAGTTTCTTACAAGGTATGCCTTAAAATATGTTAATGAGCAAGAGACACTTTCCCCGCCCACAATATTTTACCACAATGCAACATCATTAATTCAGTAAAACTATGGTGCATTCTACAGTGTTTTACTGTTGAAATTTCAGAAAAGTCTTACAGTGTGCTGTAATACACATTTACAGTATTTTACTGTGCATTCTACAGTGTTTTACTATTGAAATTTCAGAAAAGTCTTACAGTGTGCTGTAAAACACATTTACTGTATTTCACTGTGCATTCTACAGTGTTTAACTGTTGAAATTACAGAAACGTCTTACAGTGTAGGTATGATCAGTGTGAAGTGACCTCACCCACACACTGTTCCCAGACACCCCCTGGAGGTTTGTGAGTGGAGGGCACCACATTCAATCATTGTCAGTCTCCCCCCCCAAGATGAGAAGAGAAAACTATTAGGTCTTGGGTATAGCTGCTCCGGAGCAGGGAGGAGTTCAGGACTCAACGCTTGGAGTGAGAACCCTGGCTGGACTGTGTCAGCGTGGCGATAGGGGCTGGTGAGTAAATGTGATAATCACCGCTGCTGAGCGTGCATTGTGTTGTGTAACCACCTCCCAGTCATTGTCCAACCAAATCTCACATAAGGCCCTGAAAACGCTACAGCCGGGGGCCCTGCTTGTTATTCCTTTAAACATAGCTTTACACTAGTATTTAGGGAAGATACACTAGGGAAGATACACTTTAGGGAAGATACACTTTAGGGAACATACACTAGTAATCTTCCCTTAAGATAACAGACAAGCAGGAATTTGGGGAGTGAATAAGTTCCTTCCTCATACTTGGTTTTAACCCTGCTGCTCCATTGTTTCCCGCCTATACAGTAGAAGTTACGACACCAACCCTAGGGTATCTCAGATGGGTGTGGCCCTTCGCATTTATAGTAAGTTACAATGTTGTTTACTGACAGTCAATGGCAAAAGCACCAGAGAACTGAGACTAGTCATTTTGCACTTTCTCTGTTACCCAGTAAGAGCTTGAGTGCCATCAGGTGGATAGATGTGTGTACTGCATAGGCAATGCAGGGCAACGCCAGGGTTGTGGGTTCGATTCCCACGCGGGGCCAGTATGAAAAATAAAAATAAAATAATGTATGCTCTCACTAACTGTAAGTCGCTCTGGATAAGAATGTCTGCTAAATGACTAAAATGTAAAAATGGGTTGAATTGCTTACAACGTACATGTACAGTACAGAACAAGATAACAACCTCAAATAGTGTTTCAAATATGATAAGTAATTGTAAAAAAAGGTTTCAAGTTGATTGTACATATTAACTTCACCTTCTAACATAAAAAGAGAAAGGAGTTCAGCCCATAGTAAGTGAAAGTAAAAGTGTGTTTCTGCATCATGTGCATTTCTTGTTCTTAGATTAACGTGTTCTAGGTGGTTTAGATATTTGTTAGTCATTAAATTCATAAAGTAGTTATTGCTGTCAGGCATTGATGCAGATATCAATCAACCATTTTTAATCTGATGTGTTAATTGTGACCAGTAATGTAAGAGTGTTTACTTTAACTTTCCAACAATAAATATTTCACTTATAAATAAATACACAGTGTGTTTTAATGCTTGAGACAAAGAGAGAATGGGCCAACGAACATTGGCCAGCACACAAGGTATTCTCTCATTAATCCATCAATATGCGCAAATTTAAATCACCTCCATACAGCTGATCTCAACTGCAACCATCACTGGCCCCGATTTTCTGCTCCATAATAAAGCGGATGTCAAGGTTATATTTTTGTCCCGATTGCTGCCCAAAACGTTCAATAATATTTCGCCTTCTGCTGGGTATTATCACAGACAAAAGGGGAAACCCAGACACTTCACATGGGGTATAAATCAGAAGCACCTGTTCAGAACTTCCACTCACCACCGAATATGGTAATGTGAGTCCACTGGCGGGAAGTGGGAAAAGATGGAGCTAGATGAAACTTGGCAGACATTCTGCAAATTCTCTCATCGATAAAACATTCGATCTCAATACAGTTTTCTGTTCCCAAAACTAGAATATGTAACGAATAGAGTGCACTGAGTTTTGTAGACTTGACCCTTTGCCAAAGTTGAATTATTATTTTGCTGTTTTGATGGAGTGCAATGAAAACTACTGTTGGTGAAGCCTATTGTTATAATTTGTTTGTTTCCAATTTATGTAATCCTATAATTACAACTTGTCTTTAAAAATAAAGTTGTCTGTCGTAGTAAATATATAATGTTATAGCTTGGTCTGACTAAAATCTTGTGCATGACCCATCTTGTGTTGGGCCTTTGTATTTAATACAATGCACAAAGACTTCTATCTTGTCGGCCTTATCAGCAGGTGGCTATGGACAACACCCACGCCATAGGTCTCTCAGTTCTCCCAACTCACGACTTCTTGCTCTGAGGACATACACACACACACACACACATCATCATTGTTAAACATACACACACATACACACACACACACACACACACACATACACACACACACACACACACACACACACATACACACACGCACACACACACACACATCATCATTGTTAAACATACACACACATACACACACACACACACACACACACACACATACACACACGCACACACACACACACACACACACACTCATCATTGTTAAGCACACACACACACAAAAACCCCCTTCTCTTAGGCTGAACATCTGAAGACAGAGAACCCGACTCAGAGCCAATGCAATGGAGGTGACCTCGACCAACTCATCAGGACCAATCAGAAGATCAGAACTACTAGAATCAACCTACTTTATTTTATTGTATAAAATGTCAGCACACAATGTTTAGGGGCTCGCTCTCTCAGATATCTCCCTACGAGGTTGACGAACGGGTCCGTGCACGCTATTTACAGATATCTTTACCTCTGAATAAACTGCCTTATATTATACAATTATCCACCTTGTCCGAAAGTCTCTACTTGGTCTCCGTTCTCCAGTAAACTTGTGATCATCAACAAAATTGGTAGCAGAGGGTGGTTTTCTAACTCTGAATTCGGTCCATAAAAGTTGATAGAGACAGGAGACAAGTAAGAGACGGATCTGAAAGGACGGGTGACCTGTCCGCAGGAGCAGCCGGGAATCCAGCTCGCCTCAGGAAACTGATCTAAACGGACGTCAATACAAAGGTAAGCAGAACCTGTTAAAACAAAATCTGCATATTGTATTGTAGGATAAACCAAATTATGATCAGTAGTACTGGGCGTGAGTATGGATTACTGTTAAATTTATAACATATCTATTATGACTCAAAAGGCACATGTGTAAAGATATCTGAAATCTTAGGTTTTTACTGTTGAAATGTGACTCTAAGAGAAGAAGTCTAGTTACAGTGGTTTTATTTTCTGTTGAATTGTGATTCTCTAGTGAGGAGTCTATTTACAGAGGTTTGGTTCACTAGAAATGGACCCTTTTATTTTTACTGTTGATATCTGAAATCTTAGGTTTTTACTGTTGAAATGTGACTCTAAGAGAAGAAGTCTAGTTACAGTGGTTTTATTTTCTGTTGAATTGCGGCTTTCTAGTGAGGAGCCTATTACAGAGGTTTTGGTTCACAAGCGATGGACCCTTTTATTTGATCCACAAGAGAAGGATCTGGTGACTTGATAAAAAGATTCAGATAGTCGGGTTGAGTTAATTCCGTGAGAATCCAAGTCCAGAAAAGGTTCTCCCGACTAGACGCCAGTTGAATGGTTTAAACGACTGGGAGTCTCCTTGAGGAGAATCAAAAAAATAAAAATAAAAATACAAGTTCAGATAGTCGGGCAATTGGTTGACGTGGCACTCAACTATATGTACTGTGAGGAACTCAAACTGAATTCGTGTGTTGATGCTGATATGTAATGAAAAATGTAATTGTTGAAATGATAACCTGAATGTTGTGTAAGATTGGCCGTTTCATGAGACTAACTAGTTGATAACTTTTAAGAGGACCACCGAGTCCTATTTTGCCTGTTATGTAGCCGCTGCGCTAAAAGCTGACTTGAACTTTTTCCCTCTTGTGGAGTTGGTATTTCCTTAGTTCCTAAAATTAAATTGATAATTATTTTAGGAGCGCTCGAGTTTGTTAATATATTGTTCCAAAAGGGCGATTCTGATACCTTTTGGGAAAATATATAATAACTCGAATACCTGAAAAACAATAATAACTTTTGCTAAATAATTCCCAAAATTAAATTGATAATTATTTTAGGAGCGCTCGAGTTTGTTAATATATTGTTCCAAAAGGGCGATTCTGATACCTTTTGGGAAAATATATAATAACTCGAATACCTGAAAAACAATAATAACTTTTGCTAAATAATTCCTAGAATTAAATTGATAATTATTTTAGGAGCGCTCGACTTTGTTAATATATTGTTCCAAAAGGGCGATTCTGATACCTTTTGGGAAAATATATAATAACTCGAATACCTGAAAAACAATAATAACTTTTGCTAAATAATTCCTAGAATTAAATTGATAATTATTTTAGGAGCGCTCGAGTTTGCTAATATATTCTTCCAAAAGGGCGATTCTGATACCTTTTGGGAAAATATATAATAACTCGAATACCTGAAAAACAATAATAACTTTTGCTAAATAATTCCTAGAATTAGATTGATAATTATTTTAGGAGCGCTTGGGTTTGTTAATATATTCTTCCAAAAGGGCGATTCTGATACCTTTTGGGAAAATATATAATAGCTCGAGTACCTGAAAGACAATAATAACTTTTGCAATCCTGGAGAAATCAACTATTCGTCTTGGCTCAGGAAACCTGATCAGAGCGCGCTCTTCTAAAAAGGTATGCAGAGCCTGTTAAAACGAAATCTTGCATATTGTATTATAGACCAATACCAAATTATGATCAGTAGTACTGAGCGTGAGTATGAATACTTGTTAAATAATTTTCCATCCTAATGAATTAAGGCATACATGAGATATCTGGTACTGTGTTTTATAATAAGGAATTAAGGAATAAGGAATAAGGAATAAAGATAAACGTATCCAGAATGTGTCGAACTACGGATTGACGCATTGGTGGATAAGATTTGACCCACAACTAGATTCCTAAAGGGACCCAGTTTGAACTGAGACCTTTTGCATAAATCCTATTAGGGGAGGTCCTACCCTATAGGTTGCGAGGAGGTAGAAGTTTAACTGTGGCAGAGTTCTAGACATTAGGTGGGGGAGTGGTGTCAGAAGTATGTTTTCTGATAGGTATTGGACTCCTGCTGGGCACTCCTTATGAGGTGTTGTTGTGTGAAGCTATTTTGAATTACTTGTTAAATTGACTTGTAATATAGAAGAGGTGGCTAAGGGATTTTTAACAGTACCAACCATGGGGGGGGGCAAATCCTCACAAGAGGTCCCAGAATTTACTGGGGACGAGAAATGCTTGATGTAATTAAAATGGAATCCAGGGATAGCTTCAAATCTCCATTATATAACCAGGTGGAGGGAGAGGTATGGTTTTGAGGGACGTCTGGACGCAGATAAACTCGAATCCATGCTTAAAACAGATACATAAGGTGTGTAAAGGAGAAATGAGCAGTGAGAGAGAAAGAGAGAGTGGCGAGGGGAGGGGCTGGAGAGAGCGAAAGTGTGGCTTTTGGAGCGAGGAAAGACTGGAGTTGGCTGGGAACACCACGGGGTGATTATTTGAGAGGTGCCTGTGGGTTTCTGACGAGGGATGAGATGGGTGAGAAAGTAGAGAATATTTACATTTGCATTTTTGGTGATTTGGCAGACGCTCTTGTCCAGAGCGACTTGCAGGAGCGATTGGGGTTGAGTGCCTTGCTCGAGGGCACATCGGCAGATTTTTCGCCTGGTCGGCTCGGGGATTGGAACCGGCGACCTCTCGGTTCTTGGCGCGGCGCTACTGATCACTAAGCTGCCTGCCGCCCCATATGAGTTTAAGGTTGTGGCGTTGTTTGATCATGTGATAAGGTTTAATTTGTAATCGGACCATAACTAAAGTGGTTGTAGAAGTAATGTATAGGTAGGGGAGAGCCAATAGGGGGCTCCATTGAACTATTATGGTTTATTTGGCATTTCAATGGCATAAGGTGAAATCTGTATGCATGAGGGGAATTCGATTATGTATTATTATAGTATTATGGACACTCCGTAATAAATAAACTGAACCAAACAAGACGTTACTACAGCAATAGAGAATAGTTAATGTTGTTACGTTAGTTCTTAAACCCGATGATAGAGGAAAATGCAGAACGCTGTTAGAGTGTGTTTTATTTAGGCTACTAGGGTGTTTGAGACGGAAGGGCTGGCTAGACGGGGGTGATGACGTGGCTGGATGTGCGACGTGAAAGTATTTACTTTGTGAGAATCGTAGATGGTGTGGAGTGACTGGCGATGTCCCTGGTTCGAACACAGGTAGGGACAGTAGACAAAGCTTTCGCAGTGGGGCTATATACCTAGATTACTATGTGGATGTGAAAGGTTGAATTAGATAGCTTAAATAGAAGTATTCTAGAAAAGTCTATGAAAATATGTTATAAGGTTACCATGCGCTCTCCCCGAAGGAGCAAGGGGAGGGTGAGAGACAGTACAGTTCAGATGGTAGGAACATTATTAAATGTATGCTAATCAACGATAGCAAGTATTTGTTTTATTAATTAGGGCATAATCAGAGAGAACAGTTAAATAAATTGAATAGCGAACTGAAATGGTTTAGCGGGAAAATATAAATGTTTGGTACATGTAGCAGAGTTAGGGTAATCAATTAAATAATAATTGTATACTCGAGGAATTTTGAGTGGTTTTATAGATTAGTTATGAGGAATTAGATTGATACAAACAATAATTGATGGGTTAAGACTGGGGATAACCAGGAGAAAGAGATTAGCTCATCTCGTTGGAATGTTGCCAAGGGCTAGGGGAGCAGTAGTGAAGTTAGGCCGTATTTAGGTCATAAAAGTGAGCTACCAAATTAAGGCCTGGCTATTTGTGGTTGTTTTTCAAATTGGGTTTTCAAATAAAAAACAACACACCTAGTATGATGTTTATAAAGCCTTGTTTCAATTTTGGGGGGTTTTCAGCAGGTCAAGGGTTATAGGTCTTAAAGGTGCACACAGTGAATTTTATGGATTTTTTTGGTTTTGGCTGAGTTTGGGGTATATATGATTTCTTATGAGAATGAATGTCATGAGGACTTAATGAACACTTGGGATAACTAACATTTATGAAATATTTAGAATAATGGTAATTGTTTAGTATACTATGGGATTAAACAGTTCGTTAAATGATTTCAATGGCCTCTGAACTCTGTTTTAACATTCTGGTGTTAATTAATCATCCACACTAGTACATTCTAAAGGCATGAGAGGAAGACTTTAAGATAGTTTATTTTACTAAGTTGAGGGTAATTTATAGTACTGTGAAAATTGTGAAGAAGATTATAATTTGGTAATAATATATTTGATTTGAACCATAAATAACAGAAGAGAGAGTGGAGGAATGGCAATTGGATAATGAAATACCAATATTAACTAAAGTGATTGTTTAGGTAGGTGGTAATATTGACACATGGCCAAATCATGTGTCAAAGAGGGGGATGGTTGGATTAAATATTAAATATATACGAAGGAGAGGACAAAATACTTTTTAAAAAAAAACAACATGTATGATAGTTTATTAACCACACCTGTATGTCAGAGGTTTTGTGCCCCACAGGTGAACTAAAGGAGAAGGTGACCCACTCTATCTAACCAGGAGACTGAATCAGGCCTGGCGGGAAGGGCCCTACCAAGTACTGCCTTTGCCAGCAGAATAGCTGAGAGATCCATCTGGGTGCATGTCACACACTGTACAAAACCAGCTACACCTGACGAACAAACACAGAGTTAGGAGAAAGATCCGATTACCACTAGGGCTCGGGGTTGGCTCCTTAACGAAGATTCCCTTACCCTGTCTGATCATCCCTGTGTGAGTTCGATAGAAGGTAAAGCAATGGGTTGGCCTCTGGCATCTGACATGTTCTCAGGGCAAGGGTGGGGATTCACAGGTCTCCCGACGGTAGGTAGCTGTCTGATTGTGGGGGCCATATTCCTAACACACACGGACCCTCCTGTTTCAGCCAGAAGTGGTAGTTAACCTAACACAAGTTGAAAAGGCATAGGAGACAGCTAGACGTAGGGAAAGGGGAAATTCTAGAGTAAACCTCTCTGAGGGAGGTAGTGAGACCGGGGCTGTGGTAAAGATAGTGCAAAACTATAGACCTGGAGGAAGTAGTACAGGTGGAAACGGGGTATAGAAATCTTAACCTGTGGTTGGAATGGATTCAGTATACGGCAAAAAACTATGTCTAAAGAGGACTGTTTTGCCTGTAGGACAGCCAAACCAGGGATAACAACTACTCCGTTCCCCTTGACAGGCTTTAACTCTCTGTCAGGTTTTTCCTCCATGCAAGCCACCTGGGAATGTGGTGAAAGAGTCTTATGGTAACTTGCACTATCTGTTTCCCCCGATAACAAAGTCATCCCGACCTGGGTTGCCTCAGTTTGAAGTCACAGGGGATTCTTATTATAGTTTTTCTAGGACTAGTAAGGATAGGATACAGGGTAGGGCATCTTAGCTCCTGCTCCCACACAGAGAATGTCACACCTAAAGAGACCATGACTAAATCTCTCCTCTTTGTTGCAGCAAGAGGGATTATAGGAGCCAAAACCAGGCCCGTGCTGACATCTGATGGATGTGTGGTGATAACTGATTGTGAACTCACCTACATACGCAAAACAATCAAACGTGTCAGAGATTGGTGAGTTGTCACATAGAAAGTAGGACCTCCTCCCGGGATCCTTTGATGAAAGGATATATATTGATGGGATCCACAATCAGATCGCAGCTGAGTTTGAATCAAGTATTTTCTGGTGGTCAACAATTAATAAAAATGTAGATTGGATAAATTATATTTAATATAACCAGCAAAATATTTATAAACCACACTCGTGATGCAATAAAGGGATTAGCTGAGCAGACAGCGGCAACTAGCTTAATGACATGGCAGAATAGAATAGCTTTAGATATGCTTTTGGCTGAGCGGGACGGGGTTTGTGTTCTGTTTGGATATATGTGTTGTACTTTCATCTCCAACAATATAGCACCGGACGGGCCCGTGACCAAAGCGCTTGAGTGACCATCACCACGCTGGCGAACGAACTGGTTGAGAACTCTGGTATTGATAGCTCCATAAACGGTTGGTTTGATAACGTATTTGGTAAATGGAAAACTATTGTTGTGACTATTCTGGGTGAAGTTATGGCCTCTATGGGTATACTTGTTCTTTGTGGATGTTGCCTTATTTCCTGGCTGAGTGACTGGTTTGGTGAGTACTCTTCTATGGTGGTTACTGGATTTCTGACCCTAGTAATTGTGTTTTTGCTGTTAATGTGTTGTGCTGCTTGCATCGTCCCTTGTCTCAGGAGGTCAGTGGTAGGAGTGGTGCAGGCGTCAGGTATGATGCTGTTGTTACCGGCCCAGGATGATGCAGGTGACTCTGCTACTGACTCTGAGACCAAGCTGGATGATCCATGTTTTGCCTAGTAAAATACATACACGCATTTATTTTCAGTTCTTGCTCATTTATTACCTTACGTTTTTACTAACCACTGTGATTGTTTATTCTTCCTGATGTGAAGGTAAAGGATTCCTGGGTGGCTGGTAGCCAACTCAGTACATGTTAGGTGTAGGGGAGGAATAGAGGGTTAAAATTATTATTTTTATTTTCTATTAACATTAAATGTTGTGATTTAATTTCCATATCCTGTTATTCTTAAGGGTGATTATACTCTGTTTAGAGTGACACCATAAAATTGTTGGGTTTTATTTTTTGGATCTGTATGTGATGAATAGCTTGGAAGGAATGCATTAATGAGGAGCACTGTACTGATATGGATTGTTTCACATAACAGGCTGATAAGAACACTCTCTCTTTGTTGTCTGTGAAACTGTCCTTGAACATGGGTACATGGAGTACAGTTTTGGGGGGCTCGTCCTTTTGGGTGCTGACTGTTGTACTATTAATAAAAACGTCGATAGAATTAACTGCATACATTAATGTTAAAATTAGGCAATTGGACACAACAAGGTTTTGAGGCGGTGCATGGCCAGTTGGCTGCAACCTCTCTCATGGCTTTCCAAAATCGTATTGCTGTCGACATGCTCCTGGCTGAAAAAGGAGGAGTATGTGCTATGTTTGGTGAACAATGTTGTACCTTTATTCCCAACAATACAGCCACAGATGGCAGTTTGATAATTGCCCTGGAAGGGTTACGAACTCTTAATGGTAAGATGAAGAGCCACTCAGGGGTGGACACTTCAATGTGGGACTCTTGGATGGATGCGTTTGGTAAATATAAAACGCTTGTTTCTTCTATACTTGTATCCATCTCAATTTTGCTGCAATTCTAGTGCTTTGTGGATGCTGTTGCATTCCATGCATACGGACGCTGACAACCAGGATTACAGTATAACCACCGCTATTGATCCACATCCTGCAGATAACGGTCAGATGTTTCCTTTGCTTGCTATTGACGATGCTGACCAAGGATATCTGGATGATGAATAGCATTTAAGCTTTTTGTCACGTCTCTTGTGAGACGTGAAGAGGGGGAATGTAAAACTTTATCTTCTGATAAAGTTTTCCCTATTTTGCCAATTGCAGCATTTAAGCTTTTTGTCACGTCTCTTGTGAGACGTGAAGAGGGGGAATGTAAAACTTTATCTTCTGATAAAGTTTTCCCTATTTTGCCAATTGCAGCATTTAAGCTTTTTGTCACGTCTCTTGTGAGACGTGAAGAGGGGGAATGTAAAACTTTATCTTCTGATAAAGTTTTCCCTATTTTGCCAATTACACTGTTAGCTTGTGTCACGTCTTAAGTTTTCCTTCTTTACTGTTACTTGGTCACGTCTCTGGGGAGACGTGAAGAGAGGGATTTGTCGTAGTAAATATATAATGTTATAGCTTGGTCTGACTAAAATCTTGTGCATGACCCATCTTGTGTTGGGCCTTTGTATTTAATACAATGCACAAAGACTTCTATCTTGTCGGCCTTATCAGCAGGTGGCTATGGACAACACCCACGCCATAGGTCTCTCAGTTCTCCCAACTCACGACTTCTTGCTCTGAGGACATACACACACACACACACACATCATCATTGTTAAACATACACACACATACACACACACACACACACACACACACACACACACACACACACACACACACACACACACACATACACACACGCACACACACACACACATCATCATTGTTAAACATACACACACATACACACACACACACACACACACACACACATACACACACGCACACACACACACACACACATCATCATTGTTAAGCACACACACACACAAAAACCCCCTTCTCTTAGGCTGAACATCTGAAGACAGAGAACCCGACTCAGAGCCAATGCAATGGAGGTGACCTCGACCAACTCATCAGGACCAATCAGAAGATCAGAACTACTAGAATCAACCTACTTTATTTTATTGTATAAAATGTCAGCACACAATGTTTAGGGGCTCGCTCTCTCAGATATCTCCCTACGAGGTTGACGAACGGGTCCGTGCACGCTATTTACAGATATCTTTACCTCTGAATAAACTGCCTTATATTATACAATTATCCACCTTGTCCGAAAGTCTCTACTTGGTCTCCGTTCTCCAGTAAACTTGTGATCATCAACATGTCTCTAAAAAGTATGGTCATTTCTTATCAAGATCGGGGAAATATCCCTGGACTATCCATATTTGAAAAGTGTAGGCTATTAAATCAAGTGAATCGTGATGAGTTAGGCCTATATAATCTATATTTTTATCAAATGAAAATGTAGTCTAATAAAGTTATTTCAAATAGCGCACATATTATTTTCCCATTTAAGGTGAAAAGTTTGAATAAAATATAGGCCTACTACTTTATTCTTATACTCTAATAACGATTTTTTAATTCATCAGCCTTACGCTTTCCTAATAGGTTTATATTTCATTGGAGGCGGGAATAGAGAACGTAGATGCAGATGTCTAGCAAAAAAATTTACAACTCATTGTTATATCTGTGTCTAGTATCGAATGCCGCGTTCATGAGTTTCCTGGTTCCGTCTAGCACGTGAACGTGGTAATCACTTGACACGGTAACAGCGAGAGATCAATTGATCTGCTGGGTTTTTGGGGGGATTTTTGGTTGCAATCAAGTTGTGGTTTATTCTTGAGTGTTTTTGGTTGCGTTCAAGTTTGTTTTAATATGCAGGTGCATGTAATATTTTTGACATTTTTTAGGAAATCCAGCGGTAACCTGCAGGAGCCCGTTAAGTTCTGCCTGTTCATTGCAATGGACCCAATATGAATAGAGGTGTAGCTTAATGATGTGTGTGGTTATGGCTGCCAACTTTTTATGCAGGCAAAATGGCAGAGGCTTGTGTTCATAGTAAGTTATTAGTCACTGTATCAGATGTCATGGGTTTACAATAATATTAAACAATATTATTATAGTATATTATGTAATTCTAAAACTATCTATATTTGGTAATGATTTACTTTTACCCTATATTTATATAATATAATTACCTCGATAGATCATAAATAAAATCATGTTCAAAACAGAGGATCGAGTTCTCGAATCAAACGGTTTATTAACCAGAACTCACACAGGCTACTGTTTGGCCATAGCCTACGCCAAATAAATCTGTATTTAAAACACAACAGGTATCCAGCTCTCTGCCAGGAAGTGAAAAATACAGAATAATATAAGCGTTGCAATATAGCCCCTCACTGTCAACCACAAGGACACCTGGCACCGAAACATTCCAGGTATTCCTTTGATTGGCCGGCAGCAGGGTGACTGACATGCTGGATGCTGCGAAAAACCTGCGCAACTGATAAAATGCCCTGTTAACAACAGAACGTCAGAACACAGTTACACATAGCTGTCCAGGAGGGTCGCTACACAGACCCCCCACCTTAAAGTTCCTTGCCCCCGAGGAAACACACAAAGTCTCGGAAGCGACCTGGAGGTCTCTTTTGTCTGTGCGTGGCTGAGGGGGCTCAGTCTGTGGTAGGGGGCTGTCCCACTGGGGCACAGGGGATGAAGGCAGGGACATTGGGGGAAAAGGATGAGGGAACAGGGGATACAGTCTGTGGTTCTGGGGAACCATGCAGTGGCACAGGGGAGACTGGGTGAGTGGGCCGTCTGGAGCCCTGTCTGTGGGGCCTGGGTGTGTGTGTGTGGGGAATGTCATTGCCAGAGGGAGAGGTTTGTGGAGGAGAAGCGGCCCCTCTGTATAGGGCTAACCTGTCCCGGTGCAGTGCCACCTTAATCCCCCTGGGAGGGAGCTGGACCCGGAACACCACCTCCCCCATCCTCTCCAAGACCCTGTAGGGCCCCACCCAGTGACTGTCGAGCTTGGGGCATCAGCCTTTCTTTCTCAAGGTGCTGTAGACCCAGACAAGCTCCCCAGCCTCAAAGTGGCTTCCCCGGGTGTGCACATCATCCTTTTCTGCCTCACACCTGCGTTCATCAGTTGTTCTCTGGCAAAGGCGAACCTGAAGTCTCCTGGCATACTCCGGCCCCGGGGGAACAGCAGGGCTATCAGGGGTGGGGATCTCTCCCCCAGCATGAGAAGGGCAGGCGTGCAGGAGATGGAGTCTTGGACAGCGGAGCGGCACGCTATGAGGACCAGGGGTAGGTGCTTGTCCCAGTAACCCTGGTGTTTGGCAGAGATGATGGCCAGCAGAGATGAAGGTGACAGGAGGAGGTCGCATTCCTAAGCAGCTCGGCTAACTCGTCCAAATTAAGCAAAAGAAGCAAACTAAATCGATTTTAGACGCTCTTTCACTGGTGAATTAAATTGTGTAGCACACCAGGGCCCATTTTCCCAATAGCGATGGAACTTAGGCTTATGAGTGTTTTAACAATGCATCTTTCCTACAATGGCCGAAGATGCGTTTCTCAAAACACCACGCAGAGAGAACTGTCGCTAAGTGCGTCGTTAGGGCATTTGTAGGATCTAATAGGATCGAAAGAAAGGCAGCGCCGCTCTCGGCTCAGCTTTCTCAATTCAAATCTTACTTTAACATTACAATTATTTCACAATACTGACGACGGATCAGCTCCTAGAGAGATATTACCACTTACGGCTGCAAATATTGAGGCGACATATTCTAATGCTTACCCAAGAAAAATGCACTAAATCACCAATTTGGCACATCATTGCACACACATCATGAAATACTGTATATTGAGACAAATTACAGACTCAATTTATAGAACTCAATTTATTTTATATGAAATGTATTTAAATTTGATTGAAATAGGCCTATAGTCTACTGTATTTATATTTTAAAGCAGTCAACTCGGTTTTCATTTGAAGCATTTTTTTTATACATCGCTTATTTGTATCAATTGCAAAGACATTGGCAACTTTGTATTTGTAGTCAACTCAGTTGTCAGTGGTCACAGAAAGACAATAAACCATGTGAGTCTATGTTTAGCGGAGATCTGTGTACAAAGTGACACGGGAGGGCAAAAAAGCAGCTAACGACACACTTAGCTGTTCTACGATTGGTCTGATGCAGGCGTTAGATTACGAGCGTTTACAAGTGCAATGTTAATAACGATGGTTTTGGGAAACAGCTCGGAGATTTAACGATGCTCCTACGAAGGTTCTAACAATGAACTTAGCCTTAAAATGCTTTTAGGAAACAACTACAACTACACAGCAACAAGCCGAAAAATGCTGAAATCCTTGGAAAAAAATGTATCCTTCCTGAAATGGGAAAAGAAGCCCGGCTGGGGCTTCGACCTCTCTTAAGGAGACATCCCACTCTTCGAGCCCACACCCCCGCACGCCGAGCCCACAACGACCCGAGGCAATCTTGCAGACCTCAGTTGACAGTATTGCCGAGATCCTTGCTGTACTCTCTTCTCCGGTCCCGGCCGTAACCTCCCCCTTGTCTAGGGAGACGCCCCTCGCACCAAGCCCAGAACCCTGCACGCCGGGCCCACAACTGCCTGAGGCCATCGCGAAGACTCTCCAGGCACCACGGCATCGCTGGAAGCTCAGATCCTCACTGAAATCTCTCCTTTAAGAGATGAGCAAATCTGTGAGTCGAGATTGCAAACACTACCATGGACTTTTAGATCAAAGTGGACGCCCATGACGCCACGCTGGTGCAGCTCGAACGCTCAGCCACACAATCCTCAGAGATGGTCACCCTCCTGGAAGAGCAAGTTAAGGCGCTCAGGGGAGATGAACCTTCCTTATGCCTTATCTAAAACTCAAGGTACTATATTTGCAGATTATACTATAATTTATACTGCAAAACAATCGGTTCAACAGGTACAGCAAGCTCTACAAGTAGATCTGGGAAATATCCGGGAGTGGGTTTGCCAGAACAAACTTGTTTTGAACGCCGAGAAAACCAAGGTTATGTTGGTCTGTTCCACCAGGAAAAGGCCAACACAACATTACATTTTAACATTTTAGTCATTTAGCAGACGCTCTTATCCAGAGCGACTTACAGTTAGTGAGTGCATACATTTTCATACTGGCCCCCCGTGGGAATCGAACCCACAACCCTGCTCTACCAACGGAGCTACATGGGATGCAGTTAAGTATGGGGGGAGTACAAGGAAGTGGCAGAAACCAAACTACTAGAGGTGCAGCTAGACAACTGCTTATCATGGTCGTCTCAAATAACTCATCTATGTAAAACAAATATTAAAACTGCATGCATGATCAGAAAGATAGTTAAATATTTACCGGGAAAGATTCTTAAGCACACAACCCAAGCATTCATTGGGAGTCAGGTGAAATACTGTTATGTGGTCTGGGGAAATGCATCAGCAAGTGAAATTAGGAGGCTGCAGATTGCACAGAACAAAGCAGCAAGGATTGTTTTAAGGTTGTAGTCATGCACAATGCTCTTGGGTGGTCATCAATCAACAACATGATTGAAAGAAAACGTGCTTATTTTATTTCACAATGTACACCATTTAAAACGGCCAAACTCCACTCACAACAGTATTCAGTTGGTAAGAGACAGACATTCAGTCAATACTAGGAATAGATTGTCCACCATCTATGTGTTATCCCGGCAGAAAAGAGAAATAGGCAAAATAACATTTCGATTCAGAGCAATAAAGAAACCTGCATCAGAGCAAACCCGAAACCTTTCAATATATAAATTCAAACAATAAATTCCACACCAGTGGAAGCAAAATAGCCCCATAACTTCAAAGATACAACACAATATTTTACAGTAGGTTCTTTTCTGCTTATGCATTCTCATTTTGACGCTAAACTCACCACTGGTGTGCATGGCCAAAGAGGTCTATTTTCATGTCATCTGACCAAAGCATCGGTTCCAATCCAAGTGCCACTCCAGGCATTTACATTTGTTGGATGGCATGAAAATAAAGCTCTTTGGCCACGCACACCAATGGTGGGTTTGGCATCTAAATGAGAATGCATAAGCAGAAAAGAACCCCATACCTACTGTAAAACATGGTGGTGGATCTTTGATGTTATGGGGCTATTTTGCTTCCACTGGTCCTTGGGCCCTGGTTAAGGTCAACGGCATCATGAACTTTACATTGACATTTTAGTTATTTAGAAGACGCTCTTATCCAGAGTGACTTACAGTTAGTGCAATAATAATTGTATGCCAAAACCCTAGTTGTCTCTGCCAGGAGGCAGAATCTTGGCCGCAAGTGGATCCTCCAGGAAGACAATAACACCAAGCACAAGCCACAAAGAAAAGGTTAATTGGCCACAAAATCTACATTTTGTAATGGGCATCTCAGTCTCCAAACTTGAAATCCATTGAAAACCTGTGGTTTGAATTGGAGACGGCAGTCAATAAGCGCAGATGAAGGACATCAAGGATCTGGAAGGATTCTGTATGGAGGAAATGCCTAAGATCCCTCCCAATGTGTTTCCCAACTTATAAAACATTTTAGAAAAAGTCTCAGTGCCGTTATCCTCGCAAGGTGAGGTATTGAAAACAGGGGTGTCAATAATATTGACCCCTCCCTTTAAAAAATATATATATTACTTGTTAAACAAAATCTCTTTCTCTGAGAAATTGTATTAGTATAAAATAATATAATTGGCCCATTATTTTTTTGCATACAATAAAGCTCAGTATATGAATATATTTTTTTTATACAGTCCTTTTTGCTCATCTTTATCAAGGGTGTCAATAATTTCGGACCCCCCTGTATGCTTTCTTGGGTAAATAAATGAAACAAGCTCCAGTAATCTTTTTGAGTGTAGACTATTAATTGTACTATGTTGTATTATACTGTATTATATGGACTGGAATTACGCACCTCTTTCAAACCATGAAGCTGGGAGAGAACACGCGATGCTGGTGCTTGACATGCGGCCTACAAAAGTACAATTATAGGCTAGCAAATTTGATTTAAATTTTTAATGATAATAGGGCCTAATTAAACATTGTATAATAAGTATGATGATGAGTAGCTTTCATAATATTTCAAATAAACAATAAATGAAACAGGTGTAGACTTTATCGTGAAATGCTTACTTACAAGCCCTTAACCAACAATGCAATTTAAAGAAAGAATACAAAAAGAAAAACTAGAAAAAAACATGAAATAACAAAATAAGAAGAAATAAAAATATAAAATAATTAAAGAGCAGCAGTAAAATAACAATAGCGAGGCTATATACGGGGGGTACCGGTACCGAGTCAATGTGTGGGTTAGTCGAGGTAATTGAGGTAGAGTTGTAGGTAGAGTTATTTAAGTGACTATGCATAGATAATAAACAGAGAGTAGCAGCAGCGTAAAAGAGAGTGGAGGGGGAGGACACACACACACACACAATGCAAATAGTCTGGGTAGCCATTTGATTAGATGTTCAGGAGTCTTATGGCTTGGAGATAGAAGCTGTTTAGAAGCCTCTTGGACGTAGAGTTGGCGCTCCGGTACCGCTTGCCGTGCGGTAGCAGAGAGAACAGTCTATGAATAGGGTGGCAGGAGTCTTTGACAATTTGTAGGGCCTTCCTCTGACACCGCCTGGTATAGAGGTCCTGGATGGCAGGAAGCTTGGCCCCAGTGATGTACTGGGCCGTACGCACTACCCTCTGTAGTGCCATGCGGTCGGAGGTCGAGCAGTTGCCATACCAGGCAGTGATGCAACCAGTCAGGATGCTCTCGATGGTGCAGCTGTCGAATCTTTTGAGGATCTGAGGACCCATGCCAAATATTTTCAGTCTCCTTAGGGGGAATAGGTTTTGTTATGCCCTCTTCACGACTGTCTTGGTGTGCTTGGACCATGTTAGTTTGTTGGTGATGTGAACACCAAGGAACTTGAAGCTCTCAACCTGCTCCACTACAGCCCCGTCGATGTAGTCCACAATCAACTCCTTTGTCTTGATCACGTTGAGGGAGAGGTTGTTGTGCTGGCACCACATGGCCAGGTCTCTGACCTCCTCACTATAGGCTGTCTCGTCGTTGTCGGTGGTCAGGCCTTACACTGTTGTGTAATATGCAAACTTAATGATGGTGTTGGAGTCGTGCCTGGCCATGCAGTCATGAGTGAACAGGGAGTACAGGAGAGGACTGAGCACGCACAGGAGGGGCCCCTGTTTTGAGGATCAGCGTGGCGGATATGTTGTTACCTACCCTTACCACCTGGGGGCTGCACGTCAAGATGTCCAGGACCAGTTGCAGAGGGAGGTGTTTAGCCCAGGGTCCTTAGCTTAGCGATGAGCTTTGAGGGCACTATGGTGTTGAACGCTGGGCTGTAGTCAATGAATAGCATTCTAACATACAGTTGAAGTCGGAGGTTAACATACACCTTAGCCAAATACATTTAAACTCAGTTTTTCCCAATTCCTGACATTTAATCCTAGTAGGTCAGTTAGGATCATCACTTTATTTTAAGAATGTGTAATTTCAGAATAATAGTAGAGGGAATGATTTATTTCAGCTTTTATTTCTTTCATCACATTCCCAGTGGGTCAGAAGTTTACATACACTCAATTAGTATTTGGTAGCATTGCCTTTAAATTATTTAACTTGGGTCAAACGTTTCGGGTAGCCTTCCACAAGCTTCCCACAATTAGTTGAGTGAATTTTGGCCCATTCCTCCTGACAGAGCGGGTGTAACTGAGTCAGGTTTGTAGGCCTCCTTGCTCGCACATGCTTTTTCAGTTCTGCCCACACATTTTCTATAGGATTGAGGTCAGGGCTTTGTGATGGCCACTCCAATACTTTGACTTTGTTGTCCTTAAGTCATTTTGCCACAACTTTGGAAGTTTGCTTGGGGTCATTGTCCATTTAGAAGACCCATTTGCAACCAAGCTTTTACTTCCTGACTGATGTCTTGAGATGTTGCTTCAATATATCCACATCATTTTCCTTCCTCATGATGCCATCTATTTTGTGAAGTGCACCAGTCCCTCCTGCAGCAAAGCACCCCCACAGCATGATGCTGCCACCCCCGTGCTTCACGGTTGGGGTGGTGTTCTTTGGCTTGGAAGGCTTCCCCTTTTTCCTCCAAACATAACGATGGTGATTATGGCCAAACAGTTCTATTTTTGTTTCATCAGACCAGAGGACATTTCTCCAAAAAGTACAATTTTTGTCCCCATGTGCAGTTGCAAACCGTAGTCTGGCTTTTTTATTGCGGTTTTGGAGCAGTGGCTTCTTCCTTGCTGAGCGGCCTTTCAGGTTATGTTGATATAGAACTTGTTTTACTGTGTATATAGATACTTTTGTACCTGTTTTCTCCAGCATCTTCACAAGGTCCTTTGTTGTTGTTCTGGGATTGATTTGCACTTTTCATACCAAAGTACGTTCATCTCTAGGAGACAGAACGTGTCTCCTTCCTGAGCGTTATGACGGCTGCGTGGTCCCATGGTGTTTATACTTGCATACTATTGTTTGTACAGATTAACGTGGTACCTTCAGGCATTTGGAAATTGCTCCCAAGGATGAACCAGACTTGTGGAGGTCTACAATTCTATGTCTGAGGTCTTTGTTTTCTTTTGATTTTCCCATGATGTCAAGTAAAGAGGCACAGAGTTTGAAGGTAGGCAATGAAATACAACCACAGGTACACCTCCAATTGATTAAAATGATGTCCTAACCGACTTGCCAAAACTATAGTTTGTTAACAAGAAATTTGTTGAGTGGTTAAAAAACGAGTTTTAATGACTCCAACCTAAGTGTATGTAAACTTTCGACTTCAACTGTAGGTGTTCCTTTTGTCCAGGTGTGAAAGGCCAGTGTGGAGCGCAATAGAGATTGCATCATCTGTGGATCTGTTGGGGCAGTATGCAAATTATAATATAATAATATATAATATGCCATTTAGCAGACGCTTTTATCCAAAGCGACTTACAGTCATGCGTGCATACATTTTTACGTATGGGTGGTCCCGGGGATCGAACCCACTACCCTGGCGTTACAAGCGCCATGCTCTACCAATTGAGCTACAGAGGACCAATTGGAGTGGGTCTAGGGTTTCTGGGATAATGGTGTTGATGTGAGCCATGACCAGCCTTTCAAAGCACCTCATGGCTACAAACGTGAGTGCTATGGGTCGGTAGTCATTTCGGCAGGTTGCCTTAGTGTTCTTGGGCACAGGGACTATGGTGGTCTGCTTGAAACATGTTGGTATTACAGACAGGGAGAGGTTGAAAATGTCAGTGAAGACACTTGCCAGTTGGTCAGCACTTGCCAGTTGGTCAGTAAACGTCCTGGTAATCCGTCTGGCCCTGCGACCTTGTGAATGTTGACCAGTTTAAAGGTCTTACTCACATCGGCTATGGAGAGCGTGATCACACAGTCATCCGGAACAGCTGATGCTCGCATGCATGTTTCAGTGTTACTTGCCTTGAAGCGAGCATAGAAGTAATTTAGGTCGTCTGGTAGGCTCGTGTCACTGGGCAGCTCGCAGCTGTGCTTCCCTTTGTTGTCTGTAATAGTTTGCAAGCCCTGCCACATCCGACGAGCATCGGAGCCGGTATAGTACGATTCGATCTTAGTCCTGTATTGATGCTTTGCCTATTTGATGGTTCATCGGAGGTTATAGCGGGATTTCTTATAAGCTTCCAGGCAGATCTACCCTTTAGCGGCAGCTCTACCCTTTAGCTCAGTGCGGATGTTGCCTGTAATCCATGGTTTCTTGTTGGGGTATGTACGTACAGTCACTGTGGGGACTACGTCATCGATGCACTTATTGATGAAGCCGGAACATATTCCAGTCTGTGCTAGCAAAACAGTCCTGTAGTTTAGCATCTGCTTCATCTGACCACTTTTTTATTGACCGAGTCACTGGTGCTTCCTGCTTTAGTTTTTGCTTGTAAGCAGGAATCAGGAGGATAGAATTATGGTTAGATTTGCCAAATGGAGGGTGAGGGAGAACATTGTACGTGTCTCTGTGTGTGGAGTAAAGGTGGTCTAGAGTTTTTCCCCCTCTGGTTGCACATGTAACATGCTGGTAGAAATTAGGTAAAACGGATGTAAGTTTCCCTGCATTAAAGTCCCCGGCCACTAGGAGCGCCGGCCCTGGATGAGCGTTTTCCTGTTTGCTTTTGGCCGTATACAGTTCATTGAGAGTGGTCTTAGTGCCATCATCGGTTTGTGGTGGTAAATAGACAGCTACGAAGAATATAGATGAAAACTCTCTTGGTAGATAGTGTGGTCTACAGCTTATCATGAGATACTCTACCTCAGGTGGGCAAAACGTAGAGACTTCCTTAGATATCGTGCACCAACTGTTGTTTACAAATATACATAGACCGCCACCCCTTGTCTTACCAGAGGCTGCTGTTCTACCCTGCCGATACAGTGTATAACCCGCCAGCTGTATGTTATTCATGACATCGTTCAGCCACGACTCTGTGAAACATAAGATATTACAGTTTTTAATGCCCATTTGGTAGGACATACGTGCTTGTAGTTCGTCCACTTTATTATCAAGTGATTGTACGTTGGCCAATAGTATCGATGGCAAAGGCAGATTAGCCACTCGTCGCCGGCTCCTTACCAGGCACCCCGATCTCCTTCCGCGATATCTCCTTTTCTTTCTACTGCGAATGACGGGGATGAGGGTGTCTGGAGCAAATCCTTCTCTTCCGACTCATTAAAGAAAAATTATTTGTCCAGTTCAAGGTGAGTAATCGCTGTTCTGATGTCCAGAAGCTCTTTTCGGTCATAAGAGACGGTAGCAGCAACATTATGTACAAAATAAGTTATAAACAATGCGAAAAAACAAACAAAATAGCACGGTTGGTTAAGAGTCCATAAAACGGCAGCCATCCCCTCTGGCACCATTCTCCATATGTACATGTAGGTAGGCGTAAAAGTGACTAGGCAATCAGGATAGAGTGTGTGTGTGTGTGTTTTGTGTGTGTGAGCGTATGTAGTGTGTATGTATAAGTGTCTGTGTGGCGTCAATGTGCATGTGTGTGTGAGCGTATGTAGTGTGTGTGTGTGTGTGTGTGTGTGTGTGTGAGTGTCAGTGTAGTATGTGTGAGTGTATGGATATAGAGAGACCCCTTGAATTCTGTCAGTAGTTATCAATATCTGTTATATAATTAATCCTATATCAACAATAGTCTTCCCCCCCTTTTTAAGGGGGTAGGTCAGCTTTAATACTGCAGATAGAGTGTAGCTTCCATCTATGTAATTGTCTGCATCATTTCCAATCCCCCATATATTTTTTGTAAATATACATATATTTTTTAAATATATTTTTCTTTATTATTGTCCCTTAACCCTACCACCACTCCCCTAATTGGAGTAAACTAATGGACAACAACACTTAGGCTTCTACTTCCAGCTTATACAGTGGGGAGAACAAGTATTTGAAACACTGCCGATTTTGCAGGTTTTCCTACTTACAAAGCATGTAGAGGTCTGTAATTTTTATCATAGGTACACTTCAACTGTGATAGACGGAATCTAAAACAAAAATCCAGAAAATCACATTGTATGATTTTTAAGTAATTAATTTGCATTTTATTGCATGACATAAGTATTTGATACATCAGAAAAGCTGAACTTAATATTTGGTACAGAAACCTTTGTTTGCAATAACAGAGATCATACGTTTCCTGTAGGACTTGACCAGGTTTGCACACACTGCAGCAGGGATTTTGGCCCACTCCTCCATACAGACCTTCTCCAGATCCTTCAGGTTTCGGGGCTGTCGCTGGGCAATACAGACTTTCAGCTCACTCCAAAGATTTTCTATTGGGTTCAGGTCTGGAGACTGGCTAGGCCACTCCAGGACCTTGAGATGCTTCTTACGGAGCCACTCCTTAGTTGCCCTGGCTGTGTGTTTGGGGTCGTTGTCATGCTGGAAGACCCAGCCACGACCCATCTTCAATGCTCTTACTGAGGGAAGGAGGTTGTTGGCCTAGATCTCGCGATACATGGCCCCATCCATCCTCCCCTCAATACGGTGCAGTCGTCCTGTCCCCTTTGCAGAAAAGCATCCCCAAAGAATGATGTTTCCACCTCCATGCTTCACGGTTGGGATGGTGTTCTTGGGGTTGTACTCATCCTTCTTCTTCCTCCAAACACGGCGAGTGGAGTTTAGACCAAAAAGCTCTATTTTTGTCTCATCAGACCACATGACCTTCTCCCATTCCTCCTCTGGATCATCCAGATGGTAATTGGCAAACTTCAGACAGGCCTGGACATGCGCTGGCTTGAGCAGGGGGACCTTGCGTGCGCTGCAGGATTTTAATCCATGACGGCGTAGTGTGTAACTAATGGTTTTCTTTGAGACTGTGGTCCCAGCTCTCTTCAGGTCATTGACCAGGTCCTGCCGTGTAGTTCTGGGCTGATCCCTCACCTTCCTCATGATCATTGATGCCCCACGAGGTGAGATCTTGCATGGAGCCGCAGACCGAGGGTGATTGACCGTCATCTTGAACTTCTTCCATTTTCTAATAATTGAGCCAATAGTTGTTGCCTTCTCACCAAGCTGCTTGCCTATTGTCCTGTAGCCCATCCCAGCCTTGTGCAGGTCTACAATTTTATCCCTGATGTCCTTACACAGCTCTCTGGTCTTGGCCATTGTGAGTGGTTGGAGTCTGTTTGATTGAGTGTGTGGACAGGTGTCTTTTATACAGGTAAGGTGTTCAAACAGGTGCAGTTAATAAAGGTAATGAGTGGAGAACAGGAGAGCTTCTTAAAGAAAAACTAATAGGTCTGTGAGAGCCGGAATTCTTACTGGTTGGTAGGTGATCATATACTTATGTCATGCAATAAAATGCAAATTAATTACTTAAAAATCATACAATGTGATTTTCTGGATTTTTGTTTTAGATTCCGTCTCTCACAGTTGAAGTGTACCTATGATACAAATTACAGACCTCTACATGCTTTGTAAGTAGGAAAACCTGCAAAATCGGCAGTGTATCAAGTACTTGTTCTCCCCAATGTATGCTTAAAGTACTTTGCTTCCTTATTCAAAATACAGTTTGGTGAAACATGGGTGACTCCATCATTTGTAACAAGTTTCAGTAAATTATTGTTGGTAACATATGATGAAGATAAAAATATAATTTGGTGCATTTTCCCCTATATTCCATCCAGTTCGCTTTATTTTTTAGAATATATTGATATTTCTTGAATAAGTTCCTCCATTTCTTTTTGTTTTTCCTCTAACTTATTATTTTTATTGCTATCTATATGTACTATTAGTCCTTCCATTTCCTTTGTTAATATGGACTCTTTTGACCTAAATTGCTTTTGTTTTAGAGATGAGTACTGAATTGCATGTTCTCTAAAGTCACATTTAAAAGTGTCCCATAAAATAAGGGGATCTACTGTACCTTATTCTGTCCTAGTTAAAAACAAGTTATCAACCAATAAGCTTTGATTAAAAAAACTGAAATATCACATTTACATAAGTACTCAGTACTCCCTTGAAGCACCTTTGGCAGCGATTACAGCCTCGAGTCTTCTTGGGTATCACCCTACAAGATTTGCAAACCTGTATTTGGGGAGTTTCTCCCATTCTTCTCTGCAGATCCTCTCAAGCTCTGTCAGGTTGGATGGGGAGCATTGTTGCACAGCTATTTTCAGGTCTCTCCAGAGATGTTCGATCAGGTTCAAGTCCGGGCTCTGGCTGGGCCACTCAAGGACATTCAGAGACTCACCCCGAAGAAACTCCTGTGTTGTCTTGGCTGTGTGCTTAGGGTCATTGTCCTGTTGGAACGTGAACCTTCGCCCCAGTCTGAGGTCCTTAGCGCTCTGGAGCAGGTTTTCATCAAGGATCTCTCTGTACTTTGATCCGTTCATCTTTGCCTCAATCCTGACTAGTCTCCCAGTCCCTGCCGCTGAAAAACATCCCCAGAGCTTGATGCTGCCACCACCATGCTTCACTGTAGGGATGGTGCCAGGTTTCCTCCAGATGTGACGCTTGGCATTCAGGCCAAAGAGTTCAATCTTGGTTTCATCAGACCAGAGAATCCTGTTTCTCATGGTCTGAGAGTCTTTAGGTGCCTTTTGGCAAACTCCAAGCGGGCTGTCATGTGCCTTTTTACTGAGGAGTGGCTTCCGTCTGGCCACTCTACCATAAAGGCCAGATTGGTGGAGTGCTGCAGAGATGATTGTCCTTCTGGAAGGTTCTCCCATCTCCACAGAGGAACTTTAGAGCTCTGTCAGAGTGACCATCGGATTCTTGGTCACCTCCCTGACCAAGGCCCTTCTCCCTCGATTGCTCAGTTTGGCAGGGCGGCCAGCTCTAGGAAGAGTCTTGGTGGTTCCAAACTTCTTCCATTTAAGAATGATGGAGACCACTGTGTTCTTGGGGACCGTCAATGCTGCAGAATTTTTTTGGTATCCTTCCTCAGATCTGTGCCTCGATACAATCCTGTCTCGGAGCTCTACGCACAATTACTTCGACCTCATGGCTTGGTGTTTGCTCTGACATGCAATGCCAAGAGTGTGCAAAGCTGTCATCAAGTGGCCCCATGTAGCTCAATTTGTAAAGCATGGCGCTTGCAATGCCAGGGTTGTGGGTTCGATTCCCACGGGGGGCCAGTATGAAAATGTATGCTCTCACTAACTGTAAGTCACTCTGGATAAGAGCGTCTGCTAAAATGATATATATTAATTTTTTTATCAAGGCAAAGGGTGGCTACTTTGAAGAATCTCAAATCTCAAATATATTTTGATTTGTTTAACACTTTTTTGGTTACTACATGATTCCATGTGTGTTATTTCATAGTTTTGATGTCTTCAATATTATTCTACAATGTAGAAAATAGTAAAAATAAAGAAAAATCCTTGAATGAGTAGGTGTTCTAGATATATACACACATACTCATACACACTCGACCCCTTTCCCCCACAAACAACCACAAGCTCAGATGTTCAACAATTGTTCCATCCCTGAGCCCAACTCAAGAAAGGACTTGATGTGCCAATGCGTATACAGTTGCAGCTGTTTGAGAAGGCATGCAAAATTGATTGACCTATTTCAAGCCCTAGCTGATGGAGATCAGGTACACCCCCTTCCCCTGAAACACACACACGCTGGTCCCCCGCTGTGACCATTTTCCAAAGCATCTCTGTGCAGTCAGACTTTTGATCATTCCATGCCACCAGGGCCACAATAATTTGCCCCTTCTCTGATTGTCCGAGTGTGACCTCCTCCCCATGGGTTACTGCTGCTAGTGTAGCCAGCACTGCCACTACCTGGGTGGGGGCACCCCACCGGCTAGGTACAAGGTCGTCTAGGTTCTCATTAGCAGTTTTGAGAAATTCCTTGTATATTATGCTCTCCCATCAGGGGGCTTTGGCTTTGTTGGACCAACCCTGCCAGGCAGGCTCAGACTCTTGAGGGGGCGGTGCTGCTTTAGTGGGTCTCTGACCGTGTTTATCTTTCTGTTTTGGCTGCGTATAGGCTACTTACAGTACGCCTATAAAACAGATAAGGACTTCTCCTTAGTGTGTGGGTCGCTCAGGTGGGTGTCTAGGGTATAGTGTTGGGGACCGTTCCATCATGATAGGACAATAAATAAAAACTATATTTGTAATTTATTTTTAAATATATGTCCATATCTGCACAAAATCTAAAACTGTCTCTGTCACAACTCCTGCTCGCAGACACACATGGGCTCTGGTATTCACAACCATTTTCCTTTTTCACTCACTTAACTCCACACTTTTCCAAACTCAAAAATACACATCCCACCTTACACCACAATACACCTGCACATACCCACATACTGTGTCTTCTATGTCCTCTACCATGTTGATTCTGAGTACTTTTGTGTTCCAGTTACTTATATTTGAAGATGTATTATTTAGCTAATTATCCTTTCTTATAATGCTGTCTTATCTATTTATAAAATACTATAAATAGAAAGTAGAATACTCATTATTTTACAACATTCCCTATCTTGAATGGTACAGTGTAGTTGTAGTTTATTTCTTTATCAATTGTAGTATTTGATTGTTTTCCTATATATTTATTTATTACAATCCCTACCATGGATAGTTTTGGGTGTTCCATTATTCGACTCCTCTATGGGAACTTTGTAATATTTCGAATAGCCATGGAGTAGTCTTGGTGTCTCGGAACAGTTGGTTATCAATATACAGTTTGTCGACTACGAGAGCTACACGTTTCCCTTTTCATCTGTTCTCCTTGAAGAGTGAACTTTGCGCCATTCTGCAATTTCCTTCAGGAACTGATCATTACATTTACATTACATTTAGGTCATTTAGTAGACGCTCTTATCATTCATATCATACCTAAGCATAAATCGTCTGTGTCCGTCGAGGAATCGCATTTTCTTTTGGGGATTGGTTCTCCATGTTTACTCTCCGTCATGTTTGGTTGTTGTTTGTTTTGGTAATGTTGGTCGATACATTTCTCTAGCCTTATAATTTGTTTTGTGTTGTTATCCAGATTGAAGGTTATTACCCATGAGTATGTGGAGTGAAGTGCTAATCAAACTTACAGATCTTGAATATTACGTTTTTATCTTGAGGCGATCCGCACCGCTGTGTTCAGTCCGCCATCCGAAAATCTAATATTTCAAATAAAACAATAAATAAAACAGGTGTAGACTTTATCGTGAAATGCTTACTTATGAGCCCTTTCCCAACAATGCAGAGTTCAAAAGTAAGTAAAGTTTGCAAAAAATTGAAAAGGAAATAGTAACACAATCAAATAACAATAACAAGACTATTTACAAGGAGTACCGGTAATGAGTCAATGTGCAGGGGTACGAGGTAATTGAGGTAATATGTACATATAGGTCTGTGGAGGCTGCTGAGGGGAGAACGGCTCATAATAATTGCCGGAACGGAGCAAATATAATGGCATCAAACATCTGTATGTGTATGTGTGCCATTCAGAGGGTGAATAGGCAAGACACAACATTGAAGTGCCTTTGAACAGGGTATGGTAGTAGGTGCCAGGCACACCATTTTGTGTCAAGAACTGCAACGGTGCTGGATTTTTCACGCTCAACAGTTTTCCGTGTGTGTCAAGAATGGTGCAATACCCAAAGGACATCCAGCCAACTTGACACAACTGTGGGAAACATTGGAGTCAACATGGGCCAGCATCCCTGTGGAACGCTTTCGACACCTTGTAGAGTCCATGCCCCGCAACTCAATATTAGGAAGGTGTTCCTAATGTGTGGTATACTCAGTATACATTCCCCATGATAATAAATGTAGCCTGTAGAGTACAAATATGTCATGAGTCCTTCAGTTTTAATACAGTGAAGAAAACGTGTTTAAATGTCATTTTGCGCTCTTGGCGCCATTTTCTCTTTGTTACAAAGAGTGGGAAGAAAAAAAGTCCCTGATTCTTCTTTCTTTTTGTTGACACAGCTCTGGTGCCAAAGGTCTCTGATGACCCCCCCCCCCCCCTCTTAACACATGTGAATGGTAAAAGAGTCTGCTCCTTATCTCTTGACGTTGTCAGGCCATTCAGAGTCGTAAAGGGGGAGCAGTTGATTTGTCTTGTGATCGACTTGAAAGGGGCGCCGTCAAATACAGACCTGTAACTCTTGGCCTGGAATGTGGTACTTAGGAATCTCTGTTTCTCCATCACCCACTCCACCCCCCTCATGGGCTCTTCGCTGCAACAGTCCCCCCTTGTGGTTTCAGCTTGGACGGTTTTCCCGAGCTGTGAACCACAATGTAGAAGTGGCCAGGAGTTGTCCATTTGGTGGCTGCATTTCACGACTCGACGTTCGGTCGGCCATCTTGGTTGATCTAGGCAGTAACTTGGTGACAATGTTAATGGCACATGACATTCAAGCAATGCACCATTACATTTCCTTTGCTATGAGTAAACAACATGGTGGTATGGCAGACTGTTCATGCCAATTTAAAACAAAATAAAATAATTATTGAAGATTATAACAATAGGTAAATAAACACATTGATTCTGGTTACCGCATCTTAACTATCTAAGCGGACATTTTGGATAAATGACTCTATTAAGACACTTGCCTAAGGCGTATTACTTAGGGCATTCCTACTTCAGTGGTGTGTTGCTTAAGGCACTAGTGTAAGTTGTAGATCACTTATAAAGTCACAAGGATCTAGGGGCATCAGTTTAGGGAGCTTACCGGGCTGACTTCTGGGGATGATTCTGGGGAAGCAGTAGGTGCTGTGTCTACAGGGGTTTCTGGGTATTTTGCTAGTTGGCCAAAGATTGGTATGGACTCTGAACTGGCACTAGTGATTCTACTGTAGTATAGGTCCTTATTACATCCTCCATTGTGCGTTTGTGCCTATGCACGTAGTAAGAACACACGCCAAAGGGCAATGGAACCAAGGATCATGGTAGCGGTCAAAATACTGTCAGGCATTGTCTACAAGCGGGTGACAAACCAGTATTTGAGCTTATCGTCAGTGGGGTTGATTACCAGGCCATCATTAAAACCTCTTCAGATGCCAATCCCTAATTTGCATAATATTTATGATATTCATATATTTTCACACAGTACGTTGCCTACGCAAATGTTTGTCACCATTTGAAAGATGGTGATCTCCTCTTTCCGCCCGTGGTATACAATCTCTGGTGTGACCAACAACGCGGAAGCTCAAACCTTCCATATAAGGGCAGTGCCCGCCTACAACCTCTTTCTGAAATGGTGACGAGATGCACTTAGTTCGTGGCAGAGAATAGAAAAATACGAAGTCATGGACAAACTTTGTATTTTCTAAAAGCTGACCGTCTTCTGATCAAAAGCACAACATTTGTTGTTTCGTAGGAGCAACCCACATTGATCCACAGCTCGAAATGTTTAAATGTTTATTTTGAGTTTAGTTTTCACCAATAAATAAATAATAGTAGTTGTGCACTTGTCTGTGTTTGATGAAAAGCTACACTGAACAAAAATATAAACGCAACATGCAACAATTTCAGTTAATATAAAAAATCAGTCAATTGAAATGAATTCACTAGGCCCTAATCTATGGATTTCACATGACTGGGAATACAGATATGAATCTGTTGGTCACAGCTACCTTTTTAAAAAAGGTAGGGGCGTGGATCAGAAAACTAGTCAGACCACCATTTGCCTCGTGCAATGCGACACAACGCTGACATCCGGAAACCACACACCAACACAACGCCATACACGCTGTTTATAAATAAATAAATATGCCATTTAGCAGACGCTTTTATCCAATGCGACTTACAGTCATGCGTGCATACATTTTTGTGTATGGGTGGTCCCGGGGATCGAACCCACTACCTTGGCGTTACAAGCACCGTGCTCTACCAGTTGAGCTACAGAGGACCCGGGACTTGATGTGTTTGCCATCTGCCCAGTACAGTTGAAACTGGGATTCATCCATGAAGAGCACACTTCTCCAGCGTGCAAGTGGCCATCGAAGGTGAGCATTTGCCCACTGAAGTCGGTTACAATGCCAAACTGCAGTCAGGTTAAGACCCTGGGGAGGACAACGACCACGCAGATGAGCTTCCCTGAGTTGGTTTCTGACAGTTTGTGCAGAAATTCTTCGGTTGTGCAAACCCACATTTATCAGCTGTTCAGGTGGCTGGTCTCAGACGATCCTGCAGGTGAAGAAGCCGGATGTGGAGGTTCTGGGCTGGCGTGGCTACACGTGGTCTGCGGTTGAGAGGCCGGTTGGACATACTGCCAAATTCTCTAAAACAAAATGAACATTCAATTCTCTGGCAACAGCTCTGGTGGACATTCCTGCAGTCAGCATACCAATTGCACGCTCCCTCAAAACTTGAGACATCTGTGGCATTGTGTTGTTTGACAAAACTGCACATTTTAGAGTGGCCTTTTATTGTCCTCAGCACAAGGTGCACCTGTGTAATGATAATGCTGTTTAATCAGCTTCTTAGTAAGCCACACCTGTCAGGTGGATGGATTATTTTGGCAGGAGAAAAGCTCACTACACTTTTAGAAAAAAGGGTTCCAAAAGGGTTCTTCGGCTTTCCCCATAGGAGAACCCTTTTTGGTTCTAGGTTGAACGTTTTGGCGTTCCATGTAGAACCCTCTGTTGAAAGTGTTCTACATTGAACCCAAAAGGGTTCTACCTGGAACCAAAAATGATTATTCAAAGGGTTCTCCAATGGGGACAGCCGAAGTACCCTTTAAGGTTCTAGATAGACCCTTTTATTCTAAGAGTGTAACAGGGATGTAAACGAAATTTCAGAGAAATAAGGTTTTTGTGCAAATGGAACATTTCTGGGATCTTTTATTTCAGCTTATGAAACATGGGACCAACACTTTACATGTTGTGTTTATATTTTTGTTCAGTGTATACATCTAGCTACATATTGAACTTCCATCCTCAGGCCAAGGGCACAATATATGAATTAATGGTTGGATCAGAATCGCCGTTATAATCATTCGCCAGTATGGAGAATTAAGTAAATCCACAAGTCCAAATCCCTATCTCCATCCATGGCTAATTTAGGAAAGGGCCAATTTTAGCTAGCTAGCTAGCCACTGGAGGACAACAACACAATGGGATGCACAATGAGTATCTGCCAATGACCGTATGTTCTCGATGTGATGTGATGTGATTGGAGTGAAGCCAAATTCAAACTGGCTTCCCTTGACACTTTTTTTTGGTGTGCCAGGACAATTCACAGTTGAACTCAGTTTAGCACAACGCATATTGGCTATTATTTTATTTATTTTTTATCAAGGGAGGCCAAATGCTTGCTGGCTTCCCTTGCATTCATTGCAATGAGTGGCAACAACGTCATACTCTTTTGGACCAGACAGCATCAGATAGATGGCTTACACATACAGAGATAGATGGGCGCTGTTTCGCTCGCTCGGATGCTTTCTCCACTGAGTTACATTCAGCCTCTTGCGAATTGAAGGACAAGATAAATTATTTAATGTGTTTTTTTCATTTTTTTCTTGGTACATTTTTTAGGGACGCCTGGCTTCCCTTGGCATCCATGAATACACAATTCAAAAGGCACTCGCACATCTGAGCTATCTTTTTTGCAGGTACGAGAACAAAAGAAGAAACCAGCACACTGCTCTTGATAGTATCACTGCTCTTTAATAAGCTTTACTTATCGGCTTCAAGGCCTTCATCAGAGCTTTTGTGAGTTTTTTAAATTAGCACCCTTATGTAGACATCCGTTCCACGCATCGAATGGGGTTGGAGTCTAGGGAAAACAAGTAAGTGCTACCAAATATAACAATGTGCATTTCATAAATATTCTAATACAGTGTGTACATAAATGTATTAAACACATCTGTAAAACCACAATGAGGACATCGACCCACTAAGCAAGTTTTCATAAATCATTGGGTACAGCGCAAGAAATACATCAGAGTAATCTGAAATGTTCAGATTCATTCATATTCACATTTACAACATAACATACATGTAGCTCAGCTGGTAGAGCACGGCGCTTGTAACGCCAAGGTAGTGGGTTCAATCCCCGGGACCACCCATACACCAAAAAAAAAATTTATGCAAGCATGACTGTAAGTCGCTTTGGATAAAAGCGTCTGCTAAATGGCATATTATATTATTACATAGGCATTTCATCATTAAGACCTTTAGGAAATAATGTCTGGAGGGTGAAAATCCAAAAACATTCTATTTTGCTCAGAGTATTATTTATATCACCTCATCTATCTGATATCTTAACTTTCTCTATGCCACAAAATCTAAAGGTAGAAATGTAATGTTTTAGGTCATTAAAATGTATGCGACTGGATAATCCCTGTCGTTTCTCCTATTGAACTTTTATATTCACTAATTCTCTGAGAGACCAAGAGGTTTTACCTACATAACACAGCCCACATGGACATTTAATCATGTAGATAACATTGGTGATGGAGCATGTAATAATGTCATTTATTTGGAACCGTTGTCCTGTATGTGGATGGCAGAAATAGTCACTGTACGCAACCTCTGCATTAATAACTACCATTCGGAAGAGGGCGTAAAAGAGCCTGGATGATTTTATTTTGTGGCTGGCAGTTGGCATGGACCAATTTATCGTGTAAATTGCGACCTCTCCTATATCCAATAAGTAGTGGATTCTTAAATTCAGCTGGCAAAGCTGGGTCCGATGATAAAACATGCCAGTGTTTATTGACAGCATCTCCCACTTTACGCGAGTTCAAAGTATATGTGGTGGTAAACATTACAGAGTGTTCTTTAGCTCTAGTGGGTCTTTTTTGTAGCAGATCATCTCGTGTTTTCCCCAATGCCAAATTAAGAGCTTCATCCACACATTGCGGAGAGTAGCCCCTTCTTAGAGACCTATTGCGCATCTCCGCTCCTTTTTCCAGATAGTCCTCTGTGGAGTGGCATATACAGTGCAGTCTGAAAAGCCGGCAATACACCAATAGTTATAGTCCGCCATAAAACGTTGAAGAAGAAGTCAAACTTTTAAGAGGATTTCCACATCACGGTGGGGAAGTTTACACCTCTTTGCAAGAGATGTACACAAAGCTGCAAGCGAGGTCTTCTTTCTGGTTGCAGTCAGCGAGCTATTGCAAGACACATACAGTGCGCAGCGCGCATATAGTTTTCTAACCTATTTTTTACAAACGTTTACTTCGATTTTTCAAGCATTCTTATAACTAGCTAGAATAGTGTAGTATGGCTAGTGGAAAAAAGAGGCCTGGGAAATCATGGACTACTACAATGATCCTTGAGGAGCTTGATGGGGAGACCGACACCAAGCAACATCTGGATACCTATGACAGAGATTCAGACAACTGCGACTCAGCAGAGGAGGAGTTTCTTCTGGTGGGGCTGGATCTGCGTTTGGATACTTTTACTTTTTATTTGTTCTGATTAGTTATGCACGTAGAAATGTGTGTCATTTCTTGTTTCGCATTTGGGTTTTTATGATAAGTCCAAATGTAATTATGTGCTCTACCATGGGCCCTGGTGCACTACATTGGGAATTGAGTACCATTTGGGCAGCCCAACCTCACATTCAATTCGTGCATATATGTACATAATTTATTTCAGCAGATTTTGTGCGTTTTTGTGTGGTTTAATTCATGAGAAAAGACCATCAATAAGTAGTCAAAATACACTGAGTGTACAAAACATTCCTAATATTGAGTTGCACTCCCTTTTTCCCTCAGAACAGCCTCAATTCTTCGGGGCATGGACTGTACAAGGTGTCAAAAGCGTTCCACAGGGATCCTGGCCCATGTTGACTCATGCTTCCCACAGTTGTGTGAAGTTGGCTGGATGTCCCTTGGGTGGTGGACCATTCTTGATATACACTGAAAACTGTTGATCGTGAAAAACCCAGGAGCGTTGTAGTTCTTGACACAAACCGTTGCACCTGGCACCTACTACCATACCCCGTTCAAAGGCACTTAAATATTTTGTCTTGCCTTTTGACCCTCTGAATGGCACACATACACAATCCATGTCTCAATTGTTTCAAGGCTTAAACATCCTTCTTTAACCTGTCTCCTCCACTTCATCTACAATGAAGTGGATTTAACAAGTGACATCAATAAGGGATCATAGCTTTCACCTGGTCAGTTTGTCAGGGAAAGAGAAGGTTTTGTTTTTGCTGTTTTATGAGCATTCAGAATTTCTATTCGACGATGGAGTCAAGTTATATTGTGTGATATTCCATTTTAGACTTAATACTCAATATTTTGGTCTGCCCTGTAATTTAATTTACTGTAGAATCAAAGCTGAGGTTTTTGGCTTGTCACACCATCGATTGTGCAGAGATATATTTGCTGTCACCTACCTACAGCCCTATGTGCGATTTAAAAGCTGAATTATATAATAATCCGTTTTTGTGTTTTCAAAAAAGCAATACTTGATTGAGAAATTAACATCCTCCTAGCTGACTTAGAAGACCCTGAGTGTGCAAATCCTGCTGTGCCTGGTGCGTCACACAGTTGAAGTGTGAGGAAGGAACTCACACAGGATAGGTGGAGGGAGTTCAGGCCTGAGATCGTAGATTCTCTGCTGGCTGCAGAGCATGCTTCTCAGAAGATCAGCCATGCGATGGGAAAAGGGCTATTCTGCGATGTAGAACTGTCTGCCGAAACAGCTTTACTGCGAAGACTGCAATGTCTCTACACATGCGAAGTTCCCCTTGCACAACAGAGAGTCCATGATCGAGGGATTCTACACCCCCCTTCCTCCAACCACAGCCATATCTCGCCACAGTGATGGCAAATATGAACTTCATGAACAGGGTTTATATATTTTTGCGGCTGAATGTATTATATCAAAGTTAAAATGTATTCTTGTTTATCATTGTATAAAATATTGTCCCTAGATTGTTTCTTACCATTGGATGAACCAGAGGTGATATGTGGTTTCCTGACAAGCACCATATCGTCGTGGTAGGAATAAATGGTGTGTGCAATATCTATAAGAACCAAACAGTGATGTAGCAATGCAATGTAAAACAACATTAGTTCAGACTATACATTAGAGTGCCTGTGCTGACCTGCACAACCTGTCTTAGCACCTGGACAGCAAACTTGGCAGATCTAATAAAGAATGGGTACTGGCCTGTCACTGTCAACTGTGACACCATATACCAGGTAGATCTGTTCAGCTCTTTTGAGGAGCTGAAAGTGTCAGCCCCAGGAATGTTCCGTCTGGCGTTTATGCGGATTCTGGAGCAGCGAACTGACTTCTTTGGCAGGGTAACAATAAATTATACTCAGCTTTACCAATGTATGAGTTCAGTTTAACAATATGTTAAAGTTATGTTGCACAAAGCATTGTTACAAAATGTATTTCCGGTACTACAACTACATTAAAACTTCAGGTCTCTTGCTACATAATGTGTTAGCCTCCTGCACCACTGTCCTGCCATGCCCCTTACCTGTGCCCCTCTTCCATCCAATATTTCCTGCTCTTTACAACATAAGTGCTTGTCCTACTTTTGCATTGGCTTTCACCTGCTTTGCTGGCAACACTATGCACTGGCCCTGCTTTAACTCATATCCAGTCAGCCATAGTGAATTATAGTACGTTTTGTTTATAGTATTGTTGTAAGCTATTTAATATCTTTCCCATATGTATTCTTACCAGAACAGAATGATATGTGGGGACACTTTTCAAAAAAGCTTATTTGAGTGGATGACCTGCCGCGCTGAAATTGATCAGGTCTGCGATATACCGCTCTTTGACTGCCCAGCCTGTTCCCACGGCATGCTTGCAGTGTCAGTGGACGGGAACAAGAAGGTGTATCGATTCAGAAAAGGGTATGTAAAACTATTCATAATTGATCAAATAACACCATACTCTATATCATTTAAACAATCCAAACAGAGTTAGCCTTTTCTCTGTCCAGTGTGAATGTCTTCAAATGCAGTTGAGTTCATTTTTAGCTTAAATGTTTTGAGTTTGTAATGAAATGAATTATCAACATTGTCAAGTGTCCCACAATCAGTTACTGAGGTTTATTGATATTTCATATGTCATATATATATAATGTATTTCATGTATCCTTTCAAGGGCTGATGACAAAGGATTCTTTGATGGCGTGTTTATCTGCAAGGATGAGGATGTGTCTGACTTTGTGAACTATGTCCATACAAAGACTAAACATGTACATTTCCTGTGTATCTTCTAATCTGTGAAATAGGACTGGCCTCAGGCCATCTGACTCAAAGGCAGACTCGTTATACACTGTTCCCATAAGAACAAATCATTTTGGAGAGAAAGTAATCATTTCTCTTCAAGTCCAGGGTTGTTTCACCACTCCCTCTGTTCAGAATGTGTCCCCACGCTTCACTGTCCCAAATGCAACACACTTTGACTGTCAAAAAGTGCTTATTTTTGACAGTCAATCTCCCACTTCTGATCTCCATTGTAGCGAACACAGGGGGTAGCTCAGCGCCCTCCGCTAGATTTGAAAAACCTAACCACTGTCCCGTTAACGCTTCCCTCCCCCCCCAAAAAAAATGTTCAACCTATACTCTTCTACTTCCTTGTCTAGGGTTATGGAAAAGGCGTATGTGGAGCATCCCAGTGGACAGCAGCTAAAGAGTCGTCAAGGAAAACAAACAACAAACTTGAAGTTGCCGTCTGCCGCCACGGAATACTTCTGAGGAGCCTCGGCATGATGTTTGGAGAGATCTTAGCGTACCCACTGTTCTTGCAGAAGGAGTTGTCAGGCAGCAGGAACATACCATTCATGTGTACGGATGTGATCTGCAAATTTTGGCCATACCTGACCAAAGTTGCCCTTCATTGTCCAGAGCTCGCCACTCTTCTAGACATGAAGCCACTTCTTTCCGTCATGCATGCAAAGTCACATCGTTTGAAATGCGAGGTAAGTTTTTCTTTATTAAACTGTTGAAAGAGAATTTCCAGCATCAGTCCTTTACATTTAGATGTTTGTTATTCACATAATTGCAATATTAAGTCAATATTATTTTTTATGTAAATTAAGATTAAGTGGGGAGGACCAAATCAGGAAGGAGCTGGCATAACTCTGGGGGAGGAAGTGGAACAAGGGAACAGCTTCTTGTTGAGGGCTGCAATCTGTTCCAAGCAAATGTCAAAAGGAGGTAAACAATTTGTTTAAGGTTGTTCTATTCAGCTATGTTAGCACTTATCTTTAATAAGGAGTTATATTTGGCTTTTCTAGCAGGAACAGACATGCTAACCATCCAGAAGATACTTGAAGGTATATTGTGTGGATCAATAAATTTATTTTAGAAGTATTATATCTATGCATTTAATTTATGTTTAAACAAGTAATTATTATGTTTTATTACAATTTGACCTTTTCTTCCAATATCTTTCTGCGCATAGGGTGTTGTCTCTTGCATCCATCTGTCATCAAAACAAAAGGAGAATGGAATAATTTGTTAAATTACATGGCTTTGAAATGAAAGAGAAATTAAGTGTGTGCAATTCAATATTCATGAAATTTAACAAACCTGTCTGATGGTAGAGGTTCTGTTTCCTTTGTTTGATGCTAAGAAACAGGACTTAAATTGTTCTCTATAGTACCTGGGGACCATCCATGTTCTCAGCTGTTTCCTCTGAAATACAATAAATCTATAAATGAACAATATATGTCCCACGGCTAGTAGTTGCACTCACTTCCTGGAGGAACATAGGGCCTACAAAGGTTTTTGTAACAAATTATTTGGTATGTGATGGGTGAGTGAGTGAGCCCCACGCATAACCCCCAACCTGGAGGACCAGGGAATGTTTTGTCTGCCTCCTACCCTTTGACCTGTCCGGCTTTGCTCTCAGGGTCATTGAGTACGCAAGCCTCCCCACCACGTCAAGGTGACAGTCCAGGAGAGTTACTTTTTTTAGGATAATTTTTTTTACAGCAAATATCCAGGAGGAGACCCAGACTCTCAAAAAGTTGAAGAAAAGTTTGAGAGTCTGGGTCTCCTCCTGGATTTTTGCTGTTGTCTGAGAATTATGACAAAAAGAAAATGGAATAATTTGGGTGTAGGCGATGAGACTCTGGACTACTGAAGTTCAGCAATTGGCTAATACAGGTAAAAAAAAGAATCCTAAAAAAAGTAACTCTCCTGGACTGTCACCTTGACGTGGTGGGGAGGCTTGCGTACTCAATGACCCTGAGAGAAAAGCCGGACAGGTCGAAGGGTAGGAGGCAGACAAACATTCCCTGGTCCTCCAGGTTGGGGGTTATGCGTGGGGCTCACTCACTCACCCACCACATACCAAATAATTTGTTACAAAAACCTTTGCAGGCCCTATGTTCCTCCAGGAAGTGAGTGCAACTACTAGCCGTGGGACATATATTGTTAATTTATAGATTTATTGTATTTCAGAGGAAACAGCTGAGAACATGGATGGTCCCCAGGTACTATAGAGAACAATTTAAGTCCTGTTTCTTAGCATCAAACAAAGGAAACAGAACCTCTACCATCAGACAGGTTTGTTAAATTTCATGAATATTGAATTGCACACACTTAATTTCTCTTTCATTTCAAAGCCATGTAATTTAACAAATAATTCCATTCTCCTTTTGTTTTGATGACAGATGGATGCAAGAGACAACACCCTATGCGCAGAAAGATATTGGAAGAAAAGGTCAAATTGACAGCTGCCATAGGAGTACAACACCCTTGTACCAGATTCAGCAATACCATCTGCAGATGAGATCCTTTCCGCAGACCTTCATGCATGGCCTTGGGAGCTGCATGGACAAAGTAAGTAGTAGGTTTGTGTGTCACAGTAAGTATGTTTCTGTTTTGCTATCTGTGTTTGTTCAGTTGCACAAACACAGACGGCACTACCATTGAAGTTACAAATCAACATTGCATTCTTATGAATTTACAGCTGACCTCACAAAGAACATAGTATTTGACCGGGTGATGCTCCTGAGACGGCTGAAGGAGGAAGAGTTAATTTTCCTACAGGAAGTCAAGCAGCACTGGGAAAGCCTAAAGAGGGAATCGGGAGAATGTCCAAGACCTTGCTTCACATGTGGCACTAAGCAGGCAAAGTAGGGGAACTTTCAATAATATGTACAATTGATGTTGGCACCCTGTAATTGCTATTGTATTTAAGGAATACTTCATTGTATTTACCCTACACATTGCGATTGTTGGTGTTAGGCTGGCAATCGAATCAGTTGGAAGCTGGGAGCAGAGGTCTCTTCTCCATGCTTCAGAGGAGAGTCAGCAGCCTCAGAAGACACCAGGACTCTGTCAAACTGATATACAGCAAAGATATGGGCCAAGACACCTCTCTCCTAGAAGATAACTTCATAGATGACCTCCTGGAAGAGGACCTAGAGACATATATGACAGCATCCACTACAGCTCTGATGATGAGGAATCTATCACAGACTGAAGGTGTTCGTTTGGGTGGGCGCAGTTTGCACTGGGTGAAAAGTGATTCCATTTGTTTTGCGTATGTGCTTTATCTGCCTTCCTAAGGAAAAATAGTTTGAACATACATTATATGGAAAATAAATGTATGTTTCTGCCTTGTTGACAATGTGATCAGGTGGCACAGATTTGAGAAGGGCGCTCGTCTGTCACTGCTTTTGCCCGGTTACATGACCAGGCCCGATGCACCCCTTTAAATGGCCAATCTACAGTTGCTACATCCACTTACAATGGATGTAATGGATGTACCCATTGATTCTTGAAGAATATTATTTAGAAATGCCTCGTGAACATAGTTCAACTGCCATACCCCATCAGAACCCAAAATATAAGCTTTTTCTACTCCAATGTTTGTAAACAAAGTAAATGTAAACATACATACACGTGTCAAACTCATTCCACGGAGGGCCTAGTGTCTGAGGGTTTTCTCTCCTCCCTTGTACTTGATTGATGAATTAAGGTCACTAATTACTAAGGAACTCCCCTCACCTGGTTGTCTAGGTCTTAATTTAAAGGAAAAAACAAAAACCAGCATACACTAGGCCCTCCATGGAATGAGATTGACACCACTAGACTATAGCCTCGAAACATGGTTTAAACTATGGTTACATTTCTCCAGCCCAATCCCTCTGCTTTTTACAGAACCATTGGCGGGAGAACGATTTATTGTTTCACCTGGTGATTGCCGATTTAAACATTGTTAAACTGTAATGTGCTCCTGTGCTTGTGTGTGCTTATTAGTTTAGTTAATAAATACCAAAAAAAAGGTTATCCTTGTTTTCAAGTAATCATTTGCATCCTGATGGAGCAGTGGTTCACAGTACATTAGTCATGGGCTTTTAAGTAAACAATTCCTTGTTATGCATGTATGAGATGTTCAAATGCTTAAGTAGTACTGAGTACTTTGACCAGTTACTTCTTTACTCTCACTCAAGTAGTTTTCGAGAGGGCTACTTTTCTTGTACTTGAGGATAATAACTGACTCTCCCTTCTGCTGCAGATGAAAGAGGTTAGTTGAAAAATAATGTTTCCTAGATTCTACAGACACTCACACTTAATCATCAAAAGTATGTACACAGAATGATTGAAGTGATTATTGTAGTATTTCATTATGCTGACCCAATCATGACCCATCACATCTTTTGGGAAGATTAATGCATAGCCCTAGTGTGTTAAACTGCAAATTTGGAAATCTTCCTATTAAAATGAGAGGAGGGGTGAACATTCTGTATCGTTGTCCCATCCTGAACAGGCCACTTGCAGACAAGTGACATACATTTAATGTGACTATTAGCAACAGCAGAGCATGTTCGCATTTGTTTGTATTATTAAAATTAGATTTAAAAAATGGCACTTGTGCAGGCAGGTCTGACATAGTGGGAGAATTGTGAACAGGCACGTATATCTGTGTTGTCACAGCGTTTGGCCACGTCTTCGTTTTGGCCGTTCGGTCAGCGTTTGTTTTGGTTATGTGCGTCGCACTGCCCGTTACGTAATAAACTATGTTTCTGAATTTTCTGATTACATTTTTAAACTATTCATAAATGATTCTTGCGCAATGTTACTTTCATTTGAATTTCGTATACATTGTCGGATTCTATTAAAAAATTGATGAAACATACATTCTTATGTTACAAATGACACCATTTTGTAGTATTTTCCTAACCCTAACCGGTTTGTCCTTTATCAATATCTTCGCCAATATCATTCTAATTGATATGTAGAATGATATGTACATTCATTAGGACATACATAACGCTGTACTGCATCAGCACATGCCAATTCAATGTCTGAATTGAAATGTGTTTTTCCGTCAAAACTATTTAAGCTTGAAACGTGTGATTCTTAAGATTTAATAAGGTCCCCTTACTAAACCTTCATGGTCATGGAATCCTCAAAAATATTATTTGTACCAAGCCATAAGACAGCTACAACAAACAACAAAAATATATATTTGGGGATTCCATGACCAGATGAAGCACATATGCAAAACAAATGGAATCACTTTTCACCCAGTGCAAACTCTTACAAAGGTTTCCTAGGTGTGTATAAAGGTTCATGGCAGAAAACAAGTGTATGTATAGAAATGCTTATATAAACGTTGTTACATCGATATTGACGCTTCTAGAAGCTCAAAAATAGACAATTTAAACATTCAACAGCCTGTATGTGGCCTTTCAACCCCTATACCCGTTACCCGCATGGCCTTATAACCGCACCTCTGTTGCCATGGTCCTCGGCACATCATATTACTGATAAGCAACAATGATGAAAATTAATTCTCACTGCCTATTCAAAAAAAGCAGTTGTGGCATGATTTGGCTTTCACCTTCAAATACTTTCCACGGACAACTAGCCTAGAGCCCAAGCAGATAGACGGTCTGTCTCCATGCGCTAAACATGCTGCATGTCAATATGACTCAGGGGTAGGACTATATCCAACAGAAAAAATGCAGGTAAAGTAATATACGTAATAGCATTATATACAGTGGGTGAAAAAAGTATTTAGTCAGCCACCAATTGTGCAAGTTCTCCCACTTAAAAAGATGAGAGAGGCCTGTAATTTTCATCATAGGTACACGTCAACTATGACAGACAAATTGAGATTTTTTTTCTCCAGAAAATCACATTGTAGGATTTTTTATGAATTTATTTGCAAATTATGATGGAAAATAAGTATTTGGTCACCTACAAACAAGCAAGATTTCTGGCTCTCACAGACCTGTAACTTCTTCTTTAAGAGGCTCCTCTGTCCTCCACTCGTTACCTGTATTAATGGCACCTGTTTGAACTTGTTATCAGTATAAAGGACACCTGTCCACAACCTCAAACAGTCACACTCCAAACTCCACTATGGTCAAGACCAAAGAGCTGTCAAAGGACACCAGAAACAAAATTTTAGACCTGCACCAGGCTGGGAAGACTGAATCTGCAATAGGTAAGCAGCTTGATTTAAAGAAATCAACTGTGGGAGCAATTATTAGGAAATGGAAGACATACAAGACCACTGATAATCTCCCTCGATCTGGGGCTCCACGCAAGATCTCACCCCGGGGGGTCAAAATGATCACAAGAACGGTGAGCAAAAATCCCAGAACCACACAGGGGGACCTAGTGAATGACCTGCAGAGAGCTGGGATCAAAGTAACAAAGCCTACCATCAGTAACACACTACGCCGCCAGGGACTCAAATCCTGCAGTGCCAGACGTGTCCCCCTGCTTAAGCCAGTACATGTCCAGGCCCGTCTGAAGTTTGCTAGAGTGCATTTGGATGATCCAGAAGAGGATTGGGAGAATGTCATATGGTCAGATGAAACCAAAATAGAACTTTTTGGTAAAAACTCAACTCGTCGTGTTTGGAGGACAAAGAATGCTGAGTTGCATCTAAAGAACACCATACCTACTGTGAAACATGGGGGTGGAAACATCATGCTTTGGGGCTATTTTTCTGCAAAGGGACCAGGACGACTGATCCGTGTAAAGGAAAGAATGAATGGGGCCATGTATCGTGAGATTTTGAGTGAAAACCTCCTTCCATCAGCAAGGGCATTGAAGATGAAACGTGGCTGGGTCTTTCAGCATGACAATGATCCCAAACACACCGCCCGGGCAACGAAGGAGTGGCTTCGTAAGAAACATTTCAAGGTCCTGGAGTGGCCTAGCCAGTCTCCAGATCTCAACCCCATAGAAAATCTTTGGAGGGAGTTGAAAGTCCGTGTTGCCCAACGACAGCCCCAAAACATCACTGCTCTAGAGGAGATTTGCATGGAGGAATGGGCCAAAATACCAGCAACAGTGTGTGAAAATCTTGTGAAGACATACAGAAAACGTTTGACCTGTGTCATTGCCAACAAAGGGTATATAACAAAAATTTTGTATTGAGAAACTTTTGTTATTGACCAAATACTTATTTTCCACCATAATTTGCAAATAAATTCATTAAATATCCTACAATGTGATTTTCTGGATTTTTTTTCCCTCATTTTGTCTGTCATAGTTGACGTGTACCTATGATGAAAATTACAGGCCTCTCTCATATTTTTAAGTGGGAGAACTTGCACAATTGGTGGCTGACTAAGTACTTTTTCCCCCCACTGTATACTGTATATACAGTGGCTTGTGAAAGTACTCACCCCCCTTGGCATTTTTCCTATTTTCTTGACTTACAACCTGGAATTAAAATAGATTTTTTGATTTACACAACATGCCTACCACTTTGAAGATGCAACATCTTTTTTTGTGTGAAACAAACAAGAAATAAGACAAAAAAACAGAACTTGAGCGTGCATAACTATTCACCCCCCCAAAATCAATACTTTGTAGAGCCACCTTTTGCAGCAATTCCAGCTGCAAGTCTCGGGGTATGTCTCTATAAGCTTGGCACATCTAGCCACTGGGATTTTTGCCAATTCTTCAAGGCAGAACTGTGCCAGCTCCTTGAAGTTGGCGCTGTTCTGTGAAGGGAGTAGTACACAGCGTTGTATGAGAACTTCAGTTTCTTGGCAATTTCTCTGAATAAGAATAGACTGACACGTTTCAGAAGAAAGTTATTTGTTTCTGGCCATTTTCAGCCTGTAATCGAACCCACAATTGCTGATGCTCCAGATACTCAACTAGTCTCAAGAAGGCCAGTTTTATTGCTTCTTTAATCAGCACAACAGTTTTCAGCTGTGCTAACATAATTGCATAAGGGCTTTCTAATGATCAATTTGCCTTTTAAAATGATAAACTTGGATTAGCAAACACAACGTGCCATTGGAACACATGACTGATGGTTGCTGATAATGGGCCTCTGTATGCCTATGTAGATATTCCATTAAAAATCAGCCGTTTCCAGCTACAATAGCCATTTACAACATTAACAATGTCTACACTGTATTTCTGATCAATTTGATGTTATTTTAATGGACAAAAAAAATGCTTTTCTTTCGAAAAGAAGAACATTTCTAAGTGACCCCAAACTTTTGAACGGTAGTGTATACTGAGACCATGTGACAGATCATGGGACACTTAGATTGCACACGTGGACTTTATTTAACTAACTGACTTCTGAAGGTAATTGGTTGCACCAGATCTTTTTTAGGGGCTTCATAGCAAAGGGAGTGAATGCATATGCACGCACCACTTTTCCATTATTTATTTTTTTGAATATTTTGAAACAAGTAATTCTTTTTCATTTCACTAAACCAATTTGGACTATTTTGTGTGTGTCCATTACATGACATCCAAATAAAAATCCATTTAAATTACAGGTTGTAACGCAGCAAAATAGGAAAAGCGCCAAGGGGGATGAATACTTTTGCAAAGCACCGTATAATCCATATACAGTACCAGTCAAAAGTTTGGACACACCTACTCATTACATGGTTGTCTTTATTTTTACTATTTTCTACATTGTAGAACAATAGAGAAGACATCAAAACTATGAAATAACACATGGAATCATGTAGTAACCAAAAACGTGTTAAACAAATCAAAATATATTTGAGATTTGAGATTCTTCAAAGTAGCCACCCTTTGCCTTGATGACAGCTTTGCACACGCTTGGCATTCTCTCAACCAGCGTCATGAGGTAGTCAACTGGAATGCATTTCAATTAACATGTGTGCCTTGTTAAAAGTTTATTTGTGGAATTTATTTCCTTCTTAATGCGTTTGAGCTAATCAGTTGTATATAAGCTATGTTGATATACACGTAGGTCTATGTATTTTAATATATAGCCTAGCCTATGGGCCTATATTAAACTCTGTTATGAATTGTGAATATCAGTCGGCCAAAATGCTTTCCAAAATGCAACATTCTCATCACTTTTGATGATTATTTTCTCATTACTCATAAGACATTCGCTAAGTACTAAAGTTGATCAGCCCAATCCACTGCTCATAACTAATATATCAACATCGTACTATGTGCCTAGGCCTCTGGTCAAAAGTAGTGCACTTTCAAGGGAATAGGGTGGCATTTGGAAAGAAAAGATCCAGCATCTTTATCCATTGAACTAACATTGTTCCAGTAGAAAGACAGAAGGAAACAAGTGTCTGTCACGTTCGTTTACAGACGGGACGGACCAAGGCGCAGCGTGATATGCATACATGTTTATTTGACTATTAAACACAACGAAAAAACAAGAAACGAAACGTGAAGTCTAAGGTACACACACAACGACAGCTGCCTCTGATTGGGAACCACCCCGGCCAACATAGATCTAGACATACTAGATCTCAACATAGAAAATACAACATAGAAAAACACAACAAGGAAAATACACACCCTGACTCAACATATAAGCGTCCTCTGAGTCAGGGCGTGACAGTGACCATTAAGTCCCAGATTTGCATTCCTTTGTTCCAAACAGAATGTTGTAGGTTAATTATATCGGAAAAGGCACAGATAAAAGGAAGAACTGTGTATGTTAACCTGTGCACCTTTTCTAATAGTGCGCCAACGTTTTATTTCAGGACCACGGACAGCTACTGCTAGCTAGTGCGGGAGAAATGCAAGGCATGCTGTGGCGAGTTCAGAACCACAGCAGTGGAGACTGGAGAACGTCACTAACAACAAATAGGAAGACCACAAGATGATTTTTGCCTACTGTAAACATTGCAATTTCAAATCACGATATGAATCTGTGATTTTCAACCACCTGACCTACTACTGTCTGATTCATATAGCCTGATTTTTTGTGTGTCTGTATTATATCAACTGTTTGCGTCTATATGGGGTGCTTTGGCTGAAAGACCAACATGTTTGATCTGGAGCCCATAGACTGTGTAACTTGCAAATTAACAGTCAATAGAGTAAATATTATTGTATCTACTCCATAAGATAATGAGTTATGTGCATTGTGTTATAGAAATAGGCATATGCTGAAGATCAAGAATGGACAGAGAGTGAAATTAAATGTATATATTTAATAACATAGTAAAATGAATCAATTCAAATATAAAAGACAGAAATACTAAACTTCGACTACTTTAATACACATAAGTGAATTTTTCACAATACTTCTGGTCCCCTAAAATGGAGGGACTAAGCACAAAAAGTGCTGTATTTTCATAACGGTTCACCAGATACCCTCAAATTAAAGATAACAGGCTGCACTTTAGCCTCATAGTCATTGTATCCTTTCAAATCGAAAAGTGCTGGAGTAGAGCCAAAACAACAAAAAATGTGTCACTGTTGCAATACTTTTGTAGCTCACTGTATATCAAGAAGATATAAATGCATATTCTCATGAAACTGATTGAGATCAAATGGTAGGCATGGTGATGCTCCATGAACGTTTCAATGGTAAATCATGACGAATTTGGCCAACCATTTATGATTGACAGTGATAAATGTGAAGGGAGAGTGAGGAATACATTTGTGCATAAAGTAGAGGTTAAACTGAAGAAACCCGGTCCTCGGCCTTGATCCAGTCTTCGCCCCATTTCTTGCCACTAAGACAAGAAAGAAAACATAAAAAGGAATGTCATGTTTTTAAGCAGAATAAATAATTCAATATTTAATCGTGAGCAAGGGTTGCACCTATTCCTTTCAAAGGGTTTTATGATTTTTGGTTGCACCTTGTCTCACGTTGGTCGAGCTCCTTCTCCTCTCAAATATATTATTTAAACTACATAAAGTGCCTTGCAAAAGTTTTCATACCCCTTGGATACAAAGTTAGATTGAAATTGATTTAATTTAGATTTTTATATCAACAATCAACTCAAAATGTTGTACTCTAATGTCAAAGTGGAAGAACATTTTGATTTTTTATAAAGATTAATTTAAAAAAAATGGAGAACTAAAATATAGCCGTTGCATAAGTATTCAGCCCCTTTGTTTAGGCATGCCTAAATTAGTTCACAAGTTAAATTTGGATTAACAAATCACATAATGTTATATGGACTTAATAGGGGTTGACATTATTTTTGAATGACTACCCATACCTCTGTCCCCCATACATACAACATCTGTAAGGTCCCTCAGTCAAGTATGGAATTTAAAGCACAGATTCAACTACAAAGACCAGGGAGCTTTTCGAAAGCCTCATAAAGAAGGGCAGTGATTGGTAGATGGGTAACAATAACAAATCAGGCATTGCATATATCTTTAAGCATGGTCAAGTTAATAATTATGATGTGGATTATGTATTAAACCACCCAGACACATCAAAGATACAGTCGTCCTTCTGAACTGAGCAAGTCAATGGTGCCACCTGTCAATGATTTTAGAAGGCAGGATGATTTAAATGGTTTCACTGTCACCTCCAGACGTGGTCAGGAAGATCTGCTCACAATGTTTCTTTTAATCGTCTACACCTGTCTGAAAATGTGGGCACAATCAGACTGTGGACAAGATCAGGACATATAATGCATGTTAGAACCAGGTATAAACAGGGCTAAATAGGGTAAGAAGGGCTCAAGGAAAGGGTGTCGTGTGAGTATGTGAGTGAGCAAGCAGGTGTTGCGCGTATGTGTGAGTGCAAGTGTGTGAAACAGATGAGGTGTGTGTGAGAATGGTGGAGGGGGAGGTAAGGGTAGGCCATGGTGAAGGTGGGTTTTTAGGCGAGACTGAAAGTTGATGATGGACTCAGAGTCACGGATGGCTGGAGGGAGGGAGTTCCAGAGCCTAGGAGCAACCCTGGAGAACGCCCTGTCACTGAAACTCTGGAGCTTGGACCTGGGGATGACAAGGTGGCCAACTGTGGTTGAGCGGAGAGATCATGAGGCTTGGTAGGAGAGAAGAAGGTCAGAGAGGTAGGGGTAAGGTAAGGGGTAGCAAGGTGGGGGAGAGCTTTTTAGGTCAGGAGGATATTGTAATTAATGCGATGGGAGACAGAGAGCCAGTGGAGTTCACAGAGGATGGGGGTGATATGCTGCCAGGATTTAGTGTGGGTTAGAAGATGGGCTGCTGAGTTTTGAACCATTTGGATCTTATCAAGGGAGCTTGTGTTGATGCCGGGGAGTAGTGAGTTGCAATAGTCTATTCGGGAGAAGATGAAAGCATGGATGAGAGTTTCGGCCGGCAGGACAGGAGAGGGAGGGGCTGACTTTGACGAATTGCACAAGTGGAATATTTTTTTTTTTACAGTCTGACGGATGTGGTGGTTGAAGGATAGGGTCTTAAGGTAGACAAACATACATATTTCTGTCCAAATACCTTTCACAATTGCCTCATACAACTTTTAGATTGCTGCCATTGAGGTCTGATTCATCATCCCACTGTGAGGACACAGTGCAGTTGACGACAAAATTTTATCCTTCTTCCTCTTGCTGAGGAGTAGCAGGGGGTACACTCCTGCCTTGTGGAACCTATGTACCTGGAATCATTAATGACAAAATAACTTCCAGAAACACAACAAATATCAGTCAAATAATTACATTTAGATTTACAGTTTTAAATGACACAACGAGACAACAACAAATAAGTGTATAGGGCCTATCATTTCCACACAGTAGAAATGCAGAAATCTTTTTAGAGGAAAACATAATAAAGCGTTCAAGCTTGTTTGCTGCATAACCAAGGTTGCATATCTTCCATGTTTCATTGTCTTATTTGCCCATTCATCTGTTGCCTTCATTTTTTGGGCCTCTAACTTTACCTTCAGCTGTATTTTTACACCACAGAACTTGCACTTCTTTGATGCTACTCCTATTGATGTTTTTCAACTAGGACACAGCTTTCGGCTGGAGCCAGGAGCCATTCTGCATGAAAGTTGGATACAAAAGTGTCAGAAAGAATAGCCCTATACACATAACTTTGACTGATGGAATGCACCAGGGAGGTCCACTCTGGCATGGGGCTTGAATTGAGGACAACTAGAGATTGTGAGATAAAAACGACTCTAACAATAGCAATTAATAGAGTTTGGCCAACTAAGGTGCTGATGTTGAGTTCACATTAAACGTCAAGCCCTGAACCTTCTCAAACCCATTAAAGAAGTGCTATGTGTGTGTTTGAAGGTGACATGGGTTTCAATGACTCAATATTATGGGTCAGATCTGATAATGGACCTTACCTGGTACTAAAACTAAGCCTGAGTCTTTAACATTACACCACATGCCACACTGTAACATAAAAATGTGGCATACTAACTGTTGGCTACTTCTGTAGCCTAGATATAGGCTGCCTGCCATAACCTCAGGTGCATAGTGCAATGAGTGTCGTTAGTTGACAGATGAAACAGTACCTGGGCCAGTGGGATTTGGTTGCTTCTTTTAAGAGAAAAAGTATCCACTTACTTAAAATGCAGCCAGAGGATGGATCAAGAGGATGGATAGAAAGAAAGAAAGAGAGAGAGAGATAAAGAGAGAGACTAAAGGTTGGTAGGTGTGAAGGGTCTTTATTTGAAGCTGCAAAGTAAACAGAACAAGTTTAGAATTGTATTTCACTGCTGTATAGGTAGGCTACTTATTTTAATAAACATTTTTAACCGAGCATTATGATGTACTTCATTTGTAAGTGGATTACATCACAAAAACTACAGGTGGTGTACAACAATGTAAAGAATGTGAATGATGGATACACATTCACTGTGGATGGGAGCATTTGCTCCACAAGATCTAAAACTGTCTTTAGAAAGGCTTTGCAAAGACAAGTTGAACTAGCTCTATTAGGCCTACCAATAATAGGGGGAGTACAGAAAATGTCAGCTTTGAGATAAATATAATTCATTGTAAGTTATTTTGTGCAAAAATAGAATTAAAATACAGTAGGTGCAGGATTTTGTTCTAAACAAGCAGTAACAGTAGGCCAGGGTTCTTCAATTCCGGTCCTGGAGGGCCGAAACACCTCTGTTTTTCATCCTCTCCTTCTAATCAGGGGCTAATTCCGACCTAGGACACCAGGTGAGTGCAATTAACTACCAGGTAGAAATAAAAAACAGAAGTGTTTCGGCCCTCCAGGACCGGATTTGAAGAACCCTGCAGTAGGCTAACAGTAACAGACTAAATTTAGCAGGGGTGTCAAACTCATTCCACAGAGGGCCCAGTGTCTGCGGGATTTTGGTTTTTCCTTTCGATTAACACCTAGACAACCTAAACAGGTGAGGGGAGTTCCTTAGTAATTCGTGACCATAATTTATCAATCAAGGGTGGAGCAAAAACCTGCAGACACTCGGACCTCCCGTGGTAGGAGTTTGACACATGTGGATTAAAGTAATTAACCACTCAAACTAGTTGAATCAGGTGTATAGATGTTGGCCAGAACAAAACCCTGCGCCCACCGTGAACCTCCATAGTCTGTAGCCTAGCTTGCTAGCCTGCTGAAACTGTTGAGTAAGCCTGTAGCTAAGATTTTCATTGAAAACCTTGACAGATCAATGAAATTGCATAGTGGTTTATTGAGTAATGTTGGGAAAAAGGATGATCGCATGGGAGGATCAGGTACGTTCCCAGTCGCCTTCTTTGTTGAAGTCATGATGCGCATTTGTGTTGTAGGTCAATATACACAGATTCTGCACAGAAGAAGAATATACATTCAAACTGCCTGGAAAAGCGTTTCTTAGATTCATTTAATTTGATGTTCTTATATGCGCCGAACAACGCAGAAAGTAACCTCCCATGCAGCCGATTGTGTTGACAAACTGGAACGCGCTCCGCATTACATTGGGTTGAAGTTGCCTATGTACAGTACTGATCTTGGGTCAGTTTTCTGTTATTTTCTGGTACGACTTGGGGAGAGAATGCAACATCACCTGCAAGGGTTTTGGTCGGACAACATGTTTTCTGACCGCAATGAGGGCAACAATACCCAAAAATATTAAGTGAAATCAAGCATAGAAAACAGTATTGCCATTGATCATGTATTTAAATGTTCCCTGGCAAAGAACCCAAAGAGTGCCATTACTTGGAGTAATCCCTGAACGGTTTCCTTGGATGTAGGCTAAACATTGGAACCGCTCCTTGAAAAATAAAATAAAAGCAACCAAGCATTAGTTCATGTTTTTATTTTTTGCATTTATTTCATTATTACTTTATTTACTTTAGTTTCTTAATTCTATAGTTATATTGTTTGTTGTATAGCCTACTTGTTGGCTCAGACGACCAGAACCTTAATAATAATCACCATACTTACTTCACAAACAATAATTATACTCACTCCGCAGTGGTCGGTTTGGGGGTTGGACACGCCCCGACCCAGACCCTAATGTTGTCGATCACATGTACTAATGCCGCGTTCAGGTGCTATCGGAAATTCTTAGTTCCGAATGGGAAGTTTCACTTGAATGACCCTCCAAGTAGAAAAATGAGAAATTTCTGTTGCCAATCTTATTGGTTTAAGAATTGTTCCGACTTCAAAAGTACTTGAACACAATCATGTCGGAGTTACAACTTCCCATTTTCCCATATCCCACGAGAATGTGAAGCCAGCATAATACAGCATTCAAGTGCTAGTCAGTACTAGGAAACTGACATTTCTGACTTGCTAACTGGTTGAACGCGTTACAATAGCCTAAGTATATAACATGATTGACATGACCGTAATAATCATAATGGAAAGGCCTTGGAAGTGCCATAAGTCTAAGCCAACATAAATAATTATTTTACATTAACCTGTTTAACATGTATTAAATGTATTATGAAGAAAATTGTGTAATTTAGGCTCCACGAAATATGAAATGCATTATGAAGAAAATCGTGTAGCGTTGCATACACGAAAAAAGGGCGTTTCTGACTACAAGTGCACCAGTATCCTAAAGTATTAAGTGAAATCAAGCTTAGAAAACAGCATTGGCATTAATAAACCAATTTTTCCCACGAATTAAGTCACACGTAAATGTGTGCATGTTCTCAAAAATTCTGTTCAGAAAATCTAAAACAGTACATATAGGCATACAAATACAATTTTTTAAACAGGATTAAATAAAACATTTCTGTATATTCATAACGTTGAATTAGCCATAACGAACAAAAAATATAGGCTATGGTGTTGCAATGGTTGTTGCAAAGGCTTGTGTGTAGCCTACTTAAATGTGTCTTTTCCCACGAATTAAGTAGCACATACACTTGTGTATTTTCTCACTAATTAAGCCACACAAAAACGCACAAAAACGCACGAACTCTGCGGAAATACATTATGTACATACAGTGGGGAAAAAAAGTATTTAGTCAGCCACCAATTGTGCAAGTTCTCCCACTTAAAAAGATGAGAGAGGCCTGTAATTTTCATCATAGGTACACGTCAACTATGACAGACAAATTGAGAAAAAAAATCCAGAAAATCACATTGTAGGATTTTTAATGAATTTATTTGCATATTATGGTGGAAAATAAGTATTTGGTCACCTACAAACAAGCAAGATTTCTGGCTCTCACAGACCTGTAACTTCTTCTTTAAGAGGCTCCTCTGTCCTCCACTCGTTACCTGTATTAATGGCACCTGTTTGAACTTGTTATCAGTATAAAAGACACCTGTCCACAACCTCAAACAGTCACACTCCAAACTCCACTATGGCCAAGACCAAAGAGCTGTCAAAGGACACCAGAAACAAAATTGTAGACCTGCACCAGGCTGGGAAGACTGAATCTGCAATAGGTAAGCAGCTTGGTTTGAAGAAATCAACTGTGGGAGCAATTATTAGGAAATGGAAGACATACAAGACCACTGATAATCTCCCTCGATCTGGGGCTCCACGCAAGATCTCACCCCGTGGGGTCAAAATGATCACAAGAACGGTGAGCAAAAATCCCAGAACCACACGGGGGGACCTAGTGAATGACCTGCAGAGAGCTGGGACCAAAATAACAAAGCCTACCATCAGTAACACACTACGTCGCCAGGGACTCAAATCCTGCAGTGCCAGACGTGTCCCCCTGCTTAAGCCAGTACATGTCCAGGCCCGTCTGAAGTTTGCTAGAGTGCATTTGGATGATCCAGAAGAGGATTGGGAGAATGTCATATGGTCAGATGAAACCAAAATATAACTTTTTGGTAAAAACTCAACTCATCGTGTTTGGAGGACAAAGAATGCTGAGTTGCATCCAAAGAACACCATACCTACTGTGAAGCATGGGGGTGGAAACATCATGCTTTGGGGCTGTTTTTCTGCAAAGGGACCAGGACGACTGATCCGTGTAAAGGAAATAATGAATGGGGCCATGTATCGTGAGATTTTGAGTGAAAACCTCCTTCCATCAGCAAGGGCATTGAAGATGAAACGTGGCTGGGTCTTTCAGCATGACAATGATCCCAAACACACCGCCCGGGCAACGAAGGAGTGGCTTCGTAAGAAGCATTTCAAGGTCCTGGAGTGGCCTAGCCAGTCTTCAGATCTCAACCCCATAGAAAGTCTTTGGAGGGAGTTGAAAGTCCGTGTTGCCCAGCAACAGCCCCAAAACATCACTGCTCTAGAGGAGATCTGCATGGAGGAATGGGCCAAAATACCAGCAACAGTGTGTGAAAACCTTGTGAAGACTTACAGAAAACGTTTGACCTGTGTCATTGCCAACAAAGGGTATATAACAAAGTATTGAGAAACTTTTGTTATTGACCAAATACTTATTTTCCACCATAATTTGCAAATAAATTCATAAAAAATCCTACAATGTGATTTTCTGGATTTTTTTTTTCTCAATTTGTCTGTCATAGTTGACGTGTACCTATGATGAAAATTACAGGCCTCTCTCATCTTTTTAAGTGGGAGAACTTGCACAATTGGTGGCTGACTAAATACTTTTTTCCCCCACTGTATATGCACGAATTCAATGTGAGATTGTGTTGCATTTGGGACTCAACCTCAGATCTAAGGTCCAAAGCTTTACTTTTGTTTTGGTTTAGATAACTAGCAATCTTTATATTTTCCAATGCTTTTCATAGTATATGCTTCACCTTAGTTTTTTTTGTGTCATATTCCCCTCTGGCTTATGCTGCCCTTAGGCCTGTTTTTTCCCACATCCATTGTGTGTGTGTACCACTGGGCAATACTAACCTATTCCTTGTTCCAAATTTCCCATTCCATTTTGGTCATTTAGTTCCTGTTGATCGTATTGTGTGTCATATTAAAAACACATTTCAGGCTGTCTTGTATTTTCCACTGTAGCATGTTAATTTCTCCTCATTCTCCTCCCCCCAGTTTGGACTCTGATGATGATTGGCAGAAGCTACCCCTCCATCACCCTGCTAAGCGTGCCCGGTCCACTGTCCCCCCTGCAGACACCCCTAGCACCCCTAACACCTTGGCCTACACCTTCAGCTTGACTGCTGCCAGGACTGACTGTTTTGTGTGAGTGCACCTATGCTTGGGTCAAATCAAATACACATTTCAGACTGTATTGTATTTTGCTCCAGTTACCACTGTAATGTAATGTAAAGCTTTCAGTATAATAATTTATCCTCATTCTTCCCTTCCAGACCGGGTTCTGATGATGAATAGGAGCCAACCACCCATGCCCCTGCTGCCAGCACTGTAGAAGTATAAGTGCACCTCTGCTTGGCTCAAATCAAATACACATTTCAGGCTGTCTTGTATTTTGCACTTGCACTGTAATGTAGTGTAGCTTTGAGTATGATAATGTATCCTAATTCTTTCCCAACAGACCCTGATGATGAATGGCAGCCAATCCCCCATTGACCTGCTAAGCGGGCACGTTCTGCTCCCCCTGCCAGACGGGGCCAGGTTTCGAGGCTGGGCAACTTATCTGAGCTTATCTGGAGGAGGAGGAGAGGTGGCGCACTGAGCACCAGGCAGACACACCTCCGACCCAACCAAGGTTCCGTCCAAAGCGGGAGCCAGGTCCACGGCTGGACTCCTCCCAGACCTACAGCTCTCTCCAGCTTTTATTTTTTTCAGCACCTTGGGGCTAGGAACAATTGTTGAAAACACCAACAAGTACGCTGAGAAGAGGAAGAGGTCCCAGCAGTGGAAGGGGAACAGGTGGAAGTTAGTCATACTTGGAGAAATGTACAAGTTCCTGGCTCTTGTCATTTACATGGGTGTGGTGAAGCTGAACCGACTCCAGTTCCCTCCCTCCTTCTTGCCCTCGTACAGGTTCCTAAACATCCTATGGAGCCTACACATGAGTGACCCACAGCAAGACGAAGAGAATGACAGGAAGAAGGGTACCCCTGCCTATGACCGGATCTTCAAGATCAAACCCCTCTTTCACCAGCTCATCACCGCGTGCCAGGCCTACTGTCAGCCATCACAGAAGATCTGCATCGATGAGCGTATGGTGGCATCCAAGGCCAGGACCATCTTGAAACAGTATATGAAAGCCAAGCCGACCAAGTGGGGCTACAAGCTGTTTGTCCTGGCTGATTCCTGCAGCGCATACACCAGGAACCTCTTTGTGTATGAGGGGAAGGCCACCACGCCATCGGGCAACGGTCTCAGCTTTGATTTGGTGATGCAGCTGGTGGACACACCCCTCCTGGGCACTGGGTATAAGTTGAATGTGGACACCTTCTACACTAGCCACGCTCTGTTCAGGGACCTGCTGGCCAATAAGATCTGGGCCTGCAGCACCATAAGACAGAAGAGAGTGGGGCTCCCTGAGGTCACAGCCAACAACCTGCCTAGGAGGACGGCGAGGGGCACCATTCACTGGATCCGGTGGGGCGACCGTCTCTTCATCAATTGGATGGACACCATGGAGGTGGTGATGCTGGACACCACCAACCAGGCCTTCACTGGGGACCACGTCCAACGGAGGGTCAAGGAGCATGGGTTCAGAACATGGGTCCGGAAGAAGACCTGTCCAACGCTCATCGTGTACTACAACGTGCTCCAGAAAACCATGAAGTGGTATAAAACCCTGTTTTACCACTTCTTGAACATCGCGGTCGTCAACGCCTTCATCCTGAACCAGCTTCAAGATAGAGCAAAAGGGCTGATACCTCTCACCCAGTTGGAATTCAGGGAGAGGCTTGTTGAGGAGCTGGCTGACTTGGGGGCAGAAGCCACAACAGGACCCTGCAGTCCTTGTCCCTCTGGGCTTGATGATTCCACCCCTCAACTCTCGACCTCCAGGTCCACTTCATCCAGCCCAACACCCTCCTCCATCCCTCGGCCCTCGACCTCCAGGTCCACCCAGGGATGCTCTTACATCCATCGGCCCTTGACCTCCAGGTCCTCATCATCAACCCCAAGCACCCTCCTTCGGCCCTCGACCACCAGGTCCACTTCATCGACCCCTAATCGGTTGCCATGCTTTTCAATACTACTTTGCCAGTATGGATGTCTCAAAAGGGAAGACGGCAACCGACTGCTGAAAGTTGAGTCACCACGTATGAAGACATCGCTCTACTGTGAGTCATGCCATCTCCCTTTTTGCGGGAATGCATAGAGGAACTGTTTTGTGGAGTGGCACAGGCGTAATGTCCATGAATATGCTGCTAACTGTGTGTGTCTGAGACAACATGTTCTTGTAATAAAAAAAACATATTTTGTAAAAAATAAATAAATAAATATGTCCCCAGTACACAGTTTTATTGTGTATTGTTTAAAACATTTCCCTGCACTAGTAATATTCTTTTTAAAAACTTGTATTTATTTATTTGTGACCCAACACCTGGATTTGGTCCTATGTAGCAAAATTTGAAATTGTGTTTTTTACATTGGATAAAAGTAGAGACTCTGAGCTAGAAAATGGTATATCATACACTGCAGTTGAGGAACAATGAGAAAGTAATTCTGCTTTGAAAGTTAATAAACTTGTAACCCCACTTTTGAGAAAATGCCACGTGAATGTTTTGGTACACCTACTGGAGGACTCTTCTTTGTCTACACCCATTCAGCATCGTTCACACCCTCTTAAGCCTTAGCCTCACCCATCTCTTTAAGGATTCACAGTGTAGTAAACAACCAAAGATTTCAAGACTAAAAGTGGTGAAAGTAGTAGCAAAAAATTATAGTAAAAATAAACTTTATCTAGGCCTTGGCCTATATCCTAAGCTAACTTTGGTGCGGGTCATGTTCTTCTTCACTTTACCGTCTCTGGTAAACACACACTATATAAAAAAAAAAAAATCGATGTTTATTTGTCACATGTACAGGATACAGAAGGTGTAAACGGTACAGTGAAATGGTTACTTGCATAGTGGAGTATTTATTTATTTTTTTACATGTAGCTAGCTAGCTAAACAATAAACCATAATCCCAACTCTAATGCCGCATTCAAAACAACTGGGAACTCAAAAAAATAAAATTAAACTCCAACTGGGAAAAATAGATTTGAACGGTCATCCAACTCAGAATTCCAACTCAGGAACTCGGGCATCTTTCTAGAGCTCCTACACAGATCATACACTTAACGTTAGCTAGCTAGCTAACAGTACGTTTTAATTTCAATGAAAATGACTTTCTGACTAAATTAGAAATGTATAATATCTGTATACATGGATGAACGCTTCTTCCCCTGTCATGGATGCCATGGTTGCCCTTAGTTTGAAGATGTAATCCGGAGACAGTGTTTTATACAACAGCCTTCTTTATGTGTTCTCTTTTTGAACTCTCTCCGCATTTGGCAATCATCTCTCTGCTTCAACCGGGCATTCCACTGATTTCAAAACTCTGTCAACTTCTTCCGTGACAACAACACCCTTTCTTCCACACCGTTGTTATCAGAAGACTACAAGGTGAGTCCCAAAATGTATTGTATGCTGCTGCATAAATGATGTAATATGCCAGGGACAGCAGAGCCTTCTTTTCAGCACCATGGAGTGAATCCTTACCACTGCTACACCTGGCTATCAGCGGAGCCTTGTCTGGCAGCGAAACAGTTCATTCAGCCTCTTTTACTGCCTTTTTAAAAAACATAGCTGATATCCTTACCCCTGTCTTTTACGCATCAATTTGTCTGATTGGAAGGCACGCTTATAGTCCTCAAAAATCATACAATGTAAATATTAACTATCTTGCTCTCTCTCTTTCAATACCTCTATCCATCTCTCTACAGGTGCTAGGGACAGAATATTCCAAGGACCTCCAGAGTCTTCAGACCAACTACCTGCGATCTCTCCAGAGCACAGAGAAGTAACCACCATTGGTGGTAATATACTTTATGCACTATGTAAACCTCCTTCACTATGGCTGTCTGTCTGTGTGATGGCATATAACATATTATTCAGGGCCACTGGTTGGATTGGATTTACTGTACCGAACTCATTTGCTCTCCTCCCACTAAAAGTCTCCCAGACTTTTATAAAAACGAATGTGTCCATCCACCTATTCCCAGGTGAGTCTGCTGGGCGATGGAACTCTAGAGCAGAACATTAGAAACCTGCCACCCTGTTGTTAGCTATCAGCAGACAGTTACCTGAGGAAGGAAGGATGCAGCTATCAAGGCTTTAAATGGTCAAATGTGGGGGATGACCACCAAATGCAATAACGTTTTATATAAACTACTTGTTCATTTTGTTATAGGTTACAAAACAATAACTGTTTCTTAGCCTGTTCTTCTCATTTTTACTAACTACTATGATAACTTAAACATCTGACAACATGCAGACTTTATCCATCAAGACAACACTTAGAGCTCATGATTCAAAAAGGTCTAAAATCAATGCAAGTCTCATATCCAGGGTGAATACTTTTGTATTCATGTATAAAGGACATCACACAGGTGTGCCAACTAAAATATATATCCCAGACAAGACTGAAGAATAGGACAAATAGGCTGCGTTTAGACTGGCAGCCCAATACTGATCTTTTTGAAAAAGAGCTGATGTGAAAAGATCTGGTGTTTGGTCAAAAGACAAATGAGTGTAAAAAATATCAGAATTCGGCTGCCAGTCTACACAGCCAGGGACAAGTAAATATAAGTCCGTTCTGGAGTTCGTAGCAGTTTGTATGAATTTGAGTGGTTACATACACTACATGTTAAATGGCTACGAGAGAGATAAGGAGACTCTTGCTGGCTGTAATCAAAGGGAAGGTACCACTGAAGGCCCCAGTATTCAGTCAGGCAGCTTGAAGAAGATGTCACCATCCAGGCCCTTGTCACAGCATGCAGTGGCATGATAGGGAGATGACAATAAATACATTATGTATAAACAACTTTATCAATCAGATGGTTAACTAGCAAAAGGCGCCTGATAAAGCTAGCCAGTTGATGGTAAAACTAGGATGAATGTCAGAGGCCAGCTAGCTAACGCAATATTGGCTGTCAATGCAATGGCTGTTCTGGAGTTCGTCTGAAATGTACCATTACATTTCACATGATAAGCAAACTACTGTCATGCCTATCCACCTAAAAATCGATGAACACAGATAAAAGAGATGATTACTTCCAAGTAGATTGTTTTGTTTTCATTTACCTCATCCTCTTCTGCTCATGTGGGTACCTACTTCCTGAGATTTTATTGATGGAACAATCCAGCCAATTGGCTGTGGTTTTGGCAGAGGGAACTGATTGGTCAGGAGTAAAAGGTCCTGACCCCAGAGAGCAAATAACATTTTTAAACACATTTTTATACAAACAAACAAAGCTTTTGACAAGCTAACTAAACTTTTGACAAGCTTACGAATCTCTTGGTAACGTGACAACAGTGATAGAACTCCGAGCACGCGCAGATCAAAATCTGCAAGTGTATTTTTGATTCACAGCAGAATATTCATACTTGTAAATGGACTTTGAATAATTCTGAAAATAAATTAAACTTGCAAATTTGATTGAATGTATTCAAATGTCAAGTTACAACTTTGCGACTGTTGTTACATCTTTCATACATCATGATACAAGCTTGCGTAATGAAATTACTTGCAACCACAAACATCAATGTGCAACCATGAAATTCAAATTACAAACTCACATAGTTATGTCATCATTATAATCCCATAAGGGAGTTGGAATTATTGCATTGTGGTTGGTAGTGAGGTTGATAATGTTCATGTTGAACGGCGAACACAGAGGGGTCAGGGTTCTTAGCGTGGCTCACCTTTGAGCCATTGTAAGCTGTACTGGCGAGTTTGTGAAGTTCAGAAATGGGAAGGGAAAGGAAACCAGCATGAGCCATTGATCCTAGGAAGGTAACGTGAGTTGGATACATGTTTGCTGAAAACATCTGTCTAAGCGCTAAGAGTTCTTCCATGCCTGGTTCGGTGAGGTTACCAAAGTAGGCTGTACGAAGACGGTGGTAGTACGCTTGAGGAGGTTTTGCCCTAGCCTGCTTGATGGTGGGAGCCAGGGAACTGCCATGTCTCGGAATCGCAGAACCAGAAAATTCTATCTTCAGGGCAGTGGAAAGTTGCTTATCATAATTTTGCACACGGCTATGTTGACAACGGACTAAGTTTATGACGTGCCTATTTCAGCAGGTAAAGCCTATCTGCATCGGTTGCCTCGGTATGGTTGTCAAGGGCATCACTTAGATCAGCCAAGTATGTCTCTGTGCCATTGGGCTTCCCGGGCACAGGGTCATAAGTGTAGGTGTTTTTGATGATTTTATCTAAGCGTTCCCCGTTAATGTTGCGGTGAGGAATGGCGTTGCCAGGAGAGAAGACTGGGGCCGAGAGACCAAGAGGAAAAGCGCCGCCTGACCCTGAATGGCCAAGTGGACGAGCGTTGCTCCGGGCCTGGTGACCGGGAGGAAGAGAGAATGGGTCACCTGTTTGAGGAGAAGACTAGAATTTTCCGTCACCCTTCAACCCGTACGTATAACGCTCAGGCTGTAGGCTTGGCCATCCCATTGGGATGCCATCTGTCGCTGGGAGACCACTTTGAAGCATTTCCAACTGTCGTTTAAATGTGGTGTCCTGGCACATAGCGGACAGTTAAATACTCCACGCTATTCTTGTTTGCATATGATTACCAATAATGACGAGACAGCCTACAGGGAGGAGGTGAGGGCCCTGGGAGTGTGGTGCCAGGAAAATAATCTCTCATTCAACGTCAACAAAACAAAGGAGCTGATCGTGGACTTCAGGAAACAGCAGAACACATCGACAGGACCGCAGTGGAGAAGGTGGAAAGCTTCAAGTTCCTAGGCGTACACATCACTGATGATCTGAAATGGTCCACCCACACAGACAGTGTGGTGAAGAAGGCGCAACAGCGGCTCTTCAACCTCAGGAGGCTGAAGACATTTGGCTACACCTAAAAACCTCACAAACTTTTACAGATGCACAATTGAGAGCATCCTGTCTGGCTGTATCACCACCTGGTATGGCAACTGCACCACCCGCAATCGCAGGGCTCTCCAGAGGGTGGTGTGGTCTGCCCGACGAATCACCAGGGGCAAACTACCTGCCCTCCAGGACCCCTACAGCACTCGATGTCACAGGAAGGCCAAAAAGATCATCAAGGACAATAACCACCCGAGCCACTGCCTGTTTACCCCGCTATCATCCAGAAGGTGAGGTCAGTACAGGTGCATCAAAGCTGGGACTGAGAGACTGAAACACAGCTTCTATCTCAAGGCCATCAGACTGTTAAATAGCCAAAACTAAGCGGCTTCCACCCAGTTACGTAACCCTGCACCTTAGAGGCTGCTGCCCTATATACAGTGGGGAAAAAAAGTATTTAGTCAGCCACCAATTGTGCAAGTTCTCCCACTTAAAAAGATGAGAGAGGCCTGTAATTTTCATCATAGGTACATGTCAACTATGACAGACAAAATGAGGATTTTTTTTAACAGAAAATCACATTGTAGGATTTTTTATGAATTTATTTGCAAATTATGGTGGAAAATAAGTATTTGGTCAATAACAAAAGTTTCTCAATACTTTGTTATATACCCTTTGTTGGCAATGACACAGGTCAAACGTTTTCTGTAAGTCTTCACAAGGTTTTCACACACTGTTGCTGGTATTTTGGCCCATTCCTCCATGCAGATCTCCTCTAGAGCAGTGATGTTTTGTCGGCTGTCGCTGGGCAACACGGACTTTCAACTCCCTCCAAAGATTTTATATGGGGTTGAGATCTGGAGACTGGCTAGGCCACTCCAGAACCTTGAAATGCTTCTTACGAAGCCACTCCTTCGTTGCCCGGGCGGTGTGTTTGGGATCATTGTCATGCTGAAAGACCCAGCCACGTTTCATCTTCAATGCCCTTACTGATGGAAGGAGGTTTTCACTCAAAATCTCACGATACATGGCCCCATTCATTCTTTCCTTTACACGGATCAGTCGTCCTGGTCCCTTTGCAGAAAAACAGCCCCAAAGCATGATTTTTCCACCCCCATGCTTCACAGTAGGTATGTTGTTCTTTAGATGCAACTCAGCATTCTTTGTCCTCCAAACACGACGAGTTGAGTTTTTACCAAAAAGTTCTATTTTGGTTTCATCTGACCATATGACATTCTCCCAATCCTCTTCTGGATCATCCAAATGTACTCTAGCAAACTTCAGACGGGCCTGGACATGTACTGGCTTAAGCAGGGGGACACGTCTGGCACTGCAGGATTTGAGTCCCTGGCGGCATAGTGTGTTCCTGATGGTAGGCTTTGTTACTTTGGTCCCAGCTCTCTGCAGGTCATTCACTAGGTCCCCCCATGTGGTTCTGGGATTTTTGCTCACCATTCTTGTGATCATTTTGACCCCACGGGGTGAGATCTTGCGTGGAGCCCCAGATCGAGGGAGATTATCAGTGGTCTTGTATGTCTTCCATTTCCTGTCTTCCATTTCCTAATAATTGCTCCCACTTCCCAGCCTGGTGCAGGTCTACAATTTTGTTTCTGGTGTCTTTTGACAGCTCTTTGGTCTTGGCCATAGTGGAGTTTGGAGTGTGACTGTTTGAGGTTGTGGACAGGTGTCTTTTATACTGATAACAAGTTCAAACAGGTGCCATTAATACAGGTAATGAGTGGAGGACAGAGGAGCCTCTTAAAGAAGAAGTTACAGGTCTGTGAGAGCCAGAAATCTTGCTTGTTTGTAGGTGACCAAATACTTATTTTCCATCATAATTTGCAAATAAATTCATAAAAAATCCTACAATGTGATTTTCTTGAAAAAATATTCTCAATTTGTCTGTCATAGTTGACGTGTACCTATGATGAAAATTACAGGCCTCTCTCATCTTTTTAAGTGGGAGAACTTGCACAATTGGTGGCTGACTAAATACTTTTTTCCCCCACTTGATAGACTTGAAATCACTGGCCACTTTAATAATGGAACACTAGTCACTTTAATAATGTTGGCATATTTTTGCTTTACTCGTCTCATATGTATATACTGTATCCTATTCTACTGTATTTTAGTCTATGCCACTCCGACATTGCTCATCCTAATATTTATATATTTCTTAATTCCATTCTTTTACCTTTAGATTGTGTGTATTGTTGTGAATTGTTAGATATTACTGCACTGTTGAAGCTAGAAACACAAGCATTTTGCTACACCCACAATAACATCTGCTAAACATGTGTGTGTGACCAATACCATTTATTTGATTTGATTCTGATTTGATTTTACAGTCCTTTTGTGGCAATATTCACATCAACCTCCATTTACCTTGATGCAATTTGTTTCAGACATTTTACATAAGCTTAACGTCTTACAGTTCTTTTGTGACAATGTTCACATCAACTTTTATTTACCTTAATGCAATTCGCTTGAAACTTTTTACATAAGCTTAACGTCTTACAGTTATTTTGTGACAATGTTCACATCAACTTTTGTTTACCTTAATGCAATTCGCTTTAAACTTTTTACATAAGCTTAACGTCTTACAGTTCTTTTGTGACAATATGCACATCAACCTCCTTTACCTTAATGCAATTCCTTTGAGACACAGTCAATCAAATTATTCACATTCCAGTGTCATGCACTTCCTATCGCTCACTCCAGAGAGAATAGAGGTTTCAAGTCCCCTCTAGCGAATTTGACAGGGTAAATGTGTTTACTGATGACATCTCACTTTCAACATTTTTGGCTAAAAATGTGTTTTTAAAGCTGGAACATGCAGTAAAGAAAATATGTTTATTCTTCCACATCCACTTTAATTGCTTTCCCCAGAAAACGCGGGTCATTCATAAAAACGCTATTTTCGGATGTGGGAACCCCTCTTTCCTACAGCTGATAGGAAAAGTGAGTCTCGGCTATTTCTGCTAGCAAAATGCATTTGGGATGGAAAGCATCAATTCTTCCACTAACAATCTGTCTTCTCCTGAGACACATGTGTTAATTTTAAAGTGGGCATGCCCCCTATCCTAGTGCCGATATAGGGAAGGTGGCTCTATGATCCCAGTTGCCACAATAGGCTATGAGAAATGCTAGCAAAATGCGCCTAAAATGGGACACTAGATGTTTAAAATTGGAACACTGTTTTAAACGTATTAATTTCATACACTTCTCCAAGTAAAACCACAATCCTGACGAAGCCAGTCAGTTTGCAAAACACAGACAATCTCCTTATTCTAACATATGGGAAACACACAAGCCACTATGATTTAATTGTATTTATTTCATTCATTCTTGCAATCGACGAGACTGAATTCAGCAGAATGCACAGTTACATTTATACAAATGCTTAAAAAACACAGGATACGGCATTCAATTAAAAAGGTCAGTTTAAATGTCTATTTGGTTATTCAAAAGTCCATCACAGTCAGAAAATGGAGATGCCTTGAAGCCTTTTTCCCTGCCTGGTCAATGCATTGGTCCCCACTGAGTTGGTTGTCCAAGTGTAAGCCGAGGTATTTTGTGCTTGTTACAACTGGAACAGCCTGTCACCCAGTATAGTGGAGCTGGTTGGGGATGATTTTTAGAGAAGCAGATTCTTAGTTCGACAGACTTCTTTCCATTAGGAAGCATGTTATTCTCTGCCGCCCATTCCTCCAGTTGCTTTGCCTCCTCTTCCATTGAGGTGTCATTTTCAATGTTTGCTTGCCCTAAAGCACGGGACAGCCCAATGTCATCGGTGGTAGCCAGTGTCCAGTGTATCCTCAAAGATGACTCTCCATGTGAAGAAGAAAGAGGTAAGGCGAGACGTCTCCACCCTGTGGGACCCCAGATGTTACCTCTGTCCTTGAGCTGTCCATTCCCTTTGTCATCACCCTCTTTGTTCTCCCTGTTGTATAGCTGTGAAGCCAAGTGAGTAGCCTTGGACACAGATCCAGATTGGCCAGATGCTGGAGGAATTTGGCATGGTCGACACGATCAAAATAATTATTAGAAAGAGAAATATCTCTTGGGCTCAAGCTAGACATACACTACCAGTCAAAAGTTTGGACACACCTACTCATTCAAGGGTTTTTCTTAATTTTTACTATTTTCTACATTGTAGAATAATAGTGAAGACATCAACACTATGAAATAACATATGGAATCATGTAGTAACCAAAAAAGTCTTAAACAAATCAAAATATATTTTATATTTGAGATTCTTCAAATAGCCACCCTTTGTCTTGATGACAGCTTTGCACACAGCATTTGGAAATCAGCTTATGTCCTCCCACTGCTAAAGGGTGGAGATCCCTCAGATGCTAATAACTATCGTCCTCCACCTCAGATGCTAATAATTATCGTCCTATCTCCAAACTCCCTATTCTGGCCAAAGTCTATGAATCCCTAGTGAACTCACAGTTAAAAAACGTCTTAATTGAAAAGAACATACTGAGCGCGGTTCAGTCTGGCTTTAGATCGGGGCACAACACCAGAACTGCAGCTATGGCAGTGGCAAATAACATCATAAATGCACTTGATAAAAAGCAACATTGTGCTGCTCTGTTTGTTGTTTTATCAAAGGCATTTGATTCAGTTGACCATGAATAGTTGCTAGCTAGACTAACATTGGTCTCAGTGAAGGCGCAGTAAATTGGTTTAGGAACTATCTTTCTGTCAGAACACAATGTGTATATGCTGACAATCACAAGTCTAGCTTTCTTGAGATTAATAGAGGTGCGCGCCAGGGTTCCATTTTAGGTCTTGTGTTGTTCTCAATTTTTATTAATGATCTGGGAAATGTGATGCAACCAGCAAAGTTGCATCTATATGCAGATGATACAGTCATATATTCATGTGCTTCTTCTCTGGTTCAGGCTGTTGAAGAGCTCCAGACTGCTTTTCAGTCACTGCAGGCCTCCCTTATTGGGCTCAAACTGGTCGTGAATGTAAAAAAAAAAAAACATCATGACCTTTACCAGCGTTCGCACTCAGCCAGAGTAGGTTAGCATTGTCACATCTGGTGGCTTAACCATTGAAAAAGTGTCATCCTACAAATACCCAGGTATATGGTTGGATGACAAGTTGTCCTTTAAAGTTCATATGGATAATCTTGTGAGGAAGCTTAAATTGAAATTTGCTTCCCGCTTATGGTTAGAAAGAAGCTTGTTCAGGCCACTTTTTGTCTCTGTAATTGATTATGATGACTTGTGTATATGCATGTAGCCTCCTCTGTCTTACAGAGACTGCACTCTGTTTATCATGCATCCTTGCGCTTTATTACAAATGCCAAGTCACTCACCCACCATTGCACCTTGTACCAAATGGTGGGTTGGACCTCACTTTATATGCGCAGAAAGCTACATTTGTATGTGTCCATCTACAAAGCCTTTTTGGGTAAACTCCCTCTTTACCTCTGTAGTCTGGTCTCCTTCACCACCAGCAGTTACCAGACCCGGTCTGCTAGGTGGTTGCTACTTAAAGTCCCCAGGACATTTACAGTATTAGGCAAGACTGCCTTCTTGTCTTGTGCACCAGAGGTATGGAATAGTCTACAATTCATGCTTCATCTAGATATGTTAGTGCCACTGAATTAATTTAACATTTTGATGAGAGACTGTTACAGAAGATTTTTTAGGCTGGATCATGTTGTTGAATTGTATTGTATTGTTGTATGTTTTAATTCTGTAATGTATTGATTGTTGCTGCCTTCTTGGCCAGGTCTCCCTTGAAAAAGAGTCTCTGGGTCTCAGGGGGCCTTTCCTAGTTAAATAAAAAAATAAGAATGTGTTTGACATGTCCGCCAGCAGAACCTGGAACATTGTCAGTTACTTTGTCTGTTTCTGTAAACCAGGTGTGTGTGGGTCTGACCAGCACATGTGTTGTGCTGTGTTTAGGCAAGTATGCATTCTGTTTTTTGCATTCTTCAAGAGCAACTGGTTTGGGCTTCTTGGCAATGAGCCTTTCCTGGGCTTTGCCCAGACAGGATGTTAGAGATGTCACTTCTCTTTCAGGACTGGGGACCTTAGGAATGGGGCATTTGTTAGCGGTCTTCCACACTGTAGGTACAGAGCCCAGTTGATAGGAGGTATTAACTAAGTGAGTGACCACTGGCGCTAGATCCTCTGAAAATTCCTTCAGTAACCAGGGGGGGACCACATGCTTTCTTTGGACTGAGTCTTGAAAGAGCGTATTTCATTTGTCCAATGCTGAATAGTTCTCCTTCCCCAACAGGCCTAAGAAGAGGAAAAACAGTGAAGGATGTATTTCCTGTCCATGCTTCAGCAAAGAAGTTGTTCAAGACCTCAGCAACATCGTCATTTTCCACACCGTCAATCTGTATCATCCCTTCATATGATTTTGACCGACCAAACTCTTTGTTGATGAAGTCCCACCAATCTTTTGGGTTCTTCTTTTTGAAGGATTGAATTCCATTTGTGTAGTAGTCCCCCCATCTGTCATATATTTTTTGCCTTTTCTTGATAGCCACTTTTAGTTATGTCATCCATGGCTTGTCCCAGGCTGGTTATTTTTCAGTTTGTATGGGCATACATATATCAAGGGCCATTTGTATGTTGGGGTTGAAGATCTCCAACTTTTAATCCATGTTCTCTGCGTTGTAGACAGCTGACCAGTCTGTGATGGCCATACACCAGGCTAGGGCCTCCTACTCTGTATTGCATTTCCTTCTCCTTTCTAGGTACACTGGTGGGAGTGAACTGCAGATACTGGTGGTCACTTGAGCCCAGCGGGGCCAACACAGTAGGGTTTCTGTAGTAGGTGCTGAGGTTTGCTATGGTCAGATCAATCATGGAGTCTCCACGGGTATTGTTTTTGACAACCTGTTTTAGATCGGGGTGGGAGTTAATGATGGCCTTGATAAGTAGATGATTGAAATCCCCACATAAGACAATACCTGCTTCAGGTGATTTCAACTTTCAAGAGTCAATGGTGTTAATGAGATGGTCAATAGCTCGCTGTTGCAGTTTAATCTCATTAGCCCATGGAGGATGGTTAAGTGTTCCGAGAACAATTGTTGGAATTGATCTGGGAAGCCGCTCTGGGCACAACTGGATCCAGAGACACTCAAACTCTCTTTCAAGGTCAGCTCGTCTCTTAACCTGGAGACTATCATCTACATACATTAGCACCCCTCCTCCTTTCATATTTTGGCTAGGAATTCTGTCATTTCTGAACACCTGAAAACACTATGTTTAGGGACTCATCTGGAATGAATTCTAAGTGTAACCATTTGTGCTTTGAAGTTCAGAAATGAGCAATCCCTTCCATATTAGTCTTCTTGCACGGGCACCAAAATATGTTGTGACTTTGGCTATGGATATTGAAGACCGTTTACTGATTAATTACTGGAATAATTCATTGATCAATTTTATCTACTTCATTTGATTATCCTATCGAAATTAATCTAAGAGGGGCACCATTAAGGGTTTTGATACAGAGAGACCCCTTGAAGTAACTCTATCTGTAGTTATCATTAACCATTATACAATTATTCCTATATCAAAAATAGTCTTAATCAACAGTCAATATATATTACTATATTCTCATTCTGAACGGTAGTCGAGTTCCAAGACTTCAAGAATGCAATCGTTCGTTAAGGACTTCAATGGAACAACGGATTTACTTCAATGTTTTATTACTAGACTAACATAGATTGAAAATGAGGTAGGTACAGTTGTCTTAATAGACACAAATGGAATGTAGTACAATTATTGACGTGGGGTTCTACAGATCAATTGAATAAGCTTATGTAGCCTACACACAGGCATATATGACAACAGTTTAATAGGAATTTGGAGAATTTGACATTCTTATTTGTGAGAACAGGAGAAGTGAAGGAGAGGCTACATCAGTAAGGTTTCCTGGCAGTGAAACTATAGGCTCCCTAATCGGGGTTAGGACGGCCCGGTTACATATTAACACCCACTGTGGACAGTGTCAGGACAATATTGGTCATTGATATGTAATTCAGACTAACAGTCTTACAATAATCAGTTACTGCCACCACTTTTACACAGACATAGCGTCACCCAAATGATGTACAGTGCCTTCGGAAAGTATTCAGACCCCTTGACCTTTTCCACATTTTGTTACGTTACAGCCTTATTCTAAAATGTATGAAAAAAAAAAATCCTCAGCAATCTACACACAATGCCCCATAATGAAAAAGCAAAAACAGTTTTTTAGAAATGTTTGCAAATGTATTAAAAATAAAAAACAGAAATACCTTATTTGCATAAGTATTCACACCCTTTGCTATGAGACTCGAAATTGAGCTCAGGTGCATCATGTTTCCATTGATCATCCTTGAGATGTTTCTACATCTTGATTGGAGTCCACCTGTGGTAAATGTAATTGATTGGACATGATTTGGATAGGCACACACTTGTCTATATAAGGTCCCACAGTTGACAGTGCAAATCAGAGCAAAATCCAAACCATGAGGTCGAAGCACAGATCTGGTGAAGGGTTCGAACAAAAATTATGCAGCATTGAAGGTCCCCAAGAACACAGTGGCCTCCATCATTCTTAAATGGAAGAAGTTTGGAACCACCTAGACTCTTCCTAGAGCTGGCCGCCCGGGCCAAACTGAGCAATCGGGGGAGAAGGGCCTTGGTCAGGGAGGTGACCAAGAACCCGATGGTCACTCTGACAGAGCTCTAGAGTTCCTCTGTGAAGATGGGAGAACCTTCCAGAAGGACAACCATCTCTGCAGCACTCCACCAATCAGGCCTTTATGGTAGAGTGGCCAGACGAAAGGCACTCCTCAGTAAAAGGCACATGAAAGCCCGCTTGGAGTTTGCCAAAAGGCACCCAAAGACTCTCAGACCATGAGAAACAAGATTCTCTGGTCTGATGAAAGCAAGATTGAACTCTTTGGCCTGAATGCCAAGCGTCACGTCTGGAGGAAACCTGGCACCATCCCTACGGTGAAGCATGGTGGCAGCATCATGCTGTGGGGATTTTTTTCAATGCTGCAAAAGTCAGTACAAATCTCCTGTAGTACGAGACCAGGCCCAGGAAGCTCTTCAGCTGCTGCTTGTCAGTGGGGATGGGCCAGTCTCGGACAGCCCCCACTTGGTCCTCCATGGTGCTGATGCCCTCTCTCCCCACTTTGTGCCCCAAGAAGGACACCTCTCTCCTCATGAAGTGGCACTTCTCGGGGTAGAGCTTCAGTCCTGCGGTAGCCACCCTCTCCAGCACACGCCGTAGCGCCCCCAGGGCAGACTGGAAGGAGCTGCCATTGGCCAGGATGTCGTCGAGGTAGACCAAGTTTCAAGTTTTAATGTCACGTGTACAAGTACAGTGAAATGACTTTCTTGCAAGCTCTAAACCCAACAATGCAGTAATCAATATCAATGTAGTACTAAAAATAACATAAGGTAGAACAAAAACACAAAAAAAAGAAGAAAAAAAAGAAGAAGAACACGAGAAAGTAAGTAAGCTATAAACAGGGTCAGTTCCAATACCACATTTACAATGTGCAGGGATTCTGGCGTGATAGAGGTAGATACTTTTGGTCATGTAGTGTATGTGGACACCTGCTCGTCAAACATCTCATTCCAAAATCATGGGCATTAATATGGAGTTGGTTCCCCCTTTGCTGCTATAACAGCCTCCACTCCTCTGGGAAGGCTTTCCACTAGATGTTGGAACATTACTGCAGGGACTTGCTTCCATTCAGCCACAAGAGCATTAGTGAGGTCGGGCACTGATGTTGGGAGATTAGGCCTGGCTCGCAGTCAGCGTTCCAATTCATCCCAAAGGTGTTCGATGGGGTTGAGGTCAGGGCTCTGTGCAGGCCAGTCAAGTTCTTCCACACCGATCTCGACAAAGCATTTCTGTATGGATCTCGCTTTGTGCACAGGGGCATTGTCATGCTGAAACAGGAAAGGGCCTTCTCCAAACTGTTGCCACAAAGTTGAAAGCACAGAAGCGTCTAGAATGTCATTGTATGCTGTGGTGTTAAGATTTCCTTTCACTGGAACTAAGGGGCCTAGCCCGAACCATGAAAAACAGCCCCAGACCATTATTCATCCTCCACCAAACCTTACACCTTATTCGGGCAGGTAGCGTTCTCCTGGCATCCGCCAAACGCAGATTAGTCCGTCGGACTGCCAGATGGTGAAGCGTGTTTCATTACTCCAGCGAACGCGTTTCCACTGCTCCAGAGTCCAATGGCCGCGAGCTTTACACCACTCCAGCTGATGCTTGGCTTTGCGCATGGTGATCTTAGGCTTGTGTGTGGCAGCTCGGTCATGGAAACCCATTTCATGAAGCTCCCGACGAACAGTTATTGTGCTGAGGTTGCTTCCAGAGGCAGTTTGTAACTCGGTAGTGAGTGTTGCAACCGAGGACAGACAATTTTTACGCACTACGCGCTTTAGCACTCTTCGGTCCCGTTCTGTGAGCTTGTGTGGCCTACGACTTCGCGGCTGAGCCGTTGTTGCTCCTAGACATTTCCACTTCACAATAACAGCACTTACAGTTGACCAGGGCAGCTCTAGCAGGGCAGAAACTTGATGAACTGACTTGTTGGAAAGGTGGCATCCTATGACGGTGCCATGCTGAAAGTCACTGAGCTCTTCAGTAAGGCCATTCTATTGCCAATGTTTGTCTATGGAGATTGCGTGGCTGTGTGCTCGATTTTATACACCTGTCAGCAACAGTTCTGGCTGAAATAGCTGAATCCACTAATTTGAAGGGGTGTTTTTGTGTATTTAGTGTATGATAAACAGAGTAGCAGCAGCGTATATGATGATTGTATGAGTGTGTGTGTGTGTTGGAGTGTCAGTGTGTGTGAGTGTGTAGAGTCCTGTGAGTGTTTATAGAGACAGTGCAAAAGTAAATACAAGGGTCAACTCAGATAGTCCGTTTAGCCATTTTGTTAGCTATTTAGCAGACACTCCTGTCAGGGGATGCCAGCCAGTACCTTGTAATCAACCGCTCAAAAGTAGCTGGAACATTGCACTGACAGAAACAAGGGACCTTGAACTGCCAGTGCCCTCTGCTGGTGGAGAAAGCAGTCTTGGCTCTTGCCTCGGGGGAGAGCGGCACCTGCCAGTAGCCACCGCAGAGGTCTAGTGAAGAGAACCAGAAGGACCCCCTAATCAGATCCAGCGACTCATCGATGCGTGACAGGGGGTATGAGTCCTTCCTGGTTACCGCATTCAGCCACCTGTAGTCCGCACAGAACCACAGCTTGCCCCTCTTTGTAGGAACCATGACGACTGGTGCCGCACAGGGTCTGTCTGAGGGCTCAATGAAGTCTGCACGCTGCATCTGCAACACCGCCTTGTCTGCCGCCTGCTGGCATGCCAGCGGGATACGGCGGGACACATCTTGATGAGTGGAGCATCGCCTGTGTCGATCTCGTGATGCACCAGATGAGTCTGACCCACCTTCTCCTCACTCAGGCCATGGATCTCTGCTGCTTTGGTAAGGGGGCTGTTGGGCTGCATAAATGTGACTTTAGGGGGAGCCATGGTGACTGCAGGGCCTCCCTGGAAGCTCTGTGTGCCCCCGTCTAGGTCCAGCTGTCAGCCTGTGCTCCTAAAAAAGTCCAACCCCAGGAAACAAGGGTCCTGTATAGCCACCACCCACACAGGATGACGCACAGTCCTGCCCCCTACTGTCACAGTATTTTCCCCTTCCCTTTCTTGGGTGCCAGCTCACCTGTGACCGGGTGGATCTGCACAGTTGTGGGCCCAACCTGAGACAATGTCCGGCCTCACTAGGGTTACCGTAGACCCAGTATCCAACAGGGCAGGGCAGGGCACTCCCTCCACAGGTCTGGCCCACCACAACCGCAGGCTCCATCTCATCTGTGTGCAGTCGTCTGCTTCTGGGGGAAGTGGAACCTTGCCGTTGGGTTATTCCTGGCGATGGTGGGGTTTGGGAAAGAGAGCCTGAGGTCTGCACTGCCCCGTCTATGCAGACTCAAGACATTTCCCTGGGCTCTGGCGGACATGGGGCAATTCCTGTGCAAAATGGCTTGGCTGGCCACACCCCCAGCAGACCATGGGGCAAGGGCGAGTGTTGCGTGCTGTCTGTGTGTTGCGTGCTGTCTGTAGCGATACAGCACGAAAGAGTTCAGTCATTTCAGCCACCCATGCAGGCTTTTCCAGCTCTGGGCTGCACCACAGCCTGCACAGTGGTTGTATTTCCAAACACCCCCACTAAAGCCCCAGCCCACACAATATCCCTCTCCAAAGCCACCTCCAAGGCTTTCGGTAACGACTCAGGATGAGCCAGTTGGGTCTGTGTGCGCAGCTCCGTAGGAGAGAGAGTGCCTGTATGTGCACAGAGAGGCGCATGTAAGCATATCACAGGAGGTTGGTGGCACCTTAATTGGGGAGGACGGGCTCGTGTTAATGGCTGGAGCAGAATGGGTGGAATGGTATGAAATACATCAAACACATGGTTTCCATGTGTTTAATGCCATTCTATTCGCTCCTTTCCAGCCATTATTATGAGCCGTCCTTCCCTCAGTAGCCTCCACTGGAGCATATGCTCTCAATGTCATTAGCTAGCACCCGTACCGGCTCCACTGGCTGCCTGTGTCTATTAGGAGCGCAGGCAGCCAGTCCTCAGTTCTCTAACTAAAGCCCCATAATCACGTGTGTCCTCCGGGCTAAGCAACAACAAACAGGACAGAGCTAGCAGAAGTGCCTTATCTTCATCCGACCACACCCTTGAATGAGCTAACAGTTCAAACTGAGCATGAAACTGAGCCTCCCAATCCGCCTTACTAGAGTACTTCGGGGTCTTAACAGACGCAGATGCGATTGGGGACTGGGTGCAGTCATATTTGTTTACATCCTGAGCCCCAGCCTTCCTGTCACGCACCGTCGACGTCATGCGTTCGGTCCATGCAGCGGAATCCGCGTGAAGATCACAAGATGCACCCAAAGATAGTATATTATCAAGATTCGCAGAAACTGGTTCTCCAATAGAAATCCCCAAACACACTTGTAGGCAATGTCATGGTGAAGTTAGCTAGTTAGTGAAGTTACAGAAACCGATAATTGGGTTTAACGGTCGTGTCGCGCAGAACATCAGATTTGCTGCTATTCCAGTTTCAACTGCTCTGCCTGCGGTTATGGAACCCCAACCTGTCCCAGACCTGCTGTTTTCAACTCTTAATGATCGGCTATGAAAAGCCAACTGAGATTTATTCCTGATTATTATTTGACCATGCTTGTCACTTATGAACATTTTTGAACATCTTGGCATGGTTCTGTTATAATCTTCACCCGGCACAGCCAGAAGAGGACTGGCCACCCCTCATAGCCTGGTTCCTCTCTAGGTTTCTTCCTAGGTTTTCGCCTTTCTAGGGAGTTTTTCCTAGCCACCGTGCTTCTACACCTGCATTACTAGCTGTTTGGGGTTTTAGGCCGGGTTTCTGTACAGCACTTCGAGATATTAGCTGATGTAAGAAGGGCTATATAAAATAAAATTGATTGATTGATTGATTTGCAGGCCGTCAAATCAATGGCCGTCCTTCGATATAAAGTAGTTTTTGACAAAAATGAAAACGTGTCAGTTTGTCACTTTCACAATGAAATAGTAATGACAATTTCAGCTATTAGGTTTTGCCTTTAGATTTTGAGAAAATTAACAACTAAGGTCAAATTTGTCGAGTCTGCTTCGCGACGCGTTCCCGGAAGTATCGCAATGTTGTGCCTTTGGGTTTGAAATCTCTGTGATGCACCCATGCCCGATTCAGCCGTCATTCATCTAGTGGTCTCCCTCAAGCGGACTTTGTGCCCTGATGGTCTCGCGAACTCCTCAACCAGATCCTGCTACATCCATGCACACTCACCTCCTCCTCCACTCTTGGAATACCACAAATCATTTTCAGTCCCTTTTCTCTGCTTGGCTAATCCACGTAGCTAGCCACTGTAGTCAGCTAGCTCAATTTGAGTTTTTATTTCACTTGACACCAATGTAATGACGTCGGTAGATAATAAATATAAGAATGTCCACAACAGAGGATCGAGTTCTCGAATCAAACGATTGAATAACCAGATCTCACACAGGCTACTGTTTGGCCATAGCCAACGCCAAATAAATCTGGTTTTAGACCACAACATGTATCCAACACTCTGTCAGGAGGTGAAAAAAACATAACAATAGAAACATGGCGATATAACAAAACCTGTGGTGCCCAGATGTAATATATTGAATATACACTATAGAACATATTTTATTGTCCATTGTTTAGAACAGAAATGTGTCTTCTGCCTTTCCCAACACCCACAGACACACACAATTGTGTGTGTGTGTGTGTGTGTGTGTGTGTGTGTGTGTGTGTGTGTGTGTGTTTGTGTTGGGAAAGGCAGAAGATACATTTCAGTTCTAACCAATGGAAAATAAAGTATCTTCTATATATTCAATATAATACATCTATATAACCATATTAATGAATTAATCATATTGAAAATGAATCATATTTAACAATAAACACCCTTTAACATCCTCTTGGTGGAAAGGCAAGGATGGGAAAATGTGTAGCAGGTTTTACTGGCAATACTTTGGATTGTCATAAGGTCTTTTTACCATCCAAAGTGATTTTTTTTTGAGTGATGTCATCATGGCTTTCTGTCCCATTGTCATTTGTGCTGGGACTAATATTGAAGCAGCCCTTCTACAGATCCATGGTAACTAATCCCATAAATGTACACATCACCACAAAAACAATAATAATTGGGCTAGTTTTCAGGCCCTTTGGGCGGGTTTTGAGTGGTAATTGGGCTAGATATTTTTGGTCGACCTGGCAACCCTGTCTGAAGGCTTGGGTGCTTTCACCAAATTGTGCCGAGAAACGGTTCATCACTCTGAGCTTCATTATCAGTTCACAATGTACAATAGTGACATCTGCTGGTCAGCAATAAATAGCAGCATGTGATTATCAGATATACTTTTTTTTCTCTACAGTTTCCATCAAAAGTCTGTGGCACAGCAGTATGTTGGCTTTAGTAATCTATATTCAGTTGGATTACCAGGATTACATCATGCTTCCCTTTTATACCCCTTTTATCTGTCATTATTTAGGATGCTTAAGACAGAAGCTTATACTATACTAAATCAAATAAATTATTTGAACAACAGTGCAGAAAGTGTGGTTTCACATAAAACACATTTCTAAATACTGTGCCTTCAACCTCATACCCTCACATTCCTGAACGTTCCATAGTTCCCTACTCTACCTGCTACGCTACCAGTCAGGTGAAACTATATTTGTAAGTACGGTGTCCAGTAGAGGTCAGTGTTTGAAAGCAGCTTGGAATCGAAGAAAGCACCGGAACCACGGCGAAATCAGTGGGATCTCGCATTTTGCAACACAGTTTGAAAAAGCACGTGATCAAACGAAGCTTCGGACTTCGTTGATGACCTACTTCTGATAAAGTGATACACGCATCGGCTCACTGCTTCAAAGTTAGCTGCTTTGTGATTATGAGGCATGCATCGGAGCTCCGGTATCAAACGTAACATCACTACTTCCTGTAAGTTACTGGAAAATTCAGAATAAATCACACAATACAATACTGCAAAATGTGCCTACTATATTGTAAGAAAGTAAATGCTACTGTAATCATGTTGGTATATTAGTGTATTTTACTGTAATTACATGGGATTAGCGCAAGCAGGTTTTTTTTACATTTTACATTTTTAGTCATTTAGCAGACACTCTTATCCAGAGCGACTTACAGTTAGTGAATTATTTTTTATTTATTTTGTTATTTTTTATTTATTTATTATTTTATACTGGCCCCCCGTGGGAATCGAACCCACAACCCTGGCGTTGCAAACGCCATGCTCTATCAACTGAGCTACATCCCTGCCGGCCATTCCCTCCCCTACCCTGGACAACGCTGGGCCAATTGTGCGCCGCCCATTAGTCTCCCGGTCGCGGCCGGCTGCGACAGAGCCTGGATTCGAACCAGGATCTCTAGTGGCACAGTTAGCACTGCGATGCAGTGCCTTAGACCACTGCGCCACTCGAGTATTGGTTGTCTGCTAGGTATTTGTATATTGCAAGACTTTTATGAATAAATGGTGTTTTATATCACTCGCACTTCTAGAGGCCTGAACAAACACTTCCAAACTGGCTGTGATTACAGGGCAAAACAGATATGAAAGGACATGGCTTAATGTTCACCCATTAAAGGTTTAAGACCCACTGTCACTCTGATCTGTCCTCTATATACATTATATAATTTGTTAGGGCACTACCACCACATATTAGTTAAATTGGTACAGCATTCTCACTAACGGGTGCAACAAATATACTCACTTGCAAGGCAAGCCTCAAAATGTGTTCATGAGCCAGCGATTCTTTCCCCTCCCACACAATGTTTCCACATTGTGCCAGAATTTCAGAACGCAGCAGTAAATATACAGCAAAACACAATACAGTACTTTATTGTTAAATTGTATTTTAATAAAATTACAGCAATTGCTAACAGTGAATATATAATTATATATTACAACATATCAATAAATGTTTGGTGTTTTTTACATTTACGTCATTTAGCAGACGCTCTTATCCAGAGCGACTTACATGAGCAATTAGGGTTAAGTGCATTGCTCAAGGGCACATCGACAGATTTTTCATCTAGTCGGCTCGGGGATTAGAACCAGCAACCTTTCGGTTACTGGCACAACGCTCTTAACCACTAAGCTACCTACCTACTTGCAATTTGTAGAGTCCTTAATAAATACTTCTAAACTGGCAGTGGCTACAGGGCAAAACAGATCAAAAGGACAGTGGTGGAAAAAGTACCCAATTGTCACACTTGAGTAAAAGTAAAGATACCTTAATAGAAAATTACTCAAGTAAAAGTGAAAGTCACCCAGTAAAATACTACTTGAGTAAAGATCTAAAAGTATTTGGTTTTAAATATACTTAAGTATCAAAAGTAAATGTAATTGCTAAAAGATACGTAAGTATTGAAAGTAAAAGTATAAATCATTTAAAATTCCCTATATTAAACAAACCAGACGGCCCCATTTATTTTTTATTTATTTTTATTTACGGATAGCCAGGGGCACACTCCAACACTCAGGCATAATTTACAAATGAAGCATTTGTGTTTAGTGAGTCCACCAGATCAGAGGCAATAGGGACGGCCAGGGATGTTCAGTTGATAAGTGTGTGAATTTGACAATTTTCCTGTCCTGCTAGCCATGCAAAATGTAACAAGTATTTTGGGTGTCAGGGAAAAAATTTATGGAGTAAAAAGTACATTATTTTCTTTAGGAATGTAGTGAAGTAAAAGTAAAAGTTGTCAAAATATATATAGTAAAGTACAAATACCCCCAAAAACTACTTAACCTCCACGGGATTGGTGTCCCTTATACGGGACGGTTGCTGCTCAATATGCGATATGTGACTAGAATGGTGTTGTAAACAACAGACAACTTTCTGGGATATAGACATGTCTTATATGGGCAGAAAGCTTAAATTCTTCTTCATTTTTTATTTATTTTTTATTTCACCTTTATTTAACTAGGCAAGTCAGTTAAGAACAAATTCTTATTTACAATGACAGCCTACATCCAACTGCAGTGTCCAATTTACAGAAGATATTACAGCTAAAAAATGCCATGCTATTGTTTGAGGATAGTGCACAACAACAGATCACTTTATCACGGCAACTGGTTTGGTACATTCACCTCTGAAGGTAAATAATGTAGTTACATTCAGTAATCTTGCTCTGATTTGTTATCCTGAGGGTCCCAGAGATTAAATGTAGTGTAGTTTTGTTTGAAAATCAATTTTTATATTCAAATGTAGGAACTGGGTTCTACAGTTTGACACCTGGCTCCACATCCACCCCGCCTGGTCATCTAGATGTGTGATGGTTAGTGTCTTTCTGTAGGGAAGCTAATGTTCCATCATGTATGACATTCCTGGGAGTGTGCAAACTAAAATGTTGTATTACCATAGCATTTTTTTATGTTCTCTATAGTTATGTACTTGAAAACCAATTCGGAACATTTGGGAAAACTCCTGGCAGACTTGATACAAAATATTGTGTAGTGATGTAATTCTTCACTGGATCAGTCTGAAACTTTGCACACACACTGCTGCCATCTAGTGGACAATGTCTAAATTACAACTAGAATCCTACATCACTGTCTGGCCTTTCTCTTCCATTTCAAAGATGATGCAACAATAAAGAAAAATAGAAAACACACGTTTTCTTGTTTGTATTATCTTTTACCAGATCTAATGTGTTATATTCACCTACATTAATTTGACATTTACACAAACTTCAAAGTGTTTCCTTTCAAATTATATCAAGAATATGCATATCCTTGCTTCAGGTCCTCAGCTACAGGCAGTTAGATTTGGGTATGTCATTTTAGGGAAAAATTGAATAAAATTGTATTTTTACTTAAGTACTTTACACCACTGCAAAAGGACATGGGTAAACGTGCAACCATTAAAAGTTTGCCACTCTGATCTGATTTGTGCCTTCAGAAAGTATTCACACCCCTTGACTCTTTCCACATTTTGTTGTTACAGCCTGAAAATTGATTTTGTGTCACTGATCTACACACAATACCACATAATGTCAAAGTGGAATGTTGTTTTTAGAACATTTTACAAATTAATAAAAAATGAAAAGCTGAAATGTCTTGAGTCAATAAGTATTCAAACCCTTTGTTATGTCAAGCCTAAATAAGTACAGTAGTAAAAATGTGCTTAACAAGTCACATAATAAGTTGCATGGACTCACTCTGTATGCAACAATAGTGGTTAACATTATTTTTTTTTATGACTACCCCATCTCTGTACCACACACATACAATTATCTGTTAGGTCTCTCACTCGAGAAGTGAATATCAAGCACAGATTCAACTACATGACCAGGAAGATTTTCCAATGCCTCGCAAAGAAGGCCACCTATTGGTAGATGGGTAAAAAAACAACAACAAAAAACAGACACTGAATATCCCTTTGAGCATGGTGAAGTTATCAATTACGCATTGGATTATTATCAATTATCAATACACCCAGTCACTACAAAGATACAGGTGTCCTTCCTAACTCAGTTGCTGGAGAGGAAGGAAAACACTTAGGGATTTCACTATGAGGCCAATGGGGATTTTAAAACAGTTACAGAGTTTAATGGCTGTGATAGGATAAAACTGAGGATGGATCAACAACATTGTAGATACTCCACAATACTAACCTAAATGACAAAGTGAAAAGAAGGAAGCCTGTGCAGAATACAAATATTCCAAAACATGCATCCTGTTTGCAATTAAGGCAATACTGCAAAAACTGTGGCAAAGAAATTAACTATTTTTCTTGAATACAAAAGCGTTATGTTTGGGACAAATCCAACACAACACATCAGTGAGTAGCACTCTCCATATTTTCAAGCATGGTGGTGGCTGCATCATGTTATGGATATGCTTGTAATCGTTAAGAACTGGGGAGTTAAGCGCAGGCAAAATCCTAGAGGAAAACCTAGCTTTCCACCAGACACTGGAAGATTAATTCACCTTTCAGCAGGACAATAACCTAAAACACATGGCCAAATCTATACTGTAATTGCTTACAAAGACAGTGAATGTTCCTGAGTGGCCAAGTTACAGTTCTGACTTAAATCTGCTTGAAAATCTATGGCAAGACTTGAAAATGGTTGTCTAGCAAAGATCAACAACCAATTTGACAGATATTGAAGAATTTTGAAAGTAATAATGGCCAAATGATGCACAATCCAGGTGTGGAAAGCTCTTAGAGACTTACCCAGAAAGACTCACAGCTGTAATCACTGCCAAAGGTGATTCTAACATGTGGTGTGAATACTTATGTAAATTAGATAATTATGTATTTCATTTTCAATACATTTGCAAACATTTCTAAAAGCATGTTTTCACTTTGTCATTATGTGGTATTGTGTATAGATGGGTGAGAAAATAAATCAATTGAATCCATTTTGAATTCAGGCTGTAACACAACAAAATGTGGAATAAGTCAAAGGGTATGAATACTTTCTGAAAGCACTGTACATTTAGTTGTTAGTTAATTACTACAACATATCACTTAAATTGGTACAGCTAACAGGTGCAACAAGTATAGCCTCTTACAAGGCACATCTCAAAATGTGTTAATGAGCCACAACAATACCATGCACCCACAAAAGGTTTTTGGCGCTCTAACATTACAGTATGGTACTGTATTATGTGGGGGTGGTACTGAATTACAATAAATTACTGGCAGCACAGTAGCCAGTAAATTGCTGTATATTTACAGGAAAAGGTTTTTAGATTCCAAAAATACAGTATGGTACCGTATTCTTTGGGGTGGTACTGAATTACAGTAAATCAGTGGCAGCACAGTAGCCTGTAACTTACTGTAGATGTATAGGGCAAATATACAGTATGGTACTGTATTATGTGGGGTACAGCATCCTCACTAATGGGTGCAACAAATATAACTTCTTACAAGTCACGCCTCAAAATATGTTAATGAGCCAGAGGTTCTTTCGCCGCCCACAACATTTAATACATTATTTTACTGTAAAATTGTACTGTAAAATACATTGAGACCCCATAATGTATTGCTCTTTACAGTACTGTACTCTAATTTATAATTAGAGTAGCTAAGTGTTAAAGTTTTGCTGTAAACTTAAATCAATTTGTTAGTGTATGTTTTTTTTCTGTTCTAAACTCTCCTCAACCCTTTACCTTGACAGTAGTTTCAGATACAGGTAAATCTATGGAAAGATAGATTCTGTGTGTTGTATAAGAGCAATATATCGTTTTTATATTGTGGTTTTATAGTGGTATATCTATAAAGATCTGGCTGATCAGAATAGTCATGCTTCAAGTATTAGGTCATAAATCATACTATTAATTTACATTTAGGCTAATAGACCCCTTTGTTGTGCACACACCACATAGCAAATGATTGAGTTACTGGAGAAATCTGACTTCATATGCTGACGCTGTAGTCTACTATATAGAACTCACACATCAGTTTTTCAACATAGTTTCAGGTACAGGGCTTTGGGATCTAAGACCAAGGAGAAAAAACCTGAAAGAAATGGATCAGCGCATATGCTTGTTAAGTGTGAGAGAGTCTAGAGGAAATTGGCAACAAATCTGTTCATCTCCGATAACTGTTGATAGTATAAGAGGCAAGATATTGTCCTCGTTCCAGGCCACCTACACTGCAGCCATGCACCAAATCTCCCAATGCCTGGGTAAGTCTTTAATTTTACTGCAGTGGGCTAAATCAGGGTCACACAGAGTGTTTCTTGGTAGTCTCAAACAAATTTGCTTTGAAACAAAAGTATACAGCTCACACAACATGGTTATGGGCTTAAAAAAAACAAGACAACTGTACCATGTCAGATATAGAGTTTACATTTATTCACTTTTGAGTTTGCATCCCAATATTACACTTTATATACATCACAGAAGATTGAAATATAACAAAACCGTTTGACATAGAAACACCATATGTTTGCAACCACTCTGAAATTCATAGCCAAAGCTATGGATACAAGGACTGACCATCCATGAGATCAAAATGATAGTTTTAACCATGTTTTGAAGCTATACTGCATTGTCTTCCATCAGATGGCATCATTCTAACATAACAAGCGTCTCCAGGAGCCATCTGTCTAGCAAATCGTGGAACTCATAATAAAAAATAAAATAACGATTTTGCTCATCCACCTGACACTAGTTCCTAATTTTTGAAAATCACTGCGCTCTCCCATGACTACCATAGCTATGGAACACCGGCAGACTGACGCACTGGCTAGTGACTACCACGACAAAACATGCTCAATCAGCAGAGCAAACTTGTTCCCAGTTTCAGCTTAGTGCTAGTTTGAATGGCCATTACCGTAGCTAGGTTGCCAGCTTGCTGATTAAGTTGTACTGCACCAAAGTTATGGGGCTGTTCTCAGAAATCAGCATGTATCTGACTCTGATAGCTGGCACTGGTGACTCGCTACTTTGTAACATTTGGCCAACGGGGATAACGTCGCAGCTTGAACAGTCAGCTGCTACAGAACTCAGTGCACTAAACACAGCAGAATAGAAACTGTATTCCCTGCTGAAAAAAACAGCGTAGACCGGTCATGCTGGTCACCAGCCTCCGCTGTTTTTTTGCTGGTGCCTTCGCTTAAGCTGGTCACCAGCGCACCAGCATATGCTGGTCACCAGCAAAACCAGCATCAAAGTGCTTAATTATTTAAGACAGCACATTACATGTATCAAAAGGCCTTACTTTGAGGGCCTAGTTTTACCCTAATACGGTGGCCACAGCCAAAAGTTGGGTCTAAAGTTATTTATAAGAGATCATACAAAATGATTTTTCAGGACTCTTATGTTGGTCTGATGTGTATGAGGAAGTGAATCCAGATGCAGCACTGGAAGTATTTGTACAATTATTCATGCCAATTGTTGACAAGCGTGCACCTGTTACGAAACTAACTGTGAGAACTGTTAGAGCCCCTTGGATTGATCGTGAATAGAAAAATTGTATGATTCAAAGAAATTAGGCAAAAGAGGTGGCAAACAAGTTAGGCTGCTCAGCTGATTGGTTGACATACTGTAAATTGAGAAATGTTGTGACTAAACTTAACAAAAATACAAATAAATTATATTACCAAACAAAGATACATGACATATAATACAATGGAAAAATACTTTGGAGTACCTTAACCTTTTCATGTGTGAGTTCCAAATATCTCTAACGGTCGTCCCAGTGTGAGTTTTTTTATGCACGTGATGTCAGAATGCACTCACTGTTCCAAAATGTGATTGTTAGGCAACAGCACAGTTAACCCACGCTGCCCTCAAACCAAGGCACTCTGCCTGCTAATTATCTATAGGCTATGTTTCAACTTGTCAATTTCACATTATTTTCTAACAAGTTTAATTTTATAACAACAGTTTTAATTGAGGTATGTTCCGCCTCCTCATTAATTCACATAGAAGACCATTTCACTGTTGTGGAAAATGTATGTTTGAGGCTTTACTGAGCCAGACAAACTTCTCTCTTAGATGAGAGCCCAAGCAATTCCCCAGTGCTTCCCCAGATCAAGTATGCAGACATTTGCACATCTACAGTCAGAACAGAACCTGCACTAACTTTTCCCCCGGTGCATTTTCTGGCTGGCGCCGGCATTGCCTTCATTGTTGTTTTCCTTACTAATAATGACTTTGGACACGTGCGTTCCTATCAAAGTAAGTGCCTTATCATGTTATCATTATAGTTTCTGTATATCGTGTTGTTGTTTCTACTGTAGCACACCGTATGTATGTATGGAGCATAATGTATTTACTGTTTTATTCACATATTTTCAAGTACTGGTGACAAATCATGCATTCTGATTGTTGCATTGATTGTAATGGACACGTATGATGTGTGTAAAATACTTTTTGGAAGGTTGTACTGATTATGATGAGCTAATGCTAAGCTAAATGGCAGCTATGTGTGGCGACATGTTTATTGACATCATACAATGCATTCTGGTTGTCACGTAAACGTCTGTCAGACCAAAGATGTTATAACAAAACGAGGTTCACTGACTTAGATTGTAACTATCGTTACTCAGGGTTGTCAGCTCAGACCCTCCTTTCCAGGGGTTTTATTTGTATTTAGCTTATAAACTTCTCCTGTGTTTGCCCCCCATTTATTGATAAATCCCCCATCATAGTAATATTTCCTGCATCATATCCCCCCACGATACCTTCCCCCATGGACTTGAAGTCCCCCACAAATGAAATGAACCCCCTCCCCACCCCCCACACACACACCACAAACCCCACTGAAATGGTTTCACCCAAATCTGGCAACCCTGTCTAGCTTTCACACTACGGTAAGGCTAGGCAGCAGGCTTGTATTTGGTGTGATGATCTGTGAGGTGATAACATTTTATTTGCTTTGTGATTTGTCAAAAACTGCAAACAACTTGTCAAGTCATGTGCTCTGGTTCTTGTATAATGAAACGAAAACTGTTTATATACATTTATATAATCATAAAAAATTAAAAACAGAAATACCTTATTTACATATCTATTCAGAAACTTTGCTATGACACTCGAAATTTAGCTCAGGTGCATCCTGTTTCCATTGACCATCCTTGAGATGTTTCTATAACTTGATTGGAGTCCACATGTGATAAATTCAATTGATTGGACATGATTTGGAAAGAAACACACCTGTCTATATAAGGTCACACAGTTGACAGTGCATGTCAGAGCAAAAACCAAGCCATGAGGTCGAAGGAATTGTCCGTAGAGCTCCGAGACAGGATTGTGTCAAGGCACAGATCTGGGGAAGGGTACCAAAACATTTCTGAACACAGTGGCCTCCATCATTCTCAAATGGAAGAAGTTTGGAACCACCAAGACTCTTCCTAGAGCAATCGGGGAAGAAGGACCTTGGTCAGGGAGGTGACCAAGAACCCAATGGTCACTCTGACAGAGCTCTAGAGTTCCTCTGTGGCGATGGGAGAACCTTCCAGAAGGACAACCATCTCTGCAGCACTCCACCAATAAGGCCTTCATGGTAGAGTGGCCAGATGGAAGCATCTCCTCAGTAAAAGGCACATGACAGCCCACTTGGAGTTTGCCAAAAGGCACCTAAAGGACTCTCAGACCATGTGAAACAAGATTCTCTGGTCTGATGAAACCAAGATTGAACTCTTTGGCCTGAATGCCAAGCCTCACATCTGGAGGAACTTTTGCACCATCCCTACGGTGAAGCATGGTGGTGGCAGCATCATGCTGTGGGGATGTTTTTCAGCGGCAGACTAGTCAGACTAGACTGGGAGACTAGTCAGGATCGAGGGAAAGATGAACGGTGCAAAGTACAGAGAGTTCTTTGATGAAAACCTGCTCCAGAGCGCTCATGACCTCAGACTGAGGCGAAGGTTCACCTTCCAAAGGACAACAACCCTAAGCACACAGCCAAGACAATGCAGGAGTGGCTTCGGGACTGTAGTGGACATTTTAATCAATAATGAGGAGAGACAGGGTCAATCACCAATTAGGATATTACTTTATTCAAAACTTATCAATAAGGCAATAACCGAGGCTGGTCTGCTCAACAGTCTTGACTGTTGGGTGAGAGCCCAGACACAAAAAATACAAAAATCTTTTATAGCAAAGAAACACCCTCTTAGTCTACATGACAAACAACAGATATATGCAATGGGTCACAAGGTGAGACTTGATATATGAGAAAGGAGTATCCCCCAGCCAGATAGCATTTGCTATGAAGACTGTTCTTATTGTACAGAAACCAGAGTTTGGCCCCCAAATAAGCTTCCTCTCATCATTATCCATACCCGAGCCATCTCTCCCAGGTACCTCATTACACAATTCTATGGAATACATGCTGTAGGTCTTATCACCAAAGGCATCATAAATCTACTGTCAGTGTTAACACAGACACATGAGAGTTCTAAGAACCCTATTCTATTGCAGAAAACAACCATTTGATGCAATAACAGTATTATAACATAATCTTGTAATATTTGCTCTCACAGGACAAGTCTCTGAATGTCCTTGAGTGGCCCAGCCAGAGCCCGGACTTGAACCCGATCGAACATCTCTGGAGAGACCTGAAAATAGCTGTGCAGCGACACTCCCCATCCAACCTGACAGAGCTTGAGAAGATCTGCAAAGAAGAATGGGAAAAACTCCCCAAATACAGGTGTGCCAAGCTTGTAGGCTCGAGGCTATAATCACTGACAAAGGTGCTCCAACAAAGTACTAAGTAAAGGGTCTGAATACTTATGTAAATGTGATATTTAAGTTTTTTATTTTTAATAAATTTGCAAAAATATGTAAAACCCGTTTTTGCTTTGTCATTATGGGGTATTGTGTGTAGATTGATGAGGGGAAAAAACGATTGAATACATTTTTGGATAAGGCTGTAACGTAACAAAATGTGAAAAAAGCCAAGGAGACTGAATACTTTCCGAATGCACTGTATATGGTACATTGTAAACAAGTCTAGCTGTTAGAACGCTAAACTATGTTTTGTTTTTTGTCAGCGCAACCTGTTGGTGTTACAAGCGCCGTGCTCTACCAGCTGAGCTACAGAGGACCACTTTTAGATGCTTTTCAGACAACAACGCTGTTTAGATGTGTTTGTTTGCATCATACGTTCTGTTGCTGCTGTTCCAATCACATATTTATGATGGTACGCTGCAGGGACCACTCAACAATGATCACAAATATGTGATCGTACGCGTCAAAAGGTTAAATGATATCATGGCCAGAAAACCCAATTAATCTCCATCGTTCATTGAAGTTGTGTCACGACTTCCTCCGAGGCTGCCTCCTCTCCTTGTTCGGGCAGGCTTCGGCGTTCGTCGTCATCGGCCTTCTAGCCACTGCCGCTCCTCATCTCATCATTCCATTTGTTTTGTCTTGTTTATTGCACACACCTGGTTCATATCCCCTCATCAGTTCCTGTATAAGTGTTCCCTCTGCTCCCTTGTCTTTGTGTGTGATTGTTTATTGTGAGGATGGTGAAGCTCGGTTGAGCTCCTTGTATTTTGTATTCGCCAGGTGATTTTCCCCATGTGCCTTGTTGGTTCCAGTGCACCTGTTTTGCGCACTGGACTGTTTTGATGCATTTCTGCGTAACTCTGTATTCCGGAATAAATCCTGTTATTCTGTGATTACCCTCCTGCGCCTGACTCCTTCAAATCACCCATCACAAGTTGATGGGTCATTTATAACAAAACCTTTTGATATTGCCAATTATTTCAATTAACTATTTCACTAGCAAAGTGGAAAAACTACATTGAACAGTCAACCATCATATTTTTTTACAAAATATCTAATAATGAAAGAGAAGGATTGCTGTTTTGAATTCGGTCAAGTTAGTGTGGGAGAGGTGGAATATTATAGTTATCCATCAATAATGATAAGCCACCAGGTATAGACAACCTTGATGGAAAACTATTGAGAATGGTAGCAGACTGTATTTTGCCACCCCTATTTGCTATATTTTAACCAAAGCCTAAAGGAGTGTGTGTCCACAGGCGTGGAAGGAAGCTAAAGTAATTCCACTGCCTAAAAATACACTGCTCAAAAAAATAAAGGGAACACTTAAACAACACAATGTAACTCCAAGTCAATCACACTTCTGTGAAATCAAACTTAGGAAGCAACACTGATTGACAATAAATGTCACATGCTGTTGTGCAAATGGAATAGACAACAGGTGGAAATTATAGGCAATTAGCAAGACACCCCCAATAAAGGACTGGTTTTGCAGGTGGTGACCACAGACCACTTCTCAGTTCCTATGCTTCCTGGCTGATGTTTTGGTCACTTTTGAATGCTGGCGGTGCTTTCACTCTAGTGGTAGCATGAGACGGAGTCTACAACCCACACAAGTGGCTCAGGTAGTGCAGCTCATCCAGGATGGCACATCAATGCGAGCTGTGGCAAGAAGGTTTGCTGTGTCTGTCAGCATAGTGTCCAGAGCATGGAGGCGCTACCAGGAGACAGGCCAGTACATCAGGAGACATGGAGGAGGCCGTAGGAGGGCAACAACCCAACAGCCGGACTGCTACCTCCGCCTTTGTGCAAGGAGGAGCAGGAGGAGCACTGCCAGAGCCCTGCAAAATGATCTCCAGCAGGCCACAAATGTGCATGTGTCTTTTCAAATGGTCAGAAACAGACTCCATGAGGGTGGTATGAGGGCCTGACGTCCACAGGTGGGGGTTGTGCTTACAGCCCAACACCGTGCAGGACGTTTGGCATTTGCCAGAGAACACCAAGATTGGCAAATTCGCCACTGGCGCCCTGTGCTCTTCACAGATGAAAGCAGGTTCACACTGAGCACGTGACAGACGTGAGAGAGTCTGGAGACGCCGTGGAGAACGTTCTGCTGCCTGCAACATCCACCAGCATGACCGGTTTGGCGGTGGGTCAGTCATGGTGTGGGGTGGCATTTCTTTGGGGGGCCGCACAGCCCTCCATGTGCTCGCCAGAGGTAGCCTGACTGCCATTAGGTACCGAGATGAGATCCTCAGACCCCTTGTGAGACCATATGCTGGTGCGGTTGGCCCTGGGTTCCTCCTAATGCAAGACAATGCTAGACCTCATGTGGCTGGAGTGTGTCAGCAGTTCCTGCAAGAGGAAGGCATTGATGCTGTGGACTGGCCCGCCCGTTCCCCAGACCTGAATCCAATTGAGCACATCTGGACGCCACATTGCACCACAGACTGTCCAGGAGTTGGCAGATGCTTTAGTCCAGGTCTGGGAGGAGATCATCAGGAGCATGCCCAGGCATTGTAGGGAGGTCATACAGGCACGTGGAGGCCACACACACTACTGAGCCTCATTTTGACTTGTTTTAAGGACATTACATCAAAGTTGGATCAGCCTGTAGTGTGGTTTTCCACTTTAATTTTGAGGGTGACTCCAAATCCAGACCTCCATGGGTTGATAAATTTGATTTCCATTGATACATTTTGTGTGATTTTGTTGTCAGCACATTCAACTATGTAAAGAAAAAAGTATTTAATAAGATTATTTCATTCATTCAGATCTAGGATGTGTTATTTTAGTGTTCCCTTTATTTTTTTGAGCAGTGTAGTAAAGCACCCTTTTCTGTCTCTAACAGCCACCCAATCAGTTTCCTGCCTGTTCTTAGTAAACTGATGGAGAGGATTGTGTTTGGCCAAGTTAACTACTGACTTTCAGCATGCATATAGAGAAGGGCACTGACTCAGATGAATGATGTAAATAAATTGATAATAAAATTATAGTTGGAGCTGTATTGTTAGATTTCAGTGCAGCCTTTGATGTTATTGATCATAAATTGTTACTTAAAAAACCCACTTGCTATGGCTTTACATCCCCTGCCATCACATGGTTGGAGAGTTATTTATTCAATAGAACCCAGAGAGTGTTCTTCAATGGATGCTTCTCTAACATCAGATATGCTCCCGAGTGGCGCGGTGGTCTAAGGCACTGCATCTCAGTCACTGCAGACCCTGGTTTGATTCCAGGCTGTATCACAATCCGGCTGTGATTGGGATTCCCTTAGGGCGGTGCGCAATTGCCCCAGTGTCATCCGAGGTAGGCTGTCATTGTAAATAAGAATTCGTTCTTAACTGACTTGCCTGGTTCAATAAATAAAATGTACAGTGTAGTGTCCCTCAGGGCAGTTGCCTTCGGCCATTACTCTTCTCTATTTTTACAAATGATTTGCTACTGATCTTATATGAAGCTAGCATGACTATGTATGCAGATGATTCTACACTCTACATGTCAGCACCCAAAGCCAGTGAGCTCACTGAAATTCTAAATAAGGAGTTACAGTCAGTATCAGAATGGGTGATCAAAATAAACTGGTCTTAAATACATTGTCGTATATGATGAATGGTGGCAATTATTGCCATCAACAAAGAGTCCGTTATGCTGCATCGTGTTAGAGGCTTTTATTCATACCACGAGGTTACAGCATAAATTACAGACACGCGTTGTCCGGAGAACGGCTCCTCAGATTGCTATGGCCGTTCTGACCTATCTTCTTCGTGTACCCCTATTTATAACCAATGCAACAAGATGGGCTCCCTCTTCTGGCCAGTTTACAATACACTTCCTGTCTATTATATGTTACATTATACTAAACATTGCCTTTTGATACTAACATAACCAACATTCCATTTCTTCATGAAAAACATTTAAAACAGTCATAATTTCCATACACTACAACATCTAAAACTAAAAGCATTGTATTTGGTTGAAAACATTCTCTAAGACCTAAACCTCAACTGGAGTTGTACACTAAGGGTGTGACCATTGAAAAAGTTGAGGAAGCTAAACTCCTAGGTATAACATTGGATGGTCAATTGTCATTGATATTGGCTGCGGCCTCAGGCCCTATGATGCTAACCTTGGAAAAGTAATTCCAATTTCTACTCCTTCCTCTATTACTAATAGGGATAAACCAAAAGGTGCAGTTCTATGCAATCGTAACCATACATTTACATTTTAGTCATTTAGCAGACGCTCTTATCCAGAGCGACTTACAGTCAGTGAGTGCATACATTAATATTTTATTTTTTTCATACTGGCCCCCGGGGAATCGAACCCATAACCCTGGCGTTGCAAACACCTTGCTCTACATCCCTGCCGGCCATTCCCTCCCTTACCCTGGTCGAATTGTGCGCCGCCCCATGGGTCTCCCGGTCGCGGCCGGCTACGACAGAGCCTGGATTTGAACCAGTGGAACAGCTAGCACTGCGATGCAGTACCTTAGACCACTGCGCCACTCGGGAGGTTACCAACTATATCAATATCAACCATCAGACAGGACCTGCAACCGCCTATTGAACGTAGCTTGTTTGAGTTGGAGACACCATGTGACTTTAAATATCGTAAAGGACTTGGGTTGATGCATCTGAACATTCTGAGCTTACTTCCTAAACTGGATTACATCAAGATCTGGGCTATGCAGACAAATCCGGACATTCTGGTATTGACTGAAACTTGGATCTCTTGGGACATTCTGGCCTCTGATATTAATATTAAGGGTTATAATGTGTTCCGAGCTGACAGACAAGGTAGAGCTGGTGGAGTGGCCATTCTTATTAAAAATAATTTCTCTGTCTACTTTACTGGAATCCATTTCCCTTGCCAAAATGTTTTAGCGACTATCTTTAAAACCTTTTACTGCAGTGGCTAAACCAGGGTCACACAGAGTACTTCTTGGTAGTCTTAAACAAATTTACTTTGAAACAAAAGTATACACCTTACACAACATGGTTATGGGCTTAAAAAAAACAAGCACCTGTACCATGTCAGATAAAGAGTTTACATTTATTCATTATTGAGTTTGTGACCCAATATTACACTTACATACATCACAGAAGACTGAAATATAACAACACCGTTTGACATAGAAACACCCATATTTCTGGTGTAAAAAAAAAAAAGTTGATTAATTATGAAATTATGAAAAATATTTACATTTCACCCATGAGGCCACTAGAGGGAGATTTGGTTATTTGACTCCACAAAAGGGCTATGCCTTTGTCTGGGAAAAGATGTATCCATAACTGTTATAAGGGTCAACCGTCCTCCCTCGGCTAACCTTTGTGCACGTGAGGAGTTAACTCATTTGTTGTATTATTTTATTAAATCAGAAGTTATTATCCTGGGTGACCTAAATTATGATTGGGAAATGCAGGCTTCCGACAATCTAAAAGACATACAGTACCAGTCAAAAGTTTGGACACACCTACTCATTCAAGGGTTTTCTTTATTTTTTACAATTTTCTACATTGTAGAATAATAGTGAAGATGTCAAAACTATGAAATAACACATATAGAATCATGTAGTAACCAAAGAAGTGTTAAACAAATCAAAATATATTTTATATTTGAGATTCTTCAAATAGCCACCCTTTGCCTTGATGACAGCTTTTCCCATTCTTGGCATTCTCTCAACCAGCTTCACCTGGAATGCTTTTCCAACAGTCTTGAAGGAGTTCCCACATATGCTGAGCACTTGTTGACTGCTTTTCCTTCACTCTGCGGTCCAACTCATCCTAAAACATCTCAATTGGGTTGAGGTCAGGTGATTGTGGAGGCTAGGTCATCTGATGCAGCACTCCATCACTCTCCTTCTTGGTCAAATAGCCCTTACACAGCCTGGAGGTGTGTTGTGTCATTGTCCTGTTGAAAAACAAATGATAGTCCCACTAAGCACAAACCAGATGGGATGGTGTATCGCTGCAGAATGCTGTGGTAGCCATGCTGGTTAAGTGTGCCTTGAATTCTAAATAAATCACACACAGGGTCACCAGAAAAGCACCCCCACACCATCACACCTCCTCCTCCATGCTTCACGGTGTGAACCACACATGCAGATATCATCCATACTCTGCGTCTCGCAAAGACACGGTGGTTGGAACCAAAAATCTCAAATTTGGACTCATCAGAACAAAGGACAGATTTCCACCGGTCTAATGTCCATTGCTCGTGTTTCTTGGCCCAAGCAGGTCTCTTCTTCTTATTGGTGTCCTTTAGTAGTGGTTTCTTTGCAGCAATTCTACCATGAAGGCCTGATGGGAGCCCGGCTACATTCTGGAAAACTGTCAAATCCCTGAAGGGTTCTACTTCCTCCTCTCTGCCACAACAAATTAATTCAGACACTGGCCTGATTACAGAAGAAAATTCCATCATTGATCCATTTTTTATTTGTGGAGGAATGTAACTGTTTTTCTGGGTGATTTGTGATGTTTTATTTGTGCTTCCCATGACTCTGTTTTTGTATTTAATGTGTGTATATACACTACATTGCCTAAGGTATGTGGACACCCCTTCAAATGAGTGGATTCGGCTATTTCAGGCCCCCTGTTGCTGACAGGTGTATAATATTGAGCACAAAACCATGCAATCTCCATAGTCAAACATTGGCAGTAGAATGGCCCGTACTGAAGAGCTCAGTGACTTTCAACGTGGCACCGTCATAAGATGCCACCTTTCCAACAAGATAATTTTGGAATTTGATGTCCGACGAGCAGGTGTCCACATACTTTTGACCATGTAGTCTGTATTGGGTATAATGTGTATTTATGTTGTATTATACAGGGTGCATTTGAAAAAGAGACCTTTGTCTCAATATGTCTTCCCTATTAAAATAAAGCTAAATAAATATCTAAAAATTATTGACAAAGTTGTTGTGAAGATGAGGAGTGGTATATCTGTTATAAAAATATATTCTGCATTTTGACACAAAAATCAACTGTTCTAGTTGTTCAGGCTCTGGTCTTGTCCCATCTTGATTACTGTCCAGTAATATGGTCAGCAAAGAAACATCTAGACAACCTGCAGCTAGCTCAAAGCAGTGCAGCACGCTTTGCCCTTAACTGCACATACAGAACTAACATCAACAACATGCATGCCAGTCTTTCCTGGTTGAGGGTTGACGAGAGATTAACTGCTTCTCTTCTAGTTTTAATAAGAAATATTACTGTGACGAAAATTCCAGATTGCCTTCATAAACAAATAACATTCAGCTCAGACACCCATACATACCCCACAAGACATGCCACCAGGGGTCTCTTCACAGTCCACAAGTACAAAACAAATTCACGGTTTTATACAGAGCCATGATCGCATGGAACTCCCTTCCATCTCCAATTACTCACGCAAACAGCAAAATGACCTTGAAAAAACGAATTAAACAACAACTCCTGGAACGGTGGGGACTGTGACGGGCCACACACACACAAACACACACGCACACACACAGACACACTCTAACACACACATTCATTTTTCAGTTGTATTGTTTATATTATTTTTGGTTGTATTGTTTGTATATTGTTGTATTTTAAATGTGTGTGACTCTCCTTGTCTATCAGTGTATCAATGTTTTGTTACTTGTCAGGCTTTGTGTTTTTTTGTGGACCCCAGGTATAGTAGCTGCTGCAAAAGATAATCATGCAAAGTGATGTTTAATTGTTATTGGAATCCAGGAAGAGTGAGGATATCCAATTGGAACTTTTATTCACCCACAATCTGCATTCAGAATTACTGCCAGGGTTAGAAAGATTAATAAATGAGACTACATAAACCATCAAGGGCGGCAGGTAGCTTAGTGGTTAAGAGCGTTGTGCCAGTAACCGAAAGGTCGCTGGTTCTAATCCCCGAGCCGACTAGGTGAAAAATCTGTCGATGTGCCCTTGAGCAAGGCACTTAACCCTAATTGCTCCTGTAAGTCGCTCTGGATAAGAGCATCTGCTAAATGACTAAAAATAAAATATCTAATCTGGAACAACCATTTCAGTAACGAGTGCAATAAATCCAACTAACAGATTGGATTAGTTTAGAAAAACGTATGTTATTTATCTTTGTTTAGCATAAGATTAATTCATCAATTAATGTACATGCAATAACACATATTTAAACAAACTAATCACTACTACAAACTAATATTTAAATAAACTGGTCACCAGCGTCACAGCATAAACTAGTCACCAGCATACCAGCATACCAGCATAAACTGGTTACCAGCATACCAGCATCACCAGCATAAACTGGTCACCAGAATAACAGCATACCAGCATAAACTGGTCACCAGGAATTACCAGCTTGACAAACTGGTCAACCAGCCTAACCAGCTAGACCATGCTGGTCAAACCAGCTTGACCAGCATAGACCAGCATTAATCAGCATAAACCAGCATGGACCAGCTTGAAATTTAGGCTGGTCTATGCTGTTTTTTCTCAGCAGGATTATCATGAACACATGACATTTGTGCTTTTAGCTAGAATTTTACTACACTATCTAGCTACCTTGGGAAGTATTTATTCAGCATTGAGTGTGTGAATTTGCGTTGGGTTAGCATCGCTTTCGTTTCATTTGGATTGATTGGAGACTGGCTTAGTTAGCTAGCAAATGTTCATGCACATTTCAAATCAAATCAAATTAATTTATAAAGCCCTTTTTACATCAGCAGATGTCACAAAGTCCTTATACAGAAACCCAGCCTAAAACCCCAAAAAGCAAGCAATGCAGATGTAGAAGCACAGTGGCTAGGAAAAGCTCCCTAGAAAGGCAGGAACCTAGGAAGAAACCTAGAGAGGAACCAGGCTCTGACGGGTGGCCAGTCCTCTTCTGGCTGTGCCGGGTGGAGATTATCAGAGTACATGGCCATAAGTGGTATTTATTATCCCAGACTTTTTGGTATCTGAGAAACATAGATATCTGTGCAGATTAGCAGATTTGGGGAACTTCATTATAACTTTTATGAATAAGCCATGTCAAATCCTTAGCAAAATACAGTGCATTCGGAAAGTATTCAGACCCCTTGACTTTTTCCACATTTTGTTATCTTACAGCCTTATTCTCAAATTGATTAAATTGTTAGTTTTTTTACCCTCATCAATCTACACACAATACCCCATAATGACAAAGCGAAAACAGGGTTTTAGATTTTTTTGCAAAAAGCACCTTTGGCAGCGATTACAGCCTCGAGTCTTCTTGGGTATGACGCTACAAGCTTGGCACACCTGTATTTGGGGAGTTTCTCCCATTCTTCTCTGCAAATCCTCTCAAGCTCTGTCAGGTTGGATGGGGAGCGTCGCTGCACAGCTATTTTCAGGTCTCTCCAAAGATGTTCGATCGGGTTCAAGTCCGGGCTCTGGCTGGGCTACTGAAGGACATTCAGAGACTTGTCCCGAAGCCACTCCTAAGTTGTCTTGGCTGTGTGCTTAGGGTCGTTGTCCTGTTGGAAGGTGAACCTTCACCCCAGTGTGAGGTCCTTAGCGCTCTGGAGTAGGTTTTCATCAAGGATCTCTCTATACTTTGCTCTGTTCATCTTTCCCTCGATCCTGACTAGTCTCCCAGTCCCTGCCGCTGAAAGAAATCCCCACAACATGATGCTGCCATCACCATGCTTCACCGTAGGGATGGTGCCAGGTTTCCTCCAGACGTGACGCTTGGCATTCAGGCCAAAGAGTTCAATCTTGGTTTCATCAGACCAGAGAATCTTGTTTCTCATGGTCTGAGAGTCTTTAGGTGCCTTTTGGCAAACTCCAAGTGGGCTGTCATGTGGCTTTTACTGAGGAGTGGCTTCGGTCTGGCCACTCTACCATAAAGGCCTGATTGGTGGAGTGCTGCAGAGATTGTTGTCCTTCTGGAAGGTTCTCCCATCACCCCAGAGGAACTCTGGAGCTCTGTCAGAGTGACCATCGGGTTCTTGGTCACCTCCCTGACCAAGGCCCTTCTCCCCCGATTGCTCAGTTTGGCTGGGCAGCCAGCTCTAGGAAGTCTTGGTGGTTCCAAACTTCTTCCATTTAAGAATTATGGAGGCCACTGTGTTCTTGGGGACCTTCAATGCTGATTTGCCGTCCTCAGAAGACCACTTCCAGAATGAGTGAAAGGAAACAGACAACTAAGAAGGACATTGTGACCTCTTGTGGACAATCTGAGCCTTACATCTAAAAGGCCATCCGAAAGAGAAGGCCCAATTGACCCCTTCCAACAAAGGCCTGGGTCCAACAGAGATACATGACGAAGACCTCCAACACGTAAATACATGCATTACTTCTTACCAAACGGGCAGCAGTTCGGGGCAAGGTATTAGGATTACTGTGAGCGTAGGTCCATGTGTATCCAAGTGTTTTCTGTCTCTCTCTTTAACTCGCCATCTTTTGTAACAAGTGTCATATTGTGTTAGTCCACTAGGGACCCATTTTCATTGTATTAAGTTTCTAATCCCTACCTATACCGTGTACGTGTTTGTATCTTGTGTTATCATTTTAATTAGTTAGTAAATAAATAATTAAATCAATTTGTGTGGTACGGAATGTTCAGTAAGACCCGGGATCGTGCAGACTTAAAGAGTCTACGACTTTCAGAATGAGACTGATATGAGGTAAATGATTAATAAATTACTGTTAAATGACAAGAGATATATAGATATCTTTAGAGTTAATTTGGGAAACAGTAACTCGTTAATCAACTTTTCCCGTGGTACCCCAAATTCCTAATGAGTTAATTGTTACATGATTAATTGAATCTAGTAACAATTAAACATAGTAGGTAATTATTCGATAAATAATAGTCATCACAATAATGAAAGTCATGTCACGATATAGCAAAGGGTCTGAATACTTATGTAAATAAGGTATTTCTGTTTTGTATTTTTAATAAATAATAAAAAAAATTAAAAAATCGCTTTGTCATTATACGGTATTGTGTGTAGATTGATGAGAAAAAAACATATTTCATTCATTTTAGAATAAGACTGTAACGTAACAAAATATGGATAAGTCAAGGGGTTTGGAATACTTTCCGAATGCACTGTATATATCAATTCTGTGCATTATAAATTATCATAAGGACACAAACAAGTACAAGAAGTCCCGCTACGACAAAAGGACAACATCGGAACAAGGTGGAATCCTATAACACAGGCTCTGACGCCCGACAAATGTGGCAGGGGCTACAGTCCATTACGGATTACAAAGGAAGAGCCAGCCTTGATCTGCCCTACAATGCCTCTCTACCATACAAACTCAATGCATTTTATGCACACTTCGACAAAAACGACACAGAGCGTGCACGAGGCCCCCCACTAAACCAGGGGATTGGGTGATTTCGCTTTCCGAGGCCGACGTGAGTAGGGTTTTTAATCAGGTCAACACTCGTAAGGCCGCGGGGCCGGACGGTATTCCAGGTCACGTAAACCCCACATGTCTCAAGCTGACCACCATCATTCCTGTTCCCAATAACTCTAAGGCTACCTGCCACAATGACTACCGCCCTGTAGCACTCACATCTGTAATCATGAAGTATTTTGAAAGCCAGGTTATTGCATACATTAACTCCATCATTCCAGACACCCTAGACCCACTCCAATTCGCATACCGCCCAAACAGATCCATAGACGATGCAATCTCAATTGCACTCCACACTGCCCTCACCCACCTGGATAAGAGGAATACCTACAGTATGTGAGAATGCTGTTCATTGACTACAGTTCAGCGTTCAACACCATAGTCCCCTCCAATCTAATCACCAAGCTTGGGATCCTGGGACTGAACACCTCCCTCTGCAACTGGATCCTGGACTTCCTGACGGGTCGACCCCAGGTAGTGAGGGTAGGAAACACTCCCTCTGCCAGACTGACCCTCAATATGGGGGCCCTACAGGGGTGTGTGCTTAGTCCCCTCCTGTACTCCCTGTTCACCCACGACTGCGTGGCCATGCATGACAACAACAGCATCATCAAGTTTGCTGACAACACAACAGTGATAGGCCTGATCGCCGGTGACGATGAGACAGCCTATAGGGAGGAAGTCAGAGACCTGGCAGTGTGGCGCCAGGACAACAACCTCTCCCTCAATGTCAGTAAGACCAAGGAGCTGATCCTGGACTACAGGAAGCAGGGGGCGGGCACGCCCCATCAACATCGACGGGGCTGCAGAGGAGCGGGTCCAGAGCTTCAAGTTCCTCGATATCCAAATCACAAATGACTTAAAATGGTCCACACACAAACAGTTGTGAAAAAAGCAGTACCAGATCATCATGTCTGACACCAACAGGCTAAATAGCTAACAAAATGGCTACATGGACTATCTACACTGACCCTTCTATTTTATTTTTTATCTTTGCGCTGTCTCTGTGCACAATCACACACACACACACACTCACACTGACACTCCAACACACACACACACACACACACACACACACACTTCATTTGCGCAAACACACATGACATGCACACACATCCATACTGACTCTACACACACATACAGACACTCACATACAATCATCATATTCGCTGCTGCCACTCTGTTTATCATATATCCTGATGCCTAGTCACCTTACCCCTATACATACTGTATCTAACCCTACCACTCCAGTATCCCTGCACATTGTAAATATGGTATTGGCACTGACCCTGAAACTGACCCTGTATATACAGTGACTTCAGAAAGTATTCATACCCATTGACTTATACCCCCACCAATTGTGTTACTGCCTGAATTCAAAATGGATTACATATATTTATTTTCTCACCCATCTACACACAATACCCCATAATGACAAAGTGAAAACACGTGTTTAGAAATGTTTGCACATTTATTGAAAATGAAATAAAGATGTATCTAATTTCCGTAAGTATTCACACCCCTGAGTCAATACTTTGTAGAAGCACCTTTGGCAGCGATTACAGCTGTGAGTCTTTCTGGGTAAGTCTCTAAGAGCTTTCCACACCTGGAGTGTGCAACATTATTATTTTCAAAATTCTTCAAGCTCTGTCAAATTGGTTGTTGATCATTGCTAGATAATCATTTGCAGGTGTTGCCATAGATTATCAAGCAGATTTAAGTAAAAACTGTAACTTGGCCACTCAGGAACATTCACTGTCTTCTTGGTAAGCATCTCCAGTGTAGATTTGGCCTTGTTTTTTAGGTTATTGTCCTGCTGAAAGGTGAATTCATCTCCCAGTATCTGGTGGAAAGCAGACTGAACCAGGTTTTCCTCTAGGATTTTGCCTGTGCTTTAGCTCCATTTCTTTTTTATCCTGAAAAACTCCCCAGTCCTTAACAGTTACAAGCATATCCATAACATGATGCAGCCACCACTATGCTTGAAAATATGGAGAGTGGTACAAGGTAATGTGTTGTATTGGATTTGCAATAAAAACCTAACACTATTCAGGACAAAAAGTTAACTGCTTTGCCACATTTTTTTGCAGTATTACTTTACATTAAACTTATTTAGGCTTGCCATAACAAAAGGGTTGAATAGTTATTGACTCAAGATATTTCAGCTTTTAATTGTTAATTAATTAGTAAAAATTTCGAAAAACATCATTCCACTTTGACATTATGGGGTATTGTGAGTAGGCCAGTGACAGAAAATCTCAATTTAATCAATTTTAAATTCAGGCTGTAACACAACAAAATGTGGAAAAAGTCAAGCGGTGTGAATACTTTCTGAAGGGACTGTCGCTTACTTACTTTCTCGTGTTCTTCTTATTTCTATTTCTTGTGTGTTGTTGTTCTACTTGACTTATATTGATTACTGCACTTTTGGGAAAGAGCAAGAAAGGCATTTCACTGTACTAGTGCACTTGACAGTAAGAAACTTGAAACTTGAAAACTTGTAATTGCTTATAAATGCTTATACATTTTAAAACATTTTTCAAAGTAATGAAATACATGTTTATTTACATTTTATAAATAGTTAAATAATGCTTATTAATGACAGCTTTTATAAAATTGAACCCAAATTAGAAAATAATAATTGTATTTTTATTTATTTTTGTTGATGGGAAAAATAATAAACTGTACAGAAAAATAATGTGTGTTTATTTTTACCTGTAATAAATTAAATTAAATTGGTGAAAATACAGTTAAATGTTAATTAACTTGATAGAAATAATTAATAGTATTACTTTTAGGCTAGGCATTTTTGGTAACATTTGTCATAATATATTGTTTAACTAGCTCTTTTTAAACTATTTTCTGAAAGTAATTCTTGAATATACCCATATTGCATTGGAATGCATCCCCACCCCATCACTGCACATACTGTTAGCAATCATAACAGGCCCATATCTGCACATAAACATGAGTGTTTGCTGACACACACACACACACACACACACACACAGTGTACAAACCAAAGCGATTTCTCACAGACGGGAAATGATGTCAGGTCTTGTCTCCAAGGAGATGGAGGCAGTTGCTAAGATACTGTGACATTAGGATCTCTCCTCTCGCTCTCTCTCTCTCCCTCCCTTACACAGCACACAGTGTTGTCACCATGAATAGCACTAAATTATCTCAGTATCTCTCTCTTTCTCTATTACAGTCTTTTCAGTCACAGTTCTATAAATAGATCAGATCCAAAAGTCTAAAGTGCCAAAATGTCATTTCATTAGCAAGCTCACATCAGATGCTTATCAAGCAGACTGTTATTGTGTTTACTAGAATCTCAAAGTATATTCAATTACTCACATTGTCAGACAATGCATGTAAACTAATGTTCCCCACAATAGAAATGCGAGCAACTAGCTTGGCTATATCTGAAAAGACAGGGCATAGACAGCTATCCAACATCCTTGATCCAAAGTGTCATGGAAATGATGAATATGCAGCAGCACCTTCCTGTGTGTCTCCACAGTCCTAGCTGCACATTTCCAGAGCTATCAGCATGCTACATGTGTCTTGCAATGGCATGTCACTGCCAAATCTCCATCCCCCTCTCCCTCTCTCTCTATCGTTCTCTCTCTCTCTCCCATGTGGACCTTAACACACCATTAAGAGTTCATGTGTTTGGCTGTTCTGGAGATGGCGCCATACACACCCCTGTCTTAATAGCAGGATTAGTCCCCTCAACTGTATTTCTGTACTGATGAGACAAGCAATACAGCGATGAGCGTTTGTTCATTTGACACACACACACACACACACTCACACGTGCAAATGTGCAAACACACATACACACACTGCCACACATTCAATGACACAGTGAGGAGAGAGTGTAGCGAGAGGGGGGCAAGAGGGAATGCAGGGGGTTGGGTGGGCTTTGGTGGTGTGTGCGGAATCATTTTAAATGGCGTGGGGGTTGTAAGGGAAAAAGATGTACGGAGGAAGAGGAGAGCGAGAAGGGCTTGAAAGAGAGCCAGAAAGGGAGAAGACTAAGATTTCAGATGAAGCATGGGGTAATGCAAGGGAGCTTGGGGGAATGCAAGGGAGCACGGGAAGAGGGAGAAAGAGTGGAAAGGAGGAATATCCTCTGCACCACTGTGTGACTTGAAATTTAATAAAGAGAGAGGTAGAGGGGGAGAGAGAGAGGGGGAGAGAGGGGAGGGAGAGAGGAAGAGAGAGGCAAAAGGCACAGAGACCGCATTGCTGTGCGGCTCTTAGCGAAAGCTATCAGTTGTGAACTATGCTCACTACGGCATTCAGGGAGAGGAAGGGGAGGAGTCGAAGAGAGAGAGAGAGAGAGAGAGAGAGAGAGAGAGAGAGAGAGAGAGAGAGAGAGAGAGAGAGAGAGAGAGAGAGAGAGAGAGAGAGAGAGAGAGAGAGAGAGAGAGAGAGAGAGAGAGAGAGAGAGAGAGAGAGAGAGAGAGAGAGAGCATATCTGAGGGGTTCTTCAGGTGAATACTCTGGTCTGTACTCACCTCCACAGCCTGTACTGTGGAGATAGATGGGGGATGGAGGTGAAGGGAAATGGGGGTGTGGTTGTATAAGCTACGCGTTTGAACTTAAAATGGGTTCATGTGGGTGCAGCTTGAACATTGATTGAGAGCAAATTCCATATGCAGTTTATTGCTGAGAATAGCTATAGTCTTGTGTTTTATAATTCAACACAAATCTTAATGGAATACATGGAAACAGAGTGACAGGATCCAGTGCATTGTACAGGTTACTAAAGTTGGGTGATGTGAAGGGCCATAACATCAGTCAAGGAGCGTAGTATACACCAGGTGGAGCAGTGTCACTGTTTATTCTAAATTGCATTACTTTTAGATTAGGAGCCAATGTAATTTATGAGAAAGAAAGGACAAAGAACAGACTAATGGGACCACATCCCACACATGGCATCCCAATACACATAATTGCTGTCCAAGGCTGCTATGTCCCCACAAAACCATTTGCTGTTATATCTTTTGAGCAAAAATTCATATCAGATGGTCCATGTTTTTTTATTTATTGCTTTGTTGTCCATATGTCATAATAAGCTGTATGCCATGATGCCACTTAGATAAAGTACCAAACTTTAAAAACCTAATTGAAAAGACAATGTTTTGTATGTCTAGGAAACTTTCATACTGCATTAAATCAATGTTGATTGGTCTGATATGTTAAGTTTGCACAACAATAGCACAACTGAAAATGCCCAGGGGGTAGTGAAATAGCATTCTTTGCCAAAAGGCCCACTGTGAGATGCAATTGTGAACCAGCAATATCCTGATCTCAAGACCACCACACTGCAGATAAATCTGGTGCAACTTTTCCTGAAATGTACCGAATCAATCAATGAATCGATCAATAGAGTGCTGAGTCATATGAAACACTTTACACTCTGTGACCACTGTTTGTGGCCGCCATATATTTATCTAGGTTCTTTCAAATCCACTGGACCTGAGTATAGCCCATTCACCCTGCAACATACAGTAGGGGCTGCACAACGATTGCAGACCATAATGACATTAGTGCATCAGCGCCATTTGTCTTGGAATACATGATGAGTTTCTTAATCATGGCCCTTCATCATCAACGGTTGGTTGGTCTTCTATGGTCCATGTTGAGAGGTCTACGCTGACTTCGTGGCATTCAGCTGCAGACCTACGGAATGTGCGTAAACTGTCTCTTATGCTGGAGTGCAAAAATACTCTGCCAAACGGGCGCCGTCTCGTTTGCTGCCTGCGCGTGTCTCCTAGGATGAGAAGATGCTTGGATGCATCCATTACGGATTTCGTTCTTATTTGAACTGAATAACGCTTTAACTATGTTAATGTACACGTTTATTCACCCTCTTTGTGTCGTTTGTGGATTCTGCTTATGTTGAACGTGCTATCGGTATATGAAGTCCCTTCGTTGCGTTGGTGCTGCGGAAGACAAGAGAGCCGAGCTAACAGCCGTGGAAGCGAGCTAATTAATTTATAGAAGAGAAAAAGAGGGATAGATAAGGGGTTGAGGAACTGACGAGAGGAGAGGGAACGAAAGGAGAGAAAACGTCGACCTCACGGCCCAGCAATTGAAACAGAAAGGTATGAGTCTATTGGACGTAGGTGAAATGGCCGTCGTAGTCAACCTATTTGTTATTTTGGTATGATTCTGCGTATATCAGGTGGAGACATGCCGTTTTATTTGCTAAAATTGCTGAGTATAAATGAATATCGGGGAAAACCATCGGGTTACAATTGGAAAATGTTGGAAATCAAAGCTAATGTGTTGTAAGAAATCCTCAAGATAATTTCAAATCGAAAAGGTGCTGGAATCATAGGGTCACCTTACATAAACCTATTTTGTAACATACCTGCCTAACGTTAAATAACATTATTTTTGTTGCAATTGTGCAGTTGTCATTATTACACATTCAAAGAGAGTCGATGCAAGCCATTTTGTAATGCAGAATTAGGCCTATTCTAAGAATTTCAATTGCGTTCCATAGGTGCGCCGTAGCGCGAGGCCAGCTGCATTGTTGGAATTATATGATCATTTATAGTCACGAGGGTTTATTGTGCTTTGGTCATACATTGAGGATAGATTGCAACTATTTGTCATGTGAATGCCATGGGAATGATCTAATTCGACTTTTTATTCCAATGATTAGACTCTCCATTTTATGCTGTAAAATGACCAAATAAAGAGAGAAAAAATCCCCTGCAAATGAAGTAGGAAGCACCATTTTGACCTTAACGTAATTTTCCCTATAACACACTGATTTCAACAATTGTTTATATAGCCTCATCCTAACCGGATTCCCACCTTCAACAACCCGAATCCATTTAGTGTTGTCATAGTTACAGTAGATGATGTTAGCGCTGCTGCACCTGTGTCGCTTTGTGTTAATCTCAGACCAGCTGTAAATACACCAGCTGTAAATATTAGCCCTAATTGAGCCTGGTATACAGGATCTCTCTTAATGCTCAGGTAGCCTTTAGCCTAAGAATATTCAAAGCCACAATTGGTAACACTTTACTTAAAGACTGCTGGTATAATGCTTTATAACTTTTTATAAGCATATAGGCTATGAACCTTTATAATGACTCATAATAAGCCGTATAATAGGCTATATTAGGCCTATGTCTCTGTTATGTATCAACATTTCAACTGACTCAAAATGGCTGTTATTTAGTAATGATTAATATAAGACTATGATAATAGTCTACATTATACATTATACAATACATTATAACTGCATCATAATGCACGTAATAGTTGCAGTCTATTGAAGTAAAGTATAACCAAAGGTTATTTAAGTAAAGTGTCTCCCCACAATAATCACCTCAACATAAGACCAGATCCAAAGAATAAAGCATTGGTAGAATACAGTGATTACACAATAATCATGTGTTTGTGTAACATTTGGCCAGCAGGGTGCAGATCATTTGTTTCTTCACAATTTAATGCTTTCTTCACCCAGGACTGATTGTGTGTAGTAGATCAATATCTACATGGGTGCAACCAGATGTTGACATGAGAAAATTGAATTGGATCGGAGGTGTAAAGACTAGTGTATGCGTGAAAATAGTTTAAAAAAAAAGCCTATGTCATATAGAAATAAAACAGCAGCCATGTAATGTGAACATAATGTAATGTTCTATTTCTATGGTGACAGGAAATAAGATAAAAGGCTACAGACTATTAAACATTGTCTTCCACTGAAGGTGGAATGTGTGGCATTTTAAGGTAACTCAAGAGTGTGCTGTGTTGATGTTTTGCAGTGGTTATTGGTGTAGGGTAAGCTGGGCAACAGCCACCTACCTAACAGAGAAGTTCACTGCAGTTGACGGGAGAAAAGGGGAAGGGGGGTCAGGGAAATAAGTAAATAAAATAATAGGCACACATCTGTATATATTCACAGGTCTTATTGTAATAGATAAATTGTATTGAACATTTTATGCTTTGACATGTCTTAGTAGACTATAGGTAGCAGTAGCGGTCAGTACCGTTTAAGATGAGGGAAGACCATTTTTTTTCATGAGCATGGCCTTATTTCTATTACAGCATATTGGATGACTGTCATTCATATTTCATTCACCCAGTTCAATGTAACAGCGATAGGTTAAGGCTACTACATGATACTCAAATGTTCCCTATCATTAGTCCAACATTTGCAAACAAGAGTTTATTTTGGACAAATTCATGTATGTTTATCCCTGTTTTGTTCCGTTTGCTTCCGTTTAAGAAGCGTTTTTCAACAGAATCAGCAGAATGAATACACCCCTAATCACGTGTAAACACAGTTCACTTTCATAGCAGCCACGTTGTATTCCTTCTCGAATCTATGCGCTCTCCTCCTCTCACCTTGTCCCTTCGCTTGTGGACTTCAATGCACAACACATCAACTGTATGTGACCAGGCGAAAAAACCTTTCCAAGCCAAACCGCTACACACAGCCTACATCGTTGTCACCATATTAGCTAAAGTAACGTCAAAGTCAGCATAGCTAATAGAACTAACGCGTTACTAAGCCCGTTACAATCATGCAGTAATGTTACAGTGTACAGTCAGTAAGCAGTTACACCGGCAGGCCCCGGTGTCAATAAATTAGTAAAACCAAAAGCTTACCTTGACTTGGAAGAGTTCCAGTGTTGTGTTGGAAAGTCATAGCCAGCTAGCTAACATAGCATCCCTTTGTTTGAGCAGGGTGTTTCAGTAGGCTAAACTAGCTAGCTGCATTTTCTAGCTAAGTAAGTGAAACTGAAAGTGAAAAAAAATGATGAAATCTCTCTCTCTATATTTCTCTCTTGCTTCTCCTTAATTTTGGAAGAAATTAATTTTTTCAAAACTGATCCACTACTGTCTTTCTCTCTCTTTGAGTCAACTACTCACCACATTTTATGCACTGCAGTGCTAGCTAGCTGTAGCTTATGCTTTCAGTACTAGATTTATTCTCTGATCCTTTGATTGAGTGGACAACATTTCAGTTCATACTGCAAGAACTCTGATAGGTTGGAGGACGTCCTCCGGAAGTTGTCATAATTACTGTGTAAGTCTATGGAAGGGGTTGAGTACCATGAGCCTCCTAGGTTTTGTATTGAAGTCAATGTACCCAAAGGAGGACGGAAGCTAGCTGTCCTCCGGCTACACCATGGTGCTACCCTACAGAGTGCTGTTGAGGCTACTGTAGACCTTCTTTGCAAAATAGTGTGTTTTAATCAATTATTTGGTGACATGTGATTATATTTAGTATAGTTTTATCTAAAAAGGATAACTTCTTAAATGTTTTACAATTTTTATTTTTATGAAATTCACTGAAGAGGATGGTCCTCCCCTTCCTCCTCTGAGGAGCCTCCACTGATAGGTAGCCAATTGACCCACAATAAGAGAATATGCACTTTAGAATTGCACCATTGCAGTTGCCTGCATCGACAGTGCCCAGCCTGTATGAGAGTGTCCTCAGAAAAAAAGAGATACATCTATGGACAACAATGTGTGTTCTGTTAGATGTTTTGATGGCTTTGGAATGAGTCTTAGGGCTCGATTCAATCCATATCGCTGAATATCTGCGGTATAGCGCAATAAACATTTAAGGCAATATTCCCCCGTTCACGGAGACTGCATTCACGGTAAGCACTGCATATGTCGGCTCAATCGGAAAATACCTTTACATTTAAATCACTCTATACCACGGCTCTTCTGCAATACGGATTGAATCGAGCCCTTAGTGAAGAGCAATCTTTTCCCCTATCAAGCCATAAACTCGCTTTACAATGGTGTTTCTCTCTGTCGTCTTGTAAGGCCCAACTTACAGTTCTTATATAATGAAAATGGACATTTCCTGAACAAGCTCGCCATGATAAAATGGGACATTTTCACAATTATGGACAAGCCCATTGTCTCAGAGGCATCATCCTGTAGTGTAGGCCCCACATAGATCGTGAAGGGACACCTGAAGCACATTTTGAATATATTCCCCTTCTCCAATGCTACTGTCTGTTGCAAATACCTTGAGGCTATGTTATGCACATTGACACAATAATAATTTGTCTCAATGTTGCAATTATAGTGGAGGATCATGGATTGAAACTGTACTCTGGTGTGTGCATGTGTGTGTGTGTGTGTGTGTGCTGGTGTGAGGGTGGGTAAAGAACATTTCTGCAGACCTATATTTAGCATATTTAGCATATTCTCCCTCTTAATGGCTGCTTTAAGACTTCAGCAATATTTGAACAGCGATTGATGTTTTCCTAATCTGCTGCCTGTACTGTATGCATATTAGAATTCATGAAGAGTTTGTTTCCCTACACTGTGATCGTGAAAGACAAGGGTCGGCCTTAGTGTGCAATGTATACGTTTGAGGGATCATTTCTGGACCAGATACTGTGCCATTTTGGTATATGTGCAATCGACGAAAACATGCTATGACTACTGAGCAAGTGTGTGGGCTGTTGACCTGCAGGCACTCGACAATGTAATAGCCTACTGAACCCTAAAAGCTTGTGGCTTAGATGTCAATTGAGTGAAAAGCGAGACACTGATTGTTTGCAAACGACTGACGTACATCTGCTAGAACACTGCTAACTGCACAGTGCTAGCGTGGAATAGGATAGTGCACTGGGCAGTAAAACACAAGATGGTGTGTCAGCCGGTTGCCATAGCAACCAGGATTCTAGGACCACATGCATTCATGGCACTGCATTGGAGAGAGGATGTTTTGGGCTAACTATAAACCTGGGTTAAAATCTGACTATTCACCAGAGAGGTATGATACGAATGGATATATCAATAATTTGAGCTAAGGTAGCTTTTATTTGAACAGCAGGGCCTTGAACTACATGCAGTATTTTATCGAGGTTCTGATAACCGCTATGGGATCGGTGTCCCATATATGGGACGGTTGAGCTAACATGCGTTAATGTGATGAGCATGACTGTTGTAAGTAACAGCAAACTTTCCAGGACATAGATATGTCTTACATGGGCAGAACGCTTAAATTCCTGTTAATCTAACTGCACTGTCCAATTTACAGTAGCTATTACAGTGAAAAAATACCATGCTATTGTTTGAGGAGAGTGCACAACAACAAAAAACATATCACGGCAACTGGTTTGATACATTCACCTCTGAAGGTAAATAATGTACTTACATTCAGTAATCTTGCTCTGATTTGTCATCCTAAGGGTCCCAGAGATAAAATGTAGCATAGTTTTGTTTGATAAAATCAATTTTTATATTCAAATGTGGTGAACTGGGTTCTACAGTTTGAACCCCTGCTGTCTCTGGCTACACACCCTCCCCACCCGGCCATCTAGATGTGTGAAAGTTAGTGTATAAGCTAATGATCCATCATGTATGACATTCCTGGGAGTGTGTAAACTTACATTTCGTATGACCATATCATTTTTGTATGTTCTCTATAGTTATGTACTTGAAAATGTATCAATTGACCAATTCGGCACATTTGGGCAGATTTCACTCAAAATAGTCCAGTATTGCAATGCTTCACTGGATGAATCTGAAACTGCACACACACTGCTGCCATCTAGTGGCCAAAATCTACATTGCGCCTAAACTGCAATATTATATTGTGGCCTTTCTCTTGCATTTCAAAGATGATGGAACCAAATAATTAATAGAAAACGCATGTTTTTTTTTTTGTATTATCCTTTTCCAGATCTAATGTGTTATATTCTCCTACATTAATTTCACATTTCCACAAACTTCAAAGTGTTTCCTTTCAAATGTTATCAAGCATATGCATATCCTTGCTTCAGGTCCTGAGCTACAGGCAGTTAGATTTGGGTATGTCATTTTAGGTGAAAATTAAAAAAAAAGGGTCCAATCCCTAAGAGGATAAGGGTCTCCATCTTTGTCGTTCTTAAAGGGACAGTACAGGGTAGTTTGTGTGGAGGAGGATGAAAGGGGGTTCCCATATTTATATACATGCTAAGATGACCATGTTGGCTAATTTACTACCCAAATTGTGGGAGCACTGTATTCTATGTGGCAGAAATTACCAGGTAGAAATGATATGGTAAACTGGTACAAATCAACAACCTATAAATTACTTGTTTGTGTCTACATAAGATAATTATTTTCAAATGTGGTATGTCCTGATTAGCCTGATGGTATCACACTAGAGGTGTGAGGGCTGAGTTGCTTAACACAAAAACCTGTTCACTGCGTAATGGGCTATTGAAATGATATACACTCCCCTCCATATGTATTTGGATAGTGAGGGTAAATGTTTATTTTGGCTCTATACTCCAGCATTTTAGATTTGAGATAGAATGTTTCATAGTAGCCGACGGTACAGAATGTCACCTTTTCTTTTAGGGTATTTTCATACATATCTGTTTTACTGTTTCGAAATGAAAGCACTTTATGTATCTAGTACCCCCATTTGAAGAAGTCATAAGCATTTGGACAAATTCACTTATAGTGTATTAAAGTAGTCAACTGTTTAGTATTTGGTCCCGTATTCCTTGCATGCTTGTGACTACAAACTTATTGGATGCATTTGCAGTGTATTTGTGTTTTGAATTATGTTTTGCCTAATAGGAACTGAATTGTGAATAACGTCTTGTGCCATTTTGGAGTCACTTTTATTGTAAGTAAGAATAGAAGATGTTTCTGAACACTTCTACATTCATGTGGATGCTCCATTATTATGGATAATCATAAATGAGGCACAAAGATCATACCCCCCCCAAAAATGCTAACCTCCCCTGTTATTGGTAATGGTGTGAGGTAAGCATCTTTTGTTGTAGCTTCTGAACAGCATCTCACTCATCATTATTCATGATTCATTCATGGTTTTTCTTAATCATGGCATTATCTGGATTAATCTAGAAGTGTTCAGAAACATCTAATCTACTCACTTAGAAATAACATTACTCCAGTCATCATTCACCATTCAGTTACTACTGGGCAAAACATAACCCAAAACACAACCAAAACAAATTGCAAATGCATCCAACGAGTTTGTAGAGTCACAAGCTTGATGTAGTCACATTGTGTGCAAGGAATATGGGACCAAATACTAGACTAGATACATAAAGTGCTTTCATTTCTAAATGGTCAAACAGATATGTTTGAAAATACCCTCAAATAAAGGGTGACATTACGTACTGTCGCCTCATATTAAACATTTGATCTCAAATCCAAAATGCTGGAGTATAGAGCCAAATTTAAAAATCCTAAATACATATGGAGGGGAGTGTACAGTCGTGGTCAAACGTTTTGAGAATGACACAAGTATTATTCTTCACAAAGTTTGCTGCGTCAGTGTTTTTAGATATTTTTGTCAGATGTTACTATGTTATACTGAAGTATAATTACAAGCATTCCATAAGTGTCAAAGGCTTTTATTGACAATTCAATTACGTTTATGCAAAGGTCTTTTTCAAGACCTCTGCAATCCGCCCTGGCATGCTGTCAATTAACTTCTGGGCCACATCCTGACTGATGGCAGCCCATTCTTGCATAATCAATGCTTGGAGTTTGTCAGAATTTGTGGGTTTTTGATTGTCCACCCGCCTCTTGAGGATTGACCACCAGTTCTCAATGGGATTAAGGTCTGGAGAGATTCCTGGCCATGGACCCAAATTTCAATGTTTTGTTCCCTGAACCACTTAGTAATCACTTTTGCCTTATGGCAAGGTGCTCCATCATGCTGGAAAAGGCATTGTTCGTCTCCAAACTGTTATTGGATGGTTGGGAGAAGTTGCTCTCGGAGGATGTGTTGGTACCATTCTTTATTCATGGCTGTGTTCTTAGGCAAAATTGTGAGTGAGCCCACTCCCTTGGCTGAGAAGCAACCCCACACATGAATGGTCTCAGGATGCTTTACTGTTGGCATGACACAGGACTGATGGTAGCGCTCACCTTGTCTTCTCCGGACAAGCTTTTTTCCGGATGCCCCAAACAATCGGGAAGGGGATTCATCAGAGAAAATGACTTTACCCCAGTCCTCAGCAGTCCAATCCCTGTACCTTTTGCAGAATATCAGTCTGTCCCTGATGTTTTTCCTGGAGAGAAGTGGCTTCCTCGCTGCCCTTCTTGACACCAGGCCATCCTCCAAAGGTCTTCGCCTCACTGTGCGTGCAGATGTACTCACTCCTGCCTGCTGCCATTCCTGAGCAAGCTCTGCACTGGTGGTGCCCCGATTCCGCAGCTGAATCAACTTTAGGAGACGGTCCTGGCGCTTGCTGGACTTTAGGAGACGGTCCTGGCGCTTGCTGGGCGCCCTAAAGCCTTCTTCACAACAATTGAACCTCTCTCCTTGAAGTTCTTGATGATCCGATAAATGGTTGATTTAGGTGCAATCTTACTAGCAGCAATATCCTTGCCTGTGAAGCACTTTTTGTGCAAAGCAATGATGACGGCACGTGTTTTCTTGCAGGTAACCATGGTTAACAGAGGAAGAACAATGATTTCAAACACCACCCTCCTTTTAAAGCTTCCAGTCTGTTATTCTAACTCAATCAGCATGACAGAGTGATCTCCAGCCTTGTCCTCGTCAACACTCTCACCTGTGTTAACGAGAGAATTACTGACATAATGTCAGCTGGTCCTTTTGTGGCAGGGCTGAAATGCAGTGGAAAAGTTTTTTGGGAATTAAGTTCATTTTCATGGCTAAGAGGGACTTTGCAATTACTTGCAATTCATCTGATCACTCTTCATAACATTCTGGAGTAGATGCAAATTGCCATCATAAAAATTGAGGCAGCAGACTTTGTGAAAATTAATATTTGTGTCATTCTCAAAACTTTTGACCACGACTGTAGAAGCAATACTAGGGGGTCCCTCAAGTTTAACTCAGGTTCTTGCACCCCAGTCCAACCCTATAGGCCTATTGGAGGATGCAGACCAGTCTGGAGAGGTGCAGATAACTGAGTTACAATTGGGTGTGGCAGTACCCCTCAGCGCAACTATCACTGGGGACGGGGCCCCCACATTCTGAAATTGCTTTTTTGTCCCCCCCAGTTTTATCATTGGAATGTGATACAAAACGAGGCAACGGTGTGATTTAGGACCATGCGGACGCCTTCGAGCGGTCGGGTAGGCTGTTTGGAGTGTTTACCCTACTGGATAAAAAATATATATATACAGTACCAGTCAAAAGTTTGGACACACCTACTCATTCCAGGGTTTTTCTTTATTTTTACTATTTTCTAAATTCTACTATGAAATAACACATATGGAATCATGTAGTTACCAAAAAGTGTTAAACAAATCAAAATATATTTTATATTTGAGATTCTTCAAATAGCCACCCTTTGCCTTGATGACAGCTTTGCACACTCTTGACATTCTCTCAACCAGCTTCATGAGGTAGTCACCTGGAATTCATTTACATTAACAGGTGTGCCTTCTTATAAGTTAATTTGTGGAATTTATTTCCTTCTTAATGTGTTTGAGCCAATCAGTTGTGTTGTGACAAGGTAGGGGTGGTATAGAGAAGATAGCCCTATTTGGTAAAAGACCAAGTCCATATTATGGCAAGAACAGCTCAAATAAGCAAAGAGAAATGACAGTCCATCATTACTTTAAGACATGAAGGTCAGTCAATACGGAACATTTCAAGAACTTTGAAAGTTTCTTCAAGTGCTGTCGCAAAACCAATCAAGCGCTATGATGAAACTGGCTCTCATGAGGACCACCACAGGAATGGAAGACCCAGAGTTACCTTTGCTGCAGAGGATAAGTTCATTAAAGTTACCAGCCTCAGAAATTGCAGCCCAAATAAATGCTTCACAGAGTTCAAGTCACAGACAAGTTTATCTTTCCTGCAAATACCTTTTCTCTACATACATTACCGTGTGTATGAGTAAGCTCATAAATACCAAAGGAGTTTGTTTTTCTTTCATCATTGAGTAATGAATCATACACTACATTTATTTAATTACCAATATTTACTTTGCTCTAGGCCTGTGGTACTTTGAGTTGTGGTACACCTTAGCTCTCAAGTAGCTTTTTAGAATTGTGTGATCCTCCTTTTGAACAAAGTATCAAGCCTTGACCAAAATGTTTACCTCGACCTATGAATGAAATAGTAGGTGACTCATCAGTAGTCTCTAGAGACTAATTTATGAGAAGCAATGCTCTAGTGTAAACCTGAAAGTTGACATGCTTTCCATGCATATTATCTATTGACCATCAATCTTGCAATTATATCCCACATGATTAAACGTTTCAGTGCCCACAGAGATTTTACAGAGGTTCTACAGTTACAGCGCTAATGTGTCAGTACTCATGCCTTGTTCAGTTGTCTGATCCCCCTTTCTCTCTCTCTCTCTCCCGCTCTCTCTCTCGCTCTCTCTCTCTCTCTCTCTCTCTCTCTCTCTCTCTCTCTCTCTCTCTCTCTCTCTCTCTCTCTCTCTCTCTCCCCCCTACAGTGAGGAGCATCTACCCTCCATAGAGACACCCCTTTCAAGAGCTGATTCACCAAACATCTCCTTTGTTATTTTAATAATTGTCATGGGACAATTATTAATTCCCTAAAAAGATATGCTGAAAAATTGAAGGCATTTCATATTTAAACTGACATGAACAAAGTCAATTGAGGAAATATATATGATCAATCAAGAGAACATTTAATATCTAACAGTTCTTCATGATTTTTAAAACGACTTGAAAGAGAATTGGTAAAATGAACATCAAAATAACCACTTAATTGTCTTGTATTGGAGGTGATTTATCAACATATTAGAACTAAGGTTGGGTCATGACTAATTTGACATGCATGTTGTCATGGTGACCAGCCCCTCCACCCCCTCCCCCCTCCTCTGGTTGGTCCAGCTTTTGCTGTGGCTTCACCACCATGGACCTCAGCTGACAGAGGCCGTGCCCCCATGTCCCAACCCCTGTAGCTGCTCCAATCAGGCAAGCCGAGTCATCTGTACAAGGAAGAGTTTAGAGGACGTACCGGACAGTATTTCTGTGAACACAAGATACCTCAACTTACAAGAGAACACGATTCAGGTAAATATGCCTTTCTCTTATTACATTTACCCACAATCCATACATGTACGCATATGAACAGAGTATGCTTTACGGCAGAGAGGTTTCATGTGGCTACAATGTACCAGCATGTTTTTATATATCTCAACAGGTGATAAAGTCAGACACGTTCAAGCACCTGCGGCATTTGGAAATACTGCAGCTCTCCAAGAACCACATCCGACAAATTGAGGTGGGCGCGTTCAATGGCCTGCCAAACCTCAACACCCTGGAGCTCTTTGACAATCGCCTCACGCTGGTACCGTCACAGGCCTTTGAGTACCTCAGCAAACTGCGGGAGCTCTGGCTACGGAACAACCCCATCGAGACACTGCCAGCGTACGCCTTTCACCGCGTTCCCTCCCTGCGCCGGCTCGACCTGGGCGAACTCAGGAAGCTGGACTACATCTCCGAGGCCGCCTTTGAGGGCCTGGTCAACTTGCGCTTCCTGAACCTGGGCATGTGCGGCCTGAAGGACATCCCCAACCTCACGCCCTTGGTGAGACTGGAGGAGCTGGAGCTGTCGGGAAACCAACTGGGGCTCGTCAGGCCGGGCTCCTTCCAGGGCCTGGTGTCGCTGCGCAAACTGTGGCTCATGCACTCCAAGGTGACGGTCATTGAGCGCAATGCCTTCGACGACCTGAAGAACCTGGAGGAGCTCAACCTGTCCCACAACTCTCTGCATTCGCTGCCCCACGACCTCTTCACTCCACTGCACCAGTTGGAGCGGGTGCACCTCAACCACAACCCCTGGGTGTGCAACTGCGATGTCCTGTGGCTCAGCTGGTGGCTCAAGGAGACGGTGCCCAGTAACACCACATGCTGCGCCCGCTGCCACGCGCCACCAGTCCTGAAGGGCCGGTACATTGGTGAGCTGGACCAGAGCCACTTCACATGCTACGCTCCCGTCATCGTAGAGCCACCCACCGACCTCAATGTCACAGAGGGCATGGCCGCGGAGCTGAAGTGTCGCACTGGCACCTCCATGACGTCTGTCAACTGGCTCACCCCAAATGGCACCCTCATGACCCACGGATCGTACCGCGTCAGGATCTCAGTCCTTCATGACGGCACCCTGAATTTCACCAACGTGACTGTGCAGGACACAGGCCAATACACCTGCATGGTGACCAACTCCGCCGGCAACACCACGGCGACTGCAGTGCTCAACGTGTCCTCCTCCGACTCCAGCAACCCCTACAGCTTCTTCACCACTGTCACTGTTGAAACTGTGGAAACAAACAATGGTGAGGATGCTGGGAGGCAGTACATCAACGAAACCTACGTACCGCCAGATTACCTGGGTCCCACTTTTTCAGGAGGGGTACTGGGTAAAGGCAGGGCTGGATTCACCATATCTCCATCTCGCTCTTCTCTCTCCTCTTTCTCCCCGCGAGCCACCAGAAATACTGAAAATACAGTCACAGTGTCGATAATGGACGTCACAAACATCACTGGCCTGGACGACGTGATGAAGACCACCAAGATCATCATCGGCTGCTTTGTGGCCATCACCTTCATGGCAGCCGTGATGCTGGTGGTCTTCTACAAGCTGAGGAAGCAGCACCAGCTGCACAAGCACCATGGCCCCACCCGCGCCATCGAGATCATCAACGTGGAAGACGAGATTGGTGCCGGGGCCGGGAGCGGCATCTCAGGGGGATCGACCATGCAATCCGGGTGCGGAGGAGACGGAACATTGAGAATGCATCACCCGGAAATAGTCAACCTTCCCAACTTCGGGCGATCAGAGCATCTTAACCATTACTACAAGGCCAATCATTTCAACAACAACGTGATGGGTCTGAGCATTGGGACAGGGGCAGGAGTCGGTACTCTAAGCAACAAGAACAATCCGTCTCCACTTAACCAGCAAGGCCAGGATATCCCGATCTCCTGTACACAGGTCCCAATCTCCTCAGCCACTTTCCAGACCATGTCTGGAAACGGCACCAACACCAACCCTCTTTCTGTTTCCCCACCTCTGCCAATGTCCCTCCCCATGCCCCCCATGGGATTACACGGATCGATCAAGGGTTTCATGGTCCAGAACCAGAATCCACAAATGGAGCCTCTTCTGTTCAAGGGAAACTCAAAGGAAAACGTTCAAGAGACTCAAATTTGAGAACAAAGAGTGAGGAGAGAGAGAGAGAGAGAGAGAGTGCAAGGGAAAGACAGAGAGGGGATTGATGGCTGGTTTACGCACTGAATGATTAGACACTACAGTGCATTAACATTACACCAAGAGAGAGGATAGACTGACACCGCAATACACAAACACATAGACTGGTCAGCTAAAGTGTACTGAGCCAAGGATTACCACAATGGGCCACTTGTGTTTGGAGTAACGGTCACGGCAATGGAGTTAAAAATCGAACATCGCTACAATGTAAATCTGTGCCAAAGCAAATGTTTCTTGCAGTTTCTACGAGTTGTATTCACATAGAATAAGTAACCTTTCCAAGTACTGTTGCTCAATCCCCTAAGTCTTTGTTGGCAAGTCAGTCAAGACTTAAGACATGCACAGCACTTACCACATTGACGTTTGAGTTATGAGACATTACAGGAAAAAATACTAGACATTTCTCTTTTACAGAAAACACTTGCGAAAGACTCTCTGATATAAACTCAATAGTCTCCCTTGAGGCCGTAGGTAGGCAGAAATTGAAGGACAAAAGGTACAGTACAGTACAAATTACTGTGAAAATTCACAAATTCTATAAGTATATTTTCATTTGAATATGTAACATTGCAGATTCCAATGCAGAGATATTTTGGAGGATGTATGAGCTGTAATAGTTTGTTTTGTGAATAATCAGGGGTGGTGATTGTGAAGGTTGATTATACGATACATATGTTTTGAGTTTGGCTACTTCTCCAAAACATAAGGGCTCAATTGCAACACTCATTGTGATTCTATGAATTTGGCTTCCATGAATATTGGAAAATCGTAGGAGAGGTCCCACAGTTTTCTGTTTGACAAGCTTTTGTCTGTGTTTCACTCCCTCTGCAGTGATGATAACTGGACAATTCTGTTCTTGTTTGTTTTGAGAGTATATTCCATATATTCCAGCAGGCTACTTGATTATTAAAATGAGCTTCAGGTGCCAGCATGTGTCATCAGCAAATTTAGGTGAAATAACAAAACACATCAACAGTGAGCTAATATCTTGCAAAGAATTGTATGGGCAACGGGAAATGTTGACAAAGTGTAAAACAACAGATCAGTGGCAAGATATTTGCTATAAGTGGGGAATTTGATATGAACTCCTTTCTCATGGTGACCATTTTGATGCCACATAATACTGTCAAAAGGGTGATTAAATGCCTGTCTTTGAAATGGCATTCAGTCGGTGGATTCAACCACCATCTTTGGTTTAGTGTAACAGAAATGTATGATAATAGTATTTGGTTGTATGACAATTCTACAAACCACCTTTTTACAGTGTACCTTTCATGTGTTAATACCATTTAAAGCTTTGTGCATTTAAACTGTCGTCAATTATTTTTTGCTTAGTTTGATATAATGTGTACAATTGTCTAGCCATGTGTCATTCACATAAATAAATAAATACATAAATCATATATCGAGGTCTTGGAGGTCAATGGAAACCAATTGAAACATGCAGTAGTAGGCTACATTTTTCAATATAGGTTGAACCTATATGGTATACGATTCACCCATTAGTCATCTTGGTAACCATAGTATGATGTCTGTTCTCTTAATATCTCATGACAGGCTTTTAGTCATTCTTATGAGAGAGTTACATTGGCATTAAAAGGCTGCTTAAAGTGACACAGAATCCAGTTTGTCTCCTGAAAAAGCTTCCGCTTCACTTCTTAACTCCGAGAAAATGTGAAAATGGTTGTTGCAATTGAGAGCCAACTGAACACGCCAACCACATTCAAGTGAAAGACCGATTGTTGCAGCTGAGATTAGACGTATGTGTAAGTGTAATCCTACACACAGTAAGTAGTATTTTTGTATATGGAGGTGATCTTGCACCAACATGGTGCTCTATGTAATTTGTTAACCACTAAACATTCGCTTTTGCTGCACCCCTCTCCTCGCAGTGCTGCATACATTTTCAGAGCTGTTGCCTTGAGTGTGTTGAGTGGGGATTCTTCTGATCTACTAGTTACTCCTGTAATGAGTGCACCACTAGAAACAAAGGTACATGTTTTGGGGAAATAATGATAACATTAATAATAATATGATAAATTCTGATAGAATATATGATTGTATCTGTTGTATTAGACATTTACATAGGGCTTTCAGTTAGTTTGATCAGTATTAATATATGAAAACAACATGCAAAACTATAGTCAACAACAGGTCACTTTATATGTTGCTCATAGTCTTTCTGAGATTAAACAGGCAAAGCGCTTGCCCAACCAAGGAATTATTAGGGAGTTGTAAAGCAACATATAACTATTAGGGAGTTGTAAAGCAACATATCACTTTTTGTGAGCACAGTTCAACTGTTTCCCTACTGAGACGCTACTAGAATATAAATGAAGACTAAAAACTCCAACATATGGCTGCACTGTCACATTTCAAAGAGCATATTAAATACCTCTGAGTATGCAACATGAGAGTAAACCACAGTAACATAACTAGAAAGTCCTTTCTTGGAATTATAATATTTGGCACAATGTTTGATGATCAACATCACTATTGTAGACATGTTACTTTCATACCATTGGAGAAACTATGTCTATTATTTAAGCTATATTACTATTTATACATTTAGTATTATTGTTATTATTATTATTATTATTATTATTATTATTATTATTATTATTATTATTATTGTTGTTATTATAAGGACCATGTTACACCCTGAAATTAATGGTGTAGTAAATGTCTACACAACTGGAATATGATGGAAGAAATGCACAACAGGAAGTACTATACAGTCACTACTAAACCATGCCCCGAGTAACAACACCAGTAGAGAACACATGAACTATGTCATCTTTACTCTACTTTACAGAAGAAGATGATGATGGCCTCTTGCAACAGATGGAATACTGAGTGTGTCATTTGTCAACCCTCCCACAGTAATGGAATACTGTACTGTAAACCACAAACTGACTTTTTGGTACGAGATTCCATTTGATAAACAGAACGAGAAACTGAACTATGTTGTTGTTTGGAAAGCTTTTTAATGAAGTGAAAGAAATGAAGTTAAGCTATAGGATTTCTTTAAATGCGAAATAATAAAAAGCATCATTTTTGTGTTCATTATTATTTATTTATTGTGGCTGAATGATCCCTGCTTTATGCCATTTGGACTATTAGAGAGCGGCCTAATGCAAGGATGGGCAACTGGTGGCCCCCCTTATGTAGGCCCACGGATGAATTTTTAGTCTGTGTCTCAATTTACTGTTTAGAGTTAGAATAGTAGAATATAATTTTGCGATTTCGCTATTTGGTTGTGCATCAGCAGTTTTTGTCTTGTTATGTCAGTCACAGACAGTGACAGTGACAGAAAGACAATTAGCCCATGTCAGCAAAAAAAATAACAATTGATCAGTAAGTTAGTCTAGCGGCCAGCTATCTAAACTTGTTGTAATCATGGTTGAATTACCCCATTGATTTTGTTAGTCACTCTCACTCAGCTATCATATAAAAAAAGCTAACATTTCCCTCCACCCTATTGCAAAATGTGTAGAATTGCATGAAATTCGTTATACAATTACTAAATCTTCTCTCTGCCCCATGTCAAAATGTGTAGAATTACAGCAATCGTACATTAAAACTGCAACGGGGTGGGGGGTATGCAGACCTGCGATCCACTGCGGCACCTCATGATTAGTTCAAATTGTATAAGACTACTTACATCCCTGTGAGTAAGTACTCTTTGTTTTGTGATGTTGCTAGCATGTTGATGTGTACAGAAAGTGGCCTCCTGTAGCTCAGTTGGTAGAGCATGGCGCTTGCAACGCCAGGGTTGTGGGTTCGGTTCCCACGGGGGGCCAGTATGAAAAATGTATGCCCTCACTAACTGTAAGTCGCTCTGGATAAGAGCGTCTGCTAAATGACTAAAATGTGAATGTAATAATACTTGAGGTGGCCTGACATACTGTCTTCATAATATTTACATAGGAACGGCAATCTTTATTTAAAAAAAAAAGACATTTGATGGATTTTACTCTTGGTTCATACATTAACTACTTCATTTGACACACTGTTAGAATACAGCACATGGTTTAATGTGTGGTTTCAGTATGGTCAGAATGGAGTAACTGTCTGTTTTTTGCACCCAATTGGTCACAGAATAATGGTTGAGAACAGTTACCTACATCTGGTTCATCATACAAAGGGAAATCTAATTTCCCATAACCGCTGGTATAAGCCTACTGTACTGTAATCATAGTATGTTCCACTTATTTTTCCCAGTTTCAAAATATTTATTGCAAATTGATTACAACCAATATAAAGAAATGTGGATAGCCAAATAATTAATAGATTGATGATTCGTTTTCCATTTTGAACATTTGATGGTTTGTGACGCTTATGCACCATGTTTAACAAAGACTACTGTACATTTGGGACACTATTCAATTCTCTGAGGCATCTTTGTATGTGGTTGTCCTCCTGCATCTCCTGGAGATCCCTATTGGTCCCTGGAGACTTCCTTTACATTCCTGTTTAAAGAACTTCCTGTTGGAACAAGCATCACAATGCAGTACAGACATGGGATCTAAAGAGATGATTGGTAGTTAGTGGTGAGCTGCCAGTAAGGATGGTGTTTATTAATAAGTTGAAGCAGATAACCTCGAGCTAAGACAAGTCTTGAAAGCAATTGCACCCAAAACACCTTGAGGTGAAAATTCAAGTAGGTAATTCATAACCTGTGAGTGTGTTGCCAATTTTCCAAACACACAGTATGAGCTATAATTCTTAGCATTAGCTTAAAGGAAAGAAATGTGAGTTAGTGAAAGAAAAAACACCAACATAACATCTCTCATGCTGTATATCTGCTTTTAAGTCGACAGAACAGGCAGATTTAAGTAACACAAATCGTAATATTCTTAAGATGCCGTGACGAGAGCAGCGGAATGTGCCGTATGTGGCGGTGGATAACAAATTTAACACGCATCCAGACTAAAAGATTAAAGTGAAATGCTGGAATGCAAATGTGATTGGAGGAACGTGTGATCTTAACACGGACATGTGTGGCAGCGCAAGGTGATCTTGAGAAAACACCATTCTCATCGCTCACAGCAAGGCACAACCATATGGACGGGAGGCTCATATTCTCATCTTCTGATTGTGACGTGACTAATTGAAATGAAATGGGGACATATTATTTTTGTGGATGGGTGCAACTTTCCTCCCCATCGCTGTCCCCTTTATCTGGATCCAAAACATGGATCTATCCTCTCCCTGAGCCTGCTCTCTTGCCCTCTTTTTCTATTGTCCCTTCAAATTCAATAGCCTCCCAGCACTGATTCTCAAGGGATTTCCTTCTCACTACCCTGGCCCACAAAGAGACTGCACATATACTGCAGCATCTGTTGGGAGACTGACATTACATCAACTCCACTATGGTGCTATGGAGACGAGGTGTCACAGTGTGTAAGCAGCTACAGTACCACGGAAATGTTGTTCTGGAACCACGGAAATGTTGTTTTTTCGCTGTAGGGAGGTAGCGCATGCCTACGGTTTTATGGTAGCTATATTCAAGTGTGGATGTAGCATCAACGGCTAGATCCTGGCTGTGAATTATGTGGCCTGTTAAGGAATTGAGTGACATGCTCTGTGTGTGAGAGGAACAGAAGACATTCAACTGAATAGGAGTTAGTGTGCGTATTAGGGTTATATTGTATTAAATATAATTATTTTTGAGATAGTGATTTTTATACACTCACCGGACAGTTTACTAGGTACACTCATCTAGTACCGGGTCGGACCCCCCTTTGCCTCCAGAACAGCCTGAATTCTTCGTGCCATTCTACAAGGTGTCAGAAACGTTCAACAGGCATGTTGGTCCATGCTGACGTGATGGCATCACACAGTTGCTGCAGATTGGACGGCTGTACAGTCATGCTGCAAACAGCCCGTTCCATCTCATCCCAATGATGCTCTATTGGGTTGAGGTCTGGGCACTGCACAGGCCACTCAAGTAAACTGAACTCACTGTCATGTTCCAGGCTATGTTTTCCCACTCCTCAGTTGTTTTTAGCCGATAGGAGTGGAACCCGGTGTGGTCGTCTGCTGCAATAGCCCATACGACAAGGATTGATGATTTGTGCGTTCCGAGATGCCGTTCTGCACACCACTGTTATTTGTCTGTTTGTGGCCCGCCTGTTAGAATGCAAAATTCTTGCCATTCGCCTTCGACCTCTCTGATCAATTCGCTGTTTTCGCCCAAAGCAGTGCCACTGACTGGATATTGTTTGTTTGTAGCACCATTCTTGGTAAACCCTAGACACTACCGTGCGTGAAAAGCTCAGGAGGGCGGACGTTTCTGAGATACTGGATCCGGTGCGCTGGCACCGACGATCATACCACGCTCAAAGTCGCTTAGCTCACTCGTTTTGCCCATTCTAACGTTCAATCGAACAGTAACTGAATGCCTCGATGCCTGTCTGCCTGCTTTATATAACAATCCACGGCCACATGACTCACTGTTTGTAGGAGCGATCAATTTTCATGAACGGGTGGTGTAACCGTCTGATGATTGTATGTAAATAGAGAAACATTATTACTTGAGCTTACAATGTTTTTTTTGAGTTTAGTTTTTTTGGCTCTGAGATGAGGACTGCAGTCTGTCTCTAACACAATGTATGGTATGCAGAAATGTACATACATTATATAATCTACAGATGTAAAGAATCCATTTTTTAGCAAAATGTGATTTTGATCTCGATTAATATTCTAGACAGTGTGTTCTAGCTCAAAGTGCTATGGAAGCTGCTATCCTGTTTCTCTTTTAGTCATACTCTGAAGCCATATATCCATCCATCCCCACTTCCACTTCCCTAACACACTCCTCCCCCAGGGCATTTTCCTCACCTCATCTGATGTCTCTCTCAGGGGGAGACAGCACTCAACCCAGCAAGCTATGTAACCTGGAATAACTGCGTATTTGTCTTTATACTCTGAAAAAAAAAACGAATGGAGGAAAATGCTTATTGTTTTCATTTTGATTCATGTTTTGTATCGTTTAATGCAAAAATGGGGTAGTGGGTGGGAGATGAGGGAGTAGGTTGATACAGTTTATCTGGAGCCTGCGCCAATTCTTTATATGATGATCCAATCTGTTCATGTACCAACCTGAAACAAATGTTGTGGAATAAAATATGGACAATTATTGTAAAGAAATGCATGTGTTTGAATTCAAATGGAAACCTTTGCCTGTATTGTTACTGGGAGGAATTGTGTGCATATTCGTTTAACACTGAAATTTAAGAGGAGATACACACTGGGTGTACAAAACATTAAGGACACCTGCTCTTTCCATGACAAACTGACCAGGTGAATCCAGGTGAAAGCTATGATCCCTTACTGATGTCACTTGTTAAATCCAATTCAATCAGTGTAGATGAAGGGGAGGAGACAGGTTAAATAAGGATTTTTAAGCCTTGAGACAATTGAGACATGGTATACAGTGAGGAAAAAAAGTATTTGATCCCCTGCTGATTTTGTACGTTTGCCCACTGACAAAGAAATGATCAGTCTATAATTTTAATGGGAGGTTTATTTGAACAGTGAGAGACAGAATAACAACAAAAAAATCCTGAAAAACGCATGTCAAAAATGTTATAAATTGATTTGCATTTTAATGAGGGAACTAAGTATTTGACCCCACTGCAAAACATGGCTTAGTACTTGGTGGCAAAACCCTTGTTGGCAATCACAGAGGTCAAACGTTTCTTGTAGTTGGCCACCAGGTTTGCACACATCTCAGGAGGGATTTTGTCCCACTCCTCTTTGCAGATCTTCTCCAAGTCATTAACGTTTTGAGGCTGACGTTTGGCAACTCGAACCTTCAGCTCCCTCCACAGATTTTCTATGGGATTAAGGTCTGGAGACTGGCTAGGCCACTCCAGGACCTTAATGTGCTTCTTCTTGAGCCACTCCTTTGTTGCTGAATGGGCAAGACAAAATATTTAAGTGCCTTTCAACAGGGTATGGTAGTAGGTGCTAGGCGCACCGGTTTGAGTGTGTCAAGAACTGCAACGTTGCTGGGTTTTTCACGCTCAACAGTTTCCCATGTGTATCAAGAATCAACATGGGCCAGCATCCCTGTGGAACACTTTCGACACGTTGAGTACACTCAGTGTATATACCATGCATACATGATTTGAAAAATGTTCCTCTATTCTTTGAGGACATACACAAGACTATAACTGTTACATTATAAAGCTGTAAAACAAATGTCTCTCCACTTTGAATGTTATTTTTCTCTCATCTTACCGTAACAGAAAATGTCAAAAAAATATATGTTTAACTCTGATGATTGTCTTTCCAGCAATCAAGCAATGGGTCAATGACCAAAATATATTTTCCTTGCGGTGCATCATGAACACATTCTAAAATAGCTTACACATTCAGAATGCATCAGTGCGTTAGGGTCTCATTCATAATGCATTCTGACCATGTAAGATGTTACCAATACAGAACCTCTAACAAGCACAGGGCCTTCATAAATACCTCACCAGCCCCTGTTAAAAGAGTTTTGAGGTTAAAAAGGGATCCCTTGCCCTTTAACGATTTCTCCATCGCCTCCAATATCCTAGTCTAGCAGATGAACATGGATGAAGTAGTAGGTAATGTATGTTGGTATGCTAAGGTAAGTGTCACGATCGTCTATAAAGGGAGCAGACCAATACGCAGCGCGTTGAGTGAACATGATGACTTTAATTGATAAAGCACGTAAATACAAAACAAAAGACGATAGTGAAGTCCAACAGTGACTAATGACTGAAACGGAACAATAACCCACAATGCCCACAGGAAAACATGCAGTATAAATATGGCTCCCAATCAGAGATAACGAGCCGACAGCTGACACTCGTTACCTCCGATTGGGAGTCAATGACCAAACCTAGAAATAAACGTGACAGAAATGCAAACATAGAAAATCACCCAAAACCCAACAAAACACAATACACCCTGGCTCAAATACACAAGTCCCGGAGCCAGAGTGTTACAGTACCCCCCCCTAAAGGTGCGCACTCCGGGCGCACCAGCATACAGTCTCGGGGAGGGTCTGGGTGGGCGTCTGTCCACGGTGGCGGTTCTGGCCCTGGTCGTGGTCCCCACCCCACCTTAGTCACCACCCGCTTCCCTAGCCTCCTCCACATGACCACCCCCCAATTAAACCCCACTGGATTAAGGGGCGGCACCGGACTAAGGGGCAGCACCGGACTAAGGGGCAGCACCGGACTAAGGGACAGTACCGGGATAAGGGGCAGCACCGGGCTAAGGGGCAGCACCGGGCTAAGGGGCAGCACCGGGCTAAGGGACCGTACCTGACTAAGGGGCGGATCCTGGCTGGCTGGCTCTGGCGGATCCTGGCTGGACGGCTCATGGCAGGCTGAAGGATCTGGCTGCTCATGGCTGGCTGACGGATCTGGCTGCTCACGGCTGGCTGACGGATCGGGCTGCTCTGGCTGGCCGACGGATCTGGCTGCTCGCGGCTGGCCGACGGATCTGGCTGCTCATGGCTGGCGGAAGGCTCTGGCTGATCCTGTCTGGCGGAAGGCTCTGGCTGATCCTGTCTGGCAGAAGGCTCTGGCTGATCCTGTCTGGCAGAAGGCTCTGGCTGATCCTGTCTGGCGGAAGGCTCTGGCTGATCCTGTCTGGCAGAAGGCTCTGGCTGATCCTGTCTGGCGGAAGGCTCTGGCTGATCCTGTCTGGCGGAAGGCTCTAGCGGCTCTGGTCTGGCGGACGGCTCTGATGGCTCATGGCAGACGGGCGGCTTTGCAGGCTTTAGGCAGACGGGCAGTTCAGGCCCCGTTGGGCAGACGGCAGACTCTGGCCGTCTGAGGCGCACCGTAGACTTAGTGCGGGTGGCCGGAACAGGCCGGACCGGGCTGGCGACGCGCACCGTAGTCTTGGTGCGGGTGGCAGGAACAGGCCGGGTCGGGCTGGCGACGCGCACCGTAGTCTTGGTGCGGGTGGCAGGAACAGGCCGGGTCGGGCTGGCGACGCGCACCGTAGACTTGGTGCGGGTGGCAGGAACAGGCCGGGTCGGGCTGGCGACGCGCACCGTAGACTTGGTGCGGGTGGCAGGAACAGGCCGGACCGGGCTGGCGACGCACACCGTAGACCTGGTGCGGGTGGCAGGAACAGGCCGGGTCGGGCTGGCGACGCCGCACCGTAGACTTGGTGCGGGTGGCAGGAACAGGCCGGACCGGGCTGGCGACGCACACCGTAGACCTGGTGCGGGTGGCAGGAACAGGCCGGGTCGGGCTGGCGACGCGCACCGTAGACTTGGTGCGGGTGGCAGGAACAGGCCGGGTCGGGCTGGCGAAGCGCACCGTATCCCTGGTGCGAGTGGCCGGAACAGGCCGGGCTGGGCTGGCGACGCGCACCGTAGGCTTCGTATGAGGCTCAGGAACAGGCCGGGCTGGGCTGGCGACGCGCACCGTACACTTAGTGCGAGGGGCCGGAACAGGCCGTACCGTACTGGGGACACACACTACTGGCTGTACCTCGGGATTAGGAACGGGCCGGACCGGACTGGATACACACCTCAGTCTCTCACGCCGTGCCTCTACATCTCCTTTCCCTACTTTGGCCAGTGACCCCCTTAACCTGGTAGCCTCCTGAATCCGTCCCTTCTCTGCCTCCGTCAGCCCCCTTAACCTGGTAGCCTTCTGAATCTGCCTTGTGGCAGCCTCCTGCTGCTCAGTCGCCCAAGCCATGTGCCCCCCCCAAAAAACTTTTTGGGGTTGCCTCTCGTCCTTCCGACGATGGCCCTGCCGATGCCGTTGCTGTTGCTCCTCTCGCCGTCGCCTCTCCACCGTCTCGTTCCATGGTCGGCGATCCATACCATCCAGGATCTCCTCCCAAGTCCAGGACCCTTTACCGTCCAACAGTTCCATCCATGTCCAGACCCTTTGTTCCTGGACACGCTGCTTGGTCTTTCTTTGGTGGGTTATTCTGTCACGATCGTCTATAAAGGGAGCAGACCAATACGCAGCGCGTTGAGTGAACATGATGACTTTAATTGATAAAGCACGTAAATACAAAACAAAAGACGATAGTGAAGTCCAACAGTGACTAATGACTGAAACGGAACAATAACCCACAATGCCCACAGGAAAACATGCAGTATAAATATGGCTCCCAATCAGAGATAACGAGCCGACAGCTGACACTCGTTACCTCCGATTGGGAGTCAATGACCAAACCTAGAAATAAACGTGACAGAAATGCAAACATAGAAAATCACCCAAAACCCAACAAAACACAATACACCCTGGCTCAAATACACAAGTCCCGGAGCCAGAGTGTTACAGTAAGTTAATGCACAATGTTGATATGTGTGGTGGATACATCTTGGAATAGACTACAGGATGCACCACTACTGCATATGGTGCATTACAGTAGGCCTCTGGTTGCTGGATGATACAGTGAAGCTACTTAGGGCCACCATAGGATGATGGCAAGAAAGTGGATGAGGATTAAGGGGAAATGGTAAAGGATTGTAAAATGAATAGTGGGTAAAAGGTCCATGTTTGGAGCATGTCACTACTCATTGAGTGGAGTGTTCAGTTTTGAACCTGGTAACATGAGCTATATTTCATTTGAATGCTTTTGCATGTAAACGTCAGTTTCACAATCTTGGTAATGTAGTAGGTCTAAGTGGCAAATGTGCGAACCAGTGTCGTTGGCAGAAATCCACTGATGGCAGGGCCAGCAAAAATGTAGGTGGGACAAAATGTGGCCACTCAAATCATCATTATCATAAAAGCCTACCCTATACCCTACTGTAATCAATCACACACAACAAACCATCTAACATGTGATTTTGCATTACAGACCAAATAGTCTTTTAGGCCTATGTAAATCCATGACTCTTGCATTGAACATGCGACGCACATAGACCTACACATAACAAACCATAGGTCTATAATTAATAGACGAAGACTACAACATAATGCCCTGATGTAAGAGTAATAATGTAACGTATACGCTAGGAATCAGGAAGCAGGTGCAGAAGGTGAGTTTAATAATGAGAATAAGCAGATAAACAAAACAGGAGAAACTGAATGTGAACAAAACCAATACTGCCTGAAGACTGAGGCTACTGAGGGCTAAATAAAGGGGAAGTAACCAAGGTAATGTGCGTAATGTGGGTTGCCAGGATTGGTGGTTAGTAGACGGCGACGTCGAGCACCAGAGAGAGGGAACGGGAGTAGGCATGACAAATAATCACAATAGGCAGCCATAGCTTATATAGACTAGAACAGTGATCACCAACCTTTTCTTAGTCGAGATCACTTTATGAGTCAAAATGCAAGCTGAGTGAAGATCAAGTGTGCCTACAATGTATTGTGTGATATCAATAAAATGATGATAAACCTATAATGCCTAACTAAAGTGCATGGGCGGAGAAGCCCAGTGCAAAGTTCTATTTCCAATTAAATGTAATTCCTTAAAATTATAGGCTATAAATATTGACTGGAAATAAATGTTGTTTCATGCATTTGCCTATTTTCATAAATAATAAGAGAGGTCAGATTTTCTCCATGTAGGCCTACCCCTTATTATAAATAACGTCGAGTCCCTTATATTTAAAAGCTTGATTCTCAAGCTAGGCTATATGATAACACTGGCAATAGGTCAGTTGTTGTAACCTATTACTTACATTGACATTTTAGTCATTTAGCAGACGCTCTTATCCAGAGCGACTTACAGTTAGTGAGTGCATAAATTTTTTGTTGTCATACCAGGCAGTTGTCATACCAGGAGGTGATGCAACCAGTCAGGATGCTCTCGATGGTGCAGCTGTAGAATTTTTTGAGGATCTGAGGATCCATGCCAAATTTTTTCAGTCTCCTGAGGGGGAATAGGCTTTGTCATGCCCTCTTCACGACTGTCTTGGTGTGTTTGGACCATGGTAGTTCGTTGGTGATGTGGACACCAAGGAACTTGAAGCTCTCAACCTGTTCCACTACAGCCCATCAATGAGAATGGGGGCGTGCTCAGTCCTCTTTTTTTCCCTGTAGTCCACAATCATCTCCTTTGTCTTTGTCACGTTGTGGGAGAGGTTGTTATCCTGGCACCACACAGCCAGTTCTCTGACCTCCTCCCTATAGGCTGTCTCATCGTTGTCGGTGATCAGGCCTACCACTGTTGTGTCGTCGGCAAACTTAATGATGGTGTTGGAGTCGTGCCTGGCCATGCAGTCATGGGTGAACAGGGAGTACAGGAGGGGACTGAGCACGCACCCCTGAAGGGCCCCCTGGTTGAGGATCAGTGTGGCAGATGTGTTGTTACCTACCCTTACCACCTGGGGGCGGCCCGTCAGGAAGTCCAGGATCCAGTTACAAATATACACAGACCGCCACCCCTTGTCTTACCGGAGTCAGCCGTTCTATCCTGCCGATGTAGCGTATAGCCCGCTAGCTGTATGTTGTCCATGTCGTCGTTCAGCCACAACTCGGTGAAACATAAGATATTACAGTTTTTAATGTCCCGTTGGTAGGATAACCGTAATCTTAGGTCATCCAATTTATTCTCAAATGATTGAAGATTGGCTAATAGGATTGATGGGAGTGGCAGTTTACTCGCTCGCCGTCGGATTCTTACAAGGCACCCCGACCTACGTCCACGATATCTCCGTCTCTTCCTCATGCGAATGACGGGGATTTGGGCCTTGTCGGGTGTCTGTAGGATATCCTTCACGGCCGCCTTGTTGAAGAAAAAATCTTCGTCCAATACGAGGTGAGTAATCGCTGTCCTGATATCCAGAAGCTCTTTTTGGTTATAAGAGACGATGGCAGAAACATTATGTACAAAATAAATTACAAATAACGCGGAAAAACACACATAATAGTACAATTGGTTAGAGGGCTGTAAAACAGCAGCCATCTTCTCTGGCGCCATTATTATTAACCCACAACCCTGGCGTTGCAAACGCCATGCTCTACCAACTGAGCTACACGGGACTGCGAGGCACATCGGAGCATAAATTGAAATAACTTTCAATTTTTTTTCACTGGACTGATGATGTCTCAGAAAACGGAGGGAGAGAATGTGAGTTGAAGTGGAGAAGCATGTTTCATGATTTCTAAAGGTGTTGAATAAAAACAGTGTTGTAGTGCTGATCATTGTCTCTGAATGGCCATCGATTAGATCAATGCAATCAGTGATTGATATAGAGGGGGACTAGAGGCCCTTCATGGTGAAATCACGGATATCAAATAACTTGGTAAATTCTCCAACATCCTCTTCTATATACGGTCTCTTGAAAATGTTTAAAAGTGAGCTTTGTTTGGCCATTTTTGCTAGCCAAGTTGGCTGAGTTTTAGCTAGCTAGCTAATGGTGAGTAGCCTACACAGTGTAGCCTAGCCTACACAGCGATAACTACTGTTTACTGCACATGGTATCAATGCGAAGTGACACGTGCCAGAACCTGCCTATTATTTAAAAATTGATAAGCTGATTGTTTTTTTTACAATTAGTTTTCATTGTTTTTTTCCCAGTAAATAATCAAGCATAATTCAAATTCATTACATTGAATTGATTTTATGTACAGCACTAGATTTTATGTAAGATGTCCTTGAGTGTCCTGAAAGGCATCTGCCAAATAAAATGTATTATTATTATTATTGTCAATATATACAGTGGGGGAAAAAAGTATTTAGTCAGCCACCAATTGTGGAAGTTCTCCCACTTAAAAAGATGAGAGAGGCCTGTAATTTTCATCATAGGTACACGTCAACTATGACAGACAAAATGAGGAAAAAAAATCCAGAAAATCACATTGTAGGATTTTGAATGAATATATTTGCAAATTATGGTGGAAAATAAGTATTTGGTCAATAACAAAAGTTTCTCAATACTTTGTTATATACCCTTTGTTGGCAATGACACAGGTCAAACGTTTTCTGTAAGTCTTCACAAGGTTTTCACACACTGTTGCTGGTATTTTGGCCCATTCCTCCATGCAGATCTCCTCTAGAGCAGTGATGTTTTGGGGCTGTCGCTGGGCAACACGGACTTTCAACTCCCTCCAAAGATTTTCTATGGGGTTGAGATCTGGAGACTGGCTAGGCCACTTCAGGACCTTGAAATGCTTCTTACGAAGCCAATCCTTCGTTGCCGGGCGGTGTGTTTGGGATCATTGTCATGCTGAAAGACCCAGCCACGTTTCATCTTCAATGCCCTTGCTGATGAAAGGAGGTTTTCACTCAAAATCTCACGATACATGGCCCCATTCATTCTTTCCTTTACACGGATCAGTTGTCCTGGTCCCTTTGCAGAAAAACAGCCCCAAAGCATGATGTTTCCACCCCCATGCTTCACAGTAGGTATGGTGTTCTTTGGATGCAACTCAGTATTCTTTGTCCTCCAAACACGACGAGTTGAGTTTTTACCAAAAAGTTCTATTTTGGTTTCATCTGACCATATGACATTCTCCCAATCCTCTTCTGGATCATCCAAATGCACTCTAGCAAACTTCAGACAGGCCTGGACATGTACTGGCTTAAGCAGGGGGACACGTCTGGCACTGCAGTATTTGAGTCCCTGGCGGCGTAGTGTGTTACTGATGGTAGGCTTTGTTACTTTGGTCCCAGCTCTCTGCAGGTCATTCACTAGGTCCCCCCGTGTGGTTCTGGGATTTTTGCTCACCGTTCTTGTGATCATTTTGACCCCACGGGGTGAGATCTTGCGTGGAGCCCCAGATCGAGGGAGATTATCAGTGGTCTTGTATGTCTTCCATTTCCTAATAATTGCTCCCACAGTTGATTTCTTCAAACCAAGCTGCTTACCTATTGCAGATTCAGTCTTACCAGCCTGGTGCAGGTCTACAATTTTGTTTCTGGTGTCCTTTGACAGCTCTTTGGTCTTGGCCATAGTGGAGTTTGGAGTGTGACTGTTTGAGGTTGTGGACAGGTGTCTTTTATACTGATAACAAGTTCAAACAGGTGCCATTAATACAGGTAACGAGTGGAGGACAGAGGAGCCTCTTAAAGAAGAAGTTACAGGTATGTGAGAGCCAGAAATCTTGCTTGTTTGTAGGTGACCAAATACTTATTTTCTACCATTATTTGCAAATAAATTCATAAAATATCCTACAATGTGATTTTCTGCATTTTGTTTTCTCAATTTGTCTGTCATAGTTGACGTGTACCTATGATGAAAATTACAGGCCTCTCTCATCTTTTTTAAGTGGGAGAACTTGCACAATTGGTGGCTGACTAAATACTTTTTTTCCCCACTGTAGTATATCCCTTTCGTTGTCCCACCTCCTCCCTACTGCTTGCTATGAATTATATCTGATGGTGTATGTATGTTTAGGCTTGACTTGGACTGAAATAGGTTCCAGTACTCATTTTGGGTGCTGGTACCGTTTACATTTAGGTGCAGGAACACCTCAATACTTTATCACTAATATTCCATAGGAACTCAAGCAGAAGAACAATTTAAGTGCCGGGACTCAGTTCCGGTGAACTCCTGCACAAGTCAAGTACAGTGCTTAGGTATAAAGACAAATAATGTCCCGTGTGGAACACTGACAAGTAGAGCATAATAAAAAATAAAATCAAATAAATATATATATATCATTTTTGTTGTTGTTGCTGCTCAATCTGATTGGGTGGGCCTGGCCCAGAGTGGGTGGGCCTGCGCCCACCCAGGCCCACCCGTGCCTACGCTGCGAACTCTTGAGTGGGTCCAGGGTGTCTGGGATGATGGTGCTGATGTGAGCCTTTCAAAGAACATCTGTAGCCATGAAATGCTTTGAAAGTCATGGCTCACATCAACACCATCATCCCAGACACCCTGGACCCACTCCAATTCGGATACCGCCCCAGCAGATCCACAGATGACGCAATCTGTATTGCACTCCACAGTGCCCTTTCCCACCTGGACAAAAGTAACACCTACGTGAGAATGCTGTTCATTGACTACAGCTCAGCGTTCAACACCATAGTGCCCTCGAAGCTCATCACTAAGCTAAGAATCCTGGGACCTCCCTCTGCAACTGGAGCCTTGACTTCCTGACGGGCAGCCCCCAGGTGGTGAGGGTAGGCAACAACACATCCGCCAAGCTGACCCTCAACACGGGGGCCCCTTAGGGGTGTGTGCTTAGTCTTCTCCTGTACTCCCTGTTCACCCACGACTGTGTAGCCGCGCACGACTCCAACACCATCACTAAATTGCTGATGACACGACTGTGAGCCAGCCTATAGGGAGGAGGTCAGAGACCTGGCAGTGTGGTGCTAAGACAACAATCTCTCCCTCAACATTATCAAGACAAAGGAGCTGATCATAGACTACAGGAAACAGAGGGCCAAGCACACCCCATTGACAGGGCTGTAGTGGAGCGGGTCAAGAGCTTCAAGTTCCTTGGTTTCCACATCATTAAGGACCTATCATGGTCCAAACACAACAACACAGTTGTGAAGAGGGCACGACAACACCTCTTCCCCCTCAGGAGGCTGAAAAGATTTGACATGGGTCCTCAGATCCTCAGAAAGTTCTACAGCTGCACCATTGAGAGCATCTTGCCTGGCTGCCTCACCCTTTGGTATGGCAACTGCTTGGTATCTGACCGCAAGGTGCTACAGAGGGTAGACTGAGACTGAGCTCCCTGCCATCCAGGACCTCTATACCAGGCGGTGTCAGAGGAAGGCCCTAAAAATTGTCAAAGACTCCAGCCACCCAAGTCATAGACTGTTCTCTTTGCTACCGAACGGCAAGCGGTACCGGAGCGCCAAGTCTGGGACCAAAAGGCTCCTGAACAGCTTCTACCCCTATGCCATAAGACTGCTGAACAGTTAATCAAATGGCTACCCAGACTATTTGCATTGACACCCTTTTTTGTTTCACTGACATTCTTGCACTGGCTCTATGCAGACTCACTGGACTCTACTCACAAACATACTACACTGACACTTCAACACACACACCACACACACACACACACACACACACACACACACACACACACACACACACACACACACACACACACACACACTCACACACTACATACACTCACACAAAACACACACGCACATGCATATTGACAACACACACACACTCACACATAGACACACTTTCACACTCTTCACATACACAGCTGCTACTCTGTTTATTATCTGTCCTGATTGCCTAGTAACTTTTACCCCTACCTACATGTACATATTACCTCAACTACCTCGTACCCCTGTACATTGACTCGGTACCGGTACTCCTTGTATATAGCCTCCTTATTGTTATTGTATTGTGTTACTATTTCCTTCTCTTTTTTTACTTTTTAACTGCATTGTTGGGAAAGGGCTCATAAGTAAGCATTTCACGGTAAAGTCTACACCTGTTGTATTTGGCAAATTTGATTTTTTTATTTGATTTATTTCATTTGAGAATATGGGGCGGTCATAATGCACATCATTGTTTCTGTGTCTGCTGCCTCTCTGTGGTGTGTAGCTTCATATATTGATTCCATTTTATTACTGTTGCAATTTGTATACACTTTTTTGGGGACAGGTCCTCATTATCGCTTAAAAGTCCTTATTTTTGCAAAGAAAGAGAATAACATTGTTTTAAGAAGCAAAGGACTGTAAAAATAGAAAAGAAAAAAAGAAAAAAGAAAGAAAAAAATAGATGTAGCAATTCTTGCTGTGTCAGATATATTATGCACAACATAATAAGATATGAAGGTAGAACAAGTTTCTCTCCCTCTCCACCTCTCTTTTCCCCCTTTCGCTCTACCCCCTTCCTTATACTCCATTTGTCCTAAAGAAGGACATTTTTGTCCCATGGGGGGATAACAGTATTGACGTCAAGAGATGAGTTATTGATTGAGAAGAAAGGACAAAGAGACAGTTGACATGCAGAATGTATAAGAGACACCGTTGCCAACAATATAACAGTCCACATATGTTTGTAGTATGCATGGGACATGCATTGATGTCCATAGTGATACATACAGTAACTATTGGATTTTGTGCACTTGTCTATCAGATGTATATTGGCAACAAGGACATCCAGATTATTTTCCCTTCAGTGGCACATGTCTGGTTGTGTTAATGTGTTGACGTGATACAAATAATTGGTATTACATACATCTAAACATACAGTGCATTCGGAAAGAATTCAGACCCATTCGCTTTTTCCACATTTTGTTACGTTACAGCCTTATTCGAAAATTGATTAAATATATATTTTTTACATAAGTATTCAGACCCTTTACTCAGTCGTTTGTTGAAACACCTTTGGCAGCGATTACAGTCTCGAGTCTTCTTGGGTATGACGCTACAAGTTTCTCCCATTCTTCTCTGCAGATCCTCTCAAGCTCTGTCAGGTTTGATGGGGAGCGTCGCTGCACAGCTATTTTCAGGTCTCTCCAGAGATGTTAGATCGGGTTCAAGTCTGGGCTCTGGCTGGGCCACTCTGGCTGGGCCACTCTGGCTGGGCCACTCTGGCTGGGCCACTCTGGCTGGGCCACTCTGGCTGGGCCACTCTGGCTGGGCCACTCTGGCTGGGCCACTCTGGCTGGGCCACTCTGGCTGGGCCACATTCAGAGACTTGTCTGAGCTCTGAGACAGGATTGTGTCGAGGCACAGATCTGAGGAAGGGTAACAAAACATTTGTGCAGCATTGAAGGTCCCCAAGGACACAGTGGCCTCCATCATTCTTAAATGGAAGAAGTTTGGAACCACCAAGACTCTTCCTAGAGCTGGCCACCCTGTCAAACTGAGCAATCGGGGGAGAAGGGCCTTGGTCAGTGAGGTGAGCAAGAACCCGATGGTCACTCTGAAAGAGCTCCAGAGGTCCTCTGGGGTGATGGGAGAACCTTCCAGAAGGACAACCATCTCTGCAGCACTCCACCAATCAGGCCTTTATGGTAGAGTGGCCAGACGGAAGCCACCCCTCAGTAAAAGGCACATAACAGCCCGCTTGGAGTTTGCCAAAAGGCACCTAAAGACTCTCAGACCATGAGAAACAATATTATCTGGTCTGTTGAAACCAAGATTAAAGTCTTTGGCCTGAATGCCAAGCGTCACGTCTGTCGGAAACCTGGCACCATCCCTACGGTGATGCATGGTGGTGGCAGCATCATGCTGTGGGGATGTTTTTCAGTGGCAGGGAGACTAGTCAGGACTGAGGGAAAGATGAACGGAGCAAAGTACAGAGAGATCCTTGATGAAAACCTGCTCCAGAGCGCTCAGGACCTCAGACTGGGGAGAAGGTTCACCTTCCAACAGGACAACGACCCTAAGCACACAGCCAAGACAACACAGGAGTGGCTTCGGGACAAGTCTCTGAATGTCCTTGAGTGGCCCAGACAGAGCACGGACTTGAACCCGATAGCTGTGAAAATAGCTGTGCATCAATGCTCCCCATCCAACCTGAGAGAGCTTGAGAGGATCTGCAGAGAAGAATGGGAGAAACTCCCCAAATACAGGTGTACCAAGCTTGTAGCGTCATACCCAAGAAGACTCGAGGCTGTGATCGCTGCCAAAGGTGCTTCAACAAAGTACTGAATAAAGGGTCTGAATACTTATGTAAATGTGATATTTCAGCAGTTTTTAAATTAGCAAACATTTATAAAAAACTGTTTTTGCTTTGTCATTAGGGGGTATTGTGTGTAGATTGATGAGGGAAAAAAACAATTGAATCAATTTTAGAATAAGGCTTAACTTAAGAAAATGTGGAAAAGGTCAAGGGGTCTGAATACTTTCCGAAGGCACTCCATACACATACTGTGCATACAGGTAACTACCAAAATAATGGAAACACTTGGTAAATGAGGGATACAAAGTATACTGAAAAGAAATATGAACGCAACATGTAAAGTGTTGGTCCCATGTTTCATGAGCTGAAATAAAAGATCCCAGAAATGTTTCATATGCACAAAAAGCTTATTTCTCTCAAATTTGTTTACATCACTGTTAGTGAGAATTTCAAATTTGCCAAGATAATCCATCCACCTGACAGGTGTGGCATATCAAGAAGCTGATTAAACAGCATGACCATTACACAGGTGCACCTTGTGCTGGGGACAATAAAAGGCTACTGTAAAATGTGCAGTTTTGTCACACAACACAATGCCACAGATTTGGGGGAGTGTGCAATTGGCATGCTGACTGCAGGAATATCAACAAAGCTGTTGCCAGAGAATTGAATGTTCATTTCTCTACCAGTACCTCCAACCGGCTTCACAACCGCAGACCACGAATAACCACACCAGCCCAGGACCTCCGCATCCGGCTTCTTCACCACCGGGATCATCTGAGACCAGCCACATGGACAGCTGATGAAACTGTGGGTTTGCACAACTGAAGAATTTCTGCACAAATTGTCAGAAACTGTCTCATGGAAGCTCACCTGCGTGCTCGTCGTTCTCACCAGGGTCTTGACCTGACTGTAGTTTGGCGTCGTAACCGACTTCAGTGGGCAAATGAACAACTTTGATGGCCACTGGCACGCTGGAGAAGTGTGCTCTTCATGGATGAGTCCCGGTTTCAACTGTACTGGACAGATGGCAGACAGCGTGTGTGGCGTCGTATGGGTGAGTGGTTTGCTGATGTCAACGTTGTGAACAGAGTGCCGCATGGTGGCGGTGGGGTTATGGTATCGGCAGGCATGAGCTACAGACAACAAACACAATTGCATTTTATCGATGGCAATTTAAATGCACAGAGATACCGTGACGAGATCCTGAGGCCCTTTGCCGTGACATTCATCCACCGTCATCACGTCATGTTTCAGCATGATAATGCACGGCCTCATGTCGCAAGGATCTGTACACAATTCCTGGAAGCTGAAAATGTCCCAATTCTTCCATGGCCTGCATACTCACCAGACATGTCACCCATTGAGCATGATGCTCTGGATCAACGTGTACGACATTAGGGCCTAACGAATATATTTAAATTGACTGATTTCCTTATATGAAATGCAACTCAGTAAAATTGTTGAAATTGTTGCATGTTGCGTTCATATTTTTGTTCAGTGTATATTGAAAGCAGGTGCTTCCACACAGGTGTGGTTCCTGAGGTAATTAAGCAATTCACATCCCATCATGCTTAGGGTCATGTATAAAAATGCTGGGCAGGCCATTCTTTTTTTTACATTATTGTGGCTACCATAATGGGAGTGACATAAGTCTGGGCTCTGGGTGGCTCTACGAGGGGAGATTCGCCATCGCTCCGGTCAGGACCAGCTATCATTAACATTGTTTACACATCCCCTCATCTTAGGCCCTGTTTCTCTCTACCCCTCCCCTCCTCCCCCTCTCTCCTTCTCCCAGGCTCCATCCTCTCTTTCTTTTTCTCGCCGCAGTGTTGCTATAGCAACTGAGAAATGTGGGAATACCTCTGTCCTTCAGAGAAAGGGAGAGAGAGCAAGAGCGAGAGAGGGGGGGGCGAAGGAGAGAGCGGGGGGGGAGAGTGGAAAGAAAGGGGTAAAGAGAGATAAAGAGGGAAAGAGAGAAAAAGAGGGGGAAGGAAGCGGCTAAAGGGACTGGTTAATTAAAAGACAGACTGAGTGGCTGACTCACTGACTTACTGAATGGACACTACTGGCTGTTACTTAGCCCCTGACTCCCAGCGTTTGTCCCCCCTCACTAAAGTGTCCCATTCATATTCACTCTGGCTGAAAGAGACTGTGTTATCATGAGGATTAACCCGACCAAGATGGAGAGTAGTCACACACGCCATGGCATTTGCATGCGCTTTTACTCATCCCATTTGTTTGTCGATCCATGTGTTCTAGATGTCTCCATTTGTAGTAGTGAGATTGCTGTTTCCATGACAACCGCGGCCTAAAATAGCTCTCTCTCTTTCTCTTCTTCTCTCTTTTATCCTTGCACTTTCTCTTGCACTCTTTCTCACAACCGTTCATTCCCATCAGAGCCTTATTGTGTTGAAATGCTCAGCGCTGTTTGGTAACGTTCACTCGTCGGATGGATTTGTGTATCCCTCCAACTCTCCTTTCCCCTTTTTAGTGTTTCAGTCTCCCTGCACAGATTGTCAAAATGCACCAACTTCTCAGTTCCCATGACAACCATTGTGAAATTATGGCAATTATTTCAACAGAGACAAAAACAGTATTGCAAAAAAATTTTTTTTACCATCCCTTAAATGCAGTTCAGATGCTGTGGCCAGTGTATTATTGTGTCTACAGCAGGGTAGGCAACTAGATTCAGCCACTGGCCGATTTTTGGTCGTGGGGCCAGAACATAATTATAATAATTAGTAGACTGCAAATTGACCACAACCAAGGGGGGGAATACTTGTGAACAGATTACCAGTGTAATTTTTTTTGCTGAATTCCTGCTGATTTAGTATTTTGTGACCAAAAACTAAAATCCCCCAAAACTTTTTTTTCCCACAAAAAAAAATCACTCACGGGCCAGTTTTTTGTGTGTGTGTGTAGAGAGAGTTTCTAGATGGACGAACTGACCCAGACTTGATTTAACATTTGAATATATGATAAATGTTTTTTTTTACTCCCTGTGGCCTGTATGCTCCCATTCTTAGGTGGTGGAACTCAGATCCCAGTCAACTTGTATAAGGGGCACATTATCCCCTGTTCTCCTGTGTGTATGATTGCATTTGTATCAGGTGGATTCGCTGACCCATTTCCACAGATTGATGAACTTTATGTGTGTTTGCGTGTGTGTGTGTGCGTGTGTGTGTGTACTGCTATACACAATCCTATTCTGTATAAATATACAGTACCTACAGGTTAACAATATAATGAAATGATGAATAACTAAACAATAAAAGTCAGCTCACTTGTTCTACAGTACATCTTATTACCCTATTTTTACTGACCCACAAAGTGACTTTGATACTAACAGATCCCTTCCAGTTTGCTAAGTCAGGGAAAACACTGCAGGCCATGTAATTTTTGGGTAAACCCCATGGATGACATGGCATGGTATAATGAGTGTTTGTGGCCCTGGACTGTGTGTGTGTAATGTGCGTGGCACTGAGCAAAAATAATCAATATCAGGGGATATCATTATCTACATATTTCTCAATATCTGACATTTTATTAGATATAAGGAGTAGACATGCTCCAGATACGCATGTACATTTCATATACGGAGCTAGGATATTTTCAGTAATGGGACAGTTTCTACATGCATCCAATCCGGACATCAGAAATCTCTGCGCTACCGTATGAGTCCTGGGAGATATCTGCGGTGAGATACGTTCAAGACTTGCACCTGATGCGCGTGCACCCGCTTACATATTTGGTAGAATATTCTAACTCCGGAAAGGGTATGTGTCAACATGCTGAGATATCTAAGCCATTATACTTAGGAATGAAGGAATCCACAAATTTTCAGAAATGTATCATATCTGAAAAAAATTATCATTTCAATAGATATCCTTACATGATATGTCATTTTACCTGTTCAAGTGCCTAAAATCTTCATGCTTCTTCACATGAAGGTGACATACAGTGCCTTCAGAAAATATTCACACCCCTTGACTTTTTCCACATTTTGTTGTGTTACAGACTGAATTTAAAATAGATAATAATAATAAATAATAATATGCCATTTAGCAGACGCTTTTATCCAAAGCGACTTACAGTCATGCGTGCATACATTTTTGTGTATGGGTGGTCCCGGGGATCGAATCCACTAACTTGGCGTTACAAGCGCCGTGCTCTACCAGCTGAGCTACAGAGGACCACATAGATCAAATTGAGATTTTTTTGTCACTGGCCTACACACAATACCCCATAATGTCAAAGTGGAATTATGTTTGTTGAAACCTTTACAAATTAATAAAAAATGAAATGCTGAAATGTCTTGAGTCAATAAGTTTTCAAACTCTTTGTTATGGCACGCCTAAATAAGTTCAGGAGTAAAAATTTGCTTAACAAGTTACATAAGTTGCATGGACTCACTCTGTGTGCAATAATAATGTTTAACATGATTTTTTGAATGACTACCTCATCTTTATACCCCACACATACAATTATCTGTAAGGTCCCTCAGTCGAGCAGTGAATTTCAAAAACAGACTCAACCACAAAGACCAGGGAGGTTTTCCAATGCCTCGCAAAGTTCACCTACTGGTAGGTGGGTAAAGAAAAAGCAGACATTGAATATCCCTTTGAGTATGGTGAAGTTATTAATTACACTTTGGATGGTGTATCAATACACCCAGTCACTACAAAGATACAGGCGTCTTTCCTAACTCAGTTGCCAGAGAGGAAGGAAACCGCTCAGGGATTTCACCATGAGGCCAATGGTGACTTTAAAACAATTACAGAGTTTAATGGCTGTGATAAGAGAAAACTGAGGATGGATCAACAACATTGTAGTTACTCCACAATATTAACCTAAATGACAGAGTGATAAGAAGGAATCCTATACAGAATAAAACTATTCCAAAACATGCATCCTTTTTACAACAAGGCACTAAAGTAATACTGCAAAACAAATGTGGCAAACCAATTAACTTTTTGTCCTGAATACAAAAGCGTTATGCTTGGGGCAAATCCAATACAACACATTACTGAGTACCACTCTCCATATTTTCAAGCATAGTGGTGGCTGCATCATGTTATGGGTATGCTTGTAATCATTAAGGATTGGGGAGTTTTTCAGGATAAAAAATTAACTGAATGGAGCCAAGCACAGGCAAAATCCTAGTGGAAAACCTGGTTCAGTCTGCTTTCCACCAGACACTGGGAGATAAATTGACGTTCAGCAGGACAATAACCTAAAACACATGGATGAATCTACAATGGATTTGCTTACCAAGAAGACAGTGAATGTTTCTGAGTGGCCGAGTCACAGCTTTGACTTAAATCTACTTGAAAATCTATGGCATGACCTGAAAATTGTTGTCTAGCAATGATCAAGAACCAATTTAACAGAGCTTGAAGAAATTTGAAAATAATAATGGGCAAATGTTGTACAATCCAGTTGTGGAAAGCTCTTATAGACTTACCCAGAAAGACTCAGCTATAATCGCTGCCAATAATGCTTCTACAAAGTATTGACTGAGGGGTGTGAATACTTACGTAAATGAAATGTTGCTGAATTTCATTTTCAAAAATGTGCAGAAATTTCTCAAAACATGTTTTCACTTTGTCATTATGGAGTATTGTGTGTATCGATTTAATCCATTTTCAATTCAGGCTGTAACACAACAAAAAGTGTAATAAGTCAAGTTGTATGAATACTTTCTGAAGGCACTGTATCTGATCATACATTTGCACCATATTCAGTAGTAGGCTATACAAGGCACGGAAAGGCAAACATCATCATATTAAAAACAAGTTGCTATTTCCAAATCACATTTATGCTATTTCTGTTTAAAAAATGCAGCATAGCAAATCCAGAGCTCCAATCACAACACATGTTTTCTGTAAAGTTGCAAACGTAGGTCAATCTTTGCTAGAAATTAATTTGATTTATTTAACGGAAAAAAAATGTTGCACCCCCTCACCCTCAGCCCGGGGCCGAGTGGTGAAGTGGTCTAAGGCACTGCATCGCAGTGCTAGAGGCGTCACTACAGACCCGGGTTCGATCCCAGGCTATATCACAACAGGCCGTGATCGGCAGTCCCATAAGGCGGTGCACAATTGGCCCAACATCGCCCGGGTTAGGGGAGGGATTGGCCGGGGTAGGCTGTCATTGTAAATAAGAATTTGTTCTTAACTGACTTGCCTAGTTAAATAAAGGTTGAAAAAAATGTGTATATATATATATATATATATATATATATATATATAATACCCCTGTTTGTTATGGATGCGATGTGCAGATTGGGCCGTCACCGGCTGTCCCTCACAGTCCAGACCCAATGTGGTGGTAGTGTTGGTCTGTGATTCACTCCAAATGGTCAATGCATAAATCATGTATCTAAATGTTGTTGATATTGCAAGAAAATATTGTAAAATCACATAGTTATTATCTACCTGCTTCATTCATGATGAGGAAACTAACTGGAACAAGCTAGCTAGCTAGCTTATATTGACCAGTCATAAAAAATATGCCTAAATGTTTTAAAACGTTAGCTGTCACCTTGAGGCTTGATAGGGGGTAAAAATGTTTTTCCCTTCAAGGAAGACAATTTCGTTATTTGTTCGCTAGCTACTGTAGGCTACCAGTTAGCTTTTACCCCCCTATCAAGCCTAGCTAGCAAGTTAGCTAGCCCTACTGGCTGCTGGACAAATTAGCTAACATTATTGATTCTAGTTACTAAGATAAATAAAACATCTCAAATTAGCTACTCACTTTAGCACTTTCAGGTATTTTCTGACTTCTCACCAGTTGTCAGTTCGAACACATACCGTTTAAACACTAATTTGTGGCGCCCAAATAAAAACAATGACAGTTGGAACACTGCAGAACACAGCAGAAAATACGTGATTATTTTTGCTAGGCTACCAGTTACAGTGCTTTTAGCTTGCGGTTTGCACACGCCTTTATCCAGAGGTAATACAAAAATGATAACTAGTGTCTGAAATAATTACATGGATTTAATATTTGTCCAATTATTGAGCATGTCCTCAAAACCCAAATAAGCATCAGAAATTGTCCTTATTTAGCATATCAAAATGCATATCAAGATCCTGATATGGACCTCAGTCAAGAGCATATGTATTGTATGTGCTGAGAAAATATACTATGTAGTGCTACTGTCAGTATTTGTCATCATATAGAGAAAATAAGATGTCCACATAGGCCTATCTCAGGATATCTAATGAGTCAATATCCGGCCATTCCATGTAAGATATCTGGAGGGAATCCAAAAATGATTTGTGCATGAAAGAAAAATATGGATTTCATAATTGTCAAATTATTGACCATGTGCTGAAAACTCAGAAATGCATCAGAAATCATCCTTATTGTCAGCATATCAAAAAGCATATCAAGATCCAGATATGGACCTCAGCCAAAAGAAGCAAATCTGTAATCAATGTAGCTTCATATCTAGAATGTGCTGAGAAAACACAGATATGCAACGTATACAGTCAGTACTTGTCAACATGAAGAGAGAAAATAGGATGTCACATATCTCAGGATTTTGAATGAGTCCATAGTAAACGTATTCGGAGTAATCCCAGTATCATATAAAAGACACATCTGGATTCAGAATTTGTCAGGATATGGTGCATATCCACAAAACTCAAAATATGCATTGGAAATCTAGAACAGGATTTCCCAAACTCGGTCCTCGGGACCCCGAGGGCTGCACGTTTCGGTTGTTACCCTAGCACTACACAGCTGATTCAAATAATCAACTCATCATCAAGCTTTGATCATTTTAACCAGCTGTGTAGTGTTAGGGCATTAACCAAAACGTTCACCCCTTGGGGTCCCGAGGACCGATTTGGGAAACGCTGCTCTAGAATATCTAAAACGTGTCATGTAAAGATATCCCCTGATATGGACCCTTTTCGCCCAGTGTGGACACGTACTGACTGTACTTTATGTGTATGTGTAACAGTTGTGATCGGTAACTCTCTTTTGTTGTGTTTTTAAAAAGAAAGGAATGCCCAGCCAATGGTCCCAATGAATGATATATATAAACCCTGGATTGCTGATGCTATGTATTGGCCATTGAGAGGCTTTGAAGCCACCAGTCTGCTGTATTGGCACTCCCCAGTAGGAGCAGTCCTACATAGGATAGTATTTCAATTAAATGTTTCAAGGACAAAATTGCAAGTATTTAAATATTGTCTTGTTGTTAGTGGGGACAGTAACATTACTAATCTAAAAAAAAATTATACTTCAAGGAAAATGTTTTTATATATTTTTTCATTTTTATTTTATGTTTAGCTCACATAATATAATGTAAAAGTATGCATTAAGGTGTCTGTAATAGAATACACGTGGCAAAAAGGAATGTACACATTAATAAATGCATTTCTATAGCTTCCAAAATATTTTTTACAATGGTGGGGGATTGCCAAGATGTAGGCGTGGTGACTTCAACACAGCACCCTATTAGGGGGAGATCGTGAATGTAAATTCTCCCCAGTCTGATAATTCTATGCAAGAGGTAAGTCACGTTTTGAAATACTGTAATCTATTTCCATATTTACAATGTGTACGAGTGAACTATGTACATTTCCTGATGAATATGGTATATGTGTATGGTAACTGTTAGATATTGGGGGCTTCCTGTAATGTGCTTTTGATATGTATGATCGCTGTACAAGTGAGTTAGTTAGCATGCTTGAGATGTAATGGTCGTATTAGCCCCTGTTTATACAGATTTGTTGTTACAGATTCATGCTATTGACAGCTAGCTAGATAGCCCTACTGGCTGCTGGACAAATTAGCTACATGTGTGTGTGCACGTGTGTGCATGTGTGTGTGCTTGCATATGTGTGTGTGTGTGTGTGTGTGTGTACCAGTGAACTTTTACCCCCCTATCAAGTCTAGCTAGCTAGCTAGCCCTACTAGCTGCTGGACAAATGAGCTACTTGAGTAAAGATTCTCATGTTTAGGGCTTGCTGTACCACAGCCACTGTACTGTATGGCTGCTACAAAAGGAGAGCTATCCTTTCTTAGGTGCACATACAGTGGGGAGAACAAGTATTTGATACACTGCCGATTTAGCAGGTTTTCCTACTTACAAAGCATGTAGAGGTCTTTAATTTTTATCATAGGTACACTTCAACTGTGAGAGATGGAATCTAAAACAACAATCCAGAAAATGACATTGTATGATTTTTAAGTAATTAATTTGCATTTTATTGCATGACATAAGTATTTGATCACCTATAAATAAATAAATAAATATGCCATTTAGCAGACGCTTTTATCCAAAGCGACTTACAGTCACCTACCAACCAGTAAGAATTCCGGCTCTCACAGACCTGTTAGTTTTTCTTTAAGAAGCCCTCCTGTTTTCCACTCATTACCTGTATTAACTGCACCTGTTTGAACTCGTTACCTGTATAAAAGACACCTGTCCACACACTCAATCAAACAGACTCCAACCTCTCTACAATGGCCAAGACCAGAGAGCTGTGTAAGGACATAAGTGATAAAATTATTGCATGTTGGCGCAATTATTAGAAAATGGAAGAAGTTCAAAATGATGGTCAATCACCCTCGGTCTGGGGCTCCATGCAAGATCTCACCTCGTGGGGCATCAATGATCATGAGGAAGGTGAGGGATCAGCCCAGAACTACACTGCAGGACCTGGTCAATGACATGAAGAGAGCTGGGACCACAGTCTCAAAGAAAACCATTAGTAACACACTATGCCGTCATGGATTAAAATCCTGCAGCGTACGCAAGGTCCCCCTGCTCAAGCCAGCGCATGTCTAGGCCCGTCTGAAGTTTGCCAATGACCATCTGGATGATCCAGAGGAGGAATGGGAGAAGTTCATTTGGTCTGATGAGACAAAAATAGAGCTTTTTGGTCTAAACTCCACTCGCCGTGTTTGGAGGAAGAAGAAGGTGAGTACAACCCCAAGAACACCATCCCAACCATGAAGCATGGAGGTGGAAACATCATTCTTTGGGGATGCTTTTCTGCAAAGGGGACAGGACGACTGCACCGTATTGAGGGGAGGATGGATGGGGCCATGTATCGCGAGATCTAGGCCAACAACCTCCTTCCCTCAGTAAGAGCATTGAAGATGGGTCGTGGCTGGGTCTTCCAGCATGACAACGACCCGAAACACACAGCCAGGGCAACTAAGGAGTGGCTCTGTAAGAAGCATCTCAAGGTCCTGGAGTGGCCTAGCCAGTCTCCAGACCTGAACCCAATAGAAAATCTTTGGAGTGAGCTGAAAGTCCGTATTGCCCAGCGACAGCCCTGAAACCTGAAGGATCTGGAGAAGGTCTGTATGGAGGAGTGGGCCAAAATCCCTGCTGCAGTGTGTGCAAACCTGGTCAAGACCTACAGGAAACGTATGATCTCTGTAATTGCAAACAAAGGTTTCTGTACCAAATATTAAGTTATTTCTGATGTATCAAATACTTATGTCATGCAATAAAATGCAAATTAATTTACTTACTTAAAAATCCTACAATGTGATTTTCTGGATTTTTGTTTTAGATTCCGTCTCTCACAGTTGAAGTGTACCTTTGATAAAAATTACAGACCTCTACATGCTTTGTAAGTAGGAAAACCTACAAAATCGGCAGTGTATCAAATACTTGTTCTCCCCACTGTATGTGTACAGTGGAAAAATACAGCCTGCCTAAAGCGGGGTGGGATTCTTGTCTGACCTATGTGTATAAAAGATGGACTCTGGACTTGAGAGGGCAGTGCTCTCATGAATAAAGAAACTGATTCATTGCAGAAAGGGTACTTTGTTTAATTATTAACCTAGCCTTACACCCTCTGGGAATTATTCAGAGTTTGAGAAGTAGTTGACTACAATCATTGAGATAACAAAATCTCGTGACAACTTGGTCCTTCGAGCCGGATCTCAATACCCGTTGTTGTCGTCCCAGGAACCCCAAAACCGTGCACGGGCGGATCCAGGATCTGTAAGACAAAGACCTGACCTCTGGGATTGAGGGTTATTTCAGGCCGGTGATGAACTGGTTCATGACAGGAACGGTGACGAGATCCAACCAACAAATTGAAACGCTTATCTAGAGAAAACCCAATGCGGCAGTATTCTAGATAAGTATAAAACGCGAGTGGTATAGCACAGTAAGAGAGGTGGGTCCGAAATTGACTCTAGGTAGAGAGGCCATTACCAAACATAAACTAGACTTGTGTTGAGACAATCTAAAAAAGGGTTGTCAAAAGTATGCAAGGAGGAAGTGAACTGCGACGTGTTTAGACGTTTATCTAGAGAAAACCCATGTGCCAGTATTCTAGATAAATATAAAACGGGGTGGAACTTCAATAAAAGTCATATTGACTTGTGAAATAGATATATTAATCGTGATAATTAATTGTTTCAAGGAAGGAATATACGATGAAATGCATAATTCATTAAAAGTTGTAAAATAATTTGACACCTAATAATTAATTAAAAGTCATAAAATCAAGGGAATTAAAATAGCATGTGTGGGAAATAGAATATTAGTAAAGTCAAAAGTCATAAACAACTGTAGATTTGCCGTAACTCTATCCGTTTCATGAAACTGGAGCCTTACAAACTCCAGGTTACCGATAGTGTTAACCAATAATCATGTAAGGTTGTATACGTGTGAGACGTAATATTTGCTCAAAAGTCACATCTAAGAATAAATTCCAAAAGAAGGGACTAAAGTAGGTCGCGTGAGAAAGAATGGTTGTCCCATCCGTTTCATGAAACTGGGGTCTTAAAACACTGGGTTACGGGTTGAATAATTTAAATGGTTAATTACAAAAGTTGATCATAACATTTGCTCAAAAGTCGCACCTAATAATAAGTCCAAAGGAAAATAATTATTGAGTGAATTATTACTAGATTATAAGGACAACGGGGGGATTTCTTATTTTTCCATCATAGGAAGTGTTATGATGTCAGGTCATAGGATCGTGAGGACCGAGGTAGAGTTACGAGATAATTGGCTTGGTGCCACAGAGTCTAAATTCCTTATGTCAAAGGTGATTAGTGATGTTTATGATAGTATGATTGATGGACAGGATATAATGACTTGGGGCCAAGGGTAATAACAACAGAGAAAGGGAGTGCCCATGATGGTTGCCAGATGTAGGTTAAGGAATGGTAACCAAGAGTATAAAAGATGTGAGATTTGTGTATGTGGGCAGTTCAACTGACAAAGGGCAGAGCTATGTCCGTTTTGTTAGATGAACCCATGAGTTCGTGATCCAATAAATACTTGGTATAAAATCTCCACAGAATGGCTAAGTAAATTCTTGCATCCTCACTTCTCAATAATAGAAACTCATCATAACAGATTGGCATCTTCACGAACAGGATGCAGTTCACAGCCAAACTAACAGGTAAGCAGACATTTTTTTGATTATGTCAAATTCTGCTTATCTGTGGTAAGGCTTAGCTGTAACAGACTTTTAAAATTCTATATTTTAAAAGGGGGACGATGAGTGGTATGGAGTTATGTATGGGATGTAAGGAGAATATCAAATTGGACTATGACATGGTGTTATGATTAAAAAATAGGGGGTGTTTAAAGTACTGAGTAAAATGAATAGGCGCAGGGCATCTATGATGTAATAAGTACATCATAAAGAGAGAGTGGATGAATCCATTAATGTAAAACAGTACGTTATAAAATGAGTGGGCTCAGGTAAACCCTTGATGTTAGATACATCATAAAGAGAGTGGGCAAGGCACCCTTGGTGTAAGCTAGGATATATCATAAAATGAAATAGAGTGGGTTTTTAGTCCCGTAATGTGTAAGACATTATAAAAGAATAGGTTACGGACCTTTTAGATGTGGGAGAACGTCATAAAATGAAATAGATGGTGAAATACTCAAAACGGCCTGGAGAGGGAGCCAATGAAATGTAACATATTGAATTATAGCACCAAAATGACATTTAAAGCAAAACTAAATTTTAATACATATCAGGATGGAGATTTTATGTGTTTATTACTAATAATTGCATGTACTAATAACAGTAATGAATGGCCAGCTTAGTAGACCGGTATATATATATATATATTTAAAAAGTCACCATTAAGAGTAAATTAGAGCTTCATTTAATTCGAAGTGAGAGACAGGAAATGATGAAATTATTACAGGCAAATCCGCAGTTAGAATAAGTATTTTGTAAAAGTAATGTAAAGTTAAGTAATTGAATGGGACAAATTTGGCTATCTTATGAACAAAGAGCAGAAGGTAATTTGAATCTGAAGGGTGCAACATAAGTTCTAAAAATGGGTATAATAATTTGATATAAGTTTGGATAAGAAGTTACAATATATAACATAATAAGGTCATAGAATATCAAGGAGTGGTAAATAGCACTTGATGTTATTTTAGAGAGTAGTGGAAAGTCTGTGTTTTCTGGGACAGGCATGGCAGTGTCCTTGGAAATTACAGTCTGTTTTTGGTTCCGCTGGAAGAATGATTGAGAGGCTGATTTGGGTTGAATGAGGATTGTTAAACTAACGAAAGTATTCTTTGATGTGAGTACCTAGAAGTTTCTAACGTTATGTATGTATTAACTTGATCACACAAACATAGACGTATGTCATGGGTGGAACATAATTAATGTAGGTTTTCTAAATTTGTACCGTGGTTGGATAGTGTGTTCGAGGTAGGGTTTAAGGAATAAATTGACCGTGAGTAATGTGGTTAAAGACGTAAGTTATAATATTGTACAAAGCCAATTTAGGGTTTCCATCAAAATAAAACTCATTATGGAGCGAATATGATGTTATAAAGGAATTTAATTATGTTGCAAAGGAAACATAATCAGTTTTATTAAAATTGGCAGATTTATTTCCAAATCAATGAATGTGGATTTGACTCGTTGACTACTAATTTATTCATTTTGAGCACGTGAGAGCTTTGCAAAGAAATACTTGAAAGACTTTTTGTAATTGTGTCGTTAATGTGTACCAGAGGTTAAGACTACAAACCATTGTAGTTGGGCTATTTGTGGGACTTATTGTCTTTTCAAAAGGCATCGGTTCCATGGTACTGGCTAAAATCAGAGTGTAATTCATATGATGGTATGTGTTGCTTGAATGGATACTACAAAGTATTTGGTTTGGTGATGTTGAATGGAAGATTTGTAGCGTGGTGCGTGGTTTAAACAGAAATACTCACTTATTTAACAGGTATAGAGAGACGATTGCATGGTAGTTATTTATTTTTGGGTGTTGACTAAGGGTTTGCTAAAATAAACGATTGAGAATGGTGGCGTAATGTCTATCAATAAATTGGATATTGATAATATGGATATGCATTCAATATATTATGGTAAACTACAGCAAGTGTTTGGTCTTACTTGTAGCCTACGTAGAAAGGATAGTTACCTACATCTGCTATATTCTGATAATGGAGGAGTGATGGTTTCATATGAGATGTGACTACGATCTTAGTTGAATACATTTGCATTTTGGTCATTTGGCAGACGCTGTTGTCCAGAGCGACCTACAGTTAGTGAGTGCATAATTTTTTTTTTACATACTGGCCCCCCGTGGGAATCGAACCCACAACCCTGGCGTTGCAGGTGCCATGCTCTACCAACTGAGCTACATGGGAAATGGCTAGCTACTTAGCGGTGAGAGCTAGTGGGGTTTCATTTGGTGATGTAACTTGCTATGCGACGTGAAAGTAGTTGTTTATCTGGCTTTGCCAGGATAGCGGATTTTATGGAGCTTAATGGTGTTTCGATGGTTAATGTCGTTGATATGTGTAGTGGGTCCCTGGTTCGAGCACAGATAGGGACAGAAAGCATAACTTCTACATTGATGCGTGTGACCTAGATTACTAGATTAATTGATAACATTATGTGAAAGGGATTGTTTTACCAACACATAGAGGATAGTATAACATAGTAATTAAAGTTGCATATCTGTGAATATATGTTTTGTTAGTTTTGACTATAACTTCACAATAATGTATATTCTGTTGAGGTACCGTTATATGGAAAGTTAGCGATAGCGAATAATAGATATTGTAGAGGGTTTACAAAGTAATTAAGTTCATTGGGCGATGAGACATGTTGAATTAATGTTGAATTGAATTGTTTGAAGAAGTTTAAGTAGGTTTATTGGGAGATGTGAAAGGTTGAATTGGATTGCTTAAGTAGCTTGGTATTAAAATAATTATTTCTAGCAAGGTCTATGAAAATATGTTATTAGGTAATAGTGGTTTGTGGATACAATTTACTAATGACATGATTTCATAAGAGGGTGACAGGAAGTAGTGATAGTTGGGCTATATTGACATATGTAGGAAGCATTGGGATGATATGAAGAAAATGTCTAGATAATTGAATATGGAACGTTTTTTGATCATTGGTAATTATTATTATTACATTATATAGTTTGTTTAAACAACATTGAGTTATGCAGACAGTTCATTAATAAACAAAAAAATTATAATCTGTTTATGGTATGTTGAACAACGGGATATAGTTTTTACTATTAGGATGATGGATTAAATAAACATTTTTTTTGAGTTATGAAGTTATTAAACAATAGGTTTATATTTTATAACATCAATGCAACAGGTTGTGAAGATTAAATTAATAGAAAGGGGTTATAGGTTTATATTAGAAGGTGTAGTGTACTTAATGAAACGTGTTATTATCTAGTGTCCTCTAAGTGGGAGATTTTTTTCCCAGGATTGATGGAAGTCTCCTATAATATTATGTTAAGGGTAAAGTAGGAGACAACGTATCAAACAATTTTTAAAATAGATGCCGGGGATAAAATATCATGTCTTACTTAAGCGGAGTATGTGATTGTATTGGCTAATGAATGAAATATGACATTTGCAGGGGTGACAGGAACAATAGAAGGGGAAACTGATACTTCCTATGTTGTTGATCAAGTAAACGATAATGGATCATTTGATATGGGATCACATGGAGCAGATTTAGGGGTTCAATGATCATTGTGAGAATTAAAGAGTATATGGTCTGAAGGGTAATCAATTAAACATAATCATTGTATACTCAAGGAATTTTGAGTGGTTTTCATCTTTTGAGAGATTTTATATAATCTTTTTATGGAGTAGTTATGAGGAATTAGATTGATACAGATGATTATTGATGAGATAGGACTGTGTATATCTGTATCATGTTTTGTGTGTAATTACTGTCTTTGGATTACTGTTTGTAATTGAATGTTAACTAAATGTATAATTTCTCTTCCAGGAGAAAGGGGATTTCCTTATCTCATTGGAATGTTGCCAGGGCTAAGGGGGAGCAGTTTAGTGAAGTTAGGCAGTATTAGGTCGTAAAATGGAGCTACTAAATTATGTAAGGCCTGGCTGTTTTTTTTTCCTTTTTTGACTGAGTTTTGGGTATACATGATTTCTTATGAGAATAAATGTCATGAGGACTTAATGTACACTTGGGATAAGTAACATTTATGAAATGTTTTGAATGTTTGCAATGTTTAGTATACTGTAGGATGGAACATTTCGTTGAATGATTTCAATGACCTCTGAACTCTGTTGTGACTTTCTAGTGTGAATTGATCATCCACACTGGTAATTCAAAAGACAATGAGAAGAGGACTTTAAGAGAGAGCTTTCCCTGAATGAGGGATACCTGTTGCTAGTTAAGTCTACTAATCTTGGATTACTTTACGGGATAGAAGTAAGTTAAGGTATTATCAAATGTTGTCATATTAATTTAGGCAATGTTGGTGTTTTGTTTTTGAAAGCATGAATCACGTTGTGACTCATGTGTTTAGAAAAGGGGTTGGTAATGATGGTAAGAGGAGTTATTGGCACATTTGCATATTGTAGTGAGAATATGAGCAGTAGTAATTAATGTGTTATGGGTTAGATTAAATGTTTTAGGTGAAAATGTATTTGTGGTATAAGGAAGAATGTAGAGGAGGTCTTTTTATGACATGAGTGGACTGCAACAAGCTGCAAGATGGTGCACTTCATAATCTAAAAGAAGACTGTGTAAAGTAGCATATTGTGTCTCAACTAACAATGTTATGAAGTTTTCTTTCAAAAAGGTGAAGAAAACTCTGCCAACATGAAAGGAAAATCTGGGCATTTTCTGTGCATGGGAGACTGTGTGGCAGTAGAGGTTTACAGAAGTACAGTGAGGGGAAAAAGGAGGCTGACGTTTGGCAACTCGAACCTTCAGCTCCCTCCACATATTTTCTATGGGATTAAGGTCTGTAGACTGGCTAGGCCACTCCAGGACCTTAATGTGCTTCTTCTTGAGCCACTCCTTTGTTGCCTTGGCCGTGTGTTTTGGGTCATTGTAATGCTGGAATACCCATCCACGACTCATTATCAATGCCCTGGCTGAGGGAAGGAGGTTCTCACCCAAGATTTGACGGTACATGGCCCCGTCCATCGTCCCTTTGATGCGGTGAAGTTGTCCTGTCCCCTTAGCAGAAAAACACCCCCAAAGCATAATGTTTCCACCTCCATGTTTGACGGTGGGGATGGTGTACTTGGGGTCATAGTTAGCATTCCTCCTCCTCCAAACACGGCAAGTTGAGTTGATGCCAAAGAGCTCCATTTTGGTCTCATCTGACCACAACACTTTCACGAAGTTCTCCTCTGAATCATTCAGATGTTCATTGGCAAACTTCAGACGGGCATGTATATGTGCTTTCTTGAGCAGGGGGACCTTGCGGGCGCTGCAGGATTTCAGTCCTTCACGGCGTAGTGTGTTACCAATTGTTTTCTTGGTGACTATGGTCCCAGCTGCCTTGAGATCATTTACAAGATCCTCCCGTGTAGTTCTGGGCTGATTCCTCACCGTTCTCATGATCAATGCAACTCCACAAGGTGAGATCTTGCATGGAGCCCCAGGCCGAGGGAGATTGACAGCTCTTTTGTGTTTCTTCCATTTGCGAATAATTACACCAACTGTTGTCACCTTCTCACCAAGCTGCTTGGCGATGGTCTTGTAGCCCATTCCAGCCTTGAGTAGGTCTACAATCTTGTGCCTGACATCCTTGGAGAGCTCTTTGGTCTTGGCAATGGTGGAAAGTTTGGAATATGATTGATTGATTGCTTCCGTGGACAGGTGTCTTTTATACAGGTAACAAGCTGAGATTAGGAGCACTCCCTTTAAGAGTGTGCTCCTAATCTCAGCTCGTTACCCGTATAAAAGACACCTGGGAACCAGAAATCTTTCTGATTGAGAGGGGGTCAAATATCTATTTCCCTCATTATAATGCAAATCAATTTATAACATTTTCAACATGCGTTTTTCTGCATTTCTTTGTTGTTATTCTGTCTCTCACTGTTCAAATACATCTACCATTAATATTATAGACTGATCATTTCTTTGTCAGTGGGCAAACGTACAAAATATAAATCATATATAAAAAATAAATCAAATACTTTTTTCCCTCACTGTATATACACTGCTAAATTAATAGAATAAGAATGCATTGAGATAATGATCTGTATTTATTATCAGGATGAGGAAAGTCATAATTGCATTATGGATGTTTATAATGTATGTTAAAATAAGTGTACATTCTGACAGTTGTAATGGGTGATAAAGTTGAGGGTTTTAATTTTCATTGATAAAGATAAAGTGAATCAATAAGGATGGTCATTTTAAATTTGGTTTTGGGTTATAATTTATAAGATCAATTTATAAGATACATTAGTATGTATTAGTATAGAACTGTTTTATATCAATATTATGGGTTAAAACAGTGATTCATTATGGTAATGTCTTAGGATACACTTATATTATCTATTTTGAGTAGACATTGTTGAATCATACTGTTTCAAACATGGAAGTTAAGGTGAGGATTGTGAGTTAAATCATGAATATGTTGATTAATTGGGTTAACGTATATATTTAATAATCATACTGTGTGATTTTCTGGATTTCTTTTTAGATTCCGTCTCTCACAGTTAAAGTGTACCTATGATAAAAATTACAGACCTCTACATGCTTTGTAAGTAGGAAAACCTGCAAAATCGGCAGTGTATCAAATACTTGTTCTCCCCACTGTATTTATGTTGATAGGCAAGTACTTAATAGGTTATTATCATGGGTGATCTGATTTTGGTAGAATTCTTAAAGCATGAATAGTTTAGGGATGTAATGATTTAACAGAGAGTGATAATAGAGTGTTATAATGTGTATGTCATATTAGGTACTATAGGAGGACAAAGTCGGAGTTGAACGTTGTATCTTGTAACAATCATGGGTTTTAAGCAATTGGGTCTGAGATGTTATTCATTAGACTAAGTGATAATCACATAGCATTGAATGCTATTACAGTAGATGAAGAGGGAATGTATGTGATTATATGGGGGATACATGTTGGACATTAAGATTAGGAAGGTATTGGGAATGGGAAATGGGAAAGCTATGGGAAATATTAGAGACATATAGGAAGGTATTAGGAGAATGAATAGAGATGTATCAGTCAGTATAAATGCAAGGAGAGAAAGGATAAATTATTCATCTATATGTTATTCCAGATTAGAGTCCATTGATAATGTTGATTGAGGAATGGGAATGTTAAATTGGAAATGTATAACATGGAATGTACGGTTTACAGGTTCGACATGTGGACAGATGACTATCTCAGTAGATCAGATCCTTGTGACCAGTAAAAAGCTTGGGGTTCATCTGACTGCGCATGGATGATGAAGACGGACGTTTTTGTTATTTTTATATTAATGTGTCCAGATTATAATATCCATGTAACTTAGTAATAGTTATGTATAATTGTTGTGTATGGATTATGTCATTATGTTAACAATTTATTTCTATATATGTTTTTCTTGGTTGCATGGCTCAGAAAAAGGGGTCATTTTAAAATGGGGGATGTCTATGTAGGATTTTTCCTTATATATAAAAATAAGGTTTTGACTACATAGATTATTAGCATGAATATATAGTAGTTAATTATGTGTTTCTTTTACTCAGACTGAGTTTATAGAGGTTTAAGTGGTTTGATATCGCATAAGATAGATGACTGAGAATGTATACCTTTGTTGATTAAATATATTGAGAATTAGGTTGGATTCAGGTATAAAAGGTGGAAGGGGGTGGATTCTCAGTTATCTAGCATATTTTAGGATCTAGTCAGATATATATGTACTACTGATTGGAAATATTGGATTGTATATGAATTGTTGGGGGTTAAGTGATCTTACTTACCACAAAATAAAAAATAAAAAGAGTGGATTGTTATGATGTTAGGTCATAGGATCGTGAGGACCGAGGTAGAGTTACGAGATAACTGGCTTGGTACCACGGAGTCTAAATTCCTTATGTCAAAGGAGATTAGTGATGTTTATGATAGTATGATTGATGGACAGGATATAATGACTTGGGGCAAAGGGTAATAACAACAGAGAAAGGGAGTGCCCATGATGGTTGCCAGATGTAGGTTAAGGAATGGTAACCAAGAGTATAAAAGATGTGAGATTTGTGAATGTGGGCAGTTCAACTGACAAAGGGCAGAGCTATGTCCGTTTTGTTAGATGAACCCACGAGCTCGTGATCCAATAAATACTTGGCATAAAATCTCCACAGAATGTCTAAGTAAATTCTTGCATCCTCACTTCTCAATAATAGAAACTTATCATAACAGGAAGCAAATCCTCAAAGGAGATCCCAGAGATAACCGGGTATGAGAAATCCTGTTGGAGGAACAGGTCACGTGTACGGGGGTAATCATATGACGTCAACACATTGTATTTTGGACAAGCTCTTAGGGGTTAATACATTTGGGAAATGTAGAAGTAATATAGGATTATGGTAACATTGACCATAGTGAGATATCAAACGTGCTAGGGTGAACATTCCAAATCTGGGGACTTTTATAGAATAAAATATTCCTGTAGGTTATACGAATATTGATTGTGTGTTGGGAAATAATGCTGTGTAAATGTGATATGAGAGTGGTGTGAATATGAGAATGAGGTTATCTGAAGTTTGGAGAATAAGCTGTTGATATAATGATATATTGGGGGGTGTACAACAATGCCTGGCTTAGAATAGTGTAAGATCAGTGAATAGTCACCAGTCTGTAGGATTCTGGGAGGATTCTATGACTGAGGGAAGGTGTCTAGATAGTAAAGTGAGAAGTGCTGACTTGCGCACCTGAAACGTAGACGTGCGTGAGGGGTGGGAGACAGCACATAGGTCACGCAATATAAATAATATTAAGTATTATAATAACTATCTATCATCTTGGAGCAGAGGTAATATAGTAAAGTAATTTTAGTATATTAGGGGTGGAAGGGTGGAAATCCCATGCCTCTAAGGAGACTTGAACCCTACAATAAAAGTCCAGTTAGGAGGGAGGAACAGGAGGACTCAGAGCTGAGCTAAGGAGGGAGTCAGTATGAGTCAGGAGATGAGGAAGTAGGAGGGGGCCAGTACCCAATGATAGCCTTACCCAATCCATTGGCAGGGGCTGAGGGAGCCCCAGCAACCTTAGATGTATACAGGGCATGGACCCAGAGAGATGTGGTCCAAGCCGTAAAAGGGGTGGTACACCCGAAAACAGGAATAGAGGGATTCAGGAGAGATATGGAAGGGCTCACTGCAAGTTTTAAGTTAAACACAGGATAATTGGAAAGGGCAGTGAGACAGATAGTGGTAGGAAAGGATTGGGCAGCTGTGAAGGGAGACTGGACCCCAGGAAGGGGGGACAGAGTTATTTTACAGTGGGCCGTAGACAGAGAGTATCGAGATAAACTTAACTATGTAACAATCTTAGAGATTACTACCATAGACATGCTGATTTTTCAAAAAATCCATGAGTGCAAACAGGTAGCAGATCATCAACAATTAAAAATAGCTTTTTTAAGCGGAATGAGGCCTGATATTTCTCAAACAATAAAAAAGACCCTGATTGGCTGGGGCATAGCAACACTGATTGAGGTTAAAAGGTATGCCGTTCACCATGAGCAGAACGGGAGAGAAAAGAGGAGTAAGAGAGACCTGAAGGGAGTTGAGTATCTCATGCCAACTCTCGGGGAGATAGGAGGCCAGAACAAAGGGGCAGTGTCCTGGAAATCACAGTCTGTTTTTTGTCGGTTCTGCTGGGAGTATATTTGATGAAGGGGATTTGTGTTGAATGATAGGCTAGAGATTTCATAAAATAATAATTGGAATAATAATTATGTATTAACTTGCTCACCCAAACGTAGACATACGTCATGGGTGAGACATAATTAATATGGGTTTTCTAAGTTTGTACCGTATTTGGATAATGTATTAGAGATAAGGATTCAGGAATAAACTGACCATAAGTAATGTGGTTAAAGACGTAAGTTATAATATTGTACAAAGCCAATTTAGGGTTTCCATTAAGCTAATTATCAGAGTGGAGCTTAGGTGTAGCAAGTGAAGGAACGTCATTTTGTATCAGATGGTAAGACGACAAACCATTGTAATTGTGATAGTAGTGGGATTTATTTGTCATTTCAATCGCATAGAGTGAATACATCTGGCTTTATGAGTGTAATTCATCTGCTGGTATGTGTTGCTGGAACGGATACTACAGAGTATTTGGTTTGGTGATGTAGAAGGGAAGGTTTGAAACGATTGCGTGGTAGTAATTGTTTTGTGTTGCCTAAGGGTTTGCTATATAAATGATTGAGAATGGTGCTGTAATGTCAATCACTACATTGGATATTAATACTATGGAGATAAATTTAATATATGCTGGTCAACTACAGCATGTGTTTGGTGTTATTTGTAGCCTACTTAGAAAGGACAGTTGCCTAGATCTGCTGTATTCTAAATAATGACGGATTGGGGGTTTCATAAGAGTTGGCTACAATTTTAGTTGATAACATAGGTAATAGGATGTATTTTACGATGCCTAGAGAAGCGAGTGTCTTATATTCATGGGAAGTGAAGTAAGGGAACTCAGAGAATAATAGGATTATTAAACAAACACTAAGAATAATGAAGCAGTGTTGGAAGGAAGCAGAGTATGTAAGATAACATTGACTGACTGGTTTAATTGATACATTTACATTTACATTTATGTCATTTAGCAGACGCTCTTATCCAGAGCGACTTACAAATGTATACGTTTATATGAAAGAGATTCACCTAGCAACACATGGCAGATAGTATAACATAGAGGTTTACGTTGCATCTCTGGGAATAGATGTTTTGACTATAACTTAAAAATAATTGGTTATCTGTTAAAGTAATGTTAGATGGAAAGACAGCGGTAGAGGATAGAGATTGTAGAGGGTTTCCTGTGTGAAAAAAAGTAATAGAAATTGGGTGATGAGAAATGTTTAATTGCATTGTTTAAGCAAGAATGGTATTAAATTCATGCTTTCTAGTTATGTGTATGCACATATGTTATTCATTTTTGGTGGTGTGTGGATAGAATTTACTAATGCCAGGATTTAGTAAACGAAGCAGAGGGTAATGTGAAGCAGATGTCTGAATAGTTTGTTTATAGAACAGTGAGTTATGCAGACAGATCACATTGAACAATAGGAGATAGTTTTTACTATTAGGCTGATGGCGTAGTAAACATTTTTCGTAGGTTCAGGATTTATTAAACAATAGGATGGCAGCCCACATGATTGTGTAACGGATACTGAGAAACTTTGCCAAGGCCGGATTTGACAGACATAGTCTTATCAGATGAGGAAGCTTAAAAGGCAGGCCTCAAACCACAGACACCCACACAGCTACATCTGAAAGAGGAAGTAAACATCGACACAGACTTACTGAGAGTCAGGTGAGAGCACCAATGAAAGAGGTGACCAAATGGGAGAAGCTAGGAGCAGTCAATAAGGAGGGGATATGGCATAAGGATAATTTACCAATATTACCTAAGTGATTGTTTAGATATGTGGCAATATTGACACATGGGCAGAGCCATGTGTCAACAGGGGGGATGGTAGAGCAGGTTAGGAAACACTTTGTGGCCTAGGGTATAACGAATTACAAAATGTTTTGTTCCAGATGTGTCATCTGTGTACAGAATAATCACCAAGGTAGACAGAGAGCACCCCAGGGGGAATATTCTCTGGCAAAATATCCTGTCCAGCAATTGGAAATTGATTTTATAGAGTTATCACGGAGTGAAGGGAAGAAATTGGGTACAATGCCTACCAATAGTGTTGATTACCATTAGAGTAACCCCAGATAAAGAGAAGGTATTTGGGAGACCATACAGAATGCCTGAGTTAGGCAGACTGGAACAAGCAGACATAGTGACAGAAGATACATTAGCAGAACACATGAGGAGATTGTTCATTAACCAAACACGTATGTCAAAGATTTTGTGCCCCACAGGAGAACTAAAGAAGAAGGTAACCTACTCTATCCAACCAGATGACTGGCTGTGGATCCAATCCTTAAAGAAGACTGGAATCAGCCCTGTTCTGCATTGCAGCCTGAGGACTTCAGGGATCAACACCAGGCCCGTGCTGACATCTGGTGGTTGTGTGGTGGTAATAGACTATGGCCCAAGCTCCATGCGAATTGGACTGGAACCTGTGCGTTAGCTCAGCTGGTAATGCCCTTCACTCTCATCAAACAATCTAACATGTCAGAGTCGGGTGTGTTGTCACGTAGAAAGCGAGACCTCCTCCCGGGATCCTTTGATGAGAGAGTGTATATCGATGGGATAGGAGTACCTAGAGGGGTTCCAGACAAATTCAAAGCTAGGAATCAGATCGCAGCTGGGTTCGAGTCAAGTATTTTCTGGTGGGCAACAATTATTAAGAATGTTGATTGGATAAATTACATCTACTACAACCAGCAGAGATTTATTAACCACACTCATGATGCGATAAAGGGATTGGCTGAGCAGACAGCGGAAACTAGCTTAATGGCATAGCAGAATAGGATAGCTTTAGATATGCTTTTGGCTGAGAAGGGTGGGGTTTGTGTCATGTTTGGATCTATGTGCTGTACTTTCATCCCCAATAACACAGCGCCCGATGGGTCAGTGACCAAGGCTCTTCAGGAACTCACCACGCTGGCGAACGAATTGGCTGAGAACTCTGGTATTGATAACTCACTAACCGATTGGTTCGATAACATGTTTGGAAAATGGAAGACTATTGTAGCGACTGCATTGGGGGCGGCTCTGGCTGGGATGTTCATGTTGGTGTTATGTGGATGTTGCCTAATCCCGTGTGTGAGAGGTCTTGTGTTTAGGTCTCTGGAGAAAGCGGTGACCCAACAGATGGTGAGGTATTCCAGACTCAGACCAATGGAATGAACGCTACATGCCTCCTGCTCTGGTGGATGATGTGGAAGATTTAAATCCTGATGAACCTGAATTGAATGAGACATTTTTTTATGTTTAGTATGCTATCTTTTCAATGAAGATCATAACGAAAATCCTAACAAGAAGTGTGATAGTATGACAGCCAAATTGTATTTTTTATAGTGTGTTTTGTACTAGTGATTCATTTTATATGTGTGTTTCATTTTATAACAATGTATTTTGAGTGTGTGTGTAATATTTAGTCAAAGGGTGGATTGATAGAAGAATTTAAATGTAATGACTAAAGTATTACACCCTGGAACCATTGATAACTGTGTGAAATGTATTAGAATAATAAGACTATAATCTAGGAATGTATGTGCGTAGGACAATTAAAGTTTGACATTGTGTTACTATTTAGCAATATGAGTAGGAGTTAGGCCAGACAACAAAGGAGAAGGAGAACTGTCGACAGACAACTTGTGACAACTGTGAAACCAAGATTAGGAAATAGGCCTCCCAATTTAGGGAGGGGAGAAAAAATTAGGCTTGGAGAAGATTATGAAACATGTTAAAGACTAATATGTGTACAGTGGAAAAATACAGCCCGCCTAAAGTGGGGTGGGATTCTTGTCTGACGTATGTGTATAAAAGATGGACTCTGGACTTGAGAGGGCAGAGCTCTCATGAATAAAGAAACTGATTCATTGCAGAAAGGGTACTTTGTATAATTATTAACCTAGAGCCTTACACCCTCTGGGAATTATTCAGAGTTTGAGAAGTAGTTGACTACAATCATTGAGATAAACAAAATTCTAGTGACACTAAACCGTTTATCAAAAAGCTGATATGGGTAGTATTTCAACTGAAATGTCAAACATGCTAATTGCTAACCTGTTAGCTAACATTTTTAAGACACCAATAATCACAAAACATTGATGGCTTGATCACAAGATTACACTGTTGAAGGTAATATATTTCTTAAACAATGTTGAATATGCCGATAATACGGGGTGCTATGGTAGCTAAAGGTTTCATCATTGAGCAGCTCAAACGGAGCGGTTGCTATGGACAGCATATTGGCAGCATAGGCAAAAATTATGACGAGGGTGAAGAGAGTGACCACAACAACTGACCACAACCACACAACTACTGACCACAATTACTGACCACAACCACACAACTACTGACCAGACAACTACTGACCACAACTACTTACCACAACACAGCTACTGACCACAACTACTGACCACAATTACTGACCACAATTACTGACCACAACCACACAACTACTGACCACAATTACTGACCACAACCACACAACTAATGTCCATAACCACACAACTACTGACCAGACAACAACTGACCACAACTACTTACCACAACACAACTACTGACCATAACTACTGACCTCAACTACTGACCACAACCACATAACTAATGACCACAACCACACACCTACTGACCACAATTACTGACCACAACCACACAACTGCTGACCACAACCACACAGCTGCTGACCAGACAACTACTGACCACAACTACTGACCACAACCACACAACTACTGTCCACAACAACTGACCACACAACTACTGACCAAAACCACTGAACAAAACTACTGACCATAACCACACAACTTCTGACCACAACCACACAATTACTGACCACAACCGCAAAATGTATGACCACACAACTACTTACCACACATCTAATCACCATAACTACTGACCACAACAACTACTGACCACAACCACCTGGCCACAACAACTGACCACAGTTACTGAACCACAATTACTGACCACAAAACTACTGACCACTACTGACCAAAACTACTAACCACAACTACTGATCACAACCACACAACTACTGACCACAACCACTGAACAAAACTACTGACCACAACTACTGACCACAACCACAAAATTACTCATCACAACTACTGACCACACAACTACTGACCCAATCTACTGACCTTACCTACTGACCACAAGCACACAACTACTGACCTCAATTACTGAACCACACAACCTAATTATCACAACTACTGACCACAACTACTGACCACAAAGACAAAACTACTGACCACAACTAATGAGCACACAACCACTGAACACAACCACTGACCATAACTACTGACCACAACTACTGACCACAACCACACAACTACTGTCCACAACCACACAACTATTGACCACAACCACACAACAACTGACCACACAACTACTGACCACAACCACTGAACAAAACTACTGACCACAACTACTGACCATAACCACCCTCTGCTATTGCATTGGGCCAAACAACACCATTTACCTGTGACTATTCATGATACAGCACAGCCTCTTGTGCCTTATTGATTAATTATTCAACGGATGGGTCTAATCCTGGATGCTGATTGGTTAAAACCGCGTCTGTAGTCCCAGTCGGTATTCATGTAATAATAAGGAATTCCCTTCGACTACTCCCACAAATTGAGAAAACCAACATTCTTTCCTTTTGACCCCCATTGAAACATAGACCAATTCATCATCAATTTTTGTGTTATAAAGAAATAACAAAACATGGCAAAAAGCTGCTGTGTTGTTCAATGTACATGTAGCCAGGTCAAAAATCCCGACCTACAGTTTGCAATGCTCCCATTAGGGATATAGAGCCTGCGAGAAGAGCCCTTTTGCTTCAGTCAATTCGGTGTGGGAGAGTGGGAAATATGGGGACGTGGTGTCATTCCATCACAGGTAAGACATTTTACTTGTTTAGTGCAGTCTGTTTGTAACTACACTCACTACTTGAAGCTGTATAGTCTGGTTTTTTTGTGTTGTTTGTCTTGGCTAGCTTAAAGTTCTGGTCGGTAGCTAGCTAGCACTCAGTCACTTAAGTGGCTGCTAGCATCATCATGAAAAGGGGCATGAGGGAAGCCATACAATATTACGTTTTTCTAAGTAGCGAGGGAGCAGGCAATATTGAAAAGTAATCTCTAGACATGCTGTTATTTTCTTAAATGTAGTTTTGTAATTGAATAAAACAAGCAGACAACAAGAAAAATGCGTTTTGAAAAAGGTTACATTTTTGCTGTGAGCCAATGGGGTAACCTAGGTATCTACAGGTTGTTTTCCCCACAGGTGGGCAGGGTCGCGACGTTCTATCTAATACCGACTGGGTCTATTCCACAAGTTACCACCAGCTAAGGCTATGACGTTGAAATGCCTATTCACTATTCCATCTGATTGCGCAATCCACTGTCTCACCTGCCCAGCCAGGCAATTTATCCACATGATATCCACTGTAAAAATCATCTAGACATTATCTCCCATTTATTTTAGACTAGCATTTGGTTTTCAACAGGGAATAATTATATTAACTTTGCTGTCTGTTTCTCTGACATTTGCAACAATATCAATATTGAAATTAGATCTCCAGCTGTCCCATAGTAATGAACGTGTCAGGAGTCAGGACGAAACAGACAATCTGGCAGCTTTTCTCAGCCAGTCAAATTCATGAATCAGCATAATTTTAAATGTTTTAGTGCCTTCAGATAGTGTTCACACCCCTTTACTTTTTACAAAATGTATTGTGTTACAGCCTGAATTAAAAATTGATTCGATTGAGATTTTGTGTCAGCACAGTACCTCATAATGTCAAAGTGGAATTTTGTTTGTAGAACATTTTAGAAATGAATTCAAAATTAAAAGCTGAAATGTCTTGAGCCAATAAGTATTCAACCCTTTTGTTATGGCAAGCCTAAATAAGGTCAGGAGTAAAAATGTGCTTAACAAATCGCATAATAAGTTGCATGGACTCATTCCGTTTTCAATAATAGGGGTCTTTTTTGATGACTACCAATGTCTGTACCCCACACATACAATTATCTGTAAGGTCCCTCAATCGAGTAATGAATTTCAAGCAGAGATTCAACCACAAAGACCAGGGAGGTTTTAGTATACCCCGCAAAGAAGGGCTCCGATTGGTAGATGTGTAAAAATAAAAAAGCAGACGCTGAATAGCCCTTTGAGCATGGTGAAGTTATTAATTAGGCTTTGGATAGTGCATCAATACACCCAAATACAGGCGTCCTTCCTAACTCCGTCACCACGAGGCCAATGGTGACTTGAAAACAGTTACTGAGATTAATGGTTGTGATATGAGAAAACTGTAGTAGTTACTCCACAATACTAACCTAAATGACAGCGTGAAAAGAAGGAAGCCTGTACAGATAAGGCACTAAAGCAATACAGCAAATAATGTGGCAAATAAATTAACTTAACGTCCTGAATACAAAGCGTTATATTTCGGGCAAATCACACACAACACATCACTGAGTACTACTCTTCATATTTTCAAGCATGTTGGAGGCTGCAACATGTTATGGGTATGCTTGTCATCGGCAAGGAATAGGGAGTTTTCTGGGATAAAAATTAACGGAATGCAGCTATAAGCACAGGCAAAATCCTACAGGAAAACCTGGTTCAGTCTGCTTTCCAACAGTCACAGGGAGACAAATTCACCTTTCAGCAGGACAATAACCTAAATCTACACTGGAGTTGCTTACCAAGACGACATTGAATGTTCCTGAGTTGCCTAGTTACAGTTTTGACCTAAAACGGCTTGAATATCTATGGCAAGAATTGAAATGTCTGTCTAGCAATGATCAACAATCAACTTGACAGAGCTTGAAGAATTTGTAAAATAATAATGGGTAAATATTGTACAATCCAGGTGTGCAAAGCTCTTAGACGTACCCAAAAAGACTTACAGCTGTAATCGCCGCCAAAGGTGATTCTAACATGTATTGACTCAGGGTTGTGAATACTTATGTAAATGAGATATTTCTGAATTTCATTTTCAATACATTTTCTAAAACATGTTTTCACTTTGTCATTATGGAGTATTGTGTGTAGATGGGTTAGGAAAAAAAATCAATTTATCCATTTTGAATTCAGGCTGTAACACAACTAAATGTGGAATAAGTCAAGGGGTATGAATATTTTCTGAAGGCACTGTATCCTCCAAACACCGGCTTCTTGGGCATTATCACTTGATTATGGTCTAGGCTAATGAGAGTGACTCATTTTGATGATGTCATCACACCAACCTCATAACATGATGCTGCGTCTGGGCTAATCTCGCCTGAAGGCCCACTGTGCATTAGACTGCATACATGTTGTTTGGCTCTGTGTGCCCCAGGGCTGTTTGCATCATACTGGCATTACAACAAAGATCTGATCTCCTTCTTCCTCTTGCTCTCACTCTCCCCCTGTCTCTTTATTCCATCATTTTCCTTTATCTCTTTCTCTCTCTCTCTCTCGTCCCTGTCTCCCTCTCTCTCCAGTCCCTGTATCCCTCCCTCTCCCTCTCTCTCTTTCCATCCCTCCCACCGTCCATTAAGTAACATGCAATTATCACCAAAATAACAACTTTTCGAGAATTCGCTGTTGCTAATAATTTGTTTGTCGCGCTCAAGTTTCAGTTCATGCTGTACCTTTCCTCTCCCCTGTCATGTTACTTTCAAATTCTAACAAGCTTTATCGGCATCACAGGAAAAGCCAATGTTGTCAAAGTGATTTATAGTGTGCTATCACTTCACACAGAAAAGGAAAAAGCAAAGACAGATGTCACAAGAGAGACGTCTCTCTCTCTCTCTATCCACTCTCTTTCTCTTCCCCTTTACCACAAATACAATATCTCTCTTCTTGATATCATCTCATGTTTTCAGGCATACACCACAGTATAACCTCCTTAAATTGAATTGTTTGCCCTATTCAACTGTTAAAATACTTCAAACAGTTTGATACTTGTTAAGCCGATGTTGTTAGCATATTAATATACTGGCATTTAAGTAGAACATATTAATTCTTAATACAGTAAAGCTTTGTTCCATTATGCACACTGGCATACCACTTACAGTGAATACGTTTTTGGGACATGCATTCTCTGTGGTATGCTAGTATGGACATTGGGACGTAACCAAGCTTCACTTCATCCCCTCCACACAGGTGTACGTGCGGAGCACAGACTACTACCGCACCCTGATGAGTGCCCAGCCTAACCTGGCTGGGACTGTTCCCCCAAAAATACACCCCCCTCCCCTCATGCCCCAGTTACCATGGCAGCCCATTGCAGTTCAACTATCACCAGAGCCCAGGATAAGGTAGGCAGGCGGCAGGCAGCTGACTGGCATAAAAAACACGTCCACTCACTCAACTGTTTTTGAGCTAGCCTGGTTGCATTGTAACCAATGACATAGTCCCAAAAGTGCAAACTCAGCCCATCTGACCTAGCACTCCAAGTAGGATCAATCAAACGCTCAAAATATTTGAAAGAAAAGACTAGTTACATTGGTTTTGTGTGGCGCTTGATGTGGGTCTCAATATCACTACACCCATTTGAGATATGACTTTGAGCATGGATCTTTCACATCCATTTCCCTTACCAATAGGCCATTTTGCAGTGGGATGGAAATGACGATAAAATCAAAACAAAGGACCGCTAATAAAGCAAAGATGTAAACCGAGTTTACATTAGTTTTAATAGAAGCAAATTGACACATTTGACAGACGATTAAAACTTTCATTTTTGTCTTGGATTTGACAAGCTGCCCCAGGTTTAGAGAGCTGATGGTGGAGACGTTTGGCAGCGAATACTACCAGAGAGTTCTCAAGTCTCACCAGGTAATTCTCAGAAGAGTTGTCAAGGTAACACTTACATCAAATCTTAATGCCCATGATACTTCATAGTAGACATGACATAACATGTTCAGACTTGGGTCAAATGCATAGCAGTATGTCAAAAACTTTCAAATACTGCTTGAGCTTGATTGAGTTTGCCCGGTGGAACTGAACCAAATAGAATAGTCCCAAAAGGGAAAACTCCAAGATAAATCAAGCACACCTCAACAAGATTTATGAGTTTGTTGACAACTTGTTGTTGTTGTTTATGTCATTGTTGTTTATGTTTGTTTTTGTTGTTCTGTCCCGTCATTTCAAGTCATGTCATGTGATAAATAGGCCTTGAGCAATATGTCGCAGCCATGAAACCCTTTTCCTCCCAACCCTGTCTCTCCTTATTCATCTTGTCCCATGAATTAATTTTGACTCACTTGCTACCTGTGTGTGTTATCCAAAGACTGAATTAATGTTTCATTGCCACAAAGGCCTTGTTAGTTATTTTGGTGTGACATCAAGTCCTCAGCGATATTTTCAGTCACAGTTTTCTCTGTCGTCTTCCAAAAAGCTGCTCAACGCAATTTCTCTCACCTTCTCAGAGCTGTTAATTAACCACAGGATTGAATTAGAATGAGAATTAAAATGAAAAGGTTTTAATTAAACTGAGTCCCATCATGATTCCTATTATGGAGACATCTGTCAATTGATGGAGGCGTCATTTGGTATGTTTTACTACCCTCTGGTGGGAACATGGAGAACTGAACATTTGTGTCACCTTTGGTACATCTCAATATTCAAAAGTGGCTTCCTCTCCTTATCTCATTCGATGTGATCTGAAGGAATTGAGCAGGTGAAAGCCTGTGTGTGGCTTGGTTGTGACTCGTGTTATGGAAGATTGTGCTTCAAACAGAACGATGCTAATGGTTGTCATTTTACCCATTAGAGGAATCACAACCTGACCACTCCTGGCTGGGCCACACAGGAAGTACTCAACACCATATAGAAAATAGCCTCCTTTGAGGTCGTGTTCAGCGTTGACAAGGCCAGGCTCTCGAGAGGTGAGAGGTTAGAGTTCAGATGGTGCCAGAGGTGCTGTGGTTGTAAAAGAGTTAAAGTAATGTTGCTTTGCTGTTATGGGCTGAGACGTTGAGTAGATGAAATATACTAGGCATTGTGAGTTGGTCTGAAAGTTATGGTAATAGAAGGTTTGATTATATTTGCTTGTATGTCACTGTGATTGTTTTTATAATGTTGATCCAATGTTTGTTTAATGTTTAGGGGTTCTGTTGAATGCCATCCTGAGGAATTTCTCTAAGGAAATGGAGCAAGCACAAGTTCATCATTTATTCAGCGGTTAGTGAACGCCACTGGCACACACACATACATGCCCACAAATGCACACACTTCATATTATGCAATCAGATGTCTAGCATGTCTCCGTATTCATATTTACACATTCACAAGCGCACACACACATGACCGTACATACAAACACAATGTTTATGCTATGTGATTATGCAATTTATAATACACAATTAATTATATGTGACCTGATGTGTACGTCTCTCTCTCTAGATTGACTCCACCCTCATCACGCTCCAGGCTGCCCTAGACATGTACAACAGTCTCCTTCCTCCTTACACTGCCTGTGAGCTCTTTGAGTTCTATCAAGAGGATGGTGGGTAATGTACTATCAGTTGCAATACCTCTAGAAATAACACATGACTGTATCTGTAAAGGGAAATTCCAGATGGACAAAAAGGACAGTCGTTGACAAAGTCAATCAAAAATCTATCTGGTTTAATACAAGTTGCAACAGGGAGACAACCTCCAGCATGGGAGCATAGAAAAATGGGTAACACTTTACTTGACACCCAGTGTCATAAAATGTTATGACATGGTCATAACTAGGGCTGTGGCGGTCATAAAATTTTGTCAGCTGGTGATTGTCAAGCAAATAACTGCCGGTCTCATGGTAATTGACCTTTAATTAACCTAAACACATTTAGCATCTCCTGTCTTCTACGCATAGCCTACAAGCCACGGATGCAGACCTTTGGAACATCTACATGTTAAAATGTCTAATAAATCCATGTAATATAGCCCACACCATCACAATAAATCCATTATTTATTTTAGACAGGTCTAAAAAAACATGATATGAAGAAAATGTAGTCTATTTCAGAAGAACAGAATAGCATACTCTGCGTTGTCCTTATGTTAGGCCCTGATCTGGCTATGCCATATGGCTGTGGACTACACTAGTTCATTTAGCAGACAAGATTTGCTTTGAATTCCGTAGCATTATTTTATATTATTTTATAGTATGAAGAATACAATTGAACATAACTGAATAAAATAGAAAGGATATTTTCTCCAAACGATTTGAGGGAGTGTGCACATGCGGCTATTCTGTGTTGAGCAGTTAACAAAGAAACAGGTAATCCTATATGCTTAATTTAGAGTTATTTATATAACTTTAGTTGTGATAAAAAATGTTTTAGATTTTTAATACATTCTAAGGCTGCATGATGCGACTAATGATGATTTGAAAAAAGTCAGATGAAAGGCATGAGCTCTGCTTAGTTTTTTCGCAGGCTGTACACACTTCATCAGTCTCTCATTCACAATTTGACAAGCACTTGATAATGCCTCGAATTTCCCGGCTGCATTCCCTTTGTGTGGCCACAATCCATGCTTTTGTGGCCAGTAGCCATTGTGCCCTTGGGCAAGTAGCTCAGTTGGTAGAGCATGGTGCTTGCAACGCCAGGGTTGTGGGTTCGTTTCCCACGGGGGGCCAGTATGAAAATGTACGCACTCACTAACTGTAAGTCGCTCTGGATAAGAGCGTCTGCTAAATGACTAAAATGTAAAACATTTATAATAATTATAATTCCCTCCTCCCCGCTGCGTGCCGAAGCACCTCTCACTCACATGGCTCTCAGTCACGTGATCGGGTCTTTCTCACAGGCTACAAGTGAAGACAGACACATCGGGGACTCAACTGCACGCGTCCTTATCCTATTCCGAGGCACATATTGAAAATATTGGAAGAAATGTCCACATTTACTTTTCGTCAGCCAAGAAGATGAGTAGGCCTAACGAACAGCAAAAGCACTAGCCTATGTCCATCTACTGTCCCCCATAGTACAAAAGTTGACCTATTCTATTCTGTGTGAGAAATAAATATTCCAAACATAGTCTGGGACAGTTGTGGGATGCGACAGATCCCACTAGCATAAAAAAAACGTTTTAAGCAATGAGCCTTACTCAACAGATGAGAACGTTTAGCTTAAAATGTTGATAAACTATTAGGCTATTTCTTCACATTATAAGCACAGCAATGCGCACACGACAGTAGTCTATAAGCGTGAATGTGTCATTAGCAGGAAAACACCATTCTCAAAAGTGACCACAAATTGATGTGAATATGCATGTATTGCTTTTATTATTGACACTCTAGATCCTAACTGTTATAGACCTATATCCATCCTGCCCTGCCTTTCGAAAGTATTTGAAAGCCAAGTTAACAAACAGATCACCGACCATTTCGAATCCCACCGTACCTTCTCCGCTATGCAATACGGTTTCCGAGCTGGTCATGGGTGCACCTCAGCCACGCTCAAGGTCCTAAACGATATTATAAACGCGATCGATAAAAGACAGTACTGTGCAGCCTGCTCTTAAACATTAGTAAAACTAAATGCATGCTCTTCAACCGAACGCTGCTTGCACCCGCCCACCCAACTAGAATCACTACTCTCGGCGGGTCTGACCTAGAGTATGTGGACAACTACAAATACCTAGGTGTCTGGTTAGACTGTAAACTCTCCTTCCAGACTCACATTAAGCATCTCCAATCAAAAGTTAGATCTAGAATTTGATTCCTATTTCGCAACAAAGCCTCCTTCACTCATGCTGCCAAACATGCCCTCGTAAAACTGACTATCCTACCAATCCTTGACTTCGGCGAATTCATTTACAAAATAGCCTCCAACACCCTACTCAGCAAATTGGATGTAGTCTATCACAGTGCCATCCGTTTTGTCACCAAAGCCCCATATACTACCCACCATTGTGACCTGTACGCTCTTGTTGGCTGGCCCTCACTACATATTCGTCGCCAAACCCACTGGCTCCAGGTCATCTATAAATCACTGCTAGGCAAATCCCTGTCTTATCTTAGCTCACTGGTCACCATAGCAACACTCACCCGTAGTCTGCGCTCCAGCAGGTATATCTCACTGGTCATCCCCAAAGCCAACACCTCCTTTGGCCGCCATTCCTTCCAGTTCTCTGCTGCCAATGACTGGAACGAACTACAAAAATCTCTGAAGCTGGAGACTCTTATCTCCCTCACTAACTTTAAGCATCAGTTGTCAGAGCAGCTTACCGATCACTGCACCTGTACACAGCCTTTCTGAAATTAGCCCACCCAACTACCTCATCCCCATATTGTTATTTATTTTGCTAATTTGCACCCCAGTATCTCTATTTGCACATCATCTTTTGCACATCTATCATTCCAGTGTTAATACTAAATTGTAACTATTTTGCACTATGGCCTATTTATTGCCTTACCTCCATAACTTACTACATTCACACACACTGTATATATATATTTTCTGTTGTATTTTTGACTTTATGTTTTGTTTACCCCATATGTAACTCTGTGTTGTTGTTTTTATCGCACTGCTTTGCTTTATCTTGGCCAGGTCGCAGTTGTAAACTTGTTCTCAACCGGCTTACCTGGTTAAATAAAGGTGAAATAAATAAATAAATAAATACAAATTATAAAGGTGCGTTCTTATGGTGAAAATGATCTTCCCCAAACTTGAAACTCACGCGCTGTATATGTATGCCAGTTAGGCTCTACACCCATTGTAAAGCGGATTAATGTGCTTCATTTTGAGAAGTTATTTGGCCACTTTAGTTGTGATTCAAACATTTTCAAAATATATAGGCATATGGGCTAGGCTACATGAGGTGTGGGACTATGATTTGAAAAAGTTGCAAAACAAAGCATGCGCTGTTTGCCTTAAGCTGGGCATCATTCACAAGTGATAATTTATAATTCACAAGTGATAGGCTAATATTGTCACCCATCATACTATTCTTGATTTAATCTTGTCTTTACATATACTAAATAATATATGTGTGAAATTTGTTTTGAATTAGAATGGACCATTATCATGCGCCTGTCTCGAAACAGGGGCAGCGGGGAAAAAAAAACATGTCATCTATGCACTTAAATAGCGAATGGAGGACGCTTTTCTCTTGGTTAATTTTCATCCCAGCAAGGTAGGCTATACTCCTGTCATAAAGAGAAGCAATGTGCTTAATATTAGGAAGGTTGAGAAATAAATATAGTACGCCTAGCCTATAGAAAGCTGATAGAGGCCATCACTCTGTTTTCTCACACAATTGCATAGCCTATAGAAATGTTGCGCAACATTAGCTCATGGGCTCTCATGAAGTGTTTGATTAGTTTTTCAATTACATTTGCATTGATGTCAGAGTGATTAGAGGGACAATAGAGTGTGGAGTACCAGGCAGTTAGCAAGTTTGGTAGGCTACTAATGACCAGCAGCAGCATCAGAGCTTGGAGAAGCCTAATTACTGTGACTAAACGGTAATGTGGAATTTGACTGCCTTCATGACTCGTGACTGCCGGTGTGACGGTGTGGCGGTAATACGGTCATTGTAACAGCCCTAGTCATAATATGTCATAACAGCTGACATAACTTGTCATAACCTGTCATAATATGGTTATAACACTGTCATGACCCATATATTTACACCTGTTCAGACATATATTGAGTTACTTTATGGCTGGTTATGACACCTACATAAGACATAAAATAAGAAAAAAATATGTCACAACAGGTCTAAATATATGTGTCATGACATACTATGACAAGGTTTTGACCGTGTCATAATGTGTTATTATGCTGGGTGTCAAGTAAAGTGTTACCGAAAAATGTCTCCCTCCTCACAGCAGACCCTTATATCCTAATCACATACAGTATGTTCTGTAAACACATAACAAAAGACATAACACAAGGCATTGAATCACACAGTATACAATAACAACCAGTTTGTCCTCGAAACTGGCACCTTTAGACTGGTGCCAACACTATCAGAAGATAGTAGAACCTAGCCTTTAAGCCTAGCGACCATCAACCTTGCACAAACAGAATCATGTGTATTACAGGAAGGAAAATGATTATACATTGTGTTAATCACTTAACTGAATATGAACTTTATTCATCTTAAATTTCCCATTACAGTATCCCCCTAGAGAGTCTGTGTGAACTATTCCAGATCCTATTCTCTTGACTTGTATTACCGAAATGACTCATCCTGTGACCCCTACCCGACCCCTGTGTCTGGCTGTGACACAACCTGTGCCCTCTGACCTCATTTAATGACCTGGTTAAAGATGTCATCTCAACAACTGTGAGGCCGAGTGTGGGCTCAAACCATCATGGTCCAACACAGGTAAGAGAGGTTGTCCATATCTTCCTAATGGTTCAAAGGTTTTGCTTTATTACTTTGGCTTATAGGAGCTCATTGTTCTGTCATTCTATACACCAGAATAACCATAAATATTGCCACAGATAAGTACACGTTAACACAATGTTTACTCTGAAACTGTCACTACTCATTGAAACGGGACTCTCTTTAAGACTGAAATCTTAAATCTGATTATTAAGTTAATTGCATCTCTCGTGACTTTTGCAAGGTGTCATTGCGGCGCTTGTAGTGGCAGTGGCTATCCTATCAGTGGCACTGTTGGCCAGCATAGCGGTGTTGATCCACCAGAGAAGAAACCTGTTCTCCAGGGAGGGCTATTAGGGCTCTCCGAAGGTTGAATACGTTTTCCTAAAACATCATGGCATGGAGATAGGACAGGGCAATACATAAATACTTATAGGTCTACTATCTTTGAGATTAAAAATTGAAATAATCCATACAAGGACCTTGTGATTTTTGTTCACGTGATCTATTGTACTGTATTGTATTGTATTCTGTTACATTTTACATTTGAGTCATTTAGCAGATGATTTTATCCAGAGCGACTTACAATTAGTGCATTAATCGTAATCTCTAAAAGTCTATGCCGTTGGGGGACGGTGGGTACTAAGCTAACATATGGAATTGTTTTAAGATGGTCATACCATGGATCATTTCGTTTTTGGATTTGACATTTTAGGACCACTTTAGGTATCCCCCAAAAATATTTGCAATGTATTTAATAAAATGTTGAATTTGGACTTCACTACGATAGCCCATAGAAACACATTGAATAACACATTCATAAATGGCAAAATAGACAGTAAAAAAGGCTTTGAAGTGTCTGTCCTATATCTAGGAGATATAAAAAAGCTCAGGAAATATATATATATATATATATATATATATACACTACCGTTCAAAAGTTTGGGGTCACTTAGAAATGTCCTTGTTTTCAAAAGAAAAGCAATTTTTTGGTCCATTAAAATAATATCAAATTGATCAGAAATACAGTGTAGCCATTGTTAATGTTGTAAATAGCTATTGTAGCTGGAAATTGCAGATTTTTAATGGAACATCTACATAGGCATACAGACGCCCATTATCAGCAACCATCAGTCCTGTGTTCCAATGGCACGTTGTGTTTGCTAATCCAATTAGCTAATTGATCATTAGAAAACCCTTTTGCAATTATGTAAGCACAGCTGAAAACTGTTGTGCTGATTAAAGAAGCAATAAAACTGGCCTTCTTGAGACTAGTTGAGTATCTGGAGCATCAACAATTGTGGGTTCGATTACAGGCTCAAAATGGCCAGAAACAAATAACTTTCTTCTGAAACTCGTCAGTCTATTCTTGTTCTGAGAAATTAAGGCTATTCCATGCGAGAAATTGCCAAGAAACTGAAGATCTCGTACAACGCTGTGTACTACTCCCTTCACAGAACAGCGCTAACTGGCTCTAACCAGAATAGAAAGAGGAGTGGGAGGCCCCGGTGCACAACTGAGCAAGAGGACAAATACATTAGAGTGTCTAGTTTGAGAAACAGACGCCTCACAGGTCCTCAACTGGCAGCTTAATTAAATAGTACCCGCAAAACACCAGTCTCAACGTCAACAGTGAAGAGGCGACTCCGGGATGCTGACCTTCTAGGCAGAGTTGCAATGAAAAAGCCATATCTCAGACTGGCCAATAAAAATAAAAGATTAAGATGGGCAGTCTGAGATATGGCTTTTTCTTTGGGATGTAGGGGTTTGAGCATAGCCTGAAGGTAAGGAGGTGTAGTTCCCCTTGCTGGTCCGTGGGCAAGCACCAGGGTCTTGTAGGTGATGCGAGCTTCTACTGGAAGCGAGTGGAGTGTGTGGAGGAGCGGGGTAACATGGGAGAATTTAGGAAGGTTGAACACCAGGGGGGCTGCGGCATTCTGGATAAATTGCAGGGATTTGATGGCACAAGCGGGGAGCCCAGCCAACAGAGAGTTGCAGTAGTCTAGAAGGGAGATGAAAAGTGCCTTGAGGAAAGGTTGTAGTCTACGGATGTTGTAGAGTCCTGCAGGACTGAGTCACTGCTTTGATGTTTGCAGAGGATGACAAGGTTATTTGCATTCTGGGAGGGGGACACCATGGATTTGTCAACTGTGATGGAGAGGTCTTGGAGCGAGCAGTCCTTCGCCGGGGGGAAGAACAGGTCTGTTTTTTCGAGGTTGAGCTTGAGGTGGTGGGCAGACATCCAAGCTGAGATGTCTGCCAGGCATGCAGCGATGCGTCTCGCTACCTGGGTGTCAGAAGGGGGGAAGTAGAAAAGTAGTTCAGTGCCATCCACATAGCAATGATAGGAGAGACCATGTGAGGATATGACAGAACCGAGTGACTTGATGCATAGAACCGAGCCCTGGGGGAAACGGTCAAAGACTCTAGCCACCCAAGTCATTGGCCTTGTTGATATAATGTACGTAAGTATGCTACCGCACGGCAAACGGTCCCGGAGCCTTAAGTCTGGGACCAAAAGGCTCTTGAACAGCTTCTTCCCCCAAGCCATAAAACTGCTTAATAGTTAACCAAATAGCTACCCGGACTATCTGCATTGACCCTTTTTGTGCTAACTCTGTCCACACACACTGGACTCTACCCATACACTCACACATACTTACACTGACACTCCAACACATACACACACTCACTCACACATAACACGTACACAAAGGCACTAGAGTTCTTCACGGTTCCAAAAAGTTGGACCCGTTCCGAAATGGATCCGTGGCTTTCCCACCCAACCGAATATACATAAATTAATTTTCAAAAAATGGAGACCCGTTCCAAATGGACCCGAGGACAGTTAGACCGTTCCGAAAGGACAGTGGAAAACAAACCCAAACAGACCCGTGTTGGTTTGGATCCGAGAGTAGAAAGAGAGAGAGAAAGAAACCTCCAACTGGGCACTGCCAGCGCCATCAAGAAACAAGCGATATTGGCCAAATTATCCACAGTTATGCATCAGCGCAGTTCATGCATATAGGCATAGACCTTGGCGTCCACTGTATGATATTCATATTTTCAAAAATCATAATATAAAGGGAGACAAGCTTAGGCCTTAGAAAGATCGAGAGAAAGATAGAGATATGTCGGCGCCATGTTCCCGACATTGACATGGATTTATTTTTACTTGACACATAGGCTACTACTGCTATACAGATATAAGCATACAGAAGGAGGTTAATTCATAATTTTCTATCAGACATTTTTTGATAAAGATAAGCATTATATTGTTAGATTGAAGCAGTAACTCTGGTAGGTCTAAAACATTATTCTACACCTTAAACCTTAAATTAAACTGTGGGAGTCAGTTGTGCCGGTGCACACTGCCTTCAGGCCTGCAGTAGCTAAAACGAATAATAGCCATACCACACCAAACCTTCACAAAGGTTTCTTAACTTTATTAGGCTAATATCAAAAGTAAGTCAAGTGATTGTTTATAGGGAAAATATGAACAGGTTATTACATTGCAACATTAAATTAAGTTTTGCATCTTGCCCTATTTGGTTTTTCCTGTGCATTGTTTAAGTTTAAGTAGCATAGTAGACCTACAGGTAATTCTATCATATTGTGGCAAACATGATATGTTATGAATTACAATTATACTCAGTACCGAGTTCCAAACTGGCCTCCACATCCGGCTTTTTCACCTGCGGGATCGTCTGAGACCAGCCACCTGGACAGCTGATAAAACTATGGGTTTGCACAACCGAAGAATTTCTGCACAAACTGTCAGAAACCATCTCCGGATAGCTCATCTGCGTGCTAATCGTCTTCACCAGGGTCTTGGCCTGACTGCAGTTTTATCAATGGCTATTTGAATTCACAGAGATACTGTGACGAGATCCTGAGGACCATTGTTGTGCCATTCATCCGCCGCAATCACCTCATGTTTCACGGCCCCATGTCGTGAAGATCTGTACACAATTCCTGGAAGCTGAAAATGTCCTAGTTCTTCCATGGCCTGCATACTCACCAACTTCGCACAGCCATTGAAAAGGAGTGGGACAACATTCCACAGGCCACAACAAACAGCCTGATCAACTCTATGCGAAGGAAATGTGTCGCGCTGCATGAGGCAAATGGTGGTCACACCAGATACTGACTGGTTTTCTGATCCACCCCCCTACCTTTTCTTTTAAAGGTATCTGTGACCAACAGATGCATATCTGTATTCCCAGTCATGTGAAATCCATAGATAAGTGCCTAATGAATTTATTTCAATTGACTGACGTCCTGATATGAACTGTAACTCAGTAAAATATTTGAAATTGTTTTATGTTGCGTTTATATTTTTGGTCAGTGTAGATTGCTATTATTTTCTGTGCATATCATGAAATAAGATAGTCCCAATTTAACACCCTACAGCTGCGCCCTACTAGGTGTATAATCTACGCCCAGACATACAGTGGGGGAAAAAAGTATTTAGTCAGCCACCAATTGTGCAAGTTCTCCCACTTAAAAAGATGAGAGAGGCCTGTCATTTTCATCATAGGTACACATCAACTATGACAGACAGATTGAGGGGAAAAAATCCAGAAAATCACATTGTAGGATTTTTTATGAATTTATTTGCAAATTATGGTGGAAAATAAGTATTTGGTCACCTACAAACAAGCAAGATTTCTGGCTCTCACAGACCTGTAACTTCTTCTTTAAGAGGCTCCTCTGTCCTCCACTCGTTACCTGTATTAATGGCACCTGTTTGAACTTGTTATCAGTATAAAAGATACCTGTCCACAACCTCAAACAGTCACACTCCAAACTCCACTATGGTCAAGACCAAAGAGCTGTCAAAGGACACCAGAAACAAAATGGTAGACCTGCACCAGGCTGGGAAGACTGAATCTGCAATAGGTAAGCAGCTTGGTTTGAAGAAATCAACTGTGGGAGCAATTATTAGGAAATGGAAGACATACAAGACCACTGATAATCTCCCTCGATCTGGGGCTCCACGCAAGATCTCACCCCGTGGGGTCAAAATGATCACAAGAACGGTGATCAAAAATCCCAGAACCACACGGGGGGACCTAGTGAATGACCTGCAGAGAGCTGGGACCAAAGTAACAAAGCCTACCATCAGTAACACACTACTCCGCCAGGGACTCAAATCCTACATTGCCAGACGTGTCCCCCTGCTTAAGCCAGTACATGTCCAGGCCCGTCTGAAGTTTGCTAGAGTGCGTTTGGATGATCCAGAAGAGGATTGGGAGAATGTCATATGGTCAGATGAAACCAAAATAGAACTTTTTGGTAAAAACTCAACTTGTCGTGTTTGGAGGACAAAGAATGCTGAGTACACCATACCTACTGTGAAGCATGGGGGTGGAAACATCATGCTTTGGGGCTGTTTTTCTGCAAAGGGACCAGGACGACTGATTGGTGTAAAGGAAAGAATGAATGGGGCCATGTATCGTGAGATTTTGAGTGAAAACCTCCTTCCATCAGCAAGGGCATTGAAGATGAAACGTGGCTGGGTCTTTCAGCATGACAATGATCCCAAACACACCGCCCGGGCAACGAAGGAGTGGCTTCTTAAGAAGCATTTCAAGGTCCTGGAGTGGCCTAGCCAGTCTCCAGATCTCAACCCCATAGAAAATCTTTGGAGAGAGTTGAAAGTCCGTGTTGCCCAGCGACAGCCCCAAAACATCACTGCTCTAGAGGAGATCTGCATGGAGGAATGGGCAAAAAATACCAGCAACAGTGTGTGAAAACCTTGTGAAGACTTACAGAAAATGTTTGACCTGTGTGATTGCCAACAAAGGGTATATAAGAAAGTATTGAGAAACTTTTGTTATTGACCAAATACTTATTTTCCACCATAATTTGCAAATAAATTCATTAAAAATCCTACAGTGTGATTCTCTGGATGTTTTTTCTCATTTTGTCTGTCATAGTTGACGTGTACCTATGATGAAAATTACAGGCCTCCCTCATCTTTTTAAGTGGGAGAACTTGCACAATTGCTGGCTGACTAAATACTTTTTTTCCCCACTGTATGTGCATCTCTTTTTTTATATACAAACAAAGGCTTTGTGTAAATTGTTTTCTTTTTCTAAGTGTGTATTGGTTGGTTTTTAACATGGTTGAAAACAATTTGTCTGTATCGGACAAATAACTCCCTAGATTCGAAACCAGGCCTTCTTCACTCCATAAAACGGTGTTAGCCCACTGAGCTTAATCCTACGCATTCGCTTGGGGAGCTAATGCAAGTCATGTTACCCATCCTGCGTGTATGGTCCGTTCACCGAACCACCTCTGTTAGACCAGCCAAGCATCCAGACACTGACTGTTCACTAGAGGTAATATTAGATTGGGTGAGTGTTCCTCTATCTTTCTCCTCTTATCATAGCCTAAAAATATCCTCCCTGTTAATGTGTTATTGACCAATGTTTCTGGAGCATCAGTTGTGGTCTAAACTGGATGTTGAGACAGTATTTGTTGTCTAATGAAACAGTGCAGTATAACACCAACATGATACAATGACAGAGATATTTCAAGAGTAATAAGGGTCAAAACCATCACTGAAAGTACACGTCAGTAGCATTGTTTATACCTGGGTCTAACATGTGTCCTTTGTCCTGATCTTATCCACATTCTGATTGTACCCATATTGTAGCCGTTGTGTCTACACGTCGTAGTAAAATGTGTCTCTTATCCGTCCTCTGTGTCCGCATTGTGGCCAGATATCCTGGTCCCTCCCTGAATGCAAATGATTTGACAGAAATTCTTTCAAATTCATATTTCTTTATTTCAAGATACATATTGATGCCATAAGTCAATGGCGTCACTTGTCAAATGATTTTAGAGGGAGGTATAATGACAATTTAAATGGTTTCACTGTCCAGATCTGTCTACACTTACCCTGCCACAATGTGTGCATGACTACCTCCAGACGTGGTCAGGAAGATCTGATCACAATCAGATCACAATGAGTCTTTCAATAGTCTACACCTGTCTAAAAATGTGGGCACAATCAGAAAGTGTACAAGATCAGGACAAAGGATGCATGTTTGAACCGGGTATAAACGGTTCTAGAGTCCCTACTTGCTTTGGCACAAGCCTAGATTCTGATAAATTGGGGAATAGCAGTAAAATGTCACGGCGGGTAGAGATGAAGAAAGAGAGAGAGGACAGCTTTTTCTTTGAAATGCCCAAGTCACAATCCCACACTCAGCGAAAGAGAGAGACTGCCAAGGGCAGGGAGGGAGGGAGGGAGGGAGGGTGGGAGAGGGAGCACACAGAGAGCCCACTGTTAGAAGGAAGAAAGACTGATTGAGTGTCAATGGACAGCGTAGGTAGATTGCCTGACAAATTGCACAGATAAACCCAGTACAGAAGAAAAGGAGGGATAGAGATAGAGATAACACATATTAGGATAATGAAGTACAGTAAAGTAGGATAGTGTTGTGACTGAAGGAGCAACAGGCGATTGTGATAGCCAGGACAGAGCAGCCAACCCTGGGAAGATGCTGTGAGGACTCAGGACTAGAGCCAAGTGATGGAGGTTGAGAGAGCCAGCAGGCGGACACGATTGGTCAGGTACAGCAATATGGCATCTTTATGATTCATTGAGAAATGTATATAAAATGGTATGTTGAGGACTCTTTATGAAGTCTTTTTTTATTTTACCCAAAAAACAGACCAGTCACATTTAATTCAGTTCAATTTCAAAAGCAGTTCTATGGTTCTTCTTTACTATACAAATGTAAAATACAAACATAAAATGAACCCAAATTAACTTTGTATCAATATTATTAATTAACATATTGATATTTTGGTAACAAGTCACAGTACATAATTAATTGGGGGAAATTAGTAGTTGTAATATCAATAGATAAATCATAAACAGTAGATTAGACAGAAAATACGTATCCTTATTTATTGTATATTCATTTGGTTTACTCAATAGGCTCTCATGATTTGTATGACATTTTCTCAGTAAAGTGATTCACTGGTTGATCTACAGTGATCTTATTGTATTGATATTGTGTTCCAATACATTTACTACTGGTATTATTATAAAGTAAACCATTCTCTGTATGACTTCCCAGTAAAGTCATCTGGGTGTTCAAATGTTATACTGTACTGTACAGTTTGCCTGATATAACCCATTGTTTGTGGTTGAAATTTGAGACATGGGACTGAACTTATTTTGAGCAAGGCTGAATAACACTTGATATGTAAAATGTGTGTTTATCCATAAACGTGTTGTTTGATAGGCTTCAGATTCATACTACACTATGATGCCATCCAAAGCCATTTTTCTCATTACCTGAAATAAGGTAATTATAAAATCTTCATAGGGTAAGAGGGTGGCTCACGTCATCCCTAGTGTGTTACTGTTGAAGATTACGATTTTCTGACTTTGGTGGACTCAACATACAAGTGTCTTCGTTAGTGAGATCTGTGCGTAGATGGAAAGAAACAATTTCCCTACGTGATTTATTCAACATGCTCAGTGTCGACCTTCTCATGATGCTCCAGGCTCCTTGAGTGCTAGGCTACAAAGCCCACTCTGTGTGGTACACAAACACACCATTTGTCTTTGCTAGCGCTCTTTAGCATTTTCCGTTTCTGTTCCCAGAGCGAGCGACCCCCCTAGTTAAGAAGGATATTCTCCAAATATTTCACTACACCCACATGACAATGGCTTCTTGTTGTCTTCTCTTACTCCATGTCTCACTTGTTTGTGGTTGGTTGATAGTTGCGTAGATTAATAATGTTACGATTCGGAATAACTGGGGCTCCCACGACTGCTTTGTGGTGGCACTGTTTCAAATGTTCCTCATGAATCTTCCTCTTTGCTAGATTTTGTTGTGCATAGCTGTATCTATGGAGCTTGCTAGCTAGTAACAGGCTACAGTAAAACAATGACAAAACAACACACACACACACACAAAACTGATGGATTTTCAATGATTTCATCCCTTCCTGCTTCCTTACCTCCAACATGTTACCCCATCCCCCTGTCCACCTTTTTTTTTAATTTTGGGTTTCCCCTTTTTCTGTCTTTCTCAGCTGTGCAGTCTAGTCTGCAGTTTTGTGTTCCCCGTTCCCCTATTATATCTGCCATCTTTGTCTTCTGTGCCAGATTGATTTTCACACACTCCCAGACCCCTCCCTGCTACCATGGCAATGCAGCTGTCACCTGTCACTTTCGCCATGGGACGGCAGGGCCTGTGAGGACTCAGAGAGATGGGGAAAAAGGGGCTGGCAAGTACACTACGGTACCCCCCTCTCAAGGAACAGTTAGCGGAAAACCCTTCGGTTTGGATATGTGTTTGTGACATTTTACATTTTGTACATGGTAGTGAATGACATTGTGATTTTGATGGGATTTAATTGGATGGGAGCGACACACAGCTTGATTTGTACAGTTGTATGCAGGAGTGTATTGGTAATTTTGGTTGGGTCTGGTGAGGCAAGGCCTGTTGAGTACACTCGTTGTTATTGAGGATCAAGTTTAGGTCTTCACATTAAATCGTAAAGAGCCACTGGACACTGTAGACGCAGAAGCCTATTTCACTTCCTCAAAACCCCCAGAATGAATCTAAGATAACTCAAGAAATCTGTAATTAATTTTGATGTTTTTGCGGAATATGTTTTAGTTGCGCAATTTGACATCTAACTAAGATGTTTGGTGCAGTATTTCTCAAGTAAAAAAATGTGCGACGTGTTATATTATGTAAACAGTCAGAGCTGCTGAGCAGGTCTGTCTCACTGTCAATGCTATTGGATAGAGAGCAATCACTGTTATGATTAACTGGATAGAACCCAAATGCAGACAAGTACACCAAGCCAGAGAAGTTTTAACAGGTTTATTATAATGTTCAATAGTCCAGGTTTCCAATAAATGGGGAAGAGCAAGTCCAGGTTACAGGGAGGGTACAGATCCAGGTCAGGGCAGGTGTGGTACCGTAATGTCCTAGTGTCCGTGGTGAGTCCAAAGGAGAGGCCCGATAGTGGAGAGCAGGATGGTGGTGGCAGGAGTGAAGCGGAGGCAGGAGTCAGGTTCCAAATATCTGTGGCACAGGAGAAAAAGTAAATAAACAGTCCAAAAACACAAGAGCGAAAACAGACAGGTTGAGTCGGCAGCGAGACTAACATGGTTGTCTTGACTATGATCTGACGATGAGTGGAAAGTTTGACCGGGTCTTAAAGGCTGAGGTGATTATGGTGAATGAGCTGCAGCTGGAACCCTGACTCCCGCACACCAGACTTCACTCCTGCAATCAAGGACAGACAGAGGGGAGGGGGAGAGCAGAGAGAGAGCTACCTAGCAGCAGTAGGCCTAACAGTACCCCCCTCTACGGACGCCACCTGGCGGCCGACAGGGTTTATCAGGATGTAACCTATGAAACTCACGAACCAGAGCAGGATCCACAATGAAGCTCCTGGGCACCCAGGAACGTTCCTCAGGACCATAACCCTCCCAATCCACCAGGTACTGGAAACCACGACCCCGGCAGCGAACATCCAGAAGTCGCCGGACAGTGTAGACCGGACCCCCACCCACGATCTTGGGCAGAGGAGGGGGACGAGAGGGCGGGCACAAAGGGCTAACCGACACAGGCTTAATCTGGGAAACATGAAAGGTGGAATGAACCCGTAGGGAGGCAGGAAGCTGTAGCTTAACCGCGCAGGGGTTAACAATAGACAGTATCTTGAACGGTCCTATAAAACGAGGCGCCATCTTCTTCGACTCCACCTTCAATGGAAGGTCCCGTGACTTCAGCCATACCTCTTGACCAGGAGAGTAACCGGGAGCCTGGGACCGGTGACGGTTGGCTTGCCTCTGCATGTACGCCGAAGCTCGGGACAGAGCTACCCTGGCCTTCCTCCAGACCTTGCAGCAGCGGCGCATGTGGGACTGCACCGAGGGTACCGCAAGTTCCCTCTCTTGGGAAGGGAACAGGGGAGGTTGATAACCCAGAGCACACAGAAAAGGAGACAAACCAGAGGAAGCGTTAGTCAAGGTGTTATGAGCATATTCCACCCAGGGGAGCATGGAGCTCCATGACCCAGGGTTAGACCCAGTGACACAGCGAAGTGCGGTCTCCATCTCCTGGTTCGCTCTCTCGGCTTGCCCGTTGGTCTGGGGGTGATATCCAGAGGACAGGCTGGATGTAATGCCCAAAGCTTTACAGAAAGCTTTCCACACCTGGGAGACAAACTGGGGACCCCTGTCAGAGACAATATCCGTGGGTAGACCATGAGAGCGGAACACATGTTCAACCAAAATATCAGCCGTCTCTCTGGCAGTGGGCAGTTTAGGTAGGGCCAAAAAATGAGCGAACTTAGAAAAACGATCAATCACCGTAAGAATGACAGTCTTACCAGATGAGAGGGGAAGTCCAGTGACAAAATCCATAGCGATATGCGACCAGGGCCGGCTGGGTATAGGTAGAGGTCGTAGATGACCAGCGCTGGCCTGGGTGGAGTTTTTACTTCGTGCACATACCGTACAAGCAGCAATGAAGGCTCGAGTGTCCGCCTCCATCGTGGCCCACCAGAACTTCCGTCGCACAAAGTCAAGGGTCCGCGAAACTCCAGGGTGACAGGTAAGGGGAGACGAGTGAGCCCACTGAAGTACCTGGGAGCGAGCAGACTCAGGGACAAACATCCGGTTAGGAGGACCCCTCCCAGGGTCAGCTTGATGATGTTGAGCCTGTCTAACAATCCCCTCGATGTCACATGTGATGACTGCAATACTGCAGGTAGGAGGCAAAATGGGTTCAGGGTTACTACCAGTATCAACAGCCGAATGAACACGAGACAGGGCGTCAGGCTTGACGTTGCGTGACCCAGGACGGTAAGACAGAGAAAAATTGAATCTCCCAAAAAATAGTGCCCACCTGGCTTGACGGGGGGTTGAGCTGCTTCGCTGACTGGAGGTAAGCCAGATTCTTATGATCCGTCCAAACGATGAAGGGTTGTTCCGCCCCCTCCAACCAATGTCGCCACTCCTCGAGAGCCAGCTTAACGGCGAGCAGTTCACGATTTCCAACATCATAATTCCTCTCTGCCTGAGAAAGTTTCCTTGAGAGAAAAGCACAGGGATGCAGTTTGTTATCTTCAGGAGAACGTTGTGACAACACTGCACCTACCCCAGTGTCGGATGCATCCACCTCCACGACAAACTGGCGGTCGGGGTCCGGCTGCATCAGAATGGGAGCCGAGGCGAAGCGATGTTTCAGTTCTTCGAACGCTGATTCGGCCCCCTTCATTCCAAGCGAACGGTCGTGAGATGGAGGTGAGAGCGGTGAGTGGCGCCGCAATGCGGCTGTAGTCCTTGATGAACCTCCTATAGAAGTTCGCAAACCCCAGGAATCGTTGAAGTTGTTTGCGGGTAGAGGGAGCTGGCCAGTCCGTGACAGCAGAGATCTTAGCTGGGTCCATCCGCAGCTCCCCCTGAGCTATGATGTAACCCAAAAAAGAGGTCTCAGACACATGAAATTCACATTTCTCCATCTTCACAAACAGTTTGTTCTCCAACAACCTTTGCAACACCTGGCGCACATGCAGTTCATGTTCCTGGGAGGACTCTGAGAAAATCAAGATATCATCCAGATAGACAAAAACAAACCGATTCAACATGTCCCGAAGGACATCATTGACTAGTGCCTGAAAAACAGCAGGGGCATTAGACAACCCAAAAGGCATAACCCGATACTCAAAATGTCCCAAGGGTGTGTTGAAGGCAGTCTTCCATTCATCACCCTTACGAATGCGCACCAGGTGATACGCATTTCGTAGATCCAGTTTCGTAAAGATGGTAGCACCATGAAGGAGGGGAAAAGCAGAATTAATCAAAGGTAGAGAATACTTGTTCTTAATGGTGATGTTGTTAAGTCCACGGTAATCAATACAGGGTCTGAGGGTCTTATCCTTCTTAGCAACAAAAAGAATCCCGCTCCTACAGGTGACGAGGAAGGACGCATAATACCTGCCGCCAAGGAGTCCCGAATGTAGTTCTCCATAGCCTCCGTCTCCGGCCGGGAGAGATTGTACAGGCGACTGCTGGGGAGCGGGGCTCCTGGCTGGAGGTCAATGGCGCAGTCGTAAGGCCGGTGAGGAGGAAGAGAAGTAGCTCTGTGTTTGCAGAAAACGGATGCCAGGTCATGATACACGTCAGGAACAGCAGAAAGATCCATGGACTCCAGTGGAGGTTGAGGCACAGTACTGGCAGGAGTCTGAGCAGAACACAAACAATTCACATGACAAAATGTGCTCCATGAAACAATGCTACCTGTCACCCAATCAATGTGTGGATTGTGTTTTATGAGCCAGGGGATACCAAGGACCAGGGGAGTCTGTGGGCAGTCGATAATATGGAATTGAATGTTCTCCTGATGATTTCCCGACACTCTAAGACAAACAGGAACAGTCTGATGGGTAATGCGGGTCAACAATTGTCCATTTAGACCCTTAGCCTGCAGCGGACAGTCCATAGGAACAGTCTCCAAATCCATTTGTTGAGCCCACTCTCTATCCAAAAAGCTTTACGTCGGCACCAGAGTCAATCAGCGCACTAACAGAGAAATTCTGGGACTGCCACTGGAGGGATGCCTGGAGCAGAATGCGGGGAGAAGAGGAAGAATCCGCTGCTCGGCTCACCAAAACTTCTCCCATAAATGATGAGCCGGCCCCTTTTCCCCGGACGAACTGGGCAGGAAGGAACGAAATGACCAGCTTCTCCACAATACAGGCAGACCCGAGCCTGAATACGACGTGCACGCTCCTCTGAGGACAACCGTGCACGACCCACCTCCATGGCTTCGGGTTCAGTGCTCCTCGTATCGACTCGGGAAGACACGGCTCTCTCCGTAGGGACGATGCAGGGAGGAGTTTGTTGATGACAGACAGGTTGCTTGGAACTAACACTCCTCCCCGGCGGCGCTCCCGAATCCGATTATCCAACCTGATAGTGAGTGAAATAAGATTATCCAGCGTAGGCGATTCATCATATGACACCAATTCATCTTTTAAAGTCTCAGACAAAGCATTGATGAACACTCCTTGTAATGCCTCGTCATTCCAACCACTCACTGCTGCTAAAGTCCGAAACTCCACTGCCATCTCCGCCACACTACGAGCCCCCTGCCGAAGAGAAAACAACCGTTTCGCAGCCTCCTTGCCTCGTACGGGGTGGTCAAAAACCTTCCTCATCTCCGTGGTGAAGGCCACGTAAGCGTTGCAAATGTCCGACTGACTCTCCCAGACCGCGGATCCCCAGGCACGAGCGGAACCGCTAGTAGAGTTGATAAGGTAGGCAATACGGGCTCTTTCTGAGGCGTAGGTGAGGGGCTGTTGTTCAAACACTAACGAGCATTGAGTCAAAAAATCGCCACAGGTTCCCATGTTCCCGTCATAGCGCTCTGGAGCAGGAACAAAAGGCTCTCTGATCTGGGCTGAAGGGGTAGTAAGGACAGACACTTGATTGGTGAGTAATTGAACCTGATTAAGCAGCACCTGACTGTCCTCAGCAATCGTCTTAAACAGGGTATCATGTTGGCCAAGTAGAATGCCCTGATTGGCTATGGCAGTCCAAATTTGAGTGCACTCTGGGGTGGTATCCGAGCTACTGTCTGCTGGGTTCATGTTGGTCAGATCATACTGTTATGATTAACTGGATAGAACCCAAATGCAGACAAGTACACCAAGCCAGAGAAGTTTTAACAGGTTTATTATAATGTTCAATAGTCCAGGTTTCCAATAAATGGGGAAGAGCAAGTCCAGGTTACAGGGAGGGTACAGATCCAGGTCAGGGCAGGTGTGGTACCGTAATGTCCTAGTGTCCGTGGTGAGTCCAAAGGAGAGGCCCGATAGTGGAGAGCAGGATGGTGGTGGCAGGAGTGAAGCGGAGGCAGGAGTCAGGTTCCAAATATCTGTGGCACAGGAGAAAAAGTAAATAAACAGTCCAAAAAACACAAGAGCGAAAACAGACAGGTTGAGTCGGCAGCGAGACTAACATGGTTGTCTTGACTATGATCTGACGATGAGTGGAAAGTTTGACCGGGTCTTAAAGGCTGAGGTGATTATGGTGAATGAGCTGCAGCTGGAACCCTGACTCCCGCACACCAGACTTCACTCCTGCAATCAAGGACAGACAGAGGGGAGGGGTAGAGCAGAGAGAGAGCTACCTAGCAGCAGTAGGCCTAACAATCACAGCAGCTGTTCACCCCATGTTAGTGGGCAATTGGACATCATCAAATGAAAACCCAACCTTCATTTACCCATTGTGACGCATGGATGTTCCAAACTCCGTTTAGACGGGACTGACTCTATGACCAAAACTATCCTATTTACACTTTGTAGTCAACTTTGACACTAGAATAACTGTTACTGACTCATATTGATGCCACATTGGCAGTTTTCAAAGGGATTCATTGCTTTTTAATGCCATTGACTGTAGGTGTTGATTTGTTACTCACCAGTGTTTGTGCTTGGTTTCTTCTGGTTGGTATTGCTGTCAACTGTTCGTAGACAAGCAAGGACAATTTGCTCAACAGCTGTGTAGTACAAGCCATTATGTGTGGTCCTCTGTAGCTCAACTGGTAGAGCACGGCGCTTGTAACGCCAAGGTAGTGGGTTCGATCCCCGGGACCACCCATACACAAAAAAAAAATGTATGCATGCATGACTGTAAGTCGCTTTGGATAAAAGCGTCTGCTAAATGGCATATTATTATTATTATTATGTGCCTCTTGCTGTTATGGTCACAGTTTGCCTTTTTTCATTTAGTAAAGCGATAATGGTTCAGGTCACGCTAAATAAGCCTAACTTAGCTGTACTCCAAAATTGTGGATCAATTGCACAACAGGCTACACAAAGGACTACATAAAGAAGTAGGACTCCTATTGGCCCAGATGCAAGGTCTTGCTTAGAAAGGAGAGCCCCTATTGGTCATCATGTCTATACAAGAAGGCCCACTACAGGTCCCTAATGAGTTTTTGTCCTGATTGATTTCCTGATCGAAGTATTTGTAGATTATTTTAAAAGGTTCAGATCGTCATCACTAGTTTTGAATACCAATCATAAGCTTAATATGAAGATGTAGTCTCCATCTTCTTGTCCCTAGATCCGACAACACTCTACCTTTACTCTTTAACATCAACGTATTATTCTTACATGGCAAATCTTTCATACAGACACTGAGGTGCGTACAAGTATTCATAATGTGTTACTCTCTTCTTACCTCCCTAATCTTCTCTCCTCACCCTCATCTCATCTTTTCTCCTCTTTTCTCTCTCTGTATCTTTCTCACAGAATGGAGGATCAGGACAGAATGAGCCAAGCCTCAAGTGTTGTCACAATCTCCTCTTTCCCTGTCAGAAGCAAGGTTTGTCTCTCCTGTCCTGAACCACCTCTCCCTTTGCTTAGTCTCTGTTTAACAACCTCAATGCTCATTGACGCTACCGAACATCATGAACATCAACGTTTACTGAGGTTATTTTATCAGCATCGTTATCAATGATCCTCTTTCAAACTCTTACAGGACGGTGATGACAGGGTACACACGTTCGGGAAGAGATGTAGGGCAGCTAAGAGAGACCCCAACTGCCCCGTGGTGATCAGGGGTTGGCTCAATAAGAAGGTACTGTTCAGTAAGCATAACGTCCTATATTATGTTTTGATCACTGCGAAGTAGCATTAAACAGGCTTTGTATTGAATGTGGATGTAGGACTTTCAGAAACACTTTATTATAACTCACGAATAAGCCTTTATAAATGCTTGTATATGTTTATTAATGCTTATAACTGCTTCATACATGATTATACATGTCATAAATGCTTATGAATTGTAATGCTTATAATTCTTATAAATGCTTTGTCCCATGTAGGACAGCTCTGGGCTGAAACTGTGGAAAAGAAGATGGTTTGTCCTGTCTAACTACTGTCTGTTCTACTACAAAGGCAAGCAAATAATATTTTATCATGTCGTTGTGTGTGTACCTTACATAAATAGTGCCGTTTTCTCTAGCCTCTCTTTTTCTCTATCCTCTTTCTCTTCTAGATAGTAGAGAAGAATCTGTTTTGGGTAGCATCCCGCTACCTAGCTACAACATTCTATTCTGCACACCGCGAGAGTGCAAGAACAGAAAAAATTCTTTCAAAGTAAGTAACATAAAGTATACATTCCACTTTCCACTATGTTGACTGTATGTTTAGTACATGTATGTGTTTATACTGTGTCTGTGTATACTGTAAAATAATATATTCATATTATATAAGGTGGTGCACAAGGGAATGCGCTCCTACTTCTTCAGTGCAGACACTCAGGAGGACATGCTGGGCTGGGTCAGAGCACTCAGTCAGTCTGCCTGTATGGAATCAGACAACTCCATCAACAGGTAGAGCACTATATCCCATCTCTTCATCTTAGCATTTCCCTAAGTAATAATTATACTAATAATACTAGTAATATTAGGGATTCATAATAATGATACAAAAACGAATAATAATAATAATAATAATAATATAGGGCTCATTAGAAACTTTCTTTAACACATTATTTTATTTTATTTTGTTATAAAGAGGGTTTAATCCAGTCATAATGCTACCATTTTCTCTACTGTTGTATTATCCTCCCTTTTCTGATCCTCTCAGGCGTTGCTCGAGTTATCAGGACTTCATGCAGATAGGTGGCAGCAGTGAGTCTGTTGATCTCCCTCATTCCCCCTCTCTCCGAGATGGTCTCTCCCAAAATGCGGCACACACCAACCGATCACAGAGAGAACCAAATCAGGTCACCGGGGGGAGAATAGAGACACCACATTCCGAACCGAGAGGGAGGCGGAGCATGCAACAAAGGTAGTAGGCAGAAGCAGTGTCTAGACATCTGCCATCTGTCACTGTCTCTGTCACCAAACACATTTAGAAAGTAATACGGTTAATTTGGGTGAATTGTGTAAAGGGGGGTGATGACTTTGGCATTCTGTGCTATTTTCTCTCTTGTGTACTCAGCCCATCGCCCAAAACATCCAGCCCAATAGAGTTTAGCAGCAGAAGGAGAGACCGGACAGACGAGGATCCCCTTCCCTTCCATTCTGGTCTTAACACACCACCAAAGCCCATAGAATTTATTGGGACATGTTCTTTAGCCGCCAGAGGTCAATTGGGGTCGCGACCCCACACACCAGTGGGCCGGGTTGACATTCGCCCCCAGGATGATCCTCCCGTTATGCCAGAGACCCATTACGCCCCTGCGTCTCCCAAGCTGGAGTTTAAGTCCGCCCCCCACACTCCAGGGACTGAGAGATGGCAAACAATCAACAGTGTGAGGAGGAAACAATGAATTATTTGTGTTGTTATTCTATCACAATACTTATAAATGTGTAGATGCTGGGTAAATACTTTTATAATAGAAGGATTCATGAGTATGTGGTGTGTCATTGTGTGTCATCGTGACAAGGTAAAACTAAAACATAGACAGCATAATATAATTAAAGAGGAAGTTAATTAAGGTTGGGATTAAGGTTTGGTTTTTGATTATTTAATTATCTCAATCTTCATGTTGCTTTTCTTCCCTAGCCCACGCCTGTATACTCCTCCCTCCACCATATTTCAAGTGGACGAAAAGCTTTAGGAAAGGTACAGTACCCTGTAAATATACACAGAATGTGCACAACAGAACATAATCTCTGTATACAGTATATAGTATACATCAATAAACAACATACACTGTGTACACAGAAAGTTAATACACAACTTGGATTGAATTGAGATTTTGTGACACTGGCCTACACACAATACCCTATAATGTCAAAGAAGAATCATGTTATTAGAATTGTTTACAAATTAATAAAAAATGAACAGCTTAAATGTCTTGAGTCAATAAGTATTCAAACCCTTTGCTATGGCAAGCCTAAATAAGTTCAGGAGTAAAAATGTGCTTAACAAGTCACATAATAAATTGCATAGACTCACTCTGTGTGCAATAATAGTGTTTAACATGACTTTTGAATGACTACCTCATCTCTGTACCCCTCACATATAATTATATGTAAGGTCTGTTAGTTGAGCAGTGAATTTCAAACACAGATTCAACCACAAAGACCAGGGAGGTTTTCAATGCCTCGCAAAGAAGGGCACCTATTGGTAAATGGGTTTAAAAAAAACAGACATTGAATATCCCTTTGAGCATGGTGAAGTTATTAATTACACTTTGGATGGTGTATCAATACACCCAGTCACTACAAAGATACAGGCGTCTTTCCTAACTCAGTTGCCGGAGAAGAAGGAAACCACTTAGGGATTTCATCATGAGGCCAATGCTGAGTTTAAAACAGTCACAGAGTTTAATGGCTGTGATAGGAGAAAACTGAGGATGGATCAACAACATTGTAGTTACTCCACAATACTGACCAAAATGACAAAGTGAAAAGAAGGCAGCCAGTACAGAATACAATTACTCCAAAACATGCATCCTGGTTGCAATAAGGCACTAAAGTAAAACTGCAAAAAATGTGTCAAAGTAATGAACTTTATGTCCTGAATACAAAGCGTTATGTTTGGGTCAAATCCAACACGTCACAGAGTGCAACTCCTCATATTTCCAAGCAAGGTGGTGTCTGCATCACGTTATGGGTATGCTTGTCATCTGCAAGTACTAGGGAGTTTTTTAGGATCAAAATAAACGGAATAGAGCTAAGCACAGGCAAAATCCTAGAAGAATACATGGTTCAGTCTGCTTTCCAACAGACACTGGGCAACAAATTCACGTTTCAGCAGGACAACAACCTAAAACACAAGGCCAAATATACACTTGAGTTGCTTACCAAGATGACATTGAATGTTCCTGAGTGGCCTAGTTACAGTTTTGACTTAAATCTGATTGAAAATCTATGGTAAAACTTGAAAATGGCTGTCTAGCAATGATCAACAACCAACTTGACAGAGCTTGAATAATTTTTTAAAGAATAATGTGGAAATATTGTACAATCCAGGTGTGTAAAGCTCTTATAGACTTACCCAGAAAGACTCACAGCTGTAATCGCTGCCAAAGGTGATTCTAACATGTATTGACTCAGGGATGTGAATACTCACTGTATGTAAAATGAGATATTTCTGTCTTAAATTAAATGTCTAAAAACATGTTTTCACTTTGTCATTATGGGGTATTGTGTGTAGATGGATAAGATTTGTAAAAATGTTTTATCCATTTTGAATTCAAGTTGTAACACAACAAAATGTGGAATAAGTCAAGGGGTATGAATACTTTCTGAAGGCACTGTATATCTTTTTAATAACATGATCATTTATCATAGTGTATTTATAGGAAGATAATTGTATAACTTACCATCATTATTATCATGTGAACTTTCTATAATAATAAGCCATGTATGTTACTATATATATACAGTGGGGAGAACAAGTATTTGATACACTGCCGATTTTGCAGGTTTTCCTACTTACAAGCATGTAGAGGTCTGTAATTTTTATCATAGGTACACTTCAACTGTGAGAGACGGAATCTAAAACAAAAATCCAGAAAATCACATTGTATGATTTTTAAGTAATTAATTTGCATTTTATTGCATGACATAAGTATTTGATACATCAGAAAAGCAGAACTTAATATTTGGTACAGAAACCTTTGTTTGCAATTACAGAGATCATACGTTTCCTGTAGGTCTTGACCATGCTTGCACACACTGCAGCAGGGATTTTGGCCCACTCCTCCATACAGACCTTCTCCAGATCCTTCAGGTTTCGGGGCTGTCGCTGGGTAATACAGACTTTCAGCTCCCTCCAAAGATGTTCTATTGGGTTCAGGTCTGGAGACTGGCTAGGCCACTCCAGGACCTTGAGATGCTTCTTACGGAGCCACTCCTTAGTTGCCCTGGCTGTGTGTTTCGGGTTGTTGTCATGCTGGAAGACCCAGCCACGACCCATCTTCAATGCTCTTACTGAGGGAAGGAGGTTGTTGGCCAAGATCTCGCGATACATGGCCCCATCCATCCTCCCCTCAATACGGTGCAGTCGTCCTGTCCCCTTTGCAGAAAAGCATCCCCAAAGAATGATGTTCCCACCTCCATGCTTCACGGTTGGGATGGTGTTCTTGGGGTTGTACTCATCCTTCTTCTTCCTCCAAACACGGCGAGTGGAGTTTAGACCAAAAAGCTCTATTTTTGTCTCATCAGACCACATGACCTTCTCCCATTCCTCCTCTGGATCATCCAGATGGTCATTGGCAAACTTCAGACAGGCCTGGACATGCGCTGGCTTGAGCAGGGGAACCTTGCGTGTGCTGCAGGATTTTAATCCATGACGGCGTAGTGTGTTACTAATGGTTTTCTTTGAGAATGTGGTCCCAGCTCTCTTCAGGTCATTGACCAGGTCCTGCCGTGTAGTTATGGGCTGATCCCTCACCTTCCTCATGATCATTGATGCCCCACAAGGTGAGATCTTGCATGGAGCCCCAGACTGAGGGTGATTGACCGGCATCTTGAACTTCTTCCATTTTCTAATAATTGCGCCAACAGTTGTTGCCAACTCACCAAGCTGCTTGCCTATTGTCCTGTAGCACATCCCAGCCTTGTGCAGCTCTACAATTTAATCCCTGATGTCCTTACACAGCTCACTGGTCTTGGCCATTGTGGAGAGGTTGGAGTCTGTTTGATTGAGTGTGTGGACAGGTGTCTTTTATACAGGTAACGAGTTCAAACAGGTGCAGTAAATACAGGTATTGAGTGGAGAACAGGAGCGCTTCTTAAATAAAAACTAACAGGTCTGTGAGAGCCGGAATTCTTACTGGTTGGTAGGTGATCAAATACTTATGTCATGCAATAAAATGCAAATTAATTACTTAAAAATCATACAATGTGATTTTCTGGATTTTTGTTTTAGATTCCATCTCTCACAGTTACAGACCTCTACATGCTTTGTAAGTAGGAAAACCTGCAAAATTGGCAGTGTATCAAATACTTGTTCTCCCCACTGTATATATAGTAACATACATGGCTTATTATAGAAAGTACAGTACCAGTCGAAGTTTGGACACACCTACTCATTCAAGGGTTTTTCTTTATTTTTACTATTTATTACATTGTAGAATAATAGTGAAGACATCAAAACTATGAAATAACACATATGGAATCATGTAGTAAACAAAAAAGTGTTAAACAAAACAAAAATCGAAATATATTTTATGTTTGAGATTCTTCAAATAGACACCCTTTACCTTGATGAGAGCTTTGCACACTCTTGAAATTCTCTCAACCAGCTTCACCTGGAATGCTTTTCCAACAGCCTTGAAGGAGTTCCCACATATGCTGAGCACTTGTTGACTGCCTTTCCTTCAATCTGCGGTCTGACTCATCCCAAACCATCTCAATTGTGTTGAGGTCGGGGGATTGTGGAGGCCAGGTCATCTGATGCAGCACTCCATCACTCTCCTTCTTGGTAAAATAGCCCTTACACAACCAGGTCTCTTCTTCTTATTGATGTCCTAGTAGTGGTTTCTTTGCAGCAATTCGACCATGAAGGCCTGATTCACACAGTCCCATCTGAACAGTTGATCTTGAGATGTGTCTGTTACTTGAACTCTATTTGGGCTGCAATTTCTGAGGCTGGTAACTCTAATGAACTTATCCTCTGCAGCAGAGGAAACTTTGGGTCTTCCATTCCTGTGGGGGTCCTCATGAGTGTCAGTTTCATCATAGAACTTGATGGTTTTTGCGACGGCACTTGAAGAAACTTCTTGAAATGTTCCGTATTGACTGACCTTCATGTGTTAAAGTAATGATGGACTGTCATTTCTCTTTGCTTATTTGAGCTGTTCTTGCCATAATATGGACTTGGCCTTTTACCAAATAGGGCTGTTTTCTGTATACCCCCCTACCTTGTCCCAACACAACTGATTGGCTCAAACACATTAAGAAGGAAAGAAATTCCATAAATTAACTTTTAAGAAGGCACACCTGTTAATTGAAATGCTTTCCAGGTGACTACCTCATGAAGCTGGTTGAGAGAATGCCAAGAGTGTGCAAAGCTGTCATCAAGGCAAAGGGTGGCTATTTGAAGAATCTTAAATATAAAATATATTTTGATTTGTTTAACACTTTTTTTGATTACTACATGATTCCATATGTGTTATTTCATAGTTTTGATGTCTTCACTATTATTCTACAATGTAGAAAATGGTAAAAATTAAGAAAAACCCTTGAATGAGTAGGTGTGTCCAAACTTTTTACTCTTACTGTATATGTATATATAATATATATATATATATATACATATATTTTCTTAATTACGTACTGTATCGTATATATTTTTTGCCCTGTTTCTCTCTTCAGAGCTACTCCACAGGGGGGCAAACAGACTTATTGCCCCCTTTGCCCTCATCATCAAGAGTTCCCCATGCTCCTCACCCCCCACACCTCCACCACCACCACCACCATCACCATCACAGCCATATGTCTGTCTGTCTGCTACCGACACTTATGGTACAACCTGTCTGTCTTTGGTCTGTGTTTGACTAGCTTTTTATGTTGTTATGTCTTAATATTGTGTTTTGTCTGTAGCACTTCATATTACAATATACCATAGACTTGTAACATAGTAACTACACTACTGATAAGTTATTCATATAATGGCATTTGACGTCCACATATTTAAGGAAACACTACTAACACATACTCCTCACAACGTCTGTCTGTTTACAGTTATGTCTGTCTGTTTGTCCATCCTGTTTGTTGTTTAGCTACTGGCGAGTGAGTCCAATAACTGTAAATTGTCTTGTGTAGTGATAGCCTTTGTGTTCTGCATTTGTCACGTTTTTCAATCTCTGTTTTTCAAATACATTGTTTGACATTAATGTGTTTTCTGTTGTTGTTTATTTCATGTAGCTACAGTATTGGCAACGTGAGGCTGTTGAAGCTTCCGTATGTTCAAATCAATGTGATGTTGATGATTATGAAAATAACTGCCTACTACACTATGTTGAGGTCAAAGGTTATATTTCAACACAATTGCTTTTCCGCCAAGTAGAATAATGACAGTAACTATATAAACTCTTTGTTTTTTCATGCGCTATAAAGCATGTATCAACGACTGTAGAGTTCATGGGCAAACTCATATCATAATAATTTAACTTAAAGACATATTTATATATCTTGTCTCAAAAATATTGAGGCGTTTTGTGTAACACTCACTCAAGAAAACTGATTCGAAACACAAACATGTACACACATACAAAAATATTCCTTAGCCCAGGAAGTGTACTGGGGTAAGGAATGTTTTAGGATTTTCAAGTCTCTCAGTCGAGCACCTGATTCCCTTTTTTTCAAGCTGGTCTGGAGCGCGTTTCAGTACACTTTCTTTCTAATGTACACGCATACATTCCATTATTCACAAAGAACTCATTCGTGATACCAGGGGCGATTTGGGATTTCATTTGAGTTATAGAAGGAAGTTTATCAAATTCAGTATGAAAATCAGAGTGGTTAGATCATGAGCTGTCATGAACTCTCTGCTTACAGCCTGCCAAGTCTGAGCTGTTCAAAGACAGAGAGACTCCACCACACATCAGACCTCTTGAGAGTGGAGCAGATGTAAGAGCTTGTATTTGTGCCCTTTAATTAAATGTAGTCCTTATTATCTTATTATCCAATATATCCTTCTTATTGTTTCACTGTTTTCTATCAGATTTGTTTCACTAATTGAACTGTGTTTGATTGTTTAACTGTGTTTTTTTATTCTGTTAGGCTGTGCTGACTAGACTGTGTGGGTGCGACAAGCTTCTCCAGTCTCTTTCTCTAGAGCTGGCCCAGCTACAAGTTGACAAGGTCAGTACCTTCAGCTTACAGTTTCCTTTCAATAGCCTTCACATTGTTGTCATTTTTCTACTAGACAACATTCATGTATAGTGTTGTTCACTCAACACTTCACACAGACTTTGCCTAGACTTTATTTACTGTACAGTCAATGGCTTAATCTGGTGAAATGTTCCATTTGTAGCACCGCAAACTTCAACCTTTGGAAGCTTCTACAATTAAAACATTTTCCCAATCCTTTTCCATCTTACAATGGTGTACATTGTATTGTTCAAACTTTTTCACCCTTCCCATCTCTCCCTCTCTTATAGTACAGTGTCCAGCGCGCCTTAGAGATGACCAGGCTGCAACTGGATGAGTGGAGGAGCGAAGGACTCAAAGGACAGGAAGGAGCGCTCACCCAGAAGGCTTTGCTCCAGGAAGAACTGGTCACTATCCGAGCAAGGATGTGTGACGTCTCATTGGTGCATAACATAGGATCATTAACCATGACTTGCTCTGTCAAAAAGGATACATTCTGCAGTGTAATGGAAGGGACATTGTAACAATGCCAATGGCTCTGTAACTTTTTTTTTTTTTTACTAATTGTTTATGATTGTATGATATATTAGTGTTAAATGAAAAATCGAATTGATATCCATATCAGGAAGACCATATTATGAACCTAAACTTAAATTCTTAACCCCTAATTAAAACATATTTGTTTACTTTTCGGTACAGGAAATGGAGAGATTGTGGAGCCAGTATGAGAGGATGGAGAGTGAGCTGTCTGTGTTCCGCTCACACCTCCAGCACGTCTGTAATTTCGGGATGCCACAGGTATAGACTCCTCAGTTTTATCACACTTCACAGATTATCTTGTGCTCTCACAACATTTATTTTAATACAATGTTCTTGAATTGAATTTAGTACACTGCAACTCATAAAATGTTTCCCATACCTATAATGGTCAGTTTCACGTAAGATATATTCCTAGCAGGGGCAGAACAGGGGCATACAATGGCGCCAGAGGAGATAGCTGCCGTTTTACGGGCTCCTAACCAATTGTGCTATTGTGTGTTTTTTTGCGTTATTTGTAACTTATTTTGTACACAATGTTTCTGCCACCGTCTCTTATGACCGAAAATAGCTTCTGGATATCAGGACAGCGATTACTCACCTTGTACTGGAAGAAGATTTTTTCATTAACGAGTCGGACGCGAAGGATTTACTTCAGACACCCGACAAGGCCCCAAAAAAAGAGACTGAGATATCGGCGACGTAGGTCGGGGTGCCTTTTAAGGATCCGATGGCGAATGGGTAATCTGCCTCTACCATCATTCCTATTAGCCAATGTACAATCATTGGATAACAAAATAGATGAGCTACGATCACGAATATCCTACCAACGGGACATTAAAAACTGTAATATCTTATGTTTCACCGAGTCGTGGCTGAATGACGACATGGATAACATACAGCTGGCGGGATTTACGCTGCATCGGCAAGATAGAACAGCCGCCTCCGGTAAGACAAGGGGTGGCGGTCTGTGTATATTTGTAAACAACAGCTGGTGTACGAAATCTAATATTAAGGAAGTCTCGAGGTTTTGCTCGCCTGAGGTAGAGTATCTCATGATAAGCTGTAGACCACACTATTTACCAAGAGAGTTTTCATCAATATTTTCCGTAGCTGTCTATTTACCACCACAAACCGATGCTGGCACTAAGACCACACTCAAAGAGCTGTATAAGGCCATAAGCAAACAGGAAAACGCTCATCCAGAGGCAGCGCTCCTAGTGGCCGGGGACTTTAATGCAGGGAAACTTACATCCGTTTTACCTCATTTCTACCAGCATGTTAAATGTGCAACCAGAGAAAATAAAAGTCTAGCCACATTTACTCCACACACAGAGACGCGTACAAAGCTCTCCCTCGCCCTCCATTTGGCAAATCTGACCATAAGTATATCCTCCTGATCCCAGCTTACAAGCAAAAACTAAAGCAGGAAGCACCAGTGACTCGGTCAATAAAGAAGTGGTCAGATGATGCAGATGCTAAGCTACAGGACTGTTTTGCCAGCACAGACTGGAATATGTTCAAGGATTCTTCCGATGGCATTGAGGAGTACACCACATCAGTCACGGCTTCATCAATAAGTGCATCGATGACGTCGTCCCCACAGTGACCGTGTGTACATACTCCAACCAGAAGCCATGGATTACAGGCAACATCCGCACTGAGCTAAAGGGTAGAGCTGCCACTTTCAAGGAGTGGGACTCTAACTCGGAAGCATTTAAGAAATCCCGTTATGCCCTCCGACGAACCATCAAACAGGCAAAGCGTCAATATAGGACTAAGATTGAATCGTACTACACCGGCTCCGATGCTCGACGGATGTGGCAGGGCTTACAAACTATTACAGACTACAAAGGGAAGCACAGCCGTGAGCTGCCCAGTGACATGAGCCTACCAGACGAGCTAAATTACTTCTATGCTCGCTTCGAGGCAAGCAACACTGAAGCATACATGAGAGCATCAGCTGTTCTGGACGACTGTGTTATCACGCTCTCCATAGCCAATGTGAGTAAGACCTTTAAACAGGTCAACATTCACAAGGCCGTAGGGCCAGATGGATTACCAGGACGTGTACTCCGAGCATGCACTGACCAACTTGCAAGTCTCTTCATTGACATTTTCAACCTGTCCCGGACTGAGTCTGTAATACCAACATGTTTCAAGCAGACCACCATAGTCCCTGTGCCCAAGAACACTAAGATAACCTGCTTAAATGACTCCAAACCTGTAGCACTCACGCCTGTAGCCATGAAGTGCTTTGAAAGGCTGGTCATGGCTCAAATCAACACCATTGTCCCAGAAACCCTAGAAACCCCACTCCAATTTGCATACTGCCCCAACAGATCCACAGATGATTCAATCTTTATTGCACTCCACACGGCCCTTTCCCACCTGGACAAAGGGAACACCTACGTGAGAATGCTATTCATTGACTACAGCTCAGCGTTCAACACCATAGTGCCCTCAAAGTTCATCACTAAGCTAAGGACTCTGGGACTAAACACCTCCCTCTGCAACTGGATCCTGGACTTCCTGACAAGCCGCCCCCCAGGTGGTAAGGGTCGGTAACAACACATCTGCCAACATGAGGGCCCCTCAGGGGTGCTTTCTCAGTCACCTCCTGTACTCCCTGTTCACCCATGACTGCATGGCCAGGCACGACTCCAACACCATCTTTAAGTTTGCAGACGACACAACAGTGGAAGGCCTGATCACTGACAATGATGAGACAGCCTATAGAGAGGAGGTCAGAGACCTGGCCGTGTGTTGCCAGGATAACAACCTCTCCCTCAACGTTATCAAGACAAAGGAGATGATTGTGGACTACAGGGAAAAAAAGAGGACTGAGCACGCCCCCATTCTCATCGACAGGGCTGTAGTGGAACAGGTTGAGAGCTTCAAGTTCTTTGGTGTCCACATCACCAACAAACTATCATGGTCCAAACACACCAAGACAGTCGTGAAGAGGGCACGACAAAGCCTATTCCCCCTCAGGAGACTGAAAAGATTTGGCATGGGTCCTCAGATCCTTAAAAAGTTATACAGCTGCACCATCGAGAGCATCCTGACTGGTTGCATCACTGCCTGGTATGGCAACTGCTCCGCCTCCGACCACAAGGCACTACAGAGGGTAGTGCGTACGGCCCAGTACATCACTGGGGCCAAGCCTCCTGCCATCCAGGACATCTATACCAGGCGGTGTCAGAGGAAGGCCCTAACAATTGTCAAAGACTCCAGTCACCCTAGTCATAGACTGTTCTCTACTACCGCACGGCAAGCGGTACCGGAGCGCCCAGTCTAGGTCCAAAAGGCTTCTTCATAGCTTCTACCCTCAAGCCATAAGACTCCTGCACAGCTAATCATGGCTACCCAGACTATTTGCCTTGTCCCCCCAACGACCCCACCCCACCCACCCCCTCTTTTACGCTGGTGCCACTCTCTGTTTATTATCTATGCATAGTCACTTTAACTCTACCTACATGTACATATTACCTCAATTACCTCGACTAACCTGTGCCCCCGCACATTGACTCTGTACTGGTACCTCCTGCACATAGCCTCGCTACTATTATTTTACTTCTGTTCTTAATTATTATTATTTTTTTATATATATATATATATATATTTATTTACAATATTTATTTTATGTTTTTAATTTAGTTTTTTATCTATTTTTACTCAACACTTATTTTTCTTAAAACTACATTGTTGGTTAAGGGCTTGTAAGTAAGCATTTCACTGTAAGGTCTACTACACCTGTTGTATTTGGCGCATGTGACAAATACAATTGTATTTTATTTTATTTGATGAATCTCAGGAACATATATACAGTATGTTTCTTCTGTTTCCCTCTGCAACGCTCAGAAGTCACACAGAACTCGTTAGTAGGGACTGTGATAAAACTGCACAGAATGATTGGGGAAAATGTATTGATCTTCTGTTCTAAGAAATATGAAATACACAATGATTGCCTGATTATCTTCCTTCTGCTTTTCTGAACATTCCAATACCAGTCAGATGCATTTCAATCACTTGAAAGCATACTTCATTCAGACTGAAATTTGGCATTACCTTATATACCTTATATCTTTATAAGGCCAGATTCAAAATCATTTTTACACATTGTTTACGATAACCCCACTTGTCCAAAAAAATGTCATAAAATACTGTGATGGTCCATGTTATCAATATCTTAAAACAAATACAGTGCCTTCAGAAAAGATTCATACCCCTCGACTTATTCCACATTTTGTTGTGTTAGAGCCTGAATTCAAAATTGATTAAATATATATTTTTCTCACCCATCTACACACAATACTTCATAATTATCTAGTCTTGCCATAACAAAGGGGGTTGAATACTTATTGACTCAAGACATTTCAGGTTTTTATTTTTTATTAATTTGTAAAAATTTCTAAAAACATAGTTCCACTTTGACATTATGGGAAATTGTGTGTAGGCCAGTGACACCAAATCTCAATTTAATCCATTTTAAATTCAGGCTGTAACACAACAAAATGTGGAAAAAGTCAAGGGGGCGAGAATACTTTCTGAAGGCACTGCACAGTACGCGTTAATAGGGCAATAATATAATACAGAAAACGCTTCAGCATTGTAAAGGTCTGCCACATCTGCCTCTGGCTCTCACCATCCCTAAAACATGGTTATCAATCAAAGCCCTTATAAAGGTGCTTGTCAAACCTGCAAGATCAATGTCATCACAAAATGCAGTCTAAATCACATGAATCAGCCAAGAACTCCTCCTTTAGATAAAGGACTGCGTAGCTCCTGTTCTGAGCACACTATCTGATAATATGCTGAGGGTATGAAACTAGCCTAAATGTTGTTCCAGGACTTAGGTGTTTCAATGGGTGTTTGGGGAGACCAAATAAAACGTTAAAGGATATCTTCACTTTGATAGACTTCCATTCTTCCATAAACCTATGGGAAATCTATGGGACCAGGAGAGACTGTCATCCACGGTTTTGTTTTGTTTCAAAAGCCACTGCTAACTTGAGCTCAGTTGGAAATAAAATAGATAGGGGCAAGCTTGCCATGTTCAAAGTTGAATGACCAAATCAACTGAAAGACCTGTTTTGTGATTTGGCCTTTAAATGACCCCCTGTCCCCTGTCCCCTGTCCCCTGTCCCCCATCCCCTGTCCCCCGTCCCTCCTCAGGAGCAGTCCCAGGCCCAGAGAGAGCTGTGGATGATGGAGGACATCCTCTCTGGACTCAGGGTAAACAGGGATCACTTCCGAGTCCTGCTGGGCTTGCAGAGGCACACAGGTAACTGTCGGAAACACTCATACTTTGTCTGATCATTTGCTCATATTGCTTAGGCTTAGGAATTAATATGGATTGCCCACATTGAGAAAGGGAGCAACCAGAGGCAGATATATAGAGAGATACAGTATACAGTATGGCTCTTGTAGCAACTTATTCTCTTCACTTGTGTGTCTTTTCTAAGCTCCCAAAGGAGTATTCCAGAAGTCATCCTCCCACCCGGGGACACCTGGATCTTCAACAGAGAGGATGCCGAGTGGATTGCCAATGGTATGACTACCAATACCAGTGACCTAGTAGGTTACCATAGTGCTGTGGAATCATACGAATTCAGAGTGGGTTCCCTGCATGCTGTCATATATCCAAAGAGATATTGGAAAAGGCATATAGAGTGAGGAAAAAAAGTTTTTGATCCCCTGCTGATTTTGTACATTTGCCCACTGACAAAGACATGATCAGTCTATACTTTTAATGGTAGGTTTATTTCAACAGTGAGAGACAGAATAACAACAAAATAATCCTGAAAGACGCATGTCAAAAATGTTATAAATTGATTTCCATTTTAATGAGGGAAATAAGTATTTGAACCCTCTGCTAAACATGACTTAGTACTTGGTGGAAAAACCCTTGTTGGCAATCACGAGGTTTGCACACATCTCAGGAGGGATTTTGTCCCACTCCTCTTTCCAGATCTTCTCCAAGTCATTAAGGTTTTGAGGCTGACTTTTGGCAACTCGAACCTTCAGCTCCCTCCACAGATTTTCTATGGGATTAAGGTCTGGAGACCACTCCAGGACCTTAATGTGCTTCTTCTTGAGCCACTCCTTTGTTGCCTTGGCCGTGTGTTTTGGGTCATTGTCATGCTGGAATACCCATCCACGACCCATTTTCAATGCCCTGGCTGAGGGAAGGAGGTTCTCACCCAAGATTTGATGGTACATGGCCCTGTCCATCGTCCCTTTGATGCGGTGAAGTTGTCCTGTCCCCTTAGCAGAAAAACACCTCCAAAGCATAACGTTTCCACCTCCATATTTGACGGCGGGGATGGTGTTCTTGGGGTCATAGGCAGCATTCCTCCTCCTCCAAACATGGCGAGTTGAGTTGATGCCAAAGAGCTCAATTTTGGTCTCATCTGACCACAACACTTTCACGCAGTTCTCCTCTGAATCATTCAGATGTTCATTGGCAAACTTCAGACGGCCCTGTATATGTGCTTTCTTGAGCAGGGGGACCTTGCGGGCGCTGCAGGATTTCAGTCCTTCACGGCGTAGTGTGTTACCAATTGTTTTCTTGGTGACTATGGTCCCAGCTGCCTTGAGATAATTGACAAGATCCTCCCGTGTAGTTCTGGGCTGATTCCTCACCGTTGCAACTCCACGAGGTGAGATCTTGCATGGAGCCACAGGCCAAGGGAGATTGACAGCTCTTTTGTGTTTCTTCCATTTGCGAATAATCGCACCAACTGTTGTCACCTTCTCACCAAGCTGCTTGGCGATGGTCTTGTAGCCCATTCCAGCCTTGTGTAGGTCTACAATCTTGACCCTGACATCCTTGGAGAGCTCTTTGGTCTTGGCCATGGTGGAAAGTTTGGAATCTGATTGATTGATTGCTTCTGTGGACAGGTGTCTTTTATACAGGTAACAAACTGAGATTAGGAGAACTCCCTTTAAGAGTGTGCTCCTAATCTCAGCTCGTTACCTGTATAAAAGACACCTGGGAGCCAGAAATCTTTCTGATTGAGAGGGGGTCAAATACTTATTTCCCTCAATAAAATGCAAATCAATTTATAACATTTCTGACATGCGTTTTTCTAGATTTTTTTGTTGTTATTCTGTCTCTCACTGTTCAATTAAACCTACCAATAAAATTATAGACTGATCATTTCTTTGTCAGTGGGCAAACATACAAAATCAGCAGGAGATTAAATACTTTTTTCCCTCACTGTAAGACAATGTTCTTATAAGGGTGCTGTTCGGTGTAATGAACCAATAAGCATTGATTGGTTAATAATGGGTATGATTTTGTTAGGGAGTTGAATCAGAGCCTCCGACCCGCCCCCCTTTACCTCAGGAGCTCCAAGACACCAATCAGGGAAGAGACCAGGGGCATGTGTGGATAGATCCGAACTATGAGGTGAGTATTGAGAGACACAGTAGGTTGCATTCTGATTCTCTACCCTTTTCTCAAAGCGTGCACTTTCACTCCCTATAATTGATTTAGCAATAGTGGAAACTCCCTCCAGCCAATGCTTACACCAATGCAATGTTTTCAAATCCATGACAGGTAGTGTGCAAGCGCACACTTTGGGAGAAGGGTAGAGAATCAGGACGCAACCATGCTGATAATACCACTTTGAATCCTCAACAATGACACAGTAAATATCTCTGTTGCATCCATGATCTCTGTGTATGTTCTGTATGTCCTCCAGGGCATCTACAGTGACCCAGTATATCCACTGGACAGAAGAGGAAACAGACAGTCTGATACCCACGGTGACAGAACACAGAGAGAGACATCAGGTAGCTAGTATGATATGGAGTTTTTGACTATGTCTATGACGATCATGTACATTAACCACCTATGGATCATCGATTTCCAGAGTTGAGGAAATACCGGTATGGTATAACTATAGCAAACGTTCCTTCTGATGGTGTTACACTGTACTGTATTGTCCTTGTCAGGTTTTCGTCACGTTATCAATTGCTCTTTCTTGTACACTCATTTTCCTTCTCTCGCTCTATCTCTGTCATCCACAGAATCTCAGTCTAGTTCAAGATGGTCCATACCAGATCCCACAAATAAGGTACAATTGTCTAATTCATCTACGTCTCCACCATCTGCACCTTGTTAAAATGTAAATCACTTGATAGAATACAAATAACTGACAGATTTTTTTTTTATGATATTTTCTTTCAATCAAAGCCAAATTCAACTGTTTAGCTTCTCATCTGATTCCTTACAATTAGGGCGTGTTTCAATATCTCTGACAGTCAACAGAGGGAAACAGAGACACATAGCTCTGTGGTTCTCGCTGTATTTACACCCAACCACTTCTCCCTTTTTCTCTCTCTCAATTTAAATTCAATTCAAAGGGCTTTATTGACATGGGAAACGTATGTTTACATTGCCAAATCAAGTGAAATAGATAATAAACAAAAGTGAAATAAACTATCAAAAATGAACAGTAAACATTACTGTTTACAACAAACTACAACAAATGTTTCAAAGGAATAGAGGCATTTCATATTATGGCTATGTACAGTGCTATAACGATGTGCAAATAGTTAAAGTACAAAAGGGAAAATAAATAAACATAAATATGGGTTGTATTTACAATGGTGTTTGTTCTTCACTGGTTGCCATTTTCTTGTGGCAACAGGTCACACATCTTGCTGCTGTGATGGCACACTGTGGTATGTCACCTAATAGATATGGGAGTTTATCAACATTTGATTTGTTTTCAAATCTTTGTGGGTCTGTATAATCTGAGGGAAATACTGTATGTGTCTCTAAGTGTAGCTCAGTTTCCACCTCATTTTGTGGGCAGTGTGCACATAACCTGTCTTCTCTTGAGAGCCAGGTCTGCCTATGGTGGCCTCTCTCAATAGCAAGGCTATGCTCACTGAGTCTGTACATAGTCAAAGCTGTCCTTAATTTTGGGTCAGTCACTCTGGTCAGGTATTCTGCCACTGTGTACTCTCTGTTTAGGGCTAAATAGAATTCCTGTTTGCTCTATTTTTGGTTAATTATTTCCTATGTGTCAAGAAATTATCTCTCTCTCTCTCTCTCTCTCTCTCTCTCTCTCTCTCTCTCTCTCTCTCTCTCTCTCTCTCTCTCTCTCTCTCAATTCAATTTCAATTTCAATTTAAGGGCTTTATTGGCATGGGAAACGTGTGTTAACATTGCCAAAGCAAGTGAAGTAGATAGTAAACAAAAGTGAAATAAACAATAAATATTAACAGTAAACATTACACTCAGAAGTTTCAAAAGAATAAAGACATTTCAAATGTCATATTATGTATATATACAGTGTTGTAACAATGTGCAAATAGTTATAGTACAAATGGGAAAATATATAAACATAAATATGGGTTGTATTTACAATGGTGTTTGTTCTTCACTGGTTGCCCTTTTCTTGTGGCAACAGGTCACAAATCTTGCAGCTGTGATGGCACACTGTGGTTTTTCACCCAGTAGATAAGGGAGTTTATCAAAATTGGGTTTGTTTTCGAATTCTTTGTGGATCGCTGTAATCTGAGGGAAATATGTGTCTCTAATATGGTCATACATTTGGCAGGAGGTTAGGAAGTGCAGCTCAGTTTCCACCTCATTTTGTGGGCAGTGTGCACATAGCCTGTCTTCTCTTGAGAGCCAGGTCTGCCTACGGCGGCCTTTCTCAATAGCAAGGCTATGCTCACTGAGTCTGTACATAGTCAAAGCTTTCCTTAAGTTTGGGTCAGTCACAGTGGTCAAGTATTCTGCCACTGTGTACTCTCTGTTTAGGGCCAAATAGCATTCTAGTTTGCTCTGTTTTTTTGTTTGTTCTTTCCAATGTGTCAAGTAATTCTCTTTTTGTTTTCTCATGATTTGGTTGGGTCTAGTTGTGTTGTTGTTGTTGTTGTCCTGGGGCTGTGTGGGGTCTGTTTGTGTTTGTGAACAGAGCCCCAGGACAAGCTTACTTAGGGGACTCTTCTCCAAGTTCATCTCTCTGTAGGTGATGGCTTTGTTATGGAAGGTTTGGGAATCGCTTCCTTTTAAGTGGTTATAGAATTTAACAGCTCTTTTCTGGATTTTGATAATTAGCGGGTATTGGCCTAATTCTGCTCTGCATGCATTATTAGGTGTTTTACGTTGTACACGGAGGATGTTTTTGCAGAATTCTGCATGCAGAGTCTCAATTTGGTGTTTGTCCCATTTTGTGAATTCTTGGTTGGTGAGCGGACCCCAGACCTCAGAACCATAAAGGGCAATGGGTTCTATAACTGATTCAAGTATTTTTAGCCAGATCCTAATTGGTATGTCAAATTTTATGTTCCTTTTGATGGCATAGAAGGCCCTTCTTGCCTTGTCTCTCAGATCGTTCACAGCTTTGTGGAAGTTACCTGTGGCGCTGATGTTTAGGCCGAGGTATGTATAGTTTTTTGTGTGCTCTAGGGCAACGGTGTCTAGATGGAATTTGTATTTGTGGTCCTGGCAACTGGACCTTTTTGGAACACCATTATTTTTGTCTTACTGAGATTTACTGTCAGGGCCCAGGTCTGACAGAATCTGTGCAGAAGATCTAGGTGCTGCTGTAGGCCCTCCTTGGTTGGTGACAGAAGCACCAGATCGTCAGCAAACAGAAGACATTTGACTTCAGATTCTAGTAGGGTGAGGCCGGGTGCTGCAGACTGTTCTAGTGCCCTCGCCAATTCGTTGATATATATGTTGAAGAGGGTGGGGCTTAAACTGCATCCCTGTTTCACCCCACGGCCCTGTGGAAAGAAATGTGTGTGGTTTTTGCCAATTTTAACCGCACACTTGTTGTTTGTGTACATGGATTTTATAATGTCGTATGTTTTTCCCCAACCCCACTTTCCATCAATTTGTATAGCAGACCCTCATGCCAAATTGAGTCAAAAGCTTTTTTGAAATCAACAAAGCATGAGAAGACTTTGCCTTTGTTTTGGTTTGTTTGTTTGTCAATTAGGGTGTGCAGGGTGAATACGTGGTCTGTCGTACGGTAATTTGGTAAAAAGCCAATTTGACATTTGCTCAGTACATTGTTTTCACTGAGGAAATGAACTAGTCTGCTGTTAATGATAATGCAGAGGATTTTCCCAAGGTTGCTGTTGACGCATATCCCACGGTAGTTATTGGGGTCAAATTTGTCTCCACTTTTGTGGATTGGGGTGATCAGTCCTTGGTTCCAGATGTTGGGGAAGATGCCAGAGCTAAGGATGATGTTAAAGAGTTTAAGTATAGCTAATTGAAATTTGTGGTCTGTATATTTTATCATTTCATTGAGGATACCATCAACACCACAGGACTTTTTGGGTTGGAGGGTTTGTATTTTATCCTGTAGTTCATTCAATGTAATTGGAGAATCCAGTGGGTTCTGGTAGTCTTTAATAGTTGATTCTAAGATTTGCATTTGATCATGTATATTTTTTTGCTGTTTGTTCTCTGTTATAGGGCCAAAAAGATTGGAGAAGTGGTTTACCCATACATCTCCGTTTTGGATAGATAGCTCTTCGTGTTGTTGTTTGTTTAGTGTTTTCCAATTTTCCCAGAAGTGGTTAGAGTCTATGGATTCTTCAATTACATTGAGCTGATTTCTGACATGCTGTTCCTTCTTTTTCCGTAGTGTATTTCTGTATTGTTTTAGTGATTCACCATAGTGAAGGCGTAGGCTCAGGTTTTCTGGGTCTCTATGTTTTTGGTTGGATAGGTTTCTCAATTTCTTTCTTAGGTTTTTGCATTCTTCATCAAACCATTTATCACTGTTATTACTTTTCTTTGGTTTTCTGTTAGAGATTTTTAGATTTGATAGGGAAGCTGAGAGGTCAAATATACTGTTTAGGTTTTCTACTGCCAAGTTTACACCTTCACTATTACAGTGGAACGTTTTGTCCAGGAAGTTGTCTAGAATGGATTGAATTTGTTGTTTCCTAATTGTTTTTTGGTAGGTTTCAACACTACTTTCCTTCCATCTATAGCATTTCTTAATATTATTCAGTTCTTTTGGCTTTGATGCCTCATGATTGAGTATTGCTCTGTTCAAGTAGACTGTGATTTTGCTGTGGTCTGATTGGGGTGTCAGTGGGCTGACTGTGAACGCTCTGAGAGACTCTGGGTTGAGGTCAGTGATAAAGTAGTCTACAGTACTACTGCCAAGAGATGAGCTATAGGTGTACATAGGTCTGATCTGAGGGGGCCTAAATGGGGTGTGGGCATGGTTGACTTGGGGGGGAGTTAATTGGTTGGGGTGGGGGGTGTAGATGTGGTTGATGGTGCTGTGGTCTGGATGTAGGTCCTCTCTGCGGGGGTCCTCTATGTGTAGGTCCTGGGGGGTCCCGCAGGTCTGGGAGAGTGTCTCGCTGGTCTGGGCGGGGTGTCTGTTGATCTGTTGCTCCTGTGTGAGGTGTTGGGTCTGCGGTTGAGGGCGATATCCTTTAGGGTCCGGGCGAAGGTGGGCACTGCTGCCTTGTATAGGTGGACCTGGTCGTAAAGGCTGTTCACGTCCAGGGTGGAGTGGTGGGCCAGGAAGACATTTGGTTTTGATGCACAGTCACGGGAAATACTTGCGTTTACCCGCTGTATGGTAGCAGGGTGGAAGTCTTTTCGTGGTAACAGGGTTGAGATAACCACTTGTGCGTTGGGGAAAGTAGAAGAAGCTTTTTCTATCACGCCCTTGAGTGATGTGGCCACCCTTTCCTGCTGTGTTCTCAGGTCGTTTGTGCCGGTGTGTATTATTATGTGGCTGGGTGATCCTAGTCGGTCCTTAGACAGAAGGTTTAGGGCGCGCTGGGTATTTGGACACCAGAGTTTAGACACTGTGTGTTTTGGAAAAAGTTTATTTTCTTGTATGTATTTCCCGTTTGAGTCCATAAGGAGTACAATCTGTGGCTTGTGTATGTCCTCAGTGGGTGTGGGGGGGTCGTCATGAGGGCTATCAGGGTGTCTGACTGGGGGGTTGCTCAGAGGGGTTGGGGTCCCCAGGGCTTGGGGTTCTTCATTTGTTTGTCTGGGTGTGATGTCGAGGCTATGGTCAGGGTCTAGGGTGTACTGTTCTTGTCACGAGTTGCTAAGCCAGAACCCAGAAGCAGACCAGGACAAGGTAAGTTGAAACGAAGGTGAGTGTTTATTACAAATTCAAGAGTGATGCTGAATAATCCAGGGAACAGAGCGGGCGGCGTTGATTAGTTGTTGGGGGTGCAGTGGTTGATCCCATCCTGGGTCGGCAGCCGCCGACCACCAGGCAGAGGTTGGATGAAGGTTCCGGACGGGTGACTGCAGATGGAACAAAACGGGGGTAAGTAAGCAACAAACCAACAAGGTGCAAAAACAACAAAACTAACGCTAGGCTCTAAGACTGATACTCTGGTAAACCTACTGTTCATGGCTAACGATCCGGCAGGGACTGGATGTTAGGCCAGAGCCTAAGAAGGGTGATGATCAGGACCAGGTGTGCAGATTGCTGATGGGATGCAGGTGCGGAAATCAAGAGAGCTCCCCGGAGCGTTCCCGAACCCTCGGGAAACTGGAGATCACGAACAGAAAAACTAGTCACCAGACAGGACCCGACTCAGACTGCCGGGATCGTTACAGTACCCCCCTCCGACGAACGCCACCGGGCGGACTCCCGGAGCGCCAGGATGGAGGCGGTAGAAGTCACTGATGAGGTCAGCATCTAGGACCTGTCGCCGCGGAATCCAACTCCTCTCTTCAGGACCATACCCCTCCCAGTCCACGAGATACTGGAAACCCCGGCCCCGCCGTCTGGAATCCATGATGCGACGCACCGTGTAGGCAGGACCACCTCCGATCATCCGAGGAGGAGGAGGAGGAGGCGGAGGAGGCAACAGAGGACTGAGGAAAACAGGCTTGAGGCAGGAGACATGAAAGGTGGGATGGACTCTGAGCGTCCTCGGTAGTTTGAGTCGAACTGCCACTGGATTGATCACCTTCTCCACCACAAACGGACCAATGAACTTCAGTAACAACTTCCTAGACTCAGTCCGTAACGGAAGATCCCGTGTGGCCAACCAAACCCTATCTCCGATGGTATAGGTGGGAGCGGGGATCCGGCGACGATTCGCCTGGAGCTGATACCGGTCCGAAACTCTAAGGAGTGCCTTTCTGGCCCGATGCCAGGTCCGGTGGCAACGACGAATATGGGCCTGAACAGAAGGCACTGAGAGCTCCTTCTCCTGAGAAGGGAACAGGGGAGGTTGGTAGCCATACAGGCACTGGAAGGGAGACATCCCAGTGGCAGATGTAGGGAGAGTATTGTGGGCATACTCAACCCAAGGCAACTGAGAGACCCAGGAGGTGGGGTTGGAAGAGACCAGACAGCGTAGCGTGGATTCCATCTTCTGGTTGGCTCTCTCCGCCTGACCATTGGATTGGGGGTGAAAACCAGATGTGAGACTGACTGTAGCTCCAATGGCCAAACAGAAGGACTTCCAGACAGCAGAGGTAAACTGAGGGCCACGGTCGGAAACGATATCACTGGGCAAACCGTGGACCCTGAAAACCTCCCTAACCAGGATCTCGGACGTCTCCGAGGCAGAGGGAAGCTTGGCAATTGGCACAAAGTGGGCGAACTTGCTGAATCTGTCCACGATAGTCAGAACGACCGTGTTCCCCTCAGAAGCGGGCAACCCAGTGACGAAGTCCAGGGCCAGATGCGACCATGGTCGCCGGGGAATAGGAAGGGGGTGAAGTAGTCCAGAGCTGGGCCGATTGGTACTCTTATTCTGCGCACACACTGGACAGGCAGCAACAAAACCCCGAGTATCCTCGGCCATGGCAGGCCACCAAAAACGTCTGCGAAGAAACGCCATTGTCCGAGCCACGCCAGGGTGACAAGCCATCTTGCTGGCGTGGGACCATTTGAGGACAGCAGGACGAACCGACTCAGGCACAAACAACCGACCGGGTGGACCGTTACCGGGACCGGGCTGAGTCCGAAGGGCCGCCAGCACCTCCTCCTCAATCTTCCACATAACTGCTCCCACGACGCAGTTCCGGGGGAGAATTGTCTCGGTCTTGGACCCACTCTCCTCCGTCTTGGAGAACATCCGGGACAAGGCGTCCGCCTTGCCGTTCTTAGATCCAGGTCGGAACGTCAGGGAAAACTTGAATCGTCCGAAAAACAACGCCCACCTGGCCTGACGGGAGTTGAGACGTTTAGCCGATTGCACGTAAGCAAGATTCTTGTGGTCAGTCCAAACAATAAACGGTTGCTCCGCCCCTCCAACCAGTGGCGCCACTCCTCCAAGGCAAGTTTCACCGCGAGAAGCTCCCGGTTACCCACATCGTAATTCCTCTCCGCAGGCGAAAGGCGACGAGAGTAGTAGGCGCAGGGATGGAGTTTACTGTCCGTGGAGCATCGCTGCGACAGGATGGCGCCAACTCCCACATCAGACGCGTCCACTTCAACGACGAACTGACGGGCCGTGTCCGGTTGAGAGAGAATCGGTGCGTTGGTGAATCGCCTCTTCAAATCCAGAAACGCTCGATCCGCCTCCGGATTCCACTTGAAGGTCCTGATACTGGAAGTCAAGGCAGTTAACGGAGCGGCCACACGGCTGTAATCCCGGATGAATCTGCGGTAGAAATTCGCAAACCCCAAAAATCTCTGGAGCTGCAATCTCGTACCGGGCTGGGCCCATTCCAGAACCGCTCTAACCTTCTCCTGGTCCATCCTAATCTCTCCCCTGGAGATGATGTACCCGAGAAAGGATGTCGTGTGGGCGTGAAACTCGCACTTCTCGGCCTTCACGAACAGGCGATTCTCCAACAATCGCTGCAGAACCTGCCGGACATGCTGGACGTGGTCGGAAGGTTCCTTCGAGAAGATCAGAATGTCATCCAGGTAAACAAACACAAAGAGACCGATCATATCTCTCAGGACGTCGTTCACCATACTCTGGAATACCGCTGGAGCATTGGTCAGTCCAAACGGCATCACCTGATACTCGAGTGACCCATCGGTGTATTGAAACCCGTCAACCACTCGTCCCCCTCTCTGATCCGGACCATGTGATACGACATTGCGTAGGTCTAGCTTGGTGAACATCGTAGCACCCTGTAAGGAGTCGAAGGCAGAACTCATCAAGGGCAGGGGATACTTGTTCTTGACCGTGATGTCATTCAACCCCCCGATAATCAATACACGGTCGAAGAGAGCCATCCTTCTTACCCACAAAGAAGAATCCTGCCCCCAGGGGTGATGACGAGGGACGAACGAGACCAGCAGCTAGGGACTCCTTGATGTAGGTCTCCAAAGCCTCACGTTCAGGTCGGGAGATACTGTATAACCTTCCCTTGGGGTAGACAGCTCCAGGGAACAGGTTGATGGCACAATCATATGGTCGGTGGGGAGGGAGTGACAGAGCCTTCTGCTTACTGAAAACTTCCCCCAAATCGTGATATGTCTCGGGAACCAGGGACAAATCTGGGGGTTTAGCCTCAATCACCTGACTGGGAACCGAATGGGGGCAGGCAGTCTTGAGACAGTTAGCATGACAATCAAGGCTCCAACTCGTTACCTTGCCCGTCACCCAATCGAACGTGGGATTGTGTTCCTTCAGCCAGGGGTATCCAAGGACCAGAGGAACATGGGAAGACGGCAGAATGAAGAATGAAATCATCTCAGAATGATTCCCCGACAACCGCATCTTAACCGGTTCAGTCCTCATCGTGATACGTGCCAGACTACTGCCGTTCAGAGTGGTCGCCTCAATGGCTTCCGGCAATTGCTCCTTGGAAAGCCCCAGCTGTTCCACCAACTCGGCATCAAGAAAGCTTCCATCGGCACCTGAATCGAGAAAAGCGTTAATCGCTAAGCTCTGATTCCTGTTCACAAGGGTAGCCGGGAAACGGGGTCTGACAGAGGTACTGAGAGGTTGAAACTGGCTCGCTAAAAGTCCTCCCAACTTTAGCGAGCCGGGCAGTTTGACGACCGCCGGGAACAAGTGGAGATGTAATGTCCCGAGCTACCACAGTAGAGGCAGCAGTTGGTCTTACGTCTATGTTGACGCTCCTCCTTGGTTAACCCGTGCCGCCCCACTTGCATGGGTTCAGAATCGGGAGAGAGGACCTCTCCACTAATCCTTTGTGGTGGAGAATGATCGACGTGTTCTGGTCCACCACCCGACCCGACTGGGAACTGAGAAGCTGATCGATTGGACGGACCCCATTGCTTCTCCCTCCTTCGCTCTCGGACTCGATTATCCACCCGAATAGACAAGGCTACCAAGCTGTCCAGGTCACTAGGCTCCGGATAGGAGATCAACTCATCCTTGAGCTGCTCCGACAGACCCTGGTAAAAGGCCGCTTGCAGAGACTCCTCGTTCCACCCACTCTCCACAGCCAACGTCTTGAACTCGATCACGAAGTCGGCCACGCTGCGAGTTCCTTGGTGAAGCGAAAACAGGCGCCTAGCTGCGTCCCCCCCCTCGGACGGAATGGTCGAAGAGCTTCCTCATCTCGGCCGTGAACCCCTGGTATGAAGCCATGCAGGGGTCTTGTCGTTCCCAAACGGCTGAAGCCCACTCC